>NC_057817.1:29725000-30350000 GCF_910594005.1 Cervus elaphus | reverse complement strand
AACAAAGGTCCGTCTAGTCAAGGCTATGGTTTTTCCAGTAATCATGTATGGATGTGAGAGTTGGACTATAAAGAAAGCTAAGCACTGAAGAATTGATGCTTTTGAACTGTAGTGTTGGAGAAGACTCTTGAGAGTCCCTTGGACAGCAAGGAGATCCAACCAGTCCATCCTAAAGGAGATCAGTCCTGGGTGTTCATTGGAAGGACTGATGTTGAAGCTGAAACTGGTATTTTGGCCACCTGATGCGAAGAGCTGACTCATCTGAAAAGACCCTGATGTTGGGAAAGATTGAAGGCAGGAGGAGAAGGGGACGACAGAAGATGAGATGGTTGGATGGCATCACTGACTCAATGGACATGAGTCTGGGTAAACTCCAAGAGTTGGTGATGGACAGGGAGGCCTAGCGTGCCGCAGTTCATGGGGTTGCAAAGAGTGGGACACGACTGAGTGACTGAACTGAACTGAACTGAATCTACAACATGGGCATCCCTGGTGGCTCAGAAGTAAAGAATCGGCCTCCCAATGCAGGAGACGAGGGTCTGCCAATGCAGATCCCTGGGTCAGGAAGATCCCCTGGAGGGGAAATCTTGTCTGGGAAATCCCATGGACAGAGGAGCCTGGCGGGCTACAGTCAATGGGTTCACAAAAGAGTTGGACAGGACTTAGTGACTAAACAACAGCAAATCTACAATGTGGAGGAAGACATAGGTCTTCTTAGACACAACAGAATCCTAAGATGGTGGGGCTAGAAAGAGCTCTAGAGATGATTTTCCTGTCCCTCACTGGTCATTTTACTAATGAGGAAAAGTGGAGCGACCTGTCCAAAGACGCAGTGCCAAGTGGTGGCACAACAGGGCTAGAAGCCAGGTGCTAACTCTTGTCACGAAACCCTAACTTCCCATCCATCTGTGTTTGAGTCCCACTTTGCTTGACAGCTCTGGCCCCTCATCCATCAGAGGTTTTGGACAAAGGGAACAGTTAGCAGGTGGGATTCTGACTCAGTACAATTACCCTTCAGCTTCTGTCTTATATCATCTCATCCTAAAACAAGTAAATCAGTTCTGTTTTTCCACCAGCTCTTATTTTCTTAATATTTCATTTGGAAAATATGACACTTAAGTATAAAAGAAGAAGAATAGCCCTAAAAGATCTTTCTACAAAGCAATTCACATTCTATGATCTTTTATTATGGTATGGATCCACACATATCCCACACTTGTAGTATCATCTGCTGCAGTCTCATGTCTCCTCCCCCACCTACAATAAGTTTGTTCTTTGTAGTAACCTGAATCCCAAGGATTTTACCAGGATGCAGTCCAGGGATCACAAAGGACTTAAGGTATTGGCTCTTCCAGATAAACCGATTGAAACCATTTAATTTGTAGTATACTGGGGGAGGGGCATGCATGGTAATGGGTATAATATAAAACATAATAATAGTGTTTGTCTAGAGCTCAGCCTTGGGTCTTTAATTACCTTCTTCTCACCTTTATTATCATCTTGTAGTCTACTAGACATACTGTCGCCTCAACTACCAACAGGCCAATATAGTAATTTATGTTTATTTCTTTGAGGTACACACTGTCAAAAACAAGAATGACACAAATGGGGACTATTTAGTTTGGATTCTTAACAGATGGCTGGTACCTAGCACCCAGAATCCTCCAGGCATCTGAGTTTTATCTTGTCATCCAATGCTTAATCCGTATTTCCTTATAGAGGAAGGGAGGTAATAATCCTCTTGCTTTCCTCACCTGGTCTCCAGGACCTAGGTGAGGGCATATATGGGGAAATGATGAGATATTCTTCAAAGCTGGGGAAGTAAAATTGTCCACATAAATGTTTTAAAATGATTAATGTCTGTATAAATACACCCTTTTGCCTCAACACAAGAATTTCTCATTCTTTCGGGTATCTAAAAGAAATGTATGGGACTTCACTGGCGGTCCAGTGGTTAAGACACCATGCTTCCACTGCAGGGGGTCCAACTTTGATCCCTGACCAGGGAACTGAGATTTCACATATCACATGGTCAAAAAAATAAAAGACAATTAAAAAAAGAAATTTACATGTGACCAACTAAGTCAATAAAAATTAATTTTTAGGCATCTACTCAGTGGCTTCCCAGGTGGCTCAGTGGTAAAGAATCTGCCTGCCAATGAAGATCCCCTGGAGAAGGAAATGCAGCCCACTCCAGTATTCTTGCCTGGGAAACCCCTTGGACAGAGGGGCCTGGCGGGCTACCATCCATGGGGTTGCAAAGAGTTGGACACGACTGAGCATGCACTCAGTGATGCGGTGACTCAGTGTTCAGTGATACACCTAGTAGTATGGAGGTTAATAGTAATAGCTGATGTTTACTGAGTTCTTACAGCATGCCCAGCATCAGCTGAGCATTAGCACGTGAGCTGCCTCATTTGCCCTTATAGCCACTCCTATGAGATAGGTCCCGTTACCATGTCCACCTTAAACATTAGATCTAAGGCACAGAGAGGGTAATCATTTGCCCAACATCATACAGCTGGCAAGTGGGACAGCCAGGATTTGAGCATAGTTTGATTCCAGAATTTATGATCTTAAGGAACTTTACATCATGATTCCCACCTTCAGTAAATTTATAGTCTAGTTGGGTGAAACCTGTCTAACACACATTAAAATGACTGTAAATTATGTTAGATGCATGTATATAATCAAGTGCTAAATTAGATGCTATCAACTGTGGATACTTCAGAAGTTCAGGAGGCAGAGGGAGCCATGGATCAGGCAGACAAGGTTTCTTGGAGCTGATCCTTGAATTGTCTCTGAAACGTGCACAGAGAAAAGACCACCCCAGGCAAGAAGGAGGCAAAAGAGCTGGAAGCAAGAGTGAGCAAGACCCGTGCAGGAGGAGGAAGCACTCAGCCTGCCCACAGCTCTGTGGGGCTGAAGGGAGGGGCTGGACTGGCTATGAAGTCCTTTAAAGCAGAGCAGAGTTTAGGCTTGTGCAGCAGCAGGAAGGGAGTCATTAAAGGCCCTGGATCCATAAAGCAATACTGGGCTATCCCATTAGAAAAGGAATGTTTAAGGAAGATGTGCTTGGCAGGATATAGAAGACCCCTCTTATTAAAATCCACCAATTAAAGATTGACATAAAACTTAGAAAAATATGTATGAAATTACTCTAAATTGTTACCAATGCTTATTCTCAAATTCACAGTTTATTCTGTATAATCTTTATGATTTATTTTTATCCTTATTTCACATGAGCAAGTTCTACCAATTTGATCTCTACAATACTTTTCAAAGCTGTCCATTTCTCTATACTTCCTTGCCATTACTTTAGTTTGGCTACCATCCTAAGGGAAAAGGGAGCCATCAGAGAAGCCTTTCTGGAAGAGATGACATTTTTCCAGAGTTCTGAGTATTTAGTAAGAATTAGCTAGGTGTGAAGGGAGGAGGTAGGAATGGGGATGGGATTGAGAAGGTGGGAACAAGATGGAGGGGGAGAGGGGGGATAGCATAATGGGCAGAAGAAAGAAAAAAAGTTAACAGACACAGAATTTAGTGCTAGACCGGAGGTGATGCAATAAGAAAAATCAAAGGTGGTGTTAACTTAGTGACGGGTATCACTAGTGGGTGGTGAGGGCCCAGATTTCAGGCTGGAAGGCTGATGACCTTGTTATGTGGTATCTAAACATTTGATCAAGATGTCACTTCTTAAGACTTCCATGGTTGTCCAGTGGTTAAGAGTCCACCTGCTAATGCAAGGGACACAGGTTCATTCTCTGGTCTGGGAAGATCCCACATGCCATGGGGCAACTAAGCCCAGATGCTACAACTACTAAAGCCCGTGTGACCCAGAGCACATGCTCCACAACAAGAGAAGCCACTGCAGTGAGAAGCCCATGCACCGAAACTAGAGAGTAGCCCCTGCTCCCCAAAACTAGAGAGAAAGTCTGCACGTAGCACAAAGACCCAGGACAGCCAAAAATAAGTAAATAAATAAATTTCTTTTTAAAAGTCACCTCTTACACCCTAGAAGACAGACAGCCTCCAGTGTGGGGGATACAAAGGGCCCTTGAAAAGATGACGTATGAGCCAGGCCTTGAACACACAATTTGGCCTTCTCAGTGGAGGGAACAATCTTGGCAAAGGCACCATGTCTGGTGGCAAGAAGAGCAAGGATCCTAAATGCCAGACTAAGCTCTGGGAAGATTAATCTCTTTGAGGGTATGGGTGCTGAGAAATAGACCTCAGTAGGGATAAACTAAACTAAAGGATAAGATCCATTTGGAAACTATGTGTTGTTTTAGAGATATGTTGAAAAATAAATTAAGTAAAAAATTTAAATTATCTTTCAGAATCCAGTGAGAAGTTAGTGCAAGATTTTTTTTAAAAACAGTCTTATTGGGATATAATTCATATACCATACAATTCATATTTTTAAAGTGTACAATTCAGTGGTTTTTTAATATATTCACAGAGTTACACAAACATTGCCACAATTAATTTTAGAACACTTTTCATCACCTCCCAAAGAAGCTCATTTCTACCTTTTCTGCCAGCTCTTAGTAATTTATTAGTTTATTCCTATCAGTGTGGGGTTGTTTACTTTGGACATTTCATATAAAAGGATTCAGAGAATATGTGATCTTTTGTGACTGACTTCTTTTATAAATGCTAGATCTTGCAACTTCATGATTTGTCATTAAATAACCAATGGTTATACATTTTCAATTGTGTTAGGAAGTAATAATAGTAAATATTCAGAAAACAGTCAGTGGGGCAGGACAGTAGTGTAAGGATAAAGACTCTAGGCCAGGAATCAGGAGGTTTGAGTTCTTGTCTTGTTTCTGCTCTTAACCAGGTATGTGATCGCGAGCAAGGCAGCACCTCTCTGGGCCCCAGGTCACCATCTGTAAGATAAGAGGAATGGGATTAGAACAGCCATTCTTAACCTTTAACATACAGTAAAATTGCATGTGAAGCTTTTTGGAAAAAAAAGCAATCCTGGGATCTCACCCCAAGATATTTCAAAAGCTTCTAAGGTGAGTTTGTTGCTTGACAGGCGTTAGGTATTTCAGGGCTTACATGTTCTTTAGGTTTCCTTCTAGATCTGACATCCTATGAGGTAAATTTATTTACCAGTGCATTTTGCCTAGACTCATACCTGTGGCTTTTGGTGAAGTCCCACTGTCTGTGGTCAGTAATTACATCAAATGTGAGGTCCTTGTGATGATGCTCTGGATACAGCAGTTGCTGGTGGCAGTGGTCCTGGGTGCCTGACTTGAACTCATTGTGAGTCATAGGAATAACCAATAGCAATTTGCCTTCCCAAATACTTCCCTCTCGGTAGAGGACAGAAATAACTGAAAATAAGGAACAAGCTATGTGAGTAAACAGCATACGTATGGTGTATTCCTAAGCCCTGAAATCTGTGACTGTGTGTGTGAGAGAGAGAGACAGAGGGAGAGAGGCAGATGGAGAGAGAATGCTTGATGTTTTAAAAGCCCATTTCCCTCTAGACAGCTGGTCAAATTCCTATCTTGTGAGGCTACTTTAAACAAGATGGGAAGAGATACTGAACACTTTTAGGGGAAGTCTTGAGTTCCGTACTTTCTGTTTACAAGAAAAATGTAGACATTTGACCTTCTCCTTGAGTATTAGCAGTTCGTCACTCCCATTCCTTTTTATCTCTCTTCAGCTGCCAACCTCCTTCTTAAAGCGGGAGAAGGCGAAGCTAAAATTATAAACCTGGCCTCCACTTAAGAAAAAATAGAGAAAGAAACCTCACAAATGTAAATGAATTAACAGTCACTGTTACCTAATATGCAATGTTCAAAACAGCAGGGAGAGTTGCTTGCTTCCTACTTTAGTTTAGTTACAAAATCAGTCTTCAGTGCATGGTTTTGTGGCCATCTTATGCGCGTGTGTGCTAAGTCACTTCAGTCATGTCTGACTCTTTGTGACCCCATGGATGGTAGCCCGCAAGTCTCCTCTGTCCATAGAATTCTCCAGGCAAGAATACTGGAGTGGGTTGCCATGCCCTCTCCTCCTCAAAGCTTCCTTTTACTAGCTATGAAATCATTTTATTCCATAAATCTTATAACATTTTGGCTTTTGAGTTTACTTTATCTAATGATTTTCATGTCTTATTTCCCTTCATCCCACTTATCTTTATGCACAATTTTCTGCTGTATAGTTTTTCACATTTTAGTATCTCTGAAATCAGGAAGCACCTCACAACCAGTGGTATCTGAAGTTCAGTGAAATATGGTAAGTTTTTTTTTTTTGGTAAGCTCTTTTTGAGTGAGCTTTTTTACCTCCTACCATCCACTGAATGAGGTTCTTCCTTCCAACCAAATTTAGTTCTAATTCATAAATTTCACAACAGTGAAAGTGAAAGTTGCTCAGTCCATAGAATTCTCCAGGCCAGAATACTGGAGTGGGTAGCCTTTCCCTTCTCCAGGGGATCTTCCCAACCCAGGGATCGAATCCAGGTCTCCCTCATTGCAGGTGGATTCTTTACCAGCTGAGCCACAAGGGAAGCCCAAGAATACTGGAGCGGGTAGCTTATCCCTTCTCCAGTGGATCTTCTGACCTAGGAATTGAACCGGGGTCTCCTGCATTGCAGGCGGATTCTTTACCAACTGAGCTATCAGGGAAGCCCTTAAATCTCATAAAAGTCTTACATTATTTTTGTGAAACTATTTGACACTAATATAATTCCAATAGCACTCTGACATATATATTCATAAGAAGTGACACATAAGAAAAAAAAAAGAAGTGACACATAAGTCTACCTTATTTTAATGACTATATAACATTCTATTCTCTGAATATAATTTTATTAGCTAGTCCCTATTAATACTGCAAATAATGTTCAGATAGACATGCTTTGTATACTTACCTAGTTATTTCCCTAGGATGCATTTCTAAAAGCAGAGAATGATTACCTGTATTACAGGTACAATGCAGCAAGCTTTCCTTTCCCTGTTTTCATGTGATAACTGGGCTGTAAACCATTATTTCCAGTCTAATGATGATCTTTTCCTTTCTCTTATTCATTTTTTTTTAGTGGAGTAAAACATACAGCATAAAGTTAACTATTTTAACCATCTTTCTGTGCGCAGTTCAGTGGCGTTAAGTGTATTCACATGGGTGCAAATACATCACGGTTATCCATCTCCAGAAGGATGATTAAATCACACTGTAGAAGTAAGTAATTGCTGCTCCTCACAACTTATTTATCTATGAAACACACATTTGTTGAATAGTCTCATTTGTCAAGTAGTATATTTGTTACCCATAAATATTATATTAGTGAAGGTGGTTTTGTTGCAAATGACAGAAAACCCAACACAAACTGACAAGCAATAGTTTTCCTTCCAAACATAGCTGAATTCAATTGTTTCCATCACCAAGATTTTGTTTCTCTCTCTTTTTCTCTTGGTTGTCTTCTCTCCAACCAGTGCCTTTATTTTCAAACAGATTTATCTCTTGTGGTATGAGAATGACTGTAGCCCTGTGCCCTACTGACCATGTGCGGAAGAAAGAGGGAGAGAAAGAAAAGAATTCCTCTTCTGGTAACTGGAGAAAGTCCTGAGATTTACTATGATTGGAAAGGCTCAGAGCACAGGGCTCCCCTAAACCAGTTAGGCCACTGGAAACAGGACAATAACTGGCTGATTTAGGCCTGTGTCTTTTCCTCCACCCTGGGACAGGGTGTTGGGGAAGCCCCATCCAGATCACAAACCTCCAGAGCAGAGAATTCAGGAAGAAAATCAAGCCTGTTGCCAAAAGAACAGGAAGGGACACTATGGTGACAGAAATAACGTCCACTTCCATTCAGGAGTAGAGCGAAGATGTCATAGGAGAAACCACATCACACATCACATAAAGGTACTTAGAGAAGAGAGGAAGTGAAGTTTTGTTCAATATGGCGGTAGTTTAGGTGCTCAGTCATGTCTGACTCTTGTGGCCCTATGGACTGTAGCCAGCCAGGTTCCTCTGTCCATGGGATTCTCCAAGCAAGAATACTGAAGTGGGTTGCCATTTCCTTCTCCAGGGATCTTCCCAACCCAGGAATCGAACCTGGGTCTCCTGCATTGCAGACAGATTCTTTACTGACTGAGTTACAAGGGAAGCCCTGTGTTCAGTACATCAGTTTTTAAAAATCATATATAATGCCTTGTACTGTACTGAGTACTGATGCTATAACATGTTAAAAAAAATTCAGCCTTGGCCGTCAGGAAATTTATATTCCAATGAGGAAACAGACATATAAACAGATCTAATAGGCTGAGTGTCAGGCGAGGTGGGCTTGCTGCAGAAGCCCAGACAAGGGCACCCACATCCTGAGAACCCAGGAAAGTCTTCCTAGAATAAATGACACCTGAGCTGAATCTTGCTATATGACATGAAGAAGGTGGAAAGAGACTTTAGGGTAAAGAAAACTGAATGAAATGGTTAGAGGGGAATTATAAATAGTTCAGTATCCCAAAACTAACATCTGTGGAATGCTACTATATGCTAGACACTTCTCAGCCCTTTTCCTATAATATTTCATGTAATTAATATATTCAGAGAATATCAAATAACCTAGCATCCTAGAAGGAAGGTGCATGAGAAGAAAAACAAAACATAACAAAAACAAGCAAACAAACACCAAAAGATCAGCCTGATAAAAACAGGTTGGAATCAGATTATGGAAGGGCTTTCAATATCTGTAGTATACCTAATTCAGTAGGTATTAGGAGCTAATGAAAATTTTAGGGCAAGGGTTTGACCTGACCAAAGCTATACTTTATAAACATTTTCCAGATTCAATACCTCCAAGATGTCAGAGAGCAGAAAGAATTATATATGGACAACTGTTGAAGAGGTTGCTAAAGTACGCCAGCCAGAGGTCAAGAGTCCCCTTCTGCCCCCGTGACTCTCAGACACTTGCTGATCTTCTTGTAAATGCTCTTCCTAACGCCGTCTAAAATCTTTGCTTTGTTGGACCAACCCTACATTCTTAATCTCTACAGAATATACCCTTCTCTTCCTTGCCTTACTAAAATTTGGTTTTTTGTTTTGTTTTGTTTTCTTCTCTCAAGATTTCACTTCTACTGACCCCCTTGAGCAGAGGTAATTGATCATCCCACTGGACTAGAACTAATCCACTTAAAAACCATTTTTAGCCACCTCCCTCTTCCTTTGAGGACCATCCAACCCTCCCCCTCATCTTCCAGGCTTCACTTATTCTTCCCTCTTCGAACTGTACTCTACTGAATGTTTTTTGGCAATTATCATTTAGATGCTAAATCCAACAGGTTTCATGTTTTAACTTGGGACATTTGATTCTATTGACCCATTGTTTCTTCACAGATTCTCCAGAAATTATTTCTTCCTGTTTCTCCTTATATGTCTCTGGCCATTCTCTCAATCTCTTGTGCAAATTCTTCCTATCCCCACTTCTTAAATATAAGTATGCCTTGGGCTTCTTCCTCTGCCATCTTCCCTTCTCACCTGCCATGCTCCTTCAATGCTTTGAATCATCACCCAAGTGCTGGTGAGCTGACAGCTCACAAATCCATACCATCAGCCCCAGGTGCTCTCCTGAGTTTTAAAAATCTGTGTGTCCAATTGCCTACTATGCAGCGCTGAGTTGATGTTTCACTGAAAGTCCAATTCTGCATCCCTGAAAGAGTAAACTCTTTCCTATCTCCCCACCCACCCAAGCAAAAAACTGGAAGTCACTTCAGTTCTTCTGTTTCACTAACCACTTATAATCAGTCACTGAGTACTGTTCATTCTGCCTGTTTAGTATCTCTCATAGCTTTCTCTCCTTTTTCATTATAATTTCTTTAATTTAGCATCTCATTGTTTATTTGCCAAATTGTGTCCAACTCTTTTGTGACCCCATGGATGGTAGCCTGCCAACCTCCTCTGTCCGTGGGATTTTCCAGGCAAGTATACTGGAGTGGGTTGCCATTTCCTTCTCCAGGGGATCTTCCCAACCCAGAGATCAAACCCACATCTCCTGCATTGGCAGGTGGGTTCTTTACCACTGGGCCACCTGGGAAGCCTTACCATCTCATGATCCTTTACCAAAATGTTACCTTTTTATTTTGAAGATTGTCAGATATACATGGAGTATAATAAAACCCTACATATGCATCATCTGAGCTGAATAATTATTAACTTTCTGCCATAGCTACTTCATCTATTATTTGTACCGTGTTTTAGAGCAAATCCAGACATCATGATATGTCACTCATAAACATTTCAGTATGCTGTTGTATTACATTACCACAGTAGCATTTTCACACCTAACCAAGTTAACAAGAATGCCTTAATATTATCTAATACTATGTTTTTCTTCCAGATTTTCTGTTTGCAGCTGGCCTGTTTGAATCAAGATCCAGACAAGGTCCACACACTGCATGTAGTTGAAGCCTCTTGGAAAGTAAAACAGTTCCCCTTCTTTGATCCTTCCCATTGAAATCTTTTTTAAATTAGTTAATTAATTTTTTGACCACAGCTTGTGGTTTGCAGGATCTTAGTCTCTCCACGAGAAATTGAACCTGGGCCCCCTGCAGTGGAAGTGTGGAGTCTTAACCATTGGACCACCAGGGAATTCTCCCTCCTGGCTCTTTAAAGAGATTGAATTAGCTGTCTTGTTTCACCTAAATTTTTGCATTGTCTCTCTCCCTTGGGCCTTGCTTCTTCCCACCTCTTCCAATCTATCTTCTACACTGCTGTCAGAGCCATCTTTCAAAACTGCAGTTTGGATCATGTTACTCCCCTGTTTGAAACTCTTCAAAGGTCCCCATGAGCTGCCACAATAAAATCTAAACTTCTTCATTTGTCATATAATGTTTTCACTGATCTCTACCTAAATTTCCAGTTTAGTGCGATGCTTCCTCATACTAAGCAGACCAAAAAAATCCCGCCCCCCTCCCCCCTGCCCCACCAAGCACTAGACTTACTCTCTCTCTGAATGCCATGCACTCGCCTCACTTCCACCTGGAAAATAACCTTCATTTCCCAAAGCTCAGCTCAAGTATTACCTCTTCTATGGCATTTTTCTGATTCCTTAAACCCCCACCAAGGCAAACTGACCATCTCCTCCTTCCATACAGATTCCCACCGTGCTCCACTGCACCTAAGCAATTTACACTTCTGGTTCTTTCTAAAGCTCCTTGAGGCTGGGTCCTACTCATTGTAGTAGTCTTATCAGCTTTCAGGGGATTACCAAACCATGGGCTTTTATTAAAAGGTTGTAAGTGAATGAATGATAAATGAAGGGATTTACATTTCAACCTAGAAACACTAGATTGTTCCAAGAAGAAATTCCTGACGGTCTCTACTGCGCACAGTTCTTGAGGCTGTAGGCACAGCCAGGCTGAGGTCAAAGACAGGCCCACTCTTATTTGAGAGCAGGGCCCCAGACCTCAGCCTATTGAGTGTCATCCTGGGCCACTGTGAGAGGCATGTGGCATTGGGTGACTCAGGTTCTATTACAAGACTACTGGGTTGGTTCTTAGTAAAGGGAAGCATTTCTGAAAACATAGTGCTTGGGTGAGGGGAATTCCTTCCTTGGAAAAAGAAAGTTGCTTTCCTGGCCAATAAAGCTTATTATCAAGCATAGGCTAAACTAGGAAAAGGCCTGTTAGTGACAAAGCTGATTAGCAAGCTGTTGTTCAGCACCATGTGTTTAAAGCCTGTGAACTAATTTCATAACACTACGCCTGTCGCCTCCTTCTTTCAGCCTGTGTTTTTCAAGTCTTCCAAACAAAGATACTAGACTAGATGATCTCTAAGATTCTTTCCAGTCCTAAAATTTTATTATCTAATTCTTATATAATACCAGTGTAACATGATATGATAAAGGTTCAAGAATTATTGATGGCATTTTACAGATACGGAAACTGGAGGCAGGGGGCAAGGGATTTGCTTCAGAAGAATGGATGCAGGACACAGTGCCAGGGCCTGAATCCTTCTAGAGCTCTGTCCTATGAAGCAATGAGTATTTGCTGCTCTTGGGTAGAACTGCCGTGTCTTTCCCTTTATTAAGCTGGTCTGTTTTCCCCCCAGGCCTGCAGGAGGAAAAAAAAAAAGAGTATTAATATGAAAGATATAAATTAAATATTAGTGTACACTTATTCCACTCACACAGCCTATGAGGCTTTGAATCTCACAGTGTTGAAAGTAAGAAAAGTCAGTGGTGCTGAGACTGCCAGGGGCCAAGCAAGAAGGAGGCTAGAGGAGAAGGAGAAGAGATTTGAGCGGCTGGGGATGCCTTTCTGTGTCTGTAGACTGGGAATGGGGGTGGGGAGCTGATTCCAAGGGCATAAAGACAAGGTTGGCCTCCTCTCTTCCTCTCTGTTCTTGGCAATAGCCAGTCTAGCTAGAAAGAGCAATCTGTCAAGTCTAATTAGAGGAGAAGAAAGTGAACAATGAGCGCCCACCTCTAAAATGACAGCCCAGTTTAATGGTGTGGAGGAGCTTGGGAGGGAGGCGTGCTTTGTCTGCCTGGAACTGGTTCCTTTAAATATGAATCCCTTCTGAACTCAAACTGCAAAACAACTTAAACTGGATTCTTACTTACTTCACTAGAAATCTTCAGGTCCCTGCGCCTTTTAACACAGGCACATCCAGCAAAAGCAGATGAGAACCTGGCTCTGTTTCAAAGGTGAGGCTGTAATTGAAAATAGATCATGCGGCGTGGACATGGTGCTGCTGTCTGTAGGCAACTGATATTTATTAATGTGTTCGTTTCTCTTTTGTGCTTAATTATATTGGTGATAATATTTCTCTTATTATTTTTGCAATCCTTTTTATTATAAGGTTTATAATTGGCTACTCAAATTTCAGAACAGCCTGAAATTTCAGTAGGACCACAAATAAGCACATTTTAAGGTGCACAAAAAAAAAAAAGTGTAATGCATTTTTGGCTTATACTTTAAATGGCCTCTCTGTTTGGATATTGTAGTTTTTGTATCAAAAGTAAGGTTTTATAAGAAAATAATATATTTTATAGATGGAGTCAAACAGATATATTCCTTAAAATAAATACATGAATATGGGTTATTTAAGCTTAAAAACTACACATGTGCATAACTATAGCTTCAAGTAATGGAGGACTATTATTAGCAAATGTTATCTGAAGACTAATGGTTTGTTAATTTAACTCTGCCTCGTTGTGGGGCATTCAGACATCTAAAGGTACATAAAATAATCATTATCTGAAGTGGAGGAGAGAGAATGGGAAGAAAAGATGCAAAAACACATTTATAAATGTCAGTCTGCATGATATTGCTGTTCTTTCCTGAGCATTATTTCATTTACTCCTCAAAGCACCCTCTGAAGTATGTTACTATTATCTTGATAGATAAGGAAACAAGGGCCCTGAGAAATTAGCCCAAGGTTACAGAGAAGTGCAGAGTCAGGCCTTGTACCCAGTCATCTGGCTCCAAGCCTAGTGTCCTTCGCAGCCATGTAGTTCTGGTAGAGTCAGGAAACATTACATTAAAAAAACCATACAACTGATAATGATAATGCCTGCACGAGGAATCTCTTCAAATCTATCGGTCTCTTATGGATGTGAATGAGGCAGTGGATTTTAGTTTGTGTATTTGTATCATTTACTTTTTGTTGCTGATCTTTCATTTTCTAACAGCATTACTTGTTTCTTTTCTGTCCTTTTTTTTTTTTCCTCTTACATACACATTATTTGAATAAATTATCTAATAAAAAGATAACAAAGAAGTCTGCCCATACTATGCACCTCAGCCTGGACCCAGTTGTCTCTCTGGATAAACCTATTATCAATTTGAGGTGTAACCAATTGTTTTCTATGTGTGTTTGCATAAATGTGTGTATATTCATATTATACGGTTTCATATCTTTCTAAAACATAAATGGTACCATTGTTGTACTTTTTATTCTGCAGCTTGCTCTCCTTTCTTTCTTTTTCTAATTTACTATGCCTTGTGGAGATCTTTTCTTAGCCACATATTTAAATCTAATTCATTCTTTTTGTTACATCACATAGCATTTCCTTTTACTGTTTCCTCTCTACTTTGCCTCAGCTTTTGAAATGGCTTATTCCATGTGAGTCAACATTTAATTGTATCTGCATTTATGGGACAAGTAGAGACAAGCATAAGCTTTATGGCTCATTGGAGTGTTAGTAAGAAAGGAAAGAAACATAAGAACTCGTACCAACATTCTCAGCTGAGATGAGATGCTTAGGGCAAGGACAGTGTTATCAGATTTGTTGCCTCTCAGCTAAGAAGTTTAGTATTTATTTTTTTTAAAATCAGCCCGTTCTCCAGAGATATATTCCTTATATATAAGAGACAGTAGTAACATACTTGACAGTGCTGTGGGGATTAAATGAGATAACATATAGGAAAGAACATCAAATTCATGCAAACTGAAATGTGTACGTTATGAACTGTGTTTACTTACTTTCTTCCCTCTCTCCCTCCCACTTCAGATATTATGTTGTGAGGCAACCCCTCAAAGAAGGTAGTAAATGGAACTAGAAGTATCCCTATTAGATATTCTGGAGCAAGAACCTCAAAGCACGTACCTTGGAGACCGATCTCTCTCTGGATTCAAGTCCCTGATGTGACTCTCTATTAGTTGTGTGACTTGAATAATATCTTATCATATGTAAAATAACAATAGTAATAATAGTAAACTGAGCCTGTAGGGTTGTGGTGAGGTTGAAATGAGATAATTTGTGTGAAGCATTTACACAGTTTCTGGTATAGAAAAGTCAGCTGCTATGGTCATTATCAGAGAAGCTGCAACATCCCCATTTTCATTTTCTGTCCTCAAAGTATCACTATCCATTTTCTTCAGATGTGACAAAAAAGGCAGGCCTAATCTCAGGATTAAAGCACAGCCTATACACACACACACACACACACACACACACACATACACACACACACACACATACACACACACACACACACACACATATATATATTTTAAGATAGAATTCCCTGAGCACCTACTGTCTAATACCTGCTGGACACTGTGCAAAACATAAAGGAAGTGCAAGCAAGACATGGCTCTTGCCTTCAAAGTGCTTATTAGTTGTTAAATTGAAATGCCTTAATGTATGAGGTTAACACTGGAAAGAACTTTGAACCTGTCAGATGAAAGGCATTCTGCAATATACTCTCTGGGTAACAGGTAATAACCTAAACACAGGGTAGCATTATGACTATACATGCCCAGTGCTATTTTATCCAATTTTTCTGTTAATTACAAAGGTATATATAATCCTTTAACACCTGCTCATTCGTTTCTTGTCTAGCTTCAGAATCATTTTAGAAGCTTACCTGTAGAACTTGAGCCATCAGATCACGTACTTACACTGGGCTGGTTCCCTGGCTGGAGGTCGTTCTCACTTCCTCTTTAACCTGCTGGAAAGAACGAGGTTCCCCAGGAGCTGGTAGAGAGCTGCTTTCCACAGGGCCCAAGGATTGAATACAAATGTGCAGATACTCTGTTACTCTGGACAAAATACCTGATATTTAGTGAGCACTTAAAATCCCCCCAAAATGGAATTGTCTTAAAGAGCCTGAGGATGCCACTTGAAGGGACCGAAGGTACTTTATTTTGGGGGGTAAATTCCCAGGAAATGAACCTACAGCATTTCCAAAATATTAGCCTAGTCCTCAGCCCATTAAGGTTTCTCTGACCACCAGAGTCCATTTTCTGTTGTGTGGGCAAACGCATTCAAGCAGGCCCAAACAGAAATTCCAACTGGATATAAAAGGCCACCTCAGCTGTCAAGCACAGAAGCCATGTGCAGCTTTGGTTTAAGAATCAGTCCAGGGAGCAGATGCTCTGAGTGCCTGGGGTGTGGCAGGCCTATTCCTGATACAAGGACAAACATCCTTTCTCTTAATTCCACACGTAAGTCAGGCACAGACAATACTAAATGTTTTCATCTCTAAAGGAGCTATATTAAATCATTCTTATGAAAAAAAAATCACTTGTAGTATAAAAATGTGTGACTTCTCAGAGAGCCCTTATTTCTTAGCAGACAAAGGAATATGCTCATTAAATCATACCTCTGAGGAAGAGATTCTTAAGAACAGAGTGCACAACATCTATTATTAGGTTAAGAAGGACTCAAAGCACTGTTTCTATTACCCTTTTCTGAAGATGACCTTTTTATTATATTTTTATTTGATAAGGAGAGGCACCTTTTTGAAATTTTTGCCTAGAAACCCAGAATAAAACTTATAGCGTGTTAGAATTGTAATGAGTTTGCCCCTGCATTTTACAGTCGGAGTTCAGGGCTCTAAAAAATATGCTGTCCAAATTTTTATTGGGAATTAACTTCCTTTGCCTTCCTCTGAGAGATGAAAGCAGCTGGTTATGAGACTTGAGAGAGAGCCTATTTTCCAAGGAAGAACAAAGAGAAAGCGGGCACCCCTCCCCCTCGGAAAAGCCACTTTGCTTTGTCTGAGCCGACTCCCTCTGAGGACTGTGGCAGGAGAGGCTCAGAGCTGTGTCCCTGCTGATTAGTTTAATAACACTCGGTTCAGCAGTCCTGGGGATGTGGGGAGGCGTGTGCTTGCCTGCACAGTATTAATGTCATCAGCGCCCTGTTCCTGTATCGTCTCCCGGAAGGACACTTTTGTAAGACTGAGGGAGACATCTCCTCCTTTACTTCTGTTTCTTTGCTGATAAACAAATGTCAGGCATGTCTTGGATCCTGTCCCCGACTCAGTCAAGTTATTACATATCCATCACTCTTCTTTGTACTCCAGACACTGTGCTCTCAGTGTTCATTTGGTCGGATCCAGATTGTGAAGGCTACAGCAGTCATAAACAGGACTTGGGAGCCCAACTTTCCTTCTGGACCCCATGAAGCTTCTCTTCCAGTCAGGTTCCTAATTTCTGGTGCTCCTGCTCAAAAGAGAGGGCCTGCTTTGAACCAGAGCCTATAATAAATGCCTACAGCTATGCCTTGATGGGAGATGGAAATTTTCATGTCAAAAGAACCTGATACACTGCATGACTAATCTAAATGAAACTGTCCACCTATGGGTCTTCACTCCTTAAAAGAAGACAAAGGGTGTGTGTGTGTGTGTGTGTGTGTGTACAACTCTTAGGCTTAATGCACTGAATCTCTGCAAGTAGAAGAGAGGAGAAGGTTATTAGCAAATCATTTGGGCAATGTGAAGGACAGGGCTCTGTAGGGGAAAGCATCAGCTTAATGAAGGGCAACCTAAAACTCTATACAGCGTAAAAGGAGGAAGGCTGCGCTTTGGCATCATCTTGCAGGTTAACAGTTCCCAACAATCGCGCTGGGTCAGGAGCAGAAACGCAACATTCATCTTCTTTCCACGGGCTTCAGCCATAGGGGGAGAAAGGTGGTACCACACGTCTCTCCCAGTGGATGACGATGACGTATTCTAGGCCGATGACTGCGGAGGCTCCTGTCAAATGAGTGAAGAGAAAAAGGAAGTGGGGAGAGGAGGAGGGACTCCAGAAATGAAACTGCAACAACCCTGGAATAAAAATGAGGGGCCATAATAAGAAATGATACGCACAATCACCTTGAAATTCAACCTTCTGCCCGTTTTTTTCCAATTTGCTTCTGATCACCTCTTTTATTATTTTGTAAATAAAGCAGGATGGGATAAATGAAAGAGAGCCCCTATAGGGTTCTATTTTTCACTCTCCTTTATAGATTGTTTTAAATAACAATTATACCATAATAATCAAATCCACCATTTTTAGCTTTAGGAAGTGTTAACAACGGTGAAGGTCTTTGAAACACTGTATTCTCAAACCACAACTGGCCTCTAAGATTTCTTCTCTACAGAAAGACTTATCTGGTTGTGCCCATTACTTTCAATTTTGTTGGGGAAGGGGCATAACGTGCAGCATCTTGACTGTAATGTCTGTGGGGAGTAACTGTCCAGGGAGCCACGCCGCAGCCTCTGGCAAGATCCGAGCTTTTTCTCTTTCGACCAGCAGGCGGCGCTGTTTTCCACGGCCACCGCCCCGCCCGCCTCTAAGGTCACTTCCGCTGCGGCCCAGCGAGGCTCTCCCCTGCCACGCCTTGTTGGTATTTTTGAGGCCAACTTTCTTCACCTAGCACACCCTGCTAGCGTTTCTGAACCACAGTGCTCTTGCGACAGTTTATGCTACTTGAAAACTTCCTTCCTGAATCATTTGTGAAAGTGGAAATTCTTAAGAAAACAAAACACCCCCCCCCCACCCCGTATTTGGGATTGCGTCATCGCTGATTTTTTTTTTTAAATCTCAAATGCACTTCAATTTAAGTTAAATAAAAAAAGCTTCTGACTCAACAAAGAAGGCAATATATGTTGAAACTCAGAATGCTTTAAAAAACAAATTCCCCTTCCTGTTTATTCCAGACGCTTCTGCCGGTTTAGAGAGCGGGTCGCGAAAATTCAGCTGCGGCGCCATCTGCTGGAAGCGCCGCGACGCTGCAAGGAGCTTGCCGGGGAAGGAGGAGACAGGTTGCAGGTGAACGTCCGGCCCTTTTCCCAGAGAAGGCTCTGACACCAAGGTAACATTCAAATGCAGTCCGCTTGTCTAAAAAGAGACCAAATTGACCCTGCAAGAAAATGGCGTCAGTTTTGAGGAGTCCTCCGCCCTAAATGAACTGGCATATGGTCTATGGGTGTTAGGAAAACCTGGGGCTTCAGAAGAAGAGGCAGCTTAATTCATTTCATTACCCAGCCCCCAGCCCTGGCATGTTCTCAGGTGCAACGCTGAAAATTAAAACCGTATTTTCCATCAGTGCACATAAGGAGTTATAAGGTGCAGAAGTCAATGTATTTGTTCTGTTGAATGGAACTGATTTTGCTGAATGGAAGGAATTTTAAAAGATGAAGAGGGTGACAGAAATTAAATTAATCTGGGAGTGGGGATGTGTTAGAATGTGGCCTTGGCCATGGTTTGATACAAGGTCACTAAGACCCACTACCATTTTCCAAACTCTTAAGTCAGTTCTGATTTACTTGATGATT
Source organism: Cervus elaphus (assembly GCF_910594005.1). Classification (NCBI taxonomy): domain Eukaryota; kingdom Metazoa; phylum Chordata; class Mammalia; order Artiodactyla; family Cervidae; genus Cervus; species Cervus elaphus. The sequence continues at coordinate 30,330,990 of NC_057817.1, read as the reverse complement.
TTTCTATTTAGGAGACTGCAGGCTCTTTCCACACCAGGATCTAAACCTATTTGCAAACACATTTATATACATACTCCAAAACAAACCTCAATTTACCATTGCTGGGAACTTTGTTAAAGGTCACAATCAGAAAACTCCTGGGGAACTGGAAGAAAACAAGATATAGAGCAGAAATACAATTGGCCCACCCATCTGGAAAAATACGGTGTCACGGATAGGAAACATTTGTAATAGGAAAATGTTATCAAACATAGTCCTCACCCTCCAGAGCTTGATAATAACATTCTAACAAAAATGAGTTTTTGTTTTCTGGGATGAGCTCATAATGGGTTTCCTGGAAAAGATGAAGTAGCTTTACCAACAATATAAACCTGTTGGAACCTAACTGGTGATGTAGTTCTTGCGGTCCATGTCATGTCACTTTTGTATACAGTCAGTGTTTTATAGAGACATCCTTTGGTGCTTGTATATCTAAGCCCTCATGTATGAGACCTACCTGATTCTACTGCCATAGTGAATAGTGTCACAGAGAAAATGTTAACCCTCCAAATGGATGCTGGGAGAAAATAAACTAGGAAATCAGGATGAGAAATAAAATGACAATCCACTGTGATGATGTAAGAAAGGACTGTATCAGAGAAGAGTCAGTATATTTTCTATTTTGAATGAGCAAAGAGTTATTGGGTGTCAAATTGTCACCAGTAGAGGAATTATTTAATGGCTGATGCCGCATCTGTTAGACCTCGCTTCTACTACGGTATTTGTTGAGGAGAGTCTTTCATAGAAATAAACGACTTATATCAGTAGAGTGAGTGGTGACATGCCGTGGAATTGAGCGTCTCTTGGTGAAGGTACTTTTATGGTCTCTGGCTTGGAACAGTGCAGGAGGGGAGCAGAAGTGGAACACGGAGACCCAGACATGGTCTCATGGTCTCTCCCTTTTGCATGGCACAAAGCAATCCCTAGAAACTGAATTTTTCGCTTCTATGGTGTTTCTTCTTTCATTAACTTGTTTGTTTAGAGGGTGCCTGCACCCTCAGAACAGAGCCACATATACAAACTACCCTGGCCTTCCTCACAGATGTCTCAAGAGTATTCATTGGGTACTATTTCTGGTGAACCCAATATAAAAAGTCTACCCATTCTCCCAGCAGTTGAGCTTGGGATTCAAATATTTTGTGTTTGGAAGAAAACACACACACACACACACACACAAGGGAAATTTTTTTCTAGAGATGACCTCTCCCTTGACTTTCAGCCTGTTCTAAATTGAGCTTTTGAGAGAAATGTGATCCTTCTTTCAAAAACATGAAACAGATTGAGTTTAGTAGAAGTTTCTATCTGGACCTAAGGGTTAAGGGTAAGTGTGTCTCTCGTGGTGAGAATCCTGACTTCACAGAGGACTTGCCTTAACAATGTCAGTTCAGCTCACTGCTGTTCTCTCAGCACCACAGTCGTCTTCTCCTCCCTCCCTGCAAAATGTCAGGCCAACTCCTGCTCATCAGTGGGTCTCGTCCTTCTGGCTACTTCCTCCAAGATTTCCTTGACTTCCCCAGGTGAAGGGAGGGTGCCCCTGCTGAGTGCCCTTCAGCTTGTGGTTCCCCGTCATAGCTCCGTCACAGCATACTGTCATTGCTTATCTGTTTCCCATAACAGACTCTTCAATCCTGTCAAGACAGGGTTAAGGCGATTATTATGTTTATTTTGCATCCTCAGGGCCTAATTAGTGCTTCAGATCAAGCAGATAATTAGATAGGAATTCAGCATACAGTGATGACAAGAAAGGGTGTTTCTGATGGAGGGACTAACGTGAACACACAGAGGTGTAGACGTGGAAGAATGGCCTGCAGCCTGAGTGTGGTTTGGCCAAAGCCTGAAGCCCCTAGCTCCATTTTTCAATTAAAGGCAATGGCTAAGAGGAGATTAGGTGGGAAGGAGTCTGAGGTGGCTATGAATATTGTGACGGTTTGTTTAAGGCAGTGGTCATCAGAAGTTGAAATAGGTGCGAATGATGACATTTCTGGTGTATTGTCTGTCAGATAAGTACTGTACGTGTATTTTCATTAACAAGGTAGAGTCACAGAACGAGCCCATTTCCCTTATGAAAAATACCACTATGTTGGCAAAACCGGTCTACATGATCAAACTAGGCAGTTAAGTAGGCTTATTTTCTATTAGGAAAAGTTAGCCTCCATGTAAAATAATTTTTTTTGGTAATTGTTTATTTTTGGCTGTGCTGGGTCTTTGCTGCCGTGAGGGCTTTCTCTAGTTGTGGCGAGCAGAGGCTACTCTCTAGTTGCGGAGCGCTGGCTTCTCATTGCAGTGGTTTCTCTTGTTGCTGAGCACAGGCTCTAGGGTGTGTGGGCTTCAATATTTGCAGCACGTGGGCTCAGTAGTTGGGCTCCTGGGCTCTGGAGCACAGGCTCAGGAGTTGTGGTCACGGGCTTAGTTGCCGTTTGGCATATGGGATCTGCCCGGATCAGGGATCGAACCAGTGTCTCCTGCATTGGTGAATAGATTCTTTACCACTGAGCCACCTGGGAAGCCCCTAGCTCTGTTTTTAAATTAAGAACACTATATCACTTTAAGGTCTTCCAGCACCTCACTTGTGACTTCTTATTCTAAGACAGTCACTGTCTAGGGCACAGAGGGTTGCTGGGAATCTGTTCAGGGGATGAAATAAGGCGCTGCCCTTTTTGGCATTTCTTACTGGGATCTCAGGAGACTCTGCCTCGGGCATAGTACATCCTCAAATCATTCCTTCCTTTGGTAACAAATCAGAGTTCAGGGTGGCTGAGGAGTGCCTTTCCCTTGTGAAGGGTCAGAACAGTTGGAAAGAGGAGGCTGGAAAAAGAGAAGGCAGCTCCATGTCAGCCGTGCCCCGACATCACTTCCAGGAGAGGACACGTTTGGTAGCTCAGAATCTGGAAATGGAGCCTCTTATTCTATCTATGCTGTGTACCCTAAGGGTGCCTATATCCCAGCTTGAAGGCTGTGTTTCTGTTTTCATTGTTGTTGTTGTTTTAATTATTTATTTGGCTATGCTGGGTCTTAGTTGCAGCACGTGGGATCTTCCTTGAAGCATGCCCGATCCTGCAGCATGTGGGTGTGCTCTTAATTCCCTTACCAGGAATAGATGGAAGTTGGGCCTCCTGCATTGGGAGCGTAGGCTCTTAACCACTGGACCACCGGAGAAGTCCCTGAAGATTATGGTTTTAAAAAAAACCTGGATTTTATCCTACAGAACAGTGGTCTCCAGAGTGGAGTATAAAAAAGGTACAGAAAGGAAATATTACAAATTCTAATTATACTTGTTAAATGTCATCCTCTTAAACTCTCTATATTGGTAGATGTTTATGATTTGTATAAAATAGAAGCATAATAGTGTATAAATAAATTAGGTGTGTGTGAATCAGAGGATGTGCAAACATTAGTCTGCTGATAGGCACATGCAATTAAAAAGCCTGTGGACTACTTTTAGGGACAGTGAAGAGTCACTGAAGGTTTCCAAGTGAGGGAGTGAAAATGAGCCCCATCATTGCCTGCATCTGAGAATGAGGAGCAGTGCCCGGCCTGCAGGGAGACACGTGGAGGTACTCCCTCCTTCAGAGCTGGCAGCCTGGCTGACAGGTGCAAAAGCAAGTAACAGCAGTGAGTGCTTGGCTAAGCATGGGGGGACAAAAAGGAATCAGTGTAAAAGAATGCGGAGGGGCTTCTCTGGTGGCTCAGTGGTAAAGAGCTTACCTGCTAATGCAGGAGACTCAGATTCGATCCCTGACTTGGGAAGATTCCACATGCCTCGGAGCAGCTAAGCCTATGTGTCACAACTACTGAGCCTACGCGCCCCAGAGCCCATGCTCTGCAACTAGAGAAGCCTCCACAGTAGGAAACCTGAGCACTGCAACTAGAGTAGCCCCTGCTCTCCCCAGCTAGGGGAAAGCCCTCACAGCAACAAAGACACAGCATGGCCAAAAATAATAAATACATAATTTTTAAAAAATAAAAGAATGTTGAGAGAGCAGTTGTTTTTTTATTGTTTTTAAACATGTATTTCCTACAGAAAGAGCTGAATTTTCAGTAAAGCCCTAAGACAGTGATAGTCTCGCCTTGCTATTTTCGTTTCAAATTCCAAGCATTCTGTTTCGTCGTTTCTTTTTCTCCGTTTTTATTTTTTTTATTTTTTTATTTTTTTTACATTAAGCACAATACAGCAATTTATTTAGATGCTTAAAATGAATACAAAGGGAAATAAAGATCACAAAATTATACATACTACAACAGTGTGTCATATATTAGATGGTATAAATGAATACACCAGGGTGGTGTTTAACTAAAGATAAAACTAAATATCCAAAAAGCAGCACTCATTGGTCTGCTGCTTCAACACAACACACTTCCATACAGATCTAAAAGGTGTCAAAATTAGTAGCTGCAAAGTCAATTCTTGCATGTGATTTTTAGCTTAGAAGATTTCAGAAAACATCTGAAATGCCAGTTTTTGTTTTTGTCAGCTGTCATGTCAAGGATATTCAGAACAAGAAAAATTCTATAATACAAGAGAGTCCAGATATATATCTTATGTGGCTGGCCTCTGTCGCGAGATTGTACAAGGTTATGTGCAAAAGCTAAGTCTGTCCCGAAGTCCACACTAGCGTAGTTTCAGCCTTTTGCTAGGTCAACTAGATACAGCGCTTATTACACAGCAAGGGCAACACTAAAAAAAGAAACAAATCTATGGTGGGTACATAATAACAATATCATAAGCATCTCTTGAATAGGTCTAAAAGACTGTACCAATATACATTTCAACTATTCAGAATGAATACATGAAAAAAAATTGATTTCCCCAAAGTCTACTGTACACATTGGACTGGTAGCTTGTGTGTTGGCCCTACACTACCATTTTAATCAGGAGAACGCTTCTCAAGGACGTCCAACCAGACATTGTTTTACAGAGGGAAAGAAATGTTGAGAAGGCAGATAAAACAAACCTCTGCTTTTTCTTGTGTGCGTTCATGAGCCACCAGCTTATTGGTTTTTCACATTTAGTTACTGTGTCTGTCACAGAGTGTTCTAAAGCAAGATCAGCCAATCATGTGTCACAGACTTAGAAATAACCACTGGGTTTTTCTCCGTTTTTAACCACCAAATTGATGTTTTATTTCTGATTGGGGGGACCTTGCTCTTCCGTTCTCAGAAAGTGAAATAAAGTGAAAGTTAGTTGCACAGTCAGGTCCGACTGTTGTGATCCCATGAACTGTAACCTGCCACGCTCCTCTCTTCATGGACTTCTCCAGGCAAGAATACTGGAGTGGGTTGCTGTTTCCTTCTTCAGGGGATCTTCCCGACCCAGGGATCAAACCCTGGTCTCCTCCATTGCAGGCAGATTCTTTGCCAACTGAGCCACTAGGGAAGCCTTGCCACACTATTTTCATTTCAAATTCCAAGCATTCTATTTAGTCTTTCGCTTTTCTCCATCTTGAACCACCAAATTTATGTTTTATTTCTGATTGATTTGGGGATCATGCTCTTCAGTTCTTAGAAGAAATACCTAAAAGCTGAGAGTTTGTGATTAAGAAGGTTATCTATTGTATTGGTCTTTCAGAAGATATCAACATAATGGTTAATATGTCCAGGGAAAAAGGAAGTTAGGGGAGTAACTTCAGTATCTTCTTCATATTTAGAAATTCTACTGTGATCAGAAGTTCCCAGAGAGAGAGGCATTTTAAAAAGTTCCCAAAGAACATCATAATAAGGCATAATGATACCTTAACAGTTGTGTATAATAGATGCATTCTCAAAGGATTTTCATGGTATTATCCTTGCATTCTCACTAGTTATGTCTCTTTTGAGTGTGAAGGTGATAAAAGAGGTCCAGAAGCATCCCAGGCTCCATCTGAATGGAAGCTTAGGCTTCCTGAAAAACAAAAACACTGTTGGAAAAGAATCCTGGAACGTTAGTCCAGATGCTTACTTCGACCCCTCCCTACTCACAGTAACACCATAGGTTTTTTTTTTTTTAAATATTGATTTTATTGCATCATTTTACTGATTAGAATGCCAGATATAGTGGATATAAATATGAAAAGAATCAAATTTTTACAAATAATACTTTGCTGCTACACTATTGAATAATTAGTGGAGGTTGCAATTATAGTACAGCTTTAAATAACGTTCTCATAATGGATTTAACACAGTGAACCAACCAGGGCCTAAGGTTTAAAGTTCTGCAAAGAGAAATCTGGGACAGTGTGAAAACTCAGAAAGTTCATCCTTCAGCTACGTGCTTCTTTTAACCGTAAATCCAGTGACAGAAACATTCACAAAACTTGCAGTGACCCCTGATGAGAGATCTTTTAAGAAACAGGCAAAATAATAATATGGAAACTTGGGTTAGTTTTCCAGGTAGACTCGTTCCATCCCATCCCTGTCTAGTCCTATCCTTCCTACCTGAGAACTCTGTACCTGAAGTGCATTATTATATATCCACAGGTGTTGTTTTAGCCATTTAACAGAAGAAAAAAACAAGACTTGGGCAAGATAAATATACTTGCCAGTACACAATTGCTAGGTGGCAGACTTAGAATTCAGCTGATGTCTGTTTTACTCAAAGCCTGTTTGACTGCCTGGGAGGCAATTGGTAATTTTTGATGGGAGAGTCTCAGTAGTGTGGTAGAGTAGAAGACAGATAACATAGGCTTTGGTCACTCATTATTCAAATATTTATTGAGGAGGGTGGGACTTCTAGGTGTGGTAGAGTGAGGAGGTGGGGAAATCAACTCTCCCAAAAAGCAACTACAAAGCTGGAAAAAATTGATGAGGACAACCATTTTAGCACCTTGAAAATCAACCAAAGGCATAGAATAATCTGAGAAGTGTTTGTGTTTGAACAATTGCTGAAATGTAGTGAAATAACAGTGGGAATCTGTGACACGCTTGCTTGAGGATGCTCCCATTTTCCAGCCCTGCCGCCAGCCTAGTCACCATGGAGATTTTGCCAGAGGTGGGGATACTGTGAGGACTGGCAGCTTTGCTGCCAGAGTCAGAGGGCTCACTTAATATGGAGCAGGAGAGGACCAATGGTTCTGCTAACCCAAGATTGTAGTTGTGGTTGGGGGGAGAGTATTCCTGCCTGAGGTGTGTACATTTGCAGCTGAGAACAGAGGGCCTAAGATAGCCACATACTCCTGGCTGACCTCAAGGATTTGTACATGGAGGAGCTATGAAAGGGCCCAAAGGAAAGTAAAAGTAAAAACTCAAATAGGATTGAAAACAGCCTGAACTTTAAATGTGCTCCCCTGCCCACCCTGCCCACACCCATTACCAGAGGACAGAAGCCAATTTCTGTCCGAACACTAGCTAACCATTGGGCTACTTAGACACAGGGATGACCCCTAGGAAGCCAGACTTGAAAAGTAAAAACAAGAGAAAATAAACTGAGTAGGGATATCAATAGCCGTACCTTTCAAAGGGGACAGATTTAATTGATTTAACTAAAGCAAGTTACTAAACACACAAACACAGAAGATAGCCTGGAGGGAGAAAAAATTGGAATCCAGAGTTGTTACAGTACAGTATTAAAAATCTAGCTTTCAAATAAAATATGCAAAGAGGTAGGAAAGTATGACCCATTCTGAGGAAAAGCAAAAATCAGTATAAACTCTCTCTGAATGTCCCCAGAAGTTGGATTTAGCAGGCAAAGATATCAAAGCAGTTATGTTCAAAGAACTAAAAGAAATTGTGTTTAAAGAATCAAAAGAAAGTAGGACAGTAATATTAATAAATGAAGGTACTCAATAAGAAAACACATTATTTAAAATTTTTTAAATGACTAAAAATGTAGAAATAAGCAATACTTGAAAATTTTCCAGGAGTAGAAATAAGCAATACTTGAAAAATTCACTAGGAGGGCTGAAAAGCAGATTCAAGATAGCAGAGAAAAAGAAGCAGTGAAATTTGAAGAGAGAGCAACAGAAATTATCTACTGAAGAACAGGAAGCATGAGAATGGAACAAAAGTGAACGGAGCCTTGGACACTTGTGGAACAACAGACCAACATACGTGTAATGGAAGAGGAAAGAAAAGGTTAGAAAAAAAATTTGAAAAAATAATGTCTGAAAACGTGGCAAATTTGATTGAAAACATTAATCTACACAGGCATGTAGCTCAACCAACCCAACTAGGATGACTACAGAGATCCACACCTAAACACAGTATGCAAACTGTTAAACAACAAAAAATCTTTAAGGCATCGAAGGAAAACCACCATCATGTACAATGGAACATCAGTGTCATTACTAATTTCTCATCTGAAACAATGAAGGCTGGAAGGCAGTAGAATGGAATATTCAAAGTGTGAAAGACAAAACTATCTACCAAGAATTTTTTTTCAACCAGGAATTTTATATCCCACAAAGCTTCCTTCAAAAATGAAAGAGAAATTAAGACATACCCAGATAAGCAATTTTGAGGAACCTGCCCTCAAGAAGTGCTAAAAGGAGTTCTTTAGGCTGATAGGAAAGGATATCAGATGGTATTAATAACTCAAATCCAAAGGAAGAAATGAATAAGTAAAAATTTTTAAAAAGAAGAAATGAAGAGCACTGGAAATGGTTTAATATAAAGGATTATATAGTGCTATAGCTCTGTACTCAATATTTTATAATATCCTATAAGGGAAAAGAATCTGAAAAAGAATATATATGTATATTTCTGAATCAGTTTGCTGTCTACCTGAAACTAATGCAACACTGTAAATCAATTATACTTGAATGAAAGAAAGACAATATAAATATATATTTCTTGTTTCTTCACAAAATGTCTTTTAAAAATATGAAATTGTATGAAGCAATAATTATAACACTATACTGATGACTCATAACATGTGAAATAATATAATACCTAATAATATATTGGGTAGCATAGATCTAACTATATGATAAATAATATTAAATGTTAATATGAAGATATATTTGAGATATTAATATATATTAAAGCACAACGGAAGGTGTGGGTAGAGTTATATTGGACCAAAGTTTCTGTATTTTCCTGAAATTAAGTTAGTATTAATCTGCAATAGATAGTAGTGAGTTAAGATGTATTTTATAATCTGTAGAGTAACTATTAAGAAAATAATTTAAAAATATATGGTAAACCTACATAAGACTTAAATGGCACATTAAAAATATTTATTTAACACAAAAGTGGCACTGGTTCAGGGTGGCTATAGTGGAGGTAATGAAAAGTGAAAATGCAGTAGATGTGTTTCAAGGTAGAGCTAATGGGATTTGCTGACATCCTGATGGGAGTGATAGTGAGAGTCAGTGATGACTCCAAAGTTTTGGGCCCAGGTGACAGGAAGAATGACATTGCAATTAATTGAGATGGGAAAGGGAGGAGCATGTTTAGGCAGAAAGATTAAGAATTTAGGTTTAAGAATCTATTAGATATCTAAGCAGAGAATTCCACAGGCAGTTGGATATATGGGTCTGCAATTCTGGAAAGCATTCTAACTTGGTGACTTATGTATCTATCGGACTTCCCTGGTGGCTCAGGCAGTAAAGCGTCGGCCTACGATGTGGGAGCAACCAGCTCCGGTATTCTTGCCTGGAAAATCGCGTGGATGGAGGGGGCTGGTAGGCTACAGTCCATGGGGTCGCAAAGAGTCGGAAATGACTGAGCGATTAAACTTTTAAGTATCTATCGGTGTACAGTTCAGTTCAGTTCAGTTCAGTTACTCGTGTCTGACTCTTTGCAACCCCATGGACTGCAGCACGCCAGGCTTCCCTGTCCATCACCAGCTCCCAGAGCTTGCTCAAACTCATATCCATCGAGTTGGTGATGCCATCCAACCATCTCAGCCTCTGTCGTCCCCTTCACTTCCTGCCTCCTATCTCCCAGCATCAGGTCTTTTCCAGTGAGTCAGTTCTTTGCATCAGGTAGCCAAAGTATTGGAGTTTCAGCTTCAGCATCAGTCTTTCCAGTGAATATTCAGGACTGATCTGCTTTCGGATTGACTGGCTTGATCTCCTTCAGTCCAGCAGACTCTCAAAAGTCTTCTCCAACAGCACAGTTCAAAAGCATCAATTCTTCAGCACTCAGCTTGCTTTATAGTCCAACTCTCACATCCATAAATGACTACTGGAGAAACCATGTCTTTGACTGGACAGACCTTTGTTGGCAAAATTATGTCTCTGCTTTTTAATATGCTGTCTAGGTTGGTCATAGCTTTTCTTCCAAGGAGCAAGTGTCTTTTTTTTTTTTTTTTTTGGAGCAAGCATCTTTAATTTCATGGCTGCAGTCACCATCTGCAGTGATTTTATCACAGACAGAGAATAAAATCTGTCACTGTTTCCATTGTTTCCCCATCTATTTGCCATGAAGTGATTGGGCTGGATGCCGTGATCTTAGTTTTTGGAATGTTGAGTTTTAAGCTAGCTTTTTCACTCTCCTCTTTCACTTTTATCAAGAGCTCTTCAGGCTCTTCAGTTCCTTTTCACTTTCTGCCATAAGGGTGGTGTCATCTGTATATCTCAGGCTATTGATATTTCTCCCAGAAATCTTGATTCCAGCTTGTGCTTTATCCAGCCTGGCATTTCACATGATGTACTCTGCATGTAAGTTAAATAAACAGGGTAACAATATACAGCCTTGACATACTTCTTTCCCAATTTGGAATCAGTCTGTTGTTCCTTGTCCAGTTCTAACTGTTGCTTCTTGACCTGCCTACAGATTTCTCAAGAGGCAGGTAAGGTGGTCTGGTATTCTAATCTCTTGAAGAATCTAACACAGTTTGTTATGATCCACGCAGTCAAAGGCTTTGGCATAGTCAATAAAGCAGAAGTAGATGTTTTTCTGGAACTCTCTTGCCTTTTCGATGATCCAACGGATGTTGGCAATTTGACCTCTGGTTCCTCTGCCTTTTCTAAATCCAGCTTGAACATCTGGAAGTTCTCAGTTCACATACTGTTGAAGCCTGGCTTGGAGAATTTTGAGCATTACTTTGCTAGTGTGTGAGATGAGTGCAATTGTGTGGTAGTTTGAACATTCTTTGGCATTGCCTTTCTTTGGGATTGGAATGAAAACTGACCTTTTCCAGTCCTGTGGCCACTGCTGAGTTTTCCAAATTTGCTGGCATATTGAGTGCAGCACTTGAACAGCATCATCATTTAGGATTTGAAATTGCTTGCTTTATTTGTAGTGCTTCCCAAGGCCTACTTGACTTCACACTCCAGGTCTAGGTGAGTGATCACACCATCGTGATTATCTGGGTCATTAAGACCTTACTGTTTAGTTCTTCTGTGAATTCTTGCCACCACTTCTTAGTCTGTTCTGCTGCTTTTAGGTCCTTACCATTTCTTCCTTTATCGTGCCTATTCTTGCCTGAAATGTTCCCTTGATCTCTCCAGTTTTCTTGAAGAGATCTCTAGTCTTTCCCATTGTATTGCTTTCCTCTACATTTTTTCATTGTTCATGTAAGAAGGCCTTCTTATCTCTCCTTGCTATTCTCTGGAACTCTGAATTCAGTTGGGTATATCTTTGCCTTTCGTACACAAGTGGAAATATTGACCTTTAATAAGAGCGTGGACAGTTTATTGTCAGAAGCTAGACGACAGGCAGGAGTGTGTGGGACAATCACAAATAGGTAAAGGGTTAAGAAGAATTATCCCAAATTTTGGAATTGTGCTAACAGGATTACTGGGTATCTTTTTAGTGAAGAGCTGGGCTCTGTCCAGCAGGCCCTCTGGGGATTGTCTCATTTTCTAAGGGCAGCCACCTTTGCTTGACTTTCTACTTATTACTGATTAGGATTTTTTTTTTTTTAGATTTTTTTTTTAAAGGTATATTTATTTATTTTTGGCTGAGCTAGGCCTTCGTTGCAGTGCACGGGCTTTCTCTAGTTGTGGCAGGTGGGGGCTCCTCTTTGTTGTGTAAAGACTTCTCACTGGGATGACTTCATTTGTTTCGGAGCACAGGCTCTAAGCGGGTTGGCTTCAGTAGTTGTGGTGCATGGGCTTGGTTGCCCTGCAGCTTGTAGGGTCTTCCTGTATCAGGAATCAAACTCGTGTCCCCTGCATTGGCAGGAGGATTCTTATCCTCTGGACTACCAGGGAAGTCCTGATTAGGATATTTAACAGTCCTGTTTCTTATAGAAAACTTACAGTGATGCACATAGTGTTCATCTGAGAGAAATACAAATGGTATTGGCCCTATGGAAAAGATAGCCTCACAGGTTATGATATTTTTTTGTTTTCTCTTGAAGGGCATTAGTCAGTTTTGTTTCTACTTAGCAGTCTTATTCTAATATTTTTAAGGTACCTTTCCTGATAAAATATAACAACTCCTGTTCCTTAAATGCTCTTTGCACCAACTTTATCATTTTACTGGTTCCTTAGTCAGTAAATCTTGAGCTCATGTTTAATTCTATATTTATATGTTGTGATTTTAACCTTTAAAAATCTATTTATTTATTTATTTGGCTGGGTCAGGTCTTAGTTGCAGCATGCAGAATCTGGTTTCCCAGCCAGGGACTGAATCCAAGCCCATGCACCAGGAGCTTGGAGTCTTAGCCATTGGACTACTAGGAAGTCCCATGATTTTAACTTTTTGAAAATTATGTTTTAGCAAGGAAAGCATAACATTGGGAGCTTGTGGACAGCCTCTTCTGATTGCTTCTATTTTCCCAGTGAATAAAGTTGCAAAGTTATGAACTGAGAGTGAGAATGGGAAGAACTTTGGAGGGTTTGAGGATCCAGAAGAAGACGTTTAAAAAAATGTTTAGGAGAATGGGAAAGTGAAGGGACTTAGGGAAATACAGTATTACTGCTAAGCAGTGGAAGGCCCCCTGGAGGTTAGTGATCATGAATTTTAAGTGGATCTGTCAGCCTGCCACAGCCATGCCTGTAGGCATGGGGTAGGTAGAGATTTAATTAGCTTTGAAGTTTTGCTAAGTGAACATGACAAAGAAAATGGAACTAGGGAGTTGCAGATATAAGCAAGAGTGTAAGAATATAGTGATGGACTGTGCAAGGAGAGGTGTGAGGACATACGAGGGTAAAGGACAGTGAAATGGTGGCAAGATTGGCGTCTCAGTCTCCTTAAAGGGAAGAATTGTTGGGATTGGTTTTTTCTTCCTGGAAAGGTGGAGATGGTGATTGGATGGTGGGATGCTTAAAATGGAAAAATTGACCCCACTGGGGTCAGTGGGGTGGGGATACTTATTAAAGCTAAGAAGTAAATGGGCAGATGGAAAAACCCACAAATTTGAATAAAAGGGAAGAGATATAGGATAGTAACTCAAACTATTTGGTTTGGGAGTAATTTGTGTTAACATAGAGAATTAAGGGTCAAGCAAAGGGGTTAATTAATAAAGCAAGTTCCCAGAGGCTGTCAGCAGAAATATAAACTAGGATCCAAGTGGGTGGGATTAGTATTAATAAAATTGGAGGGGACCTTAGTGAGACAAGTGGGAGGATAATACATGGAACAAGAAAGACAAACAGTTGTGGAGGATGGGATGAAAGCTATTGGAGCTCAGATTGAATCCTTTAATCCTATCACTACATTAGGAATCTAGGTTATCTGCTGGGAGTGAGCAGGTAAATGAAGATTAGGAGCTTGAAGTATACAGAAGCAATGGGGAGCACCTCTTTCCTTGGGAAAGGAGGAGTAAAAGATGGATAAGAGTCATACAGTGGTGAGGGGTGAAGACTGAGAGAATTTCAAGTCTTCGAGGAAGGTGATAGATTAGCTTAACTTCCTGTGTCTCTCTGTAAACGTGGAAAGCACAATGAGCTACTTCTATGGGTTGATTTATATAATATAGCAGGTTACAAAATTGATCACATAGAAACAATGGTACTTTAAATCATTCTTGAGCTCCAGATACAGACCCCCTTACTTACTAAATCTACTTGTTTGTTCTGATGGTGTCCAAAACGCTCTACTGGAAGGCCAAAAGCAATCTAGCTTCAGCCTCTTATAAAAATAAATAAATAAACAGAAGTAACCCCGACCCCCATGCCTCTGGTATTTCCATTACTATTGCCCACCTAGGCTCCAGAGACAGGAAATTCAGAGCCTTTTCCTATTCCTCACTCTCCAATCCAATTAGACACTAATTTCTACAAATTCTACATTGTAAATGCCTCTAAGAGTTTGATGCTCCTATTGGGATTAATTATAAACTGTTGTGAAATAACAGTCATATTTTATGTCAAGACAAGAAAAATCTAAACATAAAAAAATTCTTGCTGCCTGTTGTCCTCCCCTCCCACTGTACATTGTGTCTCTACATCATGATTGACTAAACCTCCCGCATCAGCAGGAATACCTGCTCAACCATAAAGAGAAACCTCCTAGCATCAACAAGACAACTCCTTAAAAGATAACACTCTTTCTTGAGCTTGTAAAGGGTCACATGACCTACCACAATGACACCTAGATCTCGATCATGTAAACTGTCAGTAATACTTCATTTAGTGTACAGCCCTCTGTCTCAAAAAACTTACATGTGGTGCCTTGACTTCTGATGGACAGAAGAGTTGTCAGAGCTTTCCGAGTTGTGCTTTCTGGGTTATGACCCTCAAATTTGGCTCAAATAAAATTTTCCATTCCTTTCTTAGATTGATTGACTAATTTTTCATTGACACTGTCCAGAATCTTAGGTTTGCATATGCCAAATTGGGACATAAGGGAATGAGGCAGACTGGTTGTGCTCTAACTCAAGCATAGAGGAAACTAGCTCTCTCAGATTAAGTTCCTTGGATGGCTAAAGTGTAATGGGCTTACAGTCTCCAGTTCCAATTTGTACAGGAGCACAATATGTGGTCTCAATACATGGGGCCTTGGCACTTCCCTGGTGGTCTAGCGGCTAACACACTTAAGTTCCCAATGCAGGGAGCCTGGGTTCAATCCCTGGTCAGGGAACTAGATCCCATGTGCCACAACTAAAAATCCTGCATGCTGCCACTAAGACCTAGTGCAGCCAAAATAAATAAATATTAAAGAAAGAAAGAAAAGAAACAGCAATATACACTTAAAAAAATTACTTGTGGTCAGGGCGGAAATGAGGCTCTGAAGAGACCGGCAAACAGAAGCCAAATAAACAAAGGGAACCGCTTCAGAAGGGACTGGTGCAACAGATTAAAATCCCTGTAGAAAACACCGACTTCACCGGAAGGGCCCTGTAGATATCGAGAAGTGTAAGCTGGAACGAGGAGCTATCTGAAACTGAGCCGAACCCACACTGACTGCAACAGCTCCAGAGAAACTCCTAGATATATTTTTAATTTTTTTTTTCTAAGTAAGGAAAAAAAAATTATTTTTTTCTTTTTATATTTTTTCTTTTTTATTTTTTCTCTTTTATTTTCCTTTAAAATTCCCTATTACTCCCCCATTACTCCTTAACTTTCATTTTCATAGATTTTTACGATTTTTTTAATTAGGGGGGAAAAAAATTTTTTTTTTTCTTTCTTTCTTTTTTTTTCTTTTTTTTCTTTTTTCTTCTTTTTTTTCCTTTCCGTTTTCTCTTTTATTTTCTATTTTTCTTTTTCTCTTATTTCTTTTAAAGTCCTCTAGTACTCCTCTACTACTCTTCATTTTCATTTTCACTACACTATAACCTTACAAAAAAAAAAAAAAAAAAGAGAAGCCCTATCTTTAAACCGAAGATTATTCTCTCCCAATCTTGACTCTGTTTTCTACCTCAGAACACCTCTATTTCCTCCTTTCCCCTTCTCTTCCCAATCCAATTCTGTGAATCCTTGTAGGTGTCTGAGATACGGAGAACACTCTGGGAACAGACAGCTGCGTAGATCTGTCTCTCTCCTCTTGAGTCCCCCTTTTTCTCCTCCTGCTCATCTCTATCTCCCTCCTCCCTTTTCTCCTGTTCATGTAACTCTGTGAACCTCTCTGGGTGTCCCTAATGGGGGAGAATCTTTTCGCCATTAACCTAAAAGTTTTATTATCAGTGCTGTATAGTTGGAGAAGTCCTGAGACTACAGGAAGAATAAAACTGAAATCCAGAGGCAGGAAACTTAAGCCCAAAACCTGAGAACACCAGAAAACTCCTGACTACATGGAACTTTAAGTAATAAGTGACCGTCCAAAAGCCTCCATACCTACACTGAAACCAACCACCACCCAAGAGCCAATAAGTTTTAGAGCAAGACATACCACGCAAATTCTCCAGCAACACAGGAACATAGCCCCGAATGTCAACATACAGGCTGCCCAAGGTCACACCCAACACATAGACCCATCTCAAAACTCATTACTGGGCACTCCATTGCTCTCCAAAAAGAAGAAATCAAGTTCCACGCACCAGTACACTGACGCAAGCTTCCCTAACCGGGAAACCTTGACAAGCCAATTGTCTAACCCCACCCACTGGGTAAATCCTCCACAATAAAAAGGAACCACAGACCTCCAGAATACAGAAAGTCCACTCCAGACACAGCAATCTAAACAAGATGAAAAGGCAGAGAAATACCCAACAGGTAAAGGAACATGAAAAATGCCCACCAAGTCAAACAAAAGAGGAGGAGATAGGGAATCTACCTGAAAAAGAATTTAGAATAATGATAATAAAAATGATCCAAAATCTTGAAAACAAAATGGAGTTACAGATAAATAGCCTGGAGACAAAGATTGAAAAGATACAAGAATTGTTTAATAAAGACCTAGAAGAAATAAAAAAGAGTCAATTAAAAATGAACAATGCAATGAATGAGATCAAAAACACTTTGGAGGGAACCAAGAGTAGAATAACGGAGGCAGAAGATAGGATAAGTGAGGTAGAAGATAAAATGGTGGAAATAAATGAAGCAGAGAGGAAAAAAGAAAAAAGGATAAAAAGAAATGAGGACAACCTCAGGGACCTCTGGGACAATGTGAAACGCCCCAACATTCGAATCATAGGAGTTCCAGAAGAAGAAGACAAAAAGAAAGGCCATGAGAAAATACTCGAGGAGATAATAGCTGAAAACTTCCCTAAAATGGGGAAGGAAATAGCCACTCAAGTCCAAGAAACCCAGAGAGTCCCAAACAGGATAAACCCAAGGCGAAACACCCCAAGACACATATTAATCAAACTAACAAAGATCAAACACAAAGAACAAATATTAAAAGCAGCAAGGGAAAAACAACAAATAACACACAAAGGGATTCCCGTAAGGATAACAGCTGACCTATCAATAGAAACCCTCCAGGCCAGAAGGGAATGGCAGGACGTCCTGAAAGTAATGAAAGAGAATAACCTACAACCTAGATTACTGTATCCAGCAAGGATCTCATTCAGATATGAAGGAGAACTCAAAAGCTTTACAGATAAGCAAAAGCTGAGAGAATTCAGCACCACCAAACCAGCTCTTCAACAAATGCTAAAGGATCTTCTCTAGACAGGAAATGCAGAAAGGTTGTATAAACGTGAACCCAAAACAACAAAGTAAATGGCAACGGGACCACACCTATCAATAATTACCTTAAATGTAAATGGGTTGAATGCCCCAACCAAAAGACAAAGATTGGCTGAATGGATACAAAAACAAGACCCCCATATATGCTGTCTACAAGAGACCCACCTCAAAACAAGAGACACATACAGACTAAAAGTGAAGGGCTGGAAAAAAATATTTCATGCAAATGGAGACCAAAAGAAAGCAGGAGTCGCAATACTCATATCAGATAAAATAGACTTTCAAATAAAAGCTGTGAAAAGAGACAAAGAAGGACACTACATAATGATCAAAGGATCAATCCAAGAAGAAGATATAACAATTATAAATATATATGCACCCAACATAGGAGCACCGCAATATGTATGGCAAACACTAACGAGTATGAAAGAGGAAATTAATAGTAACACAATAATAGTGGGAGACTTTAATACCCCACTCACAACTATGGATAGATCAACTAAACAGAAAATTAACAAGGAAACACAAACTTTAAATGACACAATGGACCAGCTAGACCTAATTGATATCTATAGGACATTTCACCCCAAAACAATCAACTTCACCTTTTTCTCAAGTGCACACGGAACCTTCTCCAGAATAGATCACATCCTGGGCCATAAATCTAGTCTTGGAAAATTCAAAAAAATTGAAATCATTCCAGTCATCTTTTCTGACCACAGTGCAGTAAGATTAGATCTCAACTACAGGAAAAAAATTGTTAAAAATTCAAACACCTGGAGGCTAAATAACATGCTTCTGAATAACCAACAAATCATAGAAGAAATCAAAAAAGAAATCAAAATATGTATAGAAATGAATGAAAATGAAAACACAACAACCCAAAACCTATGGGACACTGTAAAAGCAGTGCTAAGGGGAAGGTTCATAGCATTACAGGCTTACATCAAGAAACAAGAAAAAAGCCAAATAAATAACCTAACTCTACACCTAAAGCAATTAGAGAAGGAAGAAATGAAGAACCCCAGGGTTAGCAGAAGGAAAGAAATCTTAAAAATTAAGGCAGAAATAAATGCAACAGAAACTAAAGAGACCATAGCAAAAATCAACAAAGCTAAAAGCTGGTTTTTTGAAAAAATAAACAAAATTGACAAACCATTAGCAAGACTCATTAAGAAACAAAGAGAGAAGAACCAAATTAACAAAATTAGAAATGAAAATGGAGAGATCACAACAGACAACACTGAAATACAAAGGATCATAAGAGACTACTACCAGCAGCTCTATGCCAATAAAATGGACAACTTGGATGAAATGGACAAATTCTTAGAAAAGTATAACTTTCCAAAACTGAGCCAGGAAGAAATAGAAGATCTTAACAGACCCATCACAGGCAAGGAAATCGAAACTGTAATCAAAAATCTTCCAGCAAACAAAAGCCCAGGACCAGATGGCTTCACAGCTGAATTCTACCAAAAATTTAGAGAAGAGCTAACACCTACCTTACTCAAACTCTTCCAGAAAATTGCAGAAGAAGGTAAACTTCCAAACTCATTCTATGAGGCCACCATCACCCTAATTCCAAAACCTGACAAAGATGCCACAAAAAAAGAAAACTACAGGCCAATATCACTGATGAACATAGATGCAAAAATCCTTAACAAAATTCTAGCAAACAGAATCCAACAACATATTAAAAAAATCATACACCACGACCAAGTGGGCTTTATCCCAGGAATGCAAGGATTCTTCAATATCCGCAAATCAATCAATGTAATACACCACATTAACAAATTGAAAGATAAAAACCATATGATTATCTCAATAGATGCAGAGAAAGCCTTTGACAAAATTCAACACTCATTTATGATTAAAACTCTCCAAAAAGCAGGAATAGAAGGAACATACCTCAACATAATAAAAGCTATATATGACAAACCCACAGCAAGCATCACCCTCAATGGTGAAAAATTGAAAGCATTTCCCCTGAAATCAGGAACAAGACAAGGGTGCCCACTCTCGCCACTACTGTTCAACATAGTGTTGGAAGTTTTGGCCACAGCAATCAGAGCAGAAAAAAAAGTAAAAGGAATCCAGATAGGAAAAGAAGAAGTGAAACTCTCACTGTTTGCAGATGACATGATCCTCTACATAGAAAACCCTAAAGACTCTACCAGAAAATTACTAGAACTAATCAATGAATATAGTAAAGTTGCAGGATATAAAATTAACACACAGAAATCCCTTGCATTCCTATATACTAACAATGAAAAAACAGAAAGAGAAATTAAGGAAACAATACCATTCACCATTGCAACAAAAAGAATAAAATACTTAGGAATATATCTACCTAAAGAAACAAAAGACCTATACATAGAAAACTATAAAACACTGATGAAAGAAATCAAAGAGGACACAAACAGATGGAGAAACATACCGTGTTCATGGATTGGAAGAATCAATATTGTCAAAATGGCTATACTACCCAAAGCAATCTATAGATTCAATGCAATCCCTATCAAGCTACCAACGGTATTTTTCACAGAACTAGAACAAATAATTTCACAATTTGTATGGAAATACAAAAAACCTCGAATAGCCAAAGTAATCTTGAAAAAGAAGAATGGAACTGGAGGAATCAACCTGCCTGACTTCAGACTCTACTACAAAGCCACAGTCATCAAGACAGTGTGGTACTGGCACAAAGACAGAAATATAGACCAATGGAACAGAATAGAAAGCCCAGAGATAAATCCACGAACCTATGGACACCTTATCTTTGACAAAGGAGGCAAGGATATACAATGGAAAAAAGACAACCTCTTTAACAAGTAGTGCTGGGAAAACTGGTCAACCACTTGCAAAAGAATGAAACTAGAACACTTTCTAACACCATACACAAAAATAAACTCAAAATGGATTAAAGATCTAAATGTAAGACCAGAAACTATAAAACTCCTAGAGGAGAACATAGGCAAAACACTCTCCGACATAAATCACAGCAAGATCCTCTATGACCCACCTCCCAGAATATTGGAAATAAAAGCAAAACTAAACAAATGGGATCTAATGAAACTTAAAAGCTTTTGCACTACAAAGGAAACTATAAGTAAGGTGAAAAGACAGCCCTCAGATTGGGAGAAAATAATAGCAAATGAAGAAACAGACAAAGGATTAATCTCAAAAATATACAAGCAACTCCTGAAGCTCAATTCCAGAAAAATAAATGACCCAATCAAAAAATGGGCCAGAGAACTAAACAGACATTTCTCCAAAGAAGACATACAGATGGCTAACAAACACATGAAAAGATGCTCAACATCACTCATTATTAGAGAAATGCAAATCAAAACCACAATGAGGTACCATTACACACCAGTCAGGATGGCTGCTATCCAAAAGTCTACAAGCAATAAATGCTGGAGAGGCTGTGGAGAAAAGGGAACCCTCTTACACTGTTGGTGGGAATGCAAACTAGTACAGCCACTATGGAAAACAGTGTGGAGATTCCTTAAAAAACTGGAAATAGAACTGCCATATGACCCAGCAATCCCACTTCTGGGCATACACACTGAGGAAACCAGATCTGAAAGAGACACGTGCACCCCAATGTTCATCGCAGCACTGTTTATAATAGCCAGGACATGGAAGCAACCTAGATGCCCATCAGCAGATGAATGGATAAGGAAGCTGTGGTACATATACACCATGGAATATTACTCAGCCGTCAAAAAGAATTCATTTGAACCAGTCCTAATGAGATGGATGAAACTGGAGCCCCTTATACAGAGTGAAGTAAGCCAGAAAGATAAAGAACATTACAGCATACTAACACATATATATGGAATTTAGAAAGATGGTAACGATAACCCTATATGCAAAACAGAAAAAGAGACACAGAAATACAGAACAGACTTTTGAACTCTGTGGGAGAAGGTGAGGGTGGGATGTTTCAAAAGAACAGCATGTATACTATCTATGGTGAAACAGATCACCAGCCCAGGTGGGATGCATGAGACAAGTGCTCGGGCCTGGTACACTGGGAAGACCCAGAGGAATCGGGTGGAGAGGGAGGTGGGAGGGGGGATCGGGATGGGGAATAAGTGTAAATCTATGGCTGATTCATATCAGTGTATGACAAAACCCACTGAAATGTTGTGAAGTAATTAGCCTCCAACTAATAAAAAAAAAAAAATTACTTGAAATGTGTCAATACTTGAAATGTCTTAAAATGGATCTCTAGTCTAGACTTCTTTCCTCAAGACGGTTTTGAGTCTCAGTATCCTTTTCTGCCACTGGACTGTTGTCAAGCTCTCCTAGTTCTACTGAGGCTAGATTCCCTAATGTAGAAACTTGAGGATTTGTGTTGCAAGTCCTGGTCCCTTTCCACCCTAGGATTCTTATGCATATTGATTCATTGCCTCCTTAAGTTCTCAGCTTGATGTCTGATTGGCATCTCATCCTCACCGTGTTCAAAGCAAACCATGAGCTTCCTGTTCCTTACCACCCTTAGACCTGCTCCTTCCAAACTGTTCCTCATCTTAGTATCAACTCCACTTTTCCAGTTGTTCAGACCCCAACTCTTGGGGTCACTCTTGAAGTTTTACAATTTTATTTTATGTATTTATTTTTGGCTGCACTGGGTCTTTGTTGGTGCATGGGCTTTCTCTAGTTGCAGTGAGCAGGGGCTACTCTCTAGTTGCAGTGTATGGGCTTCTCATTGCGGTGGCTTCCCTTGTTGCAGAGCAGGGGCTCTAGGGCCTGTAGGCTCCCCAGTTGTGTCTTCAGGGCGCTAGAGCATGGGCTCAGTGGTTGTGGCACATGGACTTAGTTGCCTGTGGCGTGTGGGATCTTCCCGCGTCAGGGATCAAACCCGTGTCCCCTGTAGTACAAGGAGGATGCTTAACTGTTGGACCACCGGGGAAGCCCCGGTTAGGGGGCGTCATTCTTGAATGTTTTCTCACAACCCACATCTAATCCATCAGAAACTCCTAACCAGAATCGGGCCACATCTCATCTCCTCTGCTGCTGCCCTGCGTTCCGGCTCAGATTATTACAGTAGCCGCTTAATTGGTCACCTGCTTCCATTCTTACCTCCCTAGAGTCGATTCTAAGCATAGAGGCCTGAGTGACCTTGTTAAAACCAAAGTCTAATTGTATCATGACGTTGGGCCAATGACTTCCAACCTCATGCAGAGAAAAAGCCAAATTCTTTATGGTAGCCTCTAAGGACCTACACAATCTGGACTTCACTCTCTCTCTAACCTTTTCTACTGCTTTCCCCCTCCTTCTCACTCTCTAGCCATTTCCTCTGCCTGGAATGTTCTTCCCCCAGATAGTCACATGGCTCAGCTCTTCCTTCAAGTCAGAGAGGCCTTCATGCCACATTAGCTGAAACAGCACTCATTACTCTCTAGCATCCTCACTAGATTTCATTTTTCTTCCTACGTCTCTTCTCTTCCCCAATTGCAGTCTGATCTCCTCAGAGGCTTTGTCTTCTCCTTAATTCTTAGTACAGTGTTTAGTACACTCTAGGGGCCAGATAAATATATGCTGTGTAAAACAAAGAATAATGCAATTTTGCATTTCTAGAAAATCTTTATGTTTTCAGGGCACTATGTAAAGTAACTAAATTGTATAAGGAAACTTAGAAGCTATGTTTTATTTTACAAATGATGAAACTAAGATCCATTCAGTAAGTTGTGCTAGAACTAGAATCTAGATCTCCCAACCCTCAATCCAGGGATCTACTTATTCAGAGATCTGTTTTAGATCAGTTATTATCCTCACACTGCCAATGGGGAAACTCAGATGCAATACAGGAAGGGACCTTACCAAAGGTCATGTTATCTATTCACACTAGAAACCAGAATTCCCAGTTCCTAGTAGTGATAATGGCTTTGAGAGTTTACTTTCTTGTTGCTGAAGAGTCAATAAAGTTGTTACTTCAATAGGTTGTTATTCTAATCTTTGCCTCCCCAACCTGCCAGCATCTTTCACTTTGCGTTTTACTCTGTCTTTGTCTATAGAGGTCAGAATGATTCTGTTGCTGTCTCAGTCAGTTCAGTCACTCAGTTGTGTCCAACTCTTTGCGACCCCATGGACTGCAGCATACCAGGCTTCCCTGTCCATCACCACCTCCCGGAGTTTACTCAAACTCATGTCCATCCAGTCGGTGATGCCATCCAACCATCTCATCCTCTGTCTTCCCCTTCTGCCTTCAATCTTTCCCAGCATCAGGGTCTTTTCAAATGAGTCAGTTCTTCACAAGAGGTGGTCAAAGTATTGGTTTCAACATCAGTCCTTCCAATGAACATTCAGGACGGATCTCCTTTAGGATGGACTGGTTTGATCTCCTTACAGTCCAAGGGACTCTCAGAAGTCTTCTTCATTACCACATTTCAAAAGCATCAAGTCTTTGGCATTCAGCTTTCTTTATAGTCCAACTCTCACATCCATACATGACTCCTGGAAAAACCATAACTTTGACTAGACAGACCTTTGTTGGCAAAGTAATGTCTGCTTTTTAATATGCTGTCTATGTTGGTCATAGCTTTTCTTCCAAGGAGCAAGTGTCTTTTAATTTCATGGCTGCAGTCACCATCTGCAGTGATGTTATCACAGACAGAAAATAAAGTCTGTCACTGTTTCCATTGTTTCCCCATCTATTTGCCATGAAGTGATGGGACCGGATGCCATGATCTTAGTTTTCTGAATGTGGAGTTTTAAGCCAGCTTTTTCACTCTCCTCTTCCACTTTCATCAAAAGGTTCTTTAGCTCTTCTTTGCTTTCTGCCATAGGGTGGTGTTATCTGCATATCTGAGGTTATTGATATTTCTCCCAGCAATCTGATTCCAGCTTGTGCTTCATCCAGCCCAGCGTTTCACATGATGTACTCTGCGTAGAAGTTAAACAAGCAGGGTGACAACATTCAGCTTTGATGTACTCCTTTCCCTATTTGGAAACAGTCTTTTGTTCCATATCCAGTTCTGTTGCTTCTTGACCTGCATACAGATTTCTCAGGAGGCAGGTAAGGTGATCTGGTATTCCCGTCTCTTTAAGAATTTTCCAGTTTGTTGTGATCCACACAGTCAAAGGCTTTGGCATAGTCAATAAAGCAGAAGTAGATGTTTTTCTGGAAGAAAAACTTTGTGGAACTACTTTTCAGAAGTAGATGTTTTGCTTTTTCGGTGATCCAATGGATGTTGGCAATTTGATCTCTGGTTCCTCTGCCTTTTCTAAATCCAGCTTGAACATCTGGAAGTTCTCAGTTCACATACTGTTGAAGCCTGGCTTGGAGAATTTTGAGCATTACTTTGCTGGTGTGAGAGAGGAGTGCAATTGTGTGGTAGTTTGAACATTCTTTGGCATTGCCCTGCTTTTGGGATTGGAATGAAAACTGACCTTTTCCAGTCCTGTGGCCACTGCTGAGTTTTCCAAATCTGCTGGCATAATGAGTGCAGCACTTTCACAGCATCATCTTTTAGGATTTTAAATAGCTCAACTGGAATTCCGTCACCTGCACTAGCTTTGTTCATAGTGATGCTTCCTAAGGCCTATTTGACTTTGCATTCCAGGATGTCTGGGTCTAGGTTAGTGATCACACCATTGTGGTTATCTGGGGTCATGAGGATCTTTTTTGTATAGTTCTTCTGTGTATTCTTACCACCTCTTCTTAATATCTTCTCTTCTGTTAAGTCCCTACCATTTCTGTCCTTTATTGTGCCCATCTTTGCATGAAATGTTTCCTTGGTATCTCTAATTTTCTTGAAGAGGTCTCTAGTCTTTCCCATTCTATTGTTTTCCTGTTATTGTTGCTGTCTAAGCATTAATAAATAACCACTACTTTCAACCTAGACAGCATATTAAAAAGCTTTAAAGACATTACTTTGCCAACAAAGGTCCATCTAGTCAAAGCTATGGTTTTTCTAGTAATCATGTATGGATGTGAGAGTTGGACTATAAAGAAAGCTGAGCACCGAAGAATTGATGCCTTTGAACTGTGGTGTTGGAGACACTTGAGAGTCCCTTGGACTGCAAGGAGATCCAACCAGTCCATCTTAAAGGAGACTGGTCCTGAATATTCATTGGAAGGACTGATGTTGAAGCTGAAACTCCAATACTTTGGCCACCTGATGTGAAGAACTGACTCATTTGAAAAGACCCTGATTCTAGGAAAGATTGAAGGTGGGAGGAGAAGAGGACGACAGAGAATGAGATGGTTGGATGGCATCTCCGATTCAATGGACATGAGTTTGAGTAAACTCCGGGAGTTGGGATGGACAGGGAGGCCTGGCAAGCTGCAGTCCCTGGGGTCGCAAAGAGTCGGACGTGACTGAGAGACTATACTGAACTTTTCCTTGTACTTGGGCTTCATCTTCTCTGACTTCCTTAACCATGTGCTTGGGCTTCCCGGGTGGCACCAGTGGTAGAGAACCCGCCTGCCAGTGCAGGAGACAGAAGAGACATGGGTTCAATCCCTGGGTCAGGAAGAACCCTTGGAGGAGGATGTGGCAACCCGTTCTAGTATTCTTGACTGGAGAATCCCATGGACAGAGGAGTCTGTGGCCTACAGTCCTTGGGTCACAAAGAATCGGACATGACTGAAGCGACTTAGCACGCACACAACAATGTACTTGGGGTTAGGCTGTGGCTTTGTTCAGTCTGCTGTAACAAAATCCCATAAACAGGGTGGCTTATTAACAACAGAAATTAATTTCTCACAGTTCTGGAGGCTGGAAGTCCAAGTTCAGGGTGCCAGCGTAGTCAAATTCCAGTGCAGACCCTCTTCCCAGTTGTAGACTGCCATTTTATCCTTGTATCTTCAAATGGCAAGAGTGCTCTCTGGGTCCCTTTTATAAGGGCACTAATTCCATTTATGAGAGCTCCACCTCACGACCTACTTATTCCCCCTTAGCCCCACTTCCAAATACCATTACGGTGAAGGTCAGGATTTCAAGGTATGAATTAGGTCGGGGTCGGTTGGGGGATAGGGGTGGGGGATGGAATACATTCAGTCCATTGCAGGCTCCCTGGGCCCTGATCAGAGGCCATGAAACCCCTCAATTCAGTTACGCAAACCAGCATCAAGGAAACAGGTTTCATAGCTTGTTAGGTGACCTACATTCCAGGTTATTTTTTTTTCCTCTTTGAAATAACTGTAGTTTGTTTACTATCAGTTGTTTCAGGCACAATAAAGGGAAAGAGCAGCCTGAATGTAAAATTTGTTTCTTTGTTTTGAACACAAAGAATTTCCTCCTTCTCTTTTTCTTTTTCCCACAGTGTGTGAACCTGGCTCTGTCCCTTGGGTTCAGTACAAATAAACGGAGCTGCTGAGGGAACAGGGTAAGCAAGCTGATTTTTGTAGTTACAGGCTGTTCCACATAACCCATTTACAAGGTCAGTAGGGACCACAGCTTACCAAAACAAAGAGGTATGTAATTTTAAATGAGGAACTCTTGATCGATCAGAAACAAGAAAAGACCTTCCAGGGTTCCTAAATGGTTTATATTCCTGACTGTAATGCAACAAAAAATTGCTGGAGGGTAAGGAAAAAGGAAGACAGACTAGAGGATCAGAATATTAAAGTGCCATAAAAATAGAGTGCTGAGTACGGCCCTGTCTGTTAGAACTCTGGACCAGCCTCTTTCCTTCATTGTGTTCTTATAACTGAATGGGATCATTACAGGTTTGGATGATTTGGAGAAATAAACATGTAATTAAAGTTGTAGATATAAAAGTGGTTTCATATGGATGTTTTTAGAGAGAAGAACAGTGGTTAAGAAATGAGAGCCTTAAAACCAGCCTCCTGAGGAAAGGGCTGAGGATCCCAGAGAGGAAGGCTGGACTGCAGGCAGCATGGGCCAGCATGTGCCTTTAGATAAGTTCCTTCAACCTATGAGCCTCAATTTTCTCTTCTGTAAAGTGGAGGTAACAGTAGTTGCTACCTCATAACCTCATAGACTTATTGTGACAGGTAAACAAGTGAAGGTGTGTAAACTCTTCATCCAGAGGGTGGAAGCTGAGTGCTGACACCGGTCCTGGAGGTGGGATGCTGGGGCGGAGTGTGGGTAAACAGGAGTTGGGGACTTTTATAATCCAAGAAATAAAACGATTGGAAAAGATGTTGATTGGGATTGGAGGGGCTAAGAGGTAGTAACCCTTTCGTAATTCCGAAAGCTGAAATTGGGAGGAGAAGCCAAGCTGGGCCTCTGGGCTTTGGCTGGCAATGAGGAGAGCAGTGAATCAAGCTCTGAGACCAAAAAAAAAAAAAAAAAAAAAGAGTCTTTTTTTTTTTTTAATATCAGAGCTCTAAAGAACTAAGAGAAATGTCCTGATTTGGACTAGAGTGGAAGTAGGGGCAATGGAAAATGTTTTAACAACCAGCTGAGAGTGGAGATGAGAGCCTAATTTGTAGCATTCACCAATTTCCATGATGTAAATACATCCATCATTGCTGGTTTCAAGCTGCCAATGTGATGTCTAACTGGCTCACCAAATTCCTAAAAATCTAAATTGTTGGCTCTAGTAGACTCTCTCACACACCAGTGAGTAGGAGGATTAGTATTACAAAAGAATCATATGGGGTTCAGATTAGGGAGCAGCCCACTGACTTGAAGTGGGAGAAACAGATCCTGGAAAAGGCCAAATGCTTTCAGCTAAATTTAATAATGGGCTTCCCTGGTGGCTCAGATGGTAAAGAATTTGCCTGCAATGAAGGAGACCCGGCTTTGAGCCCTGGGTTAGGAAGATTTCCCTGGAGAAAGGAATGACAACCCACTCCAATATTCTTGCCTGGAGAATTCCATGGATGGGGGGGCCTGGTATGCGGTAGCACATGGGGTCTCACACTTTGACTTCACTTTTTCATCTGAGTAACACGAGACTCTTTTACCTCTAAATTTCCCAACTGTGTACAGTTTATGCAGTGGTACTCCCTCGAATTGAGGTACTGCTGGACTAATTAGGTAGGAAAAAACAAGTACTTGGTGTACTTGGAAACGGTCAGCTCTGTGTCCTGGGAGGAGGTAAAAAGATATCAGAAAAGTGAAAGAGGAAAGATTATCCTAAGATTCACAGTCTCTGAGTAAACCCCCCACCATCTCAGCTGCTGGCAAGAAGGTACAGTCACAAGGAAAGAAGTTTCTCAGGGGCCTTTCCACTTTGGGCTGCCAGGGGCTTTTTAGGTACATGAATAAATAAAATTATTAAATAAACATTGCTATAAATAGAAAAGAGTTCCAGACTCCAGGATATAGTCTACTTACTGGAATAATAATGTAGATGATTGGAGAATGTGAATAGTTCTTTTTAATTTTCTGCAAGAGTATACTCCCTGTCTATCCTGAAGGGACAGAGGAGGAGAATCAAGGAAATGGTTATTAATTACAGGAAAGATCAGAAAAAGCTTAAGGTAAGAAGGATTGGCTCTGGGATATAAAGTGGGAATACAGGAGAAACACAACCTACTTAGTTGCTTCATTTGGTCACTGTGAGGAAATGACCCCCAAATACAATATTTTTAGGGATTATAAGGCAGGTTCGAAAAAGCCATGTGATGTCTCAGTGGAAATAAAATGTGGAATTTCAGAGATGAAAGCCAGTCTTCTGTGGTAGTCTCACAGAATGGAGCTTGCATTTCACATAAAGTCCTAATGGAAGAGAAGGCCAAAACCCTGCTCCAGTCATGAGGGAGGAGAAATTCAAAATAGTGTATAAGTAAGTTCTCTGCAAAGTTATAAATATTTGCAGAGAAAGAACAGTAAGTGAAAGTTAAAGGATCTGAGGATTATTTTTCCCATATTATCTAGAAGATAATAGGCTCTTCTCTATTTACAAGGAGTAAAGAGAAGGGGAAAAAATGCTTCAAAATACATACATTTTATTATTATTTTACGCAGAGGGCTCTCATGCCCCCTGCATTGGGAGCACAGAGTCTAACCATTGGAGGGCCAGGGAAGTCCCAAGATTTTAAAAATGCTTATCATAAAGAAGGTGGTTGAACATAACTGCAAGGAGTCTTAGCTGTCCTTTGGAGGTCTTGAAAGTAGGACAAATTCTCTTTTTGGTATTATATTAGCTTGCCTTAAGAAAAATTCAACAAGTGACTTCTAGGACATCCTTTCCTTGTGAACTAGAGCCCGTAGCAGACTAATATAGGGCCAAGAAGTAAAAGAGGCACCTGCCATTTTAGGCATTTGTTCTGGGTTCCACCTCTTGTGGTTCAGAGTAAATTATTTTAAGTCTCAAGACCTTATTTCCCACAGTTCCAAATAAATATCCTTGTTAAAAACTTATTTTTGAAAACTTTTCCAAGGCACTATTCAGTTCAGTTCAGTTCAGTCGCTCAGTCATGTCCTACTCTTTGTGACCCCATGGACTGCAGCTTGCCAGGCCTCTCTGTCCATCGCTAACTCCCATCTCATCCTCTGTCATCCCCTTCTCCTCCTGCCTTCAGTCTTTCCCAGCATCAGGATCGTTTCAAATGAGTTAGTTCTTCACATCAGGTGGCCAAAGTATTGGAGTTTCAGCTTCAGCATCAGTCTTTCCAATGAATATTCAGGACTGATTTCCTTCAGGATGGACTGGTTGGATCTCTTTGCTGTCCAAGAGTCTCTCAAGAGTCTTCTCCAACACCACAGTTCAAAAGCATCAATTCTTCGGTGCTCTGGACATGGAACCGGACATAGAACAACAGACTGGTTCCAAATAGGAAAAGGAGTACGTCAAGACTGTATATTGTCACTCTGCTTATTTAGCTTATATGCAGAGTACATCATGAGAAACGCTGGGCTGGATGAAGAACAAGCTGGAATCAAGATTGCTGGGAGAAGTATCAATAACAGAAAGTGAAGAACTAAAGAGCCTCTTGATGAAAGTGAAAGAGGAGAGTGAAAAAGTTGATTTAAAATTCAACATTCAGAAAACTAAGATCATGGCATCCCATCACTTCAAGGCAAATAGATGGAGAAACAATGGAAACAGTGATAGACTTTATTTTCTTGAGCTCCAAAATCACTGCAGATAGTGACTACAGTCATGAAATTAAAAGATGCTTGCTCCTTGGAAGAAAAACTATGAACCTAGACAGCGTATTAAAAAGCAGAGACATTACTTTGCCAACAAAGGTCCATCTAGTCAAAGCTATGGTTTTTCTAGTAGTTATGTATGGATGTGAGAGTTGAACTATAAAGAAAATTGAGTGCCAAAGGCACAATTGGAATAGGAAATATTTTGTTCTAAATTGCTATATGAGCACAAAATATCCCTATACATTATTTGTAACATGTAATTTGTAACTGGACAGAAATAAGTTCTTCAATATCACTGGTAGCCTAGCAGAGAAAACAGACTGAAAAACCCAAGGTTTGGTTTTATCTGGATTCACTTCTCTTTACTATATGTGGATCCTATATATGGTGACATAAAGCCCAAGCTTCCCTGAGCTGGAGTAGGTATTCAGCACTTCTTTTCCTAAAGCATTGTAAGACTCCAACAAAAGTCCCATAAATAAGAATGTATCTAATGTACTGGTGATTCTAAGAAGACCCTGACTGAAGCATGTTTTCAACTTTGCTCATTTTTGTACAACTCACATGTACAGCAGAAGTCTCAAGTGAGAGTATTTCAGAATATTAGGGCTGGAAGAGGCCTTAGAGCTGACCCTGTCCATGCCCTTCATATTGCACACACAAAGTCTGGGGTCCAAGGAGGAGGAGGAGGACCTCTCCAAAGTTATAGTGCCAAAAATGGCAGAGCTCTGACACTCTGTTAATAACTCAATATGTTTGTGATCAATTCTGAAAACTGTCAGCTAGAAAGTAAGCCTTTCCTCATTCAGTAATTTTTAGACCCATAAAGACCTGTTTACATAAAAGGTTAAAATTTTAACTGTCCACGCAGGAAAAAGATTCCCCACCCCTCCAAAAATGAAATCCAGCAGGGGGGGGGGGCAGAAAACTTAAATATGGATCCCAACTTAAATATGGATGACTAAAATGATTTTCAAATGCAAGAAGATGCATCTTCATCTCTGAATTTGTCCACCACCACCACCACCCTGGTGGTGCTTTACTAGGTATAAGTACTCTGTATTGTGTATCTCATTTAGAACCTACAACAGTGTATCAACCTACAAGTTATACATTATCCCCATTTTATAAGGGAGGTAATTCAGATATTAAGAAATTTGCTGAAGCAAAATTTGCTAGAAATTTGAAATTTTCTAGAAAGCAAAATATGCCAGAGTCCAAAACAAGGTAATCAGGACTATAAAGCCCTTAAAGATAGTGTGATTCCTCAGGGGCAGTCTGCTTGAATGTGAGGAGGAAGGGAGTTAGAGAAAGAAAGAGTATTTTGTTAATGAACCATATGAAAACAGAATCTAAAAATAAAATGACTATTAGTATTTTTTTTTAACTTTTTATTTTGTATTGGGGTATAGCCAGTTATGGAGGAGCCTGGTAGGCTACAGTTGATGGGGTCACAAAGAGTCGGACACGACTGAGCGACTTCACTTCACTTCACTTCATAGCCAGTTAACAAACAGTGTTCTGATAGTTTCAGGTGAGCAGGGAAGGGATTCAGCCATACATATACATGTATCCATTCTCCCCCAAACTAAATGCCTGTTATTTTTCAATCACCACACTGAACTATTCCCATCCAGGTTACTAGTGACTTCTGTGTGGCTAAATCCTTGGTCATTTTTGAGTTCTCATCTTGTTTGGCCTATGACATAGGCATATGACACTGCTGATCATTCCTTCCTTGGTTTCCAGGACTTCACACTCCCAGGTTTCCTCCTAACTCAGTGACTGTTCCTTCTTAGTGTCCTTCATGGGATCTGCCTCCTCTCCCAGGGCTCAATCCTTGGTCCTCTTCTCTCCTGTTTCTATACTCATTTCCGTAGTGATCTCGCCCCATGTCATGCCTTTAGAATGGCACTTAGATGTATATCTCTACCCAGATCTCTCTCCCTTGAGATCCACACTCTCATATCTAGCTATGTCCTGAGCATCTCCACCTCTACATGGACATCTCAACATCTGGATTTAACATCACCAAAGACAAACCCCTGATAACATCCCCTTCCAAGCCTGCCCCATTCCCAACATTTTGCATCTGTTGATGGCAAAATCTTCTCTTACTCATTCAGGCTAAAAATCCTGGAAAAATGCTTGGCTTTTCTTCCCCCTCATATGTGAGCCTCCAGGAAATCATTTCTGCCCTATCTTCAGAATGTAACCAACTGTAACCACTTTCTGCCACTTCCTCTACTACCACTCTGGTCTGAGTTTCCAGTATCTTTCAAAGGGTTCTGCAGTAAGTTATCATCCTGCTTCTCCCTACTTCTCCTATAGTGTGTTCTCAACACAACACCAGAGGGATCTTAAAAAAAAGGTAGTCAGGCCATGTCACCACTGTTTTGCACCTTACAGTGGCTCCCCGTGTCAGTGTTAAAACCACGGGACCTTTTTTTTTCTCGGTTTGTTACTTTACATCCTGAATAGCAAAATCAATCAGCTACGCGTATGCATATATCTGTCCCTTTTGGACTTCCTTCTCATTAGGGTCACCACAGTGCATTAAATAGAGTTCCCGTGCTATACAGTATGTTCTCATTAGTTACCTATTTTATTCATAGTATCAATAGCGTATATATGTCAATCCCAGTCTCCCAGTTCCACTCATCCTGCCCCCTTTTCCCTATGGTATGCATGTATTTGTTCTCTATGTCTCTGTCTGTATTTCTGCTTTGCAAATAAGATCATCTATA
Organism: Cervus elaphus; assembly: GCF_910594005.1. Taxonomy (NCBI): domain Eukaryota; kingdom Metazoa; phylum Chordata; class Mammalia; order Artiodactyla; family Cervidae; genus Cervus; species Cervus elaphus. The sequence continues at coordinate 30,297,795 of NC_057817.1, read as the reverse complement.
CCATTTTTCTAGATTCTACATTCTCTTCCGTTCAGTCGCTCAGTTGTGTCTGACTCTTTGCAGCCCCGTGGACTGCAGCATGTCCAGCTTCCGTGTTCTTTGCTATCTCCCCGAGTTTGCTCAAACTTATGTCCATTGAGTGGATGATACAATCCAACCATCTCATCCTCTGTCGTCCCCTTTGCCTCCTGCCTTCAATCTTTCCCTGCATCGGGGTCTTTTCCAATGAGTCAGTTCTTCACATCAGGTGGCCAAAATATTGGAGCTTCAGTTTCAGCATTAGTCCTTCCAATGAATATTTAGGACTGATTTCCTTCAGGATTGACTGATTTGATCTCCTTGCAGTCCAAGAGTCTCTCAAGAGTCTTCTCCAACACTACAGTTCAAAAGCATCAATTCTTTGGTGCTCAGCTTTCTCTATGGTCCAACTCTCACATCCATACATGACTCCTGGAAAAACCATAGCTTTGGCTAGATGGACCTTTGTCGGCAAAGTAACGTCTCTGCTTTTTAATATGCTATCTAGGTTGGTCATAGCTTTTCTTCCAAGGAGCAAGTGTCTTTTAATTTCATGGCTGCAGTCACCATCTGCAGTGATTTTGGAGCCCAAGAAAATAAAGTCTGTCACTGTTTCCATTGTTTCCCCATCTATTTGCCATGAAGTGGTAGGACTGGATGCCATGATCCTTGTTGTTGTTGTTTTTTTTGATCCTTGTTTTTTAAATGTTGAGTTTTAAGGCAGTTTTTTCACTCTCCTCATATGTGTGTTACTATACAATCCCTGGTGGCTCAGATGGCAAAGCGTCTGCCTACAATGTGGGAGACCTGGGTTTGATCCCTGGGTCAGGAAGATCCCCTGGGAAAGGAAATGGCAACCCACTCCAGTACTCTTGCCTGGAAAATCCCGTGGACAGAGGATCCTGATGGGCTACAGTCCATGGGGTTGCGAAGAGTCAGACATGACTGAAGGACTTCACTTTCACTTTATACAATGTTTTTATTTCTCTTTCACTTACTTCACTCTCTATGGCACTCTCTATAGAACCCCAGGGCTTTGTAGTAGCTTATATGAAACCACAAGATCTGGCTTCCATTGCCTCTCCAGCCCTCACCTCCTACTGTTCATCTCTTCCAGTCAAGCTCTCTGCCCGCTCTCCTTCCAGGATCACTAAACCCTCACCTTTGCCTGGGGGGCGTCGGCTGCAGCTTCTCAGTGTTCTGGGCCCGCTTTTCTCCCAGGGTCCTGACTAGCCCCTTAGGACCGTCAGCTCTGTTCACATCTCACTTAACATTAAGGCTCACCTTGACCTTCTTGCTTACATTGCAACCTCCTCCCACACTCTCCCCTCCCAGCACCCTCATTCCACTTTGCTCTGTTTTTCTATAGTTTACTTATGTTCATTGTTTATCTTTCTTCCCCATCCTGCTCTAGAACATTCACTCCATGACACAGAGACCTGTTTTGTTCACATACTTATTTCCAAGCACCTAGAAACTCTGCTGAATGTATATTTGTGGAATACATTTAAAAATGGGAAAGCACTACTAATTAAGACTAAAATATCTAACAACAAACTAAAGTGCTAGTTATTCCAAATTTCAGAATACCTTGCTACACAATAGGTGCTCAATAAGCATTTGATGAATGAAGGAGTTATGTACTGTAATTTGAAAAGGAATCTCTGCACACATTTCCACAGCATCCATTTTGTGTACATGAGTTGGAGTGTATCTTGAGTTCTGCCTATTCAGTATCTGAAACTCATTTTGCTGTTTTCTACTTCAGGAAAAAGTCCTTTAACATATTCTTCTACTATTCAGTAGAATATTTCTTTTTTAAATTAAAGTACAGTTGATTTACAATGTTGTGTTAGTTTCAGGTATAAAGTGATTGTTTTATATATATATAAATATATATAATATATATATATATTTCAGATTGTTTTCCCTTACAGGCTATTGCAACATATTGAGTATAATTCCCTGTACTGTACAGTAGGTCCTTGTTGGTTATGTTAGTTGCTCAGTTCTGTTCGACTCTTTGCCACCCCATGGACTATATAGCCCACCACTATCCTCTGTCCATGGAATTCTCCAGGCAAGAATACTAGAGTGGGTAGCCATTCCCTTCTCCAGGGGATCTTCCCAACCCAGGGATCAAATCCAGGTCTCCTGTACTGCAGGCAGATTCTTTACCGTAGTGTGTACATGTTAATCCCAAACTTCTAATTCGTCCCTCCTCTCCCTTCCCCTTTGGTAACCATAAGTTTGTATGTCTGTGTCTGAGTATTTCCATAAATTCTATCACTCAGAGGTGGCTGAGGAATTTAAGAACTAGGATAACATGATGAAAGGGTTGCAGGAAGGGGAATCCCTTCCAGTGCCTAAGAGCGGGCACTTGTCTGACACTGAGAAATGAATCATCCAAGGAGACACACATACTTATTATTGAAAGGTAGGGTCTGGCTGCTCGCTGCCCAAAAGTCAATAAACAGGCCCAGTTGGTGGAAAGGAAAGTTTGCTTTATTTCAGATGCCAGCAACTGGGGGGAGGGCAGACATCTGTCCAAAGGCTGATTCCCGCCCCCCCCACCACCACTGACAGGGGGTAGGAGCTTTTATACAGAGTAGGGAGGGGGGTTGGCTACATACAGAAACAGCATAGTGAGCTCTGACAGTCATCTTCAGATTGGTCATTGGTAGTCTGACTAGCATCATCTTGATTGTTTTAGGTACAGTTAATCTTCAGTTCCAGAGTCTGTTTGTTCCCATTTCTTTGAGAACAGTTCTTGGAATTGTGGCAGCTCATGTCCTGGGTACAGTCTGGTCATCTTATAGTTAACTTTTCCACCTGGGGTTTCAGTATCTGTAAGACAGCTCACAGGATATGTCTCAGAATATTATCTGTAGTCCTTGAGAAGAAACTAAAGGTCCTTGACTATGCTTCGTGACTACATTATTATTACTTGATCTCCTTTGACTGTTTTCCTTTGTTTCGGCATTTCTCACTTCTCTGATGAAACTTATTCTTTGCTAAAGTTTTCCACAGACAACAGGCAGGCAGAGGACATGGCTGGGGGGAAGGACCATAGGGTCATGCTCTGTTTCATGCTGACGGAGCAAGAGGTTTTATTGAGAAGGGGTGCCTGGGCAGAGAGCAGGAGGGTAACGGCACCCAGGAGGTCTGCTCTGCCACATGGCTCACAGTCCCGGATTTTATAGTAATGGGATTAGTTTCTGACTCAGGGTCCTTCCTGGTGGTGCACACATCACTCACTCAGGATGGATTCCAGCAAGGAGGATCCCGGGAGGTTGGTAGGACATGTGGCATCTCCTTTTGAACTTTCCTGAATTCTCCGGGTTGGTAGTGGCTTTTAGTTCCCTGTTCCTTTCTAGGACCTCCTGTCATAGTATAAGTCACATGAATGGTTATTATGGTTCCTAGCCAGGGTGGGCAGTTCCAGTCAGTATTTCCCTTAACACCTCCCCACTCAGAGATTGCATACTCAAGATGCTTCTTGGTAATTGTCTCTTTCTTCTGTAATTACTCCCTGCTGAGATTCTTTGCCAACTAGCTGGGGCTTTCCTGGTGGCTCAGTTTGTTAAGAATCAACCTACAATGTGGGAGACCCAGGTTCTATCTCTGGGTGAGAGAGATCCCCTGGAGAAGGAAATGGCAAACCACTGCAGTATTTTTGCCTGGAAAATCCCATGGACAAAGGAGCCTAGCCGGCTACAGTCCATTGGGTCGCAAAGGGTCAGACACAACTGAAGCAACTTAGCACGAGTGGGCGTAGGCATGCACAGGAGGCCTAACAGGGCCCAGAAAAGGAGGCAAAATTTGGGGTGAATTTTGAATGTGGTGGATGCAGAACTTGTCACTTTCTTTTGATTGGTTGGTGGTGAGATAATAGGGCAGTGCTCCAGGAATCTTGTGCTCAACCTGAAGTTACATCCTCCACCTGGGTAGAGGTCTGGGTTCTGCAGAACTCAGAGATACTCTTATGCATATTCCTTGAGTAGAAACCAGGCTTCAAGGCTGTACCACCACTAGACTTCTCCTATTTCTGCATCCCCTCCCTTCCCTAATAAGCAACTGTTTGAATCGGCCCTTTGGAGTTCAGGGAAGATCAAGGAGGCTGAATGAAGCCTATATCCTACAAACAAGAAAAGCAAATGAAATAAAGGATGCTTCTGAGAAATAAATCGTTGCATGGACAGTCAAGTGATATTGGGCAGGACCTTGCAGGTCCTTCCCAGTTTCAAAAGCCCTTCCATGTCCCCTGTATCTTATTTGTAGAAAACAGAAAAAAGTCTCCCAGGCCTTCCTTGAGTGCCAAAGAGCAAGCCCAAGCAGTTACTGATCAGGACAATAGGGTCACAGGACACCTAGATCTTCCTGAAGCATAAACATAACAACCTGATGCATTATCTTTGACTTGTTCTACAAAAACTAAGACCCCCCCACTCAGGAGAATGTAACTACAAGTCCACCACAAGCACACAGACTCCAGACTGGTTGGAACCAGAAGGATGAGATTCTGGAAACATCACCCTGTTACCTCACCATGAACCAATGAGGAGAAGGTCTGGGAGCTGGTCAAGCCAACTATGACCCTTTTCACTAACAGTCTTGCCTGAAAGTGATTGAAGGGTTCGGGTGCATTGTGCACCCGACATTTATTCTTGCTTTGAGCCTTTGCAATAAATCTTTCTCTGCTCCAAACTCCCAGGTTCTGGATTCCGTGTGGCAGGGACAGGGAACTTGGGTTCCATAACAAAGACTGGTATACTTAGGGTGAGGCAATGCAAGGTGGTGAGGTCCTAACTTCGCTCCAGATGTGTGACCTGCAACTAGTTTAATTACTCTAAACCCTAGTTTCTTTATCTGTAAAAACGGGGCTAAGGCACAGCATTTCTATGGATGACATGTGATTAACATTGTCTGAAAAGCAAACAACTCTGTTTAGTAAGCAACTGAAAAGTGAAAACTATTATATGCTTGTGTGCTCATCATGTCAGACTCTTTGAGACCCCAAGGACTGTCGCCCACCAGGCTCCTCTGTCCATGGGATTCTCCAGGCAAGAATACTGGAGTGAGTTGCCATTTCCTACTCCAGCGGATCATCCCCACCCAGGGATCAAACCTTCTCATCTTGCCTCTGCTGTATTGGCAGGAGGATTCTTTACCACTAGCGCCACCTGGGAAGCCGGGGTTAGCATTATAATGAATTTGGGGCGTGGGAAAGACCGCTTTTGCACCAGTAGGAAGGAGTTTGCTGTTAGGAACCAAAAGTTTCATTTTAAAAGGCGGTAGGAAAACAAGGAAAGAAAAGCAAAAAAAGGTGAGATTCAAGATTTCAAGTTGGTTTGTGGTGATTAGGACCTGGAATGGGGAACCTTAGGCCTTCCCTCTTGGAAGTGCCTCAACTGCGAGAGCTGCGGGCGCCGCGGTTCCCCGCGGTGGAAGCAGCCGGATCGTGTGGGAGGTCCTGACTGGGGGCTGTGCGGCTGGGACTGGCTGAAGGCCACCTAGGTCGCCCTCCAGTCCAGGGTCGGGGGTCCGGAGCCCCGGGGCCGGGCGGGCAGCGAGAGGAGCCGCACCCGGAGGGCTCCGCGTCCGCGCCTCCCTCTACCTGGCGCCCCTCCTCGCTTACGCGTCGCCCACTGCCGTCCCCACCCTTCGCCTCGCTTCTCCTTCCAGTCGCCGAGTGCATCCTCTTCCTCACCCCACCGGCCCATTCCCCGGCCCCAGGATGCCTCCTTCCCTTCCTGGTTCTTCTGGCCGGTTCCGTAGAGTTTGGCTTGAACTTTTGAACCCACCAATGAGCGCCGTGCGCCCCTCCTCTCTCCGCCCCGAGGGTAAAAGCCGGCCGCGGGCTGGGAGGCGGGGCGGCGGAGGCCGGGGCGGGGCCGGGTGCCCGGCCTCCTGACACGTGGCCCGGGTAGGGGTTTATAGGATGCCTCCCGGCCCCGGGCCTCTCACTACTTCTCCCCCGGACTCCTTAGTAGTCTGTCAGTGGGAGATCTTCACTGCCGTCCCCTCACCTGTTCCAGCCCCGCAGAACCGTACAAGTCCCCGTCATGGTGAGTGGGGGTCCCCGGGCGGTGGTGTGGGGGCAGACCACACCACTCCACGGTGCGGAGTCCGAAGGGGCGTTGGGACCCCAGTGCGAGTGCCGCCACGTCCACGCCTCCGGGCACACTGGTTTCTGGTGGCCAGGTTGGGAGAGTCGAGTTCACTTGGCTGACTCCTCGTCGGGCTCGAAGACGCGGCCTGGCCACTGCCTTGAGTGGAAGTGGAAAAGCCACTTGATCCTAGAGAGGGGCCATTCAGAGATTCCTTCGGGGCCGCTACTGCCCCAGGAAGGTCCGAGAACCTTCGCACCGGCTCCCAAGGACTTGTGAAAGCTCAAATCCCTCCCATTTCCTGAAATGATCTCACCTTCCCACAGCCTTACGCAAAGGACCCCGGAGCATCTCGTGTGCTCCAGCATAGTAGGTGCAGAGGTTTCCCGGCGACCCCTCCCCTGTGCCCTGTGACTTGCTGCTGAGTCACCTGTGGCCAGACTCTGTCTGGGAGGAGTTTCCAATTGCACCATCCTCACCTGTGGCCGGGATGGCGGGGGTTGGGTGGGCCGGGGGAGCTCTTGCAATTGCGCCAATCCACGTGAAGGATGAAGGCAGGCTCCTCTTTTGAAGGAAATCACTGTCACGTTGTTTAATCCTGTGTTTCTAGTGTTTCTAGTGTTAATTTAGTGGGGTGTTTAATGGCTGAAATTTTCTTCTTACAGGTTTTTAAAAGTCCGTAAAAGAAACATTTACATATAAAGTCACAGAGTGAACTAGTACTGACAAAGTATTCTTGGTTTTAAAGAAACATGAAATTACACACAACTTGAGTATTTTCTATTTAGCTTCCAGAGGTTTTGGAAACAAGTATCTTAGGAAACATCAGTTGGAGGTCTACCTAAAGAAGGGCATGAGTATCAAATGTTTCAAAATGTCTTTTTTTTTTTTTAAAAAAGGAATATAGTGAATAAATAGTTACCCTTTTTAGGGACTACCACAGTTATCAAAAGGATGTCTGACTGTAACACTTGCTTGAGTGCTTTTACAAAGCCAGACCAAAGGACACTGGTAAATGTGTTATTGAGAAAATAGTGGGAGTGTTTAAAGGGCAGGAGATCAGCAGCAGCAGCAAACCTATTAAGACATACACTGGTTAGACTGGTATTTTACAAAGGACAGATGCTGATTATCCCGTTAAGGCTAGACTAAGTGACTCCATCACCAGTATCTCACTTCATCTCCCAAGTGGCCAGGGGAGAGTGGAGGGCAAGCAGTGGCCCCATCTAAGCCATACTGTTGCACAATATGAAAAGTTTTTGAACTCAAAAGGCTTCATTAGAAGTGTTTCATTAGGATGGCAGGGTCTTCTCAGATATTTTGTCTCCTTGGGACCTGGGACTGTCATGGGCAAATATCTGGTTCTTTCCTGGTTTCTAGGCCTGTGGAATGTCCAAAGTCCAGTTAAAGGTAAACACAATGCAGTGGTAAAAAGTCATGGGTTCATCAGAGCAAACTCCCCTTTCTCCCACAACCTTAGAGCTCAGCCAGTAGATGCAGGTAATAGTGAGCTTGCTGATGAGGTCAGCAGAGCATAATTGCTTTATGGGGAGTATGGTGACAAGGAGCGAAGCATAAGTCAAAGGTTATGAGCAATTGGAGGTTTTTTCTAGGGGTTATGAAACTAGGCCCTTTAACATCTTAGGTGATACTGAATTTTCCTTAGATTCCTATTGTTGTTCAGTTGGTAAGTCGTGTCTGACTCTTTGCGACCCTACCTACTGCAGAATGTCAGGCTTTCCAGTCCTTCACTATCTCCTGGAGTTTGTTCAGACTCGTGTCCCTTGAGTCGATGATGCTATCTAAACATCACACCCTCTGCCACCCCCTTCTTTTACCTTCAATCCTTCCCAGCATCAGGGTCTTTTCAAATGGGTCGGCTCTTTGCCTCAAGTGGCCAAAGTATTGGAGCTTCAGCATCAGTCCTTCCAATGAATAGTCATGGTTAATTCCCTTTAGGATTGACTGGTTTGATCTCCTTGCAGTCCGAGGGACTCTTGAGTCTTCTCCAGCCCCACAATTCAGAAACATCGATTCTTCCATGCTCAGCCTTCTTTACAGTCCAACTCTCACATCCTTACATGACTATTGGAAAAATCATAGCTTTGACTATACAGACCTTTGTTGGAAAAATGATGTCTGCTTTTTAATATGCTGTCTAGTTTTGTCATAGCTTTCCTTCTAAGAAGCAAGTGTCTTTTAATTTCATGGCTGCAGTCACCGTCTGCAGTGATTTTGGAGCCCAAGAAAATAAAACCTCTCACTGTTTCCACATTTTCCCCATCTATTTGCCATCAACTGATGGGACCAGATGCCAGCTTTTTCATTCCTCTTTCACCCTCATCAAGAGGTTCTTTTCTTTAGTTCCCCTTCACTTTCTGCCGTTAGAGTGGTATCATCGGAGGTTAACTGATAGTTCTCCTGGGAGGCTTGATTCCAGCTTGTGATTCATCCAGCCTAGCATTTTGCATGATGTATTCTGCATAGATGTTAAATAAGCAGGGTGATAATATACAGCCTTGATGTACTCCTATCCCAATTTTGAACCAGTCCATTGTCTCATGTCTGTTTCTAGCTGTTGCTTCTTGACCTGCATACAGGTTTCTCAAGAGACAGGTAAGGGGGTCTGGTATTCCAGTCTCCTTAAGAATTTCCCAGTTTGTTGTGATCCACACAGTCAAAGGCTTTAAAGTCCTATTAGCAGCTTTCAGAACCCTCAAACTCTCTTATTTGGAGAAAATGTAATAGGAGATATTTGATGTGGATACTTGAAAGACTGCTGTCTCAAACAGCCGATTTGATTTATGATGGAAATACAATAAAAATCCTGTTTGTTTTCCTCCTAAGTCTGTGGGTTTAGATTCTATGTTCACTGCCTCATTTTACCAAGCAGGAATGAGTTTGGTAACTTATAAATGACCTTGTTCAGCAAGTAAAGGAAAACAAACGGCTTGCCTAACATCGTTAAATTTATGAAATTATAGACTCTTCTTCCACAATGCCAGAGAGAGAAAAGCTGATTTCTTAAACTATTAGTGAAGTCTTGGTGACACCTCTAGCTTTTGTTACCCTGTCTCCATCCGCCTACCCTCTCCCACTCTCCCCTCAAGGTGTGTAGACAGTGAAGGAAAATGTTTTTCCCTAAGATTAAATACTTCCACAGGGATAACAGGATGCCTTTGACCACAGTCTTTGAAGTCCAGGTAACTGCTGCTTATCTGGGGTTTTCTCCATGAGTCATAGAACTGTAGTTTGCTGGTTTAAGCTGGTTTTAAAGGGAGAGGCAGAAGCTGCTTAAAGAATAGAATGAAAGAGGCATGGGAATGAGCTGTAGTTACACAGTCACGCAGGGAATGAATCAGAGCTGGAAGGAGGAATTTTGCATGCCTCTAAGGAATCAGCAGGCATATTTCCCAGGAGTTGGGGAACATCTATTGCTAGAGTAGCTTGTGTCATTCTGAAGGTAGAAACCTGACCATGAATATCTAATGTGGCTGTAAAGTGAAAGTCTGGTCTCTGGCCTTGTCTAGTAGTTCATTAACATATCTGTGGTTTTCCAAAGCATTTTCTCCGAATTGGCCTGTTGTTTGTGAAATAGTGCCTGGGCAGGCATGGCCTCCAGAAAGGTGCTGGTCTGTCTTGAAGGTTAATAGTCATTTCTGTGTGAATCATTGCTAAATGTCCCATCCGATGTGTCACATTCTGACACTTCCTTTCTTCCTTCCCACAGCGTGAGTGCATCTCCATCCACGTTGGCCAGGCTGGTGTCCAGATCGGCAATGCCTGCTGGGAGCTCTACTGCCTGGAACATGGCATCCAGCCTGATGGCCAGATGCCAAGTGACAAGACTATTGGGGGAGGAGACGACTCCTTCAACACCTTCTTCAGTGAGACAGGCGCTGGCAAGCATGTGCCCAGGGCAGTGTTTGTAGACCTGGAACCCACAGTCATTGGTGAGTTGACCTCAGTAACCCCATAGATCCCTGGGATCTGGGACAGGAGGTGTGTCCTGGGAGTTCCATTGATGCCCTGAGATGGAGCAGACTTGTGTGGGTTGTTCGTGATGGGTGGCTGCTTCATTTTCCTTTTCCAGATGAGGTTCGCACTGGCACCTACCGCCAGCTCTTCCACCCTGAGCAACTTATCTCAGGCAAAGAAGATGCCGCCAATAACTATGCCCGAGGTCACTACACCATTGGCAAGGAGATCATTGACCTCGTCTTGGACCGAGTTCGAAAACTGGTAAACAAAGAACTATATAATATAGGATGAGGGTTTTCTCTTAGAGCTTTGAGAGACCAGACTGTGAGAATCATTCTTTGCACACTAGAATGATCTTTATACTGCCCACTATGACTTGACTTCTAAACCAAACGGTCCTGTGCTATGGAGCAACTTTTTGAGGCTGAAGTAAGTGCTGTTTGGCCTCTTCCTGTGTCTTCTAAGGCAGATTTGGGCAATTGCTCACTCATGAGGGCAGTTTACCTGAAGTCGAGTGAGTACCAGGAAGCCTTAACAGTTTTACTGACACTTAAGCCCATTAAACATCCTTGTTCATCTTAATCAGGCAGCTTCCTGGCTCCAAGCTGAGGCATCCCTTTTTAGGTCATCTTAGTCACAGTGGTATGTGGCTGGCTCTGAATGTAACTAATTGATCAAACTCATAAAAATTGGAGAGCTACCCTATGTTGCTACACAAAGTTACAGCAAAAGAAGCCGATGAAATACCGACTAGAAACAGCTGCCATTGGATAATTCCAGCAACCCTGGAAGTGGAGTCAAGGGACCTCCCTTGTTAGGGAAGCAAGTGTAAGTCACTGGAACTTTGAAAGTATTAAGATATAACCACAAAAAGCAGTACCCTTGTTTTTCTACTAGAGCTCAGGGCAGTGTAGACTAGCCTTGAGGCAGAAAAATCTAAGGTAACTGTATTCACATTGGTAAGGTTGATAAGGGTTCTGTTCAGATCATTTTAATTAAGAGTCTGGCAATCAGATGACTCTGCTCCTTAGGCATATGGGCAACTTGTAAGTAATTAACTAAAATCAAGAATGAAGGAAGGCCTGGGTGGAATAGCTTGTCAGGAAATTCATATAACGCTAAGGCTGCCAACAACAGGTCTATTTTCAAAAGAATGGCCTTACATTGTTCTTGGCTTCATACTTTTTCAAATGTTTATCATAGTCTTCGCAACACAATTGGGCTAATGGTTCCTCTGTTTGCAAGTGAACCTTCAGCTACAAGTACTGACTTGGAAATCAGGACCTGCCTTCAGTCAGTTCAGTTCAGTTCAGTTCAGTTCAGTTCAGTCGCTCAGTCGTGTCCGACTCTTTGGGACCCCATGAATCGCAGCACACCAGGTCTCCCTGTCCATCACAAACCCCCGGAGTCTCCCCAAACTCATGCCCATCAAGTCGGTGATAACATCCAGCCATCTCATCCTCTGTCGTCCCCTTCTCCTCCTGCCCCCAACCCCTCCCAGCATCAGGGTCAGGGACAAATAAACTAGTCAAAGTATTTGAGGGTTCTGGAGTGAAGTTCATTAAGCACCAGAACAATTGCATTTGTCCCTGTGTGATTACTATGTCCACAAGAGTCTTAATGGGTGGAGACTGGTAAACTAGAGTCTGCCCCTTGCACTGATCTCATTCAGAGCATGGTCCCATAGAAGTGACTAAGGGCTTAGTAGCGAATGTCCACAAATCTTGGAGCACCTTAAAGTGAAGACTGTCCAGGGAATACTCTTTCAGGTTAAGATCATCCTTGCACCCAATAGCAGTTTGTTAGCCAGAAGAGCTCAATTAAGTGGTAGAAAATCCCGGTGACACAAGGACCTGGATTTGTGACAGTAAATCACCTTTCCCGGAATGAATAGACTTTCTGCTAACTAGTGCTGATTGTCCAGACACTGTTCCAGTACTATTTAATTCCCAACAAGCGGAAGCAGATTACTATTGTCCTTAGTTAATAAATGAGAACACTGAGATTGTGGAATGAATTTGGTCAAAGGCACATGGCAAGGAACTGGTAGAGCCAGACCCAGCCTTATCCTAGTGCCAGGTACTGAATCTTCACTCTCTGTTGTATTGCAGCTCAGAAAGCAGCTGCCAGAATTTTTGTAAGACATCCATTGTATGGGGCTGGTGTGGTCTCAGGCCTGCTGTTGGTAGGTCTCCAACTGCTAAGAGGTCGCCTTTGCTCTGTGGTCATGTCAAGGGCAGCAGAGGTGAGCCTCCCGGTCACCAAAACTTGGGCCCTGCATCCATTCCAGACTTCATGATTCCTGTGCCTGCAGAAATGAAAATAATTCATTTAAAATAGGCTTTTCACAGATCCCCTCCCTCCAGGCTCCAAGAGTTGATGGTGAAGTTTCTCTCAATCACTTAGCACTTAAAAGCTCTTTAGGTCTGCTTTCTTAGCAAATATGGTTCACAAAAAAAAATAAGAAAAAAAAAGAAGTTTTCTGTTTGTTTGTTTTTTTTAAGATGTTGATCAGTGTAGTTATGGATGCAAAGAAGTCACTCCAGCTGTCACAAAGGGTAAAATTAAACCTTTTTTCTTTTTCAGGCTGACCAGTGCACAGGTCTTCAGGGCTTCCTGGTTTTCCACAGCTTTGGTGGGGGAACCGGTTCTGGGTTCACCTCCCTGCTGATGGAACGTCTCTCTGTCGATTATGGCAAGAAGTCCAAGCTGGAGTTCTCCATTTACCCAGCCCCCCAGGTTTCCACAGCTGTCGTTGAGCCCTACAACTCCATCCTCACCACCCACACCACCCTGGAGCACTCTGATTGTGCCTTCATGGTAGACAATGAGGCCATCTATGACATCTGTCGTAGAAACCTCGACATTGAGCGCCCAACCTACACAAATCTTAACCGCCTCATGAGCCAGATAGTGTCCTCCATCACGGCTTCCCTGAGGTTTGATGGAGCCCTGAATGTGGATCTGACAGAGTTCCAGACCAACCTGGTGCCTTATCCCCGCATCCACTTCCCTCTGGCCACATACGCCCCTGTCATCTCTGCTGAGAAAGCCTACCATGAACAGCTTTCTGTAGCAGAGATCACCAATGCTTGCTTTGAGCCAGCCAACCAGATGGTGAAATGTGACCCTCGCCATGGTAAATACATGGCCTGCTGCCTGTTGTACCGTGGTGATGTGGTTCCCAAAGATGTCAATGCTGCCATTGCCACCATCAAGACCAAGCGCAGCATCCAGTTTGTGGACTGGTGCCCCACTGGCTTCAAGGTTGGCATTAATTACCAGCCTCCCACTGTGGTACCTGGTGGAGACCTGGCCAAAGTCCAACGAGCTGTGTGCATGCTGAGCAACACCACAGCCATCGCTGAGGCCTGGGCTCGCCTGGACCACAAGTTTGACCTGATGTATGCCAAGCGTGCCTTTGTTCACTGGTACGTGGGTGAGGGCATGGAGGAAGGAGAGTTTTCTGAGGCCCGTGAGGACATGGCTGCCCTTGAGAAGGATTATGAGGAGGTTGGAGCTGACAGTGCTGAGGGAGATGATGAGGGTGAGGAGTATTAGCATGTCTGCTGCAGTTTCATCTTGGGACTGTATTGTTTGTGTTTGGTGCAGCTGTCCACTGTGGCCGTATCTTGTCAATAAAGGTGATATTTCCACTTCCAAGGTCACGCTAGATCGTAGTAAATATTTACTTATTGAAGGCCAGTTTGGGATGGAGGATGCTGACAATTTTATCTGATCATTTGCTCAACATTTCAAGTGGTTTCTCTGTACTGTGCTAAGGGGTTTGTCTATTTCATTTAGACCTGAAACAATGACTGGTGATAAAATCATAAGTAAGGCAACAGGCTGAGATTGGGCCAGTGCTTTTCAAACGTTAATATGGATGTGAATCTCCTGTAGATTTTAAAAAGCAGAGCTGATTCTGTAGGTCTGAAGCGGAGTTTCAACAAACATACTGCCTTTTTTTTCTTTTTTCTTCTTTTTTGCCTTTGTCTTTTAAAGCTCTCAGGTTTTTTGTTTTTAATTGGAGGATAATTGATTTACAATATTGTGTTGGTTTCTGCCATACACCAACATGAATCAGCCATAGGTATACATAGGTCCCCTCCCTCCCACCTCCCACCCCATCCTACCCCTCTAGGTTGTCACAGAGCACTGGGTTTGAGCTGCCTGCATCATACAGCAAATTCCCACTGTTTTACTTATGGTAATATATATGTTTCAATGCTACTCTCTTAAGTCATCCCACCCAAAGCTCCCAGGTATTCTTGTCTGCTGTGACCACATGTGGAGTAGCAAGGGGTTAGGTAACATAGCTAATAAATGGTGGAGCCATAACTCAAGTCGCCAGGCTGACTGCCAGAACTACTGCAGTCTTTATTTCATAAAGTGTTGGAGTCACATTGGAAGGGCTTGGAATTTTGTGCAGAGTTTTCGTCCTTGGCCAGATTCTACAATGGCAAACTAGGGCTGTGCTTTAAGAAGTCACTGGTTGGAGAAAGTAGAGCAGGCTGAGACACACAAGTACAGTAGTCTCAGGTGGTTATGGTATTGGTCCTTGACCCAGTGTATGTCATGGGGAATATTTGAAGTAGGGGAATAATAAGGAAAATTGAAGGAGTATGTATGTAAGAAAGGTTGAAGACCAGAGCTCCCCAATTTGGATGCTTTTCTAAGCACCTACTGGAAGCTGTGTGGTTCTTGAGGGGGGCAGGAGGCAACTATGAAAAGATGAGGGTGGAGGAAGAATGTGCGGGTGACTGGAGAGTTTGGTGATTGGTGCTCAGGGACCAGTGGTGTGGCCTCTGAGGTTGAACTGAGCAATGAGAGAGGACAGCGATCATCAGAGGGCCAGGTCATGCAGAAGGGAGGTTCCATTTTTGATGCTTTGGTCCTGGCCTGAGTGGGAAGGCCAAGCAAGTGGCAGGAGGTGAGCGTCAGTGCAGGTCTGTTCACCTTTGCTCCAGGACTGAGCTTATTCAATGGCGCTCAGCTACCATCTTTCTTTTCCCACTGGTGTTTTCACCTCTTACTCATTGCTACCCTCTACCCCCTTACTCTTTAAGGAGAACATTTTAAACATGCACATTCTGGGAATTCCCTGGTGGCCCAGTGGAATTGTTGCTTTCAGTGCTGAGGGCCCTGGTTCAAACCCTGATTGGGGAACTAAGATTCCACAAAGCACATGGACCAGCAGCCCTCTCCCTCAAATGCACATTCTGTCTTGGAGCACAGCTTCCAGCCTGAGCTGTCTCAGCTTTGTGCTCGGAATGGTTGTCACGAGAGCAACCGTTGTCTCACGCTTTCAGGGCGATACCCAACCCGCCCCATCCTTGAGTACAGCCAGCCACTGCTACCCAAAGTGATGGGCTAGACCCCTTCTGCAGGCTGAGCATGGGCGTCCTGGGCTGAAACAATGAACCTTGGAGAAGCTGGCCACTCCAGATGCGCTCAGACCTTCCCAACCTGGGGTATCTGCCGATTGCTACAGAGAGCTCTGGAGGGATCAGGACATTCAGGTGTGAGAAGGAAGAGAGATCATCAGCTTCAGCTGAGCACAGATCCCATGACACCTGAGGTCCATTCTCGGAGCCTGCGTGTCCCAAGCCGGAGACCCTGAGAATGGGGTTCAGGGCTTGCCTATTCTCCTCCTCCTCCTTCAGCCTTCAGGAGAGCCTGGCAGCACCTGCAGAGCCTAAAGCCCCGGGGCCAGTGGGCTCCCCCCCAGCTCCCTGGCCAGGAGCGAGCCCCTCCAGTTACCTCCATAAGCCTTACTGGTGAATAATCTGCCAAGACGTGGAAGGGGCTGGAAACCTTTAAGCAGCCACAATGGTGTGGGGGTGAAAGAAGAGTTCAGCTGAGAAAAATTATTCCAGTAGAACAGAGCCTGGGGAATTGGAAAGGGCAAAGTGCCGGAGCTTGGAGAGGGAGCTGTCCTTGTAGTGATGATCCCCCCCACCCCTGTGCTGGTGAGAGTGAAGAGAAGTTCGCCTGCAGCAAGAACAAATATACCCCAAGGTCTCAGTCACTGCTTTGTGCCTGACAATCATCTGATCTGCCCTTGAGCGCAAATGGAAAGTCTGCACTCAGAACTGCCGCCAGGGCTGAGGCCACTGGGGCTTGATGGGGATAAATGGAGAAAGCCCAAAAGGGTGCAGCCCCAAAATTGGCTGGCACCCCAGACTCCGTGGGCGTCCCCGATAGCTCAATCGGTAAAGAATCTGCAGTGCAGGAGACCAGAGTTCTATCCCTGGGTCGGGAAGATCCCATGGAGAAGGAAATGGCAACCTACTCCAGTATTTTTGCCTGGAAAATCCCATGGACGAAGGAGCCTAGCAGGCTACGGTCCATTGGGTCGCAAAGGGTCAGACACAACTGAAGCAACTTAGGACAAGTGGGCATAGGCATGCGCAGGAGGCCTAACAGGGCCCAGAAAAGGAGGCAAAATTTGGGGTGAATTTTGAATGTGGCGGATGCAGAACTTGTCACTTTCTTCTGATTGGTTTTTGGTGAGGTAGTAGGGCGGTGCTCCAGGAATCTTGTGCTCAACCTGAAGTTACCGTCCTCCACCTGGGTAGGGGCCCAGGTTCTGCAGAACTCAGAGATACTGTTATGCATATTCCTTGAGTAGGAACCAGGCTTCAAGGCTGTACCACCACTAGACTTCTCCTGTTTCTGCTTTCCCTTCCTTCCCTGATAAGCAACTGTTTGAATCCGCCCTTTGGAGTTCAGGGAAGATCAAGGAGGCTAAATGAAGCCTATATCCTATAAACAATAAAAACATGAGGTAAAGGATGCTTCTGAGGAATAAATGGTTGCATGGATGGTCAGAGTGAAACTGAGCCGGACCTTGCAGGTCATTCCCAGTTTCAAAAGCCCCTCCATGTCCCCTGTATCTTATATGTAGAAAACAGAGAAAAGTCTCCCAGGCCTTCATTGAGTGTCAAAGAGCAAGCCCAAGCAGTTACTGATCAGGACAATAGGGTCACAGGACACCTAGTTCTTCCTGAAGCCATAATCGTAACAACCTGATGCATTATCTTCGAGTTGTTCTACAAACGCTAAGACACCCCCCCCCACCCCCACTCAGGAGGATGTAACTAAAAGTCCACCACAAGCACACAGACTCCAGACTGGTTGGAACCATAAGGCTGAGATTCTGGAAACATCACCCTGTTACCTCACCACCAACCAGACAGAAGAAGGTCTGGGAGCTGGTCAAGCAATCTATGACTCATTTCGCTAAGTCTTGCCTGAAAGTGATTGGAGGGTTCAGGTCTTTCGTGCAACCGACATCTATTCTTGCATTTAGCCTTTGAAGTAAAGCTTTCTCTGCTCCAAACTCCCAGGTTCTGAAAATTGTTTGGCTTCAGTGTGCCAGGGACACGGGAACTTGGGTCCCATAACAAAGAGTGGTATACTTAGGGTAAGGTGAAACTGAAGTTGCTCAGGCGTGTCTGACACTTTGTGACCCCATGGACTGTAGCCTACCAGGCTTCTCCATCCATGGGATTTTCCAGGCAAGTGTACTGGAGTGGGTTGCCATATCCTTCTCCCAGGGATCTTCCTGTCCCAGAGATCGAACCCAGGTCTCCCACATTGTAGGCAGACACTTTACACTCTGAGCCAGCAGGGAAGCCCTAGTGAGAGCCTAACTTCGCTCCAGCTGTGTGACCTGCAACTAGTTTAATTACTCTAAACCCTAGTTTCTTTATCTGTAAAAAACGGGGCTAAGGCAAAGCATTTGTCTATGGATGACATGTGATTAACATTGTCTGAAAAACAAACAACTCTGCTTAGTAAGCAACTGAAAAGTGAAAACTATTATATGCTCTTGTGCTCATCATGTCAGACTCTTTGAGACCCCAAGGACTGTCGCCCACCAGGCTCCTCTGTCCATGGGATTCTCCAGGCAAGAATACTGGAGTGAGTTGCCATTTCCTACTCCAGCGGATCATCCCCACCCAGGGATCAAACCTTCTCATCTTGCCTCTCCTGCATTGGCAGGAGGATTCTTTACCACTAGCGCCACCTGGGAAGCCGGGGTTAGCATTATAATGAATTTGGGGCGTGGGAAAGACTGCTTTTGCACCAGTAGGAAGGAGCTTGCTGTTAGGAACCAAACGGTTCACTTAAAAGGCGGTAGGAAAACAAGGAAAGAAAAGCAACAAAAGAGGTGAGATTCAAGATTTCAAGTTGGTTTGTGGTGATTAGGACCTGGAATGGGGAACCTTAGGCCTTCCCTCTTGGAAGTGCCTCAACTGCGAGAGCTGCGGGCGCCGCGGTTCCCCGCGGTGGAAGCAGCCGGATCGTGTGGGAGGTCCTGACTGGGGGCTGTGCGGCTGGGACTGGCTGAAGGCCACCTAGGTCGCCCTCCAGTCCAGGGTCGGGGGTCCGGAGCCCCGGGGCCGGGCGGGCAGCGAGAGGAGCCGCACCCGGAGGGCTCCGCGTCCGCGCCTCCCTCTACCTGGCGCCCCTCCTCGCTTACACGTCGCCCACTGCCGTCCCCACCCTTCGCCTCGCTTCTCCTTCCAGTCGCCGAGTGCATCCTCTTCCTCACCCCACCGGCCCATTCCCCGGCCCCAGGATGCCTCCTTCCCTTCCTGTTCTTCTGGCCGGTTCCGTAGAGTTTGGCTTGAACTTTTGAACCCACCAATGAGCGCCGTGCGCCCCTCCTCTCTCCGCCCCGAGGGTAAAAGCCGGCCGCGGGCTGGGAGGCGGGGCGGCGGAGGCCGGGGCGGGGCCGGGTGCCCGGCCTCCTGACACGTGGCCCGGGTAGGGGTTTATAGGATGCCTCCCGGCCCCGGGCCTCTCACTACTTCTCCCCCGGACTCCTTAGTAGTCTGTCAGTGGGAGATCTTCACTGCCGTCCCCTCACCTGTTCCAGCCCCGCAGAACCGTACAAGTCCCCGTCATGGTGAGTGGGGGTCCCCGGGCGGTGGTGTGGGGGCAGACCACACCACTCCACGGTGCGGAGTCCGAAGGGGCGTTGGGACCCCAGTGCGAGTGCCGCCACGTCCACGCCTCCGGGCACACTGGTTTCTGGTGGCCAGGTTGGGAGAGTCGAGTTCACTTGGCTGACTCCTCGTCGGGCTCGAAGACGCGGCCTGGCCACTGCCTTGAGTGGAAGTGGAAAAGCCACTTGATCCTAGAGAGGGGCCATTCAGAGATTCCTTCGGGGCCGCTACTGCCCCAGGAAGGTCCGAGAACCTTCGCACCGGCTCCCAAGGACTTGTGAAAGCTCAAATCCCTCCCATTTCCTGAAATGATCTCACCTTCCCACAGCCTTACGCAAAGGACCCCGGAGCATCTCGTGTGCTCCAGCATAGTAGGTGCAGAGGTTTCCCGGCGACCCCTCCCCTGTGCCCTGTGACTTGCTGCTGAGTCACCTGTGGCCAGACTCTGTCTGGGAGGAGTTTCCAATTGCACCATCCTCACCTGTGGCCGGGATGGCGGGGGTTGGGTGGGCCGGGGGAGCTCTTGCAATTGCGCCAATCCACGTGAAGGATGAAGGCAGGCTCCTCTTTTAAAGGAAATCACTGTCACGTTGTTTAATCCTGTGTTTCTAGTGTTTCTAGTGTTAATTTAGTGGGGTGTTTAATGGCTGAAACTTTCTTCTTACAGGTTTTAAAAAGTCCATAAAAGAGACATTTACATATAAAGTCACAGAGTAAACTAGTACTGACTGACAAAGTATTCTTGGTCTTAAAGAAACATGAAATTACACACAACTTGAGTATTTTCTATTTAGCTTCCAGAGGTTTTGGAAACAAGTATCTTAGGAAACATCAGTTGGAGGTCTACCTAAAGAAGGGCATGAGTATCAAATGTTTCAAAATATCTTTTTTTAAAAAGGAATATAGTAAAAATAAATAAATAAAAAGGAATATAGTGAATAAATAGTTACCCTTTTTAGGGACTACCACAGTTATCAAAAGGATGTCTGACTGTAACGCTTGCTTGAGTTCTTTTTACTAAGCCAGACCAAAGGACACTGGTAATTGTGTTATTAAGAAAATAGTGAGGAAAAAATTTTTTTAAAAAAGAGAAGAAAAATAGTGGGAATGTTTAAAGGGCAGGAGATCAGCAGTAGCAGCAAACCTATTAAGACATACACTGATTAGACTGGTATTTTACAAAGGACAGATGCTGATTTTCTGGTTAAGGCTAGACTAAGTGACTCCATCACCAGTATCTCACTTCTCCCACCTGGCCAGGGGAGAGTGGAGGGCAAGCAGTAGCCACAGTCTAAGCCATACTGTTGCACAATATGAAAGGTTTTTGAACTCAAAAGCCTTCATTAGGCTGGCAGGGTCTTCTCAGATGTTTTATCTCCTTGGGACCTGGGACTGTCATGGGCAAATATCTGGTTGTTTCCTGGTTTCTATGGCTGTAGAATGTCCAAAGCCCAGGTAAAGGTAAACACAATGCAATGGTAAAAAGTCATGGGTTCATCAGAATAAGCTTCCCTTTCTCCTACAGGTTTAGAGCTGGGCAAGTCGATGCAGGTAATAGTGAGCTTGCTGATGAGGTCAGCAGAGCATAATTGCTTTATGGGGAGTATGGTGACATGGAGCGAAGCATAAGTCAAAGGTTATGAGTGATTGGAGGTTTTGTCTAGGGGTTATGAGACTAGGCCCTTTACGTCTTAGGCGATGTTGAATTTTCTTTAGATTCCTGTTGTTCAGTTGGTAAGTTGTGTTCGACTTTTTGCAACCCTACCGACTGCAGAATGTCAGGCTTTCCAGTCCTTCACTGTCTCCTGGACTTTGTTCAAACTCGTGTCCCTTGAGTCGATGATGCTATCTAAACACCTCACCCTCTGCCACCCCCTTCTCCTTTTGCCTTCAATCCTTCCCAGTATCAGGGTCTTTTCAAATGGGTCGGCTCTTTGCCTCAAGTGGCCAAAGTATTGGAGCTTCAGCATCAGTCCTTCCAATGAATAGTCATGGTTAATTCCCTTTAGGATTGACTGGTTTGATCTCCTTGCAGTCCAAGGGACACTCAAGAGTCTTCTCTAGACCCACAATTCAGAAACATCCATTCCTCTGTGCTCAGCCTTCTTTACAGTCCAACTCTCACATCCTTACATGACTATTGGAAAAATCATAGCTTTGACTATACAGACCTTTGTTGGAAAAATGATGTCTGCTTTTTAATATGCTGTCTAGTTTTGTCATAGCTTTCCTTCTAAGAAGCAAGTGTCTTTTAATTTCATGGCTGCAGTCACCGTCTGCAGTGATTTTGGAGCCCAAGAAAATAAAACCTCTCACTGTTTCCACATTTTCCCCATCTATTTGCCATCAACTGATGGGACCAGATGCCAGCTTTTTCATTCCTCTTTCACCCTCATCAAGAGGTTCTTTTCTTTAGTTCCCCTTCACTTTCTGCCGTTAGAGTGGTATCATCGGAGGTTAACTGATAGTTCTCCTGGGAGGCTTGATTCCAGCTTGTGATTCATCCAGCCTAGCATTTTGCATGATGTATTCTGCATAGATGTTAAATAAGCAGGGTGATAATATACAGCCTTGATGTACTCCTATCCCAATTTTGAACCAGTCCATTGTCTCATGTCTGTTTCTAGCTGTTGCTTCTTGACCTGCATACAGGTTTCTCAAGAGACAGGTAAGGGGGTCTGGTATTCCAGTCTCCTTAAGAATTTCCCAGTTTGTTGTGATCCACACAGTCAAAGGCTTTAAAGTCCTATTAGCAGCTTTCAGAACCCTCAAACTCTCTTATTTGGAGAAAATGTAATAGGAGATATTTGATGTGGATACTTGAAAGACTGCTGTCTCAAACAGCCGATTTGATTTATGATGGAAATACAATAAAAATCCTGTTTGTTTTCCTCCTAAGTCTGTGGGTTTAGATTCTATGTTCACTGCCTCATTTTACCAAGCAGGAATGAGTTTGGTAACTTATAAATGACCTTGTTCAGCAAGTAAAGGAAAACAAACGGCTTGCCTAACATCGTTAAATTTATGAAATTATAGACTCTTCTTCCACAATGCCAGAGAGAGAAAAGCTGATTTCTTAAACTATTAGTGAAGTCTTGGTGACACCTCTAGCTTTTGTTACCCTGTCTCCATCCGCCTACCCTCTCCCACTCTCCCCTCAAGGTGTGTAGACAGTGAAGGAAAATGTTTTTCCCTAAGATTAAATACTTCCACAGGGATAACAGGATGCCTTTGACCACAGTCTTTGAAGTCCAGGTAACTGCTGCTTATCTGGGGTTTTCTCCATGAGTCATAGAACTGTAGTTTGCTGGTTTAAGCTGGTTTTAAAGGGAGAGGCAGAAGCTGCTTAAAGAATAGAATGAAAGAGGCATGGGAATGAGCTGTAGTTACACAGTCACGCAGGGAATGAATCAGAGCTGGAAGGAGGAATTTTGCATGCCTCTAAGGAATCAGCAGGCATATTTCCCAGGAGTTGGGGAACATCTATTGCTAGAGTAGCTTGTGTCATTCTGAAGGTAGAAACCTGACCATGAATATCTAATGTGGCTGTAAAGTGAAAGTCTGGTCTCTGGCCTTGTCTAGTAGTTCATTAACATATCTGTGGTTTTCCAAAGCATTTTCTCCGAATTGGCCTGTTGTTTGTGAAATAGTGCCTGGGCAGGCATGGCCTCCAGAAAGGTGCTGGTCTGTCTTGAAGGTTAATAGTCATTTCTGTGTGAATCATTGCTAAATGTCCCATCCGATGTGTCACATTCTGACACTTCCTTTCTTCCTTCCCACAGCGTGAGTGCATCTCCATCCACGTTGGCCAGGCTGGTGTCCAGATCGGCAATGCCTGCTGGGAGCTCTACTGCCTGGAACATGGCATCCAGCCTGATGGCCAGATGCCAAGTGACAAGACTATTGGGGGAGGAGACGACTCCTTCAACACCTTCTTCAGTGAGACAGGCGCTGGCAAGCATGTGCCCAGGGCAGTGTTTGTAGACCTGGAACCCACAGTCATTGGTGAGTTGACCTCAGTAACCCCATAGATCCCTGGGATCTGGGACAGGAGGTGTGTCCTGGGAGTTCCATTGATGCCCTGAGATGGAGCAGACTTGTGTGGGTTGTTCGTGATGGGTGGCTGCTTCATTTTCCTTTTCCAGATGAGGTTCGCACTGGCACCTACCGCCAGCTCTTCCACCCTGAGCAACTTATCTCAGGCAAAGAAGATGCCGCCAATAACTATGCCCGAGGTCACTACACCATTGGCAAGGAGATCATTGACCTCGTCTTGGACCGAGTTCGAAAACTGGTAAACAAAGAACTATATAATATAGGATGAGGGTTTTCTCTTAGAGCTTTGAGAGACCAGACTGTGAGAATCATTCTTTGCACACTAGAATGATCTTTATACTGCCCACTATGACTTGACTTCTAAACCAAACGGTCCTGTGCTATGGAGCAACTTTTTGAGGCTGAAGTAAGTGCTGTTTGGCCTCTTCCTGTGTCTTCTAAGGCAGATTTGGGCAATTGCTCACTCATGAGGGCAGTTTACCTGAAGTCGAGTGAGTACCAGGAAGCCTTAACAGTTTTACTGACACTTAAGCCCATTAAACATCCTTGTTCATCTTAATCAGGCAGCTTCC
This sequence comes from Cervus elaphus, assembly GCF_910594005.1. NCBI lineage: Eukaryota > Metazoa > Chordata > Mammalia > Artiodactyla > Cervidae > Cervus > Cervus elaphus. The sequence continues at coordinate 30,274,098 of NC_057817.1, read as the reverse complement.
TGGCTCCAAGCTGAGGCATCCCTTTTTAGGTCATCTTAGTCACAGTGGTATGTGGCTGGCTCTGAATGTAACTAATTGATCAAACTCATAAAAATTGGAGAGCTACCCTATGTTGCTACACAAAGTTACAGCAAAAGAAGCCGATGAAATACCGACTAGAAACAGCTGCCATTGGATAATTCCAGCAACCCTGGAAGTGGAGTCAAGGGACCTCCCTTGTTAGGGAAGCAAGTGTAAGTCACTGGAACTTTGAAAGTATTAAGATATAACCACAAAAAGCAGTACCCTTGTTTTTCTACTAGAGCTCAGGGCAGTGTAGACTAGCCTTGAGGCAGAAAAATCTAAGGTAACTGTATTCACATTGGTAAGGTTGATAAGGGTTCTGTTCAGATCATTTTAATTAAGAGTCTGGCAATCAGATGACTCTGCTCCTTAGGCATATGGGCAACTTGTAAGTAATTAACTAAAATCAAGAATGAAGGAAGGCCTGGGTGGAATAGCTTGTCAGGAAATTCATATAACGCTAAGGCTGCCAACAACAGGTCTATTTTCAAAAGAATGGCCTTACATTGTTCTTGGCTTCATACTTTTTACAATGTTATCACAGTCTTCACAGCAAAATTGGGCTAATGGTTCCTCTGTTTGCAAGTGAACCTTCAGCTACAAGTACTGACTTGGAAATCAGGACCTGCCTTAGGGACAAATAAACTAGTGAAGGTCATTGAGGGTTCTGGAGTGAAGTTCATTAAGCACCAGAACAATTGCATTTGTCCCTGTGTGATTACTGTGTCCACAAGAGTCTTAATGGGTGGAAACTGGTAAACTAGAGTCTGCCCCTTGCACTGATCTCATTCAGAGCATGGTCCCATAGAAGTGACCTAAGGCTCAGTAGAAAATATCCACAAATCTTGGAGCACCTTAAAGTGAAGATTGTCCAGAGAATACTGTCAGGTTAAGATCATCCTTGCACCTCCAACTAAAAAAAAAAAAAAAAAAAAAAGATCATCCTTGCAACCAATAGCAGTTTGTTAGCCAGAAGAGCTCAAGTAAGTGCTGGAAAGTCCCGGTGACACAAGGACCTGGATTTGTGACAGTAAATCACCTTTCCCGGAATGAATAGACTTTCTGCTAACTAGTGCTGATTGTCCAGACACTGTTCCAGTACTCATTTAATTCCCAACAAGCGGAAGCAGATTACTATTGTCCTTAGTTAATAAATGAGAACACTGAGATTGTGGAATGAATTTGGTCAAAGGCACATGGCAAGGAACTGGTAGAGCCAGACCCAGCCTTATCCTAGTGCCAGGTACTGAATCTTCACTCTCTGTTGTATTGCAGCTCAGAAAGCAGCTGCCAGAATTTTTGTAAGACATCCATTGTATGGGGCTGGTGTGGTCTCAGGCCTGCTGTTGGTAGGTCTCCAACTGCTAAGAGGTCGCCTTTGCTCTGTGGTCATGTCAAGGGCAGCAGAGGTGAGCCTCCCGGTCACCAAAACTTGGGCCCTGCATCCATTCCAGACTTCATGATTCCTGTGCCTGCAGAAATGAAAATAATTCATTTAAAATAGGCTTTTCACAGATCCCCTCCCTCCAGGCTCCAAGAGTTGATGGTGAAGTTTCTCTCAATCACTTAGCACTTAAAAGCTCTTTAGGTCTGCTTTCTTAGCAAATATGGTTCACAAAAAAAAATAAGAAAAAAAAAGAAGTTTTCTGTTTTTTTTTTTTTTTTAAGATGTTGATCAGTGTAGTTATGGATGCAAAGAAGTCACTCCAGCTGTCACAAAGGGTAAAATTAAACCTTTTCTCTTTTTTTTCAGGCTGACCAGTGCACGGGTCTTCAGGGCTTCCTGGTTTTCCACAGCTTTGGTGGGGGAACCGGTTCTGGGTTCACCTCCCTGCTGATGGAACGTCTCTCTGTCGATTATGGCAAGAAGTCCAAGCTGGAGTTCTCCATTTACCCAGCCCCCCAGGTTTCCACAGCTGTCGTTGAGCCCTACAACTCCATCCTCACCACCCACACCACCCTGGAGCACTCTGATTGTGCCTTCATGGTAGACAATGAGGCCATCTATGACATCTGTCGTAGAAACCTCGACATTGAGCGCCCAACATACATGAATCTTAACCGCCTCATGAGCCAGATAGTGTCCTCCATCACGGCTTCCCTGAGGTTTGATGGAGCCCTGAATGTGGATCTGACAGAGTTCCAGACCAACCTGGTGCCTTATCCCCGCATCCACTTCCCTCTGGCCACATACGCCCCTGTCATCTCTGCTGAGAAAGCCTACCATGAACAGCTTTCTGTAGCAGAGATCACCAATGCTTGCTTTGAGCCAGCCAACCAGATGGTGAAATGTGACCCTCGCCATGGTAAATACATGGCCTGCTGCCTGTTGTACCGTGGTGATGTGGTTCCCAAAGATGTCAATGCTGCCATTGCCACCATCAAGACCAAGCGCAGCATCCAGTTTGTGGACTGGTGCCCCACTGGCTTCAAGGTTGGCATTAATTACCAGCCTCCCACTGTGGTACCTGGTGGAGACCTGGCCAAAGTCGAGCGAGCTGTGTGCATGCTGAGCAACACCACAGCCATCGCTGAGGCCTGGGCTCGCCTGGACCACAAGTTTGACCTGATGTATGCCAAGCGTGCCTTTGTTCACTGGTACGTGGGTGAGGGCATGGAGGAAGGAGAGTTTTCTGAGGCCCGTGAGGACATGGCTGCCCTTGAGAAGGATTATGAGGAGGTTGGAGCTGACAGTGCTGAGGGAGATGATGAGGGTGAGGAGTATTAGCATGTCTGCTGCAGTTTCTTCTTGGGACTGTCTTATTTATTTGTGTCGGTGGAGCTGTCCACTGTGGCCGTATCTTGTCAATAAAAGTGATATTTGCACAGGAGTGCTGAATCTGTAGGTCTGAAGTGGAGTTTCAACAAACATACTGCCTTTTTTAAAATTTCTGTGGTTTTTTTTTTTTTAAGTTCTCAGGTTTTCTTTTGTTTTTATTTTTAATTGGAGGTTAATTGCTTTATAATATTGTGTTGTTTTCTGCCATACATCAACATGAATCAGCCATAGGTATACATAGGTCCCCTCCCTCTTGAACCTCCCTCCCACCCCCAACCCCATCCTACCCCTCTAGGTTGTCACAGAGCACTGGGTTTGGGCTGTCTGCATCATACAGCAAATTCCCACTGACTCTTACATATAGTAATGTATATGTTTCAATGCTACTCTCTTAACTCATCCCATCCAAAGCTCCCAGGTATTCTTGTCTGCTGTGACCACATGTGGAGTAGCAAGGGGTTAGGTAACATAGTTAATAAATGGTGGAGCCATAACTCAAGTCGCCAGGCTGACTGCCAGAACTACTGCAGTCCTTATTTCATAAAGTGTTGGAATCACATCAGAAGGGCTTAGAATTGTGCTGAGTTTTCGTCCTTGGCCAAAATCTGCAATGGCAAAGTAGGACTGTGCTTTAAGAAATCACTGCTTGGAGAAAGTAGAGCAGGCTGAGACACACAAGTACAGTAGTCTCAAGTGGTTATGGTATTGGTCCTTGACCCAGTGTATGTCATGGGGAATATTTGAAGTAGGGGAATAATAAGGAAAATTGAAGGAGTATGTATGTAAGAAAGGTTGAAGACCAGAGCTCCCCAATTTGGATGCTTTTCTAAGCACCTACTGGAAGCTGTGTGGTTCTTGAGGGGGGCAGGAGGCAACTATGAAAAGATGAGGGTGGAGGAAGAATGTGCGGGTGACTGGAGAGTTTGGTGATTGGTGCTCAGGGACCAGTGGTGTGGCCTCTGAGGTTGAACTGAGCAATGAGAGAGGACAGCGATCATCAGAGGGCCAGGTCATGCAGAAGGGAGGTTCCATTTTTGATGCTTTGGTCCTGGCCTGAGTGGGAAGGCCAAGCAAGTGGCAGGAGGTGAGGGTCAGCGCAGGTCTGTTCACCTTTGCTCCAGGACTGAGCTTATTCAATGGCGCTCAGCTACCATCTTTCTTTTCCCACTGGTGTTTTCACCTCTTACTCATTGCTACCCTCTACCCCCTTACTCTTTAAGGAGAACATTTTAAACATGCACATTCTGGGAATTCCCTGGTGGCCCAGTGGAATTGGCGCTTTCAGTGCTGAGGGCCCTGGTTCAAACCCTGATTGGGGAACTAAGATTCCACAAAGCACATGGACCAGCAGCCCTCTCCCTCAAATGCACATTCTGTCTTGGAGCACAGCTTCCAGCCTGAGCTGTCTCAGCTTTGTGCTCGGAATGGTTGTCACGAGAGCAACCGTTGTCTCATGCTTTCAGGGCGATACCCAACCCGCCCCATCCTTGAGTACAGCCAGCCATTGCTACCCAAAGTGATGGGCTAGATCCCTTCTGCAGGCTGAGCATGGGCGTCCTGGGCTGAAACAATGAACCTTGGAGAGGCTGGCCACTCCAGATGCGCTCAGACCTTCCCAACCTGGGGTATCTGCCGATTGCTCCAGTGAGACCTCTGGAGGGAACAGGACATCCAGGTGTGAGAAGGAAGAGAGATCATCAGCTTCAGCTGAGCACAGCGCCCCACGGCACCTGAGGTCCATTCTCGGAGCCTGCGTGTCCCAAGCCGGAGACCCTGAGAATGGGGTTCAGGGCTTGCCTATTCTCCTCCTCCTCCTTCAGCCTTCAGGAGAGCCTGGCAGCACCTGCAGAGCCTGAAGCCCCTGGGGCCAGTGCCCCCACCCCAGCCCCCTGGCTGGGAGCGAGCCCCTCCAATTTCCTCCATAAGCCTTGCAGGTGAATAGCCTGCCAAGACGTGGAAGGGGCTGGAAACCTTTAAGCAGCCACAATGGTGTGGGGGTGAAAGAAGGTGAAAGAAGAGTTCAGCTGAGAAAAAATATTCCAGTAGAACAGAGCCTGGGGAATTGGAAAGGGCAAAGTGCCGGAGCTTGGAGAGGGAGCTGTCCTTGTAGTGATGATCCCCCCCACCCCTGTGCTGGTGAGAGTGAAGAGAAGTTCGCCTGCAGCAAGAACAAATATACCCCAAGGTCTCAGTCACTGCTTTGTGTCTGACAATCATCTGATCTGCCCTTGAGCGCAAATGGAAAGTCTGCACTCAGAACTGCCGCCAGGGCTGAGGCCACTGGGGCTTGATGGGGATAAATGGAGAAAGCCTAAGAGGGTGCAGCCCCAAAATTGGCTGGCATCCCAGACTCTGTGGGCGTCCCCGATAGCTCAATCAGTAAAGAATCTGCCTGCAGTGCAGGAGACCAGAGTTCTATCCCTGGGTCGGGAAGATCCCATGGAGAAGGAAATGGCAACCCTTCCAGTATTCTTGTGTCAGCTATAAATTGGCACAAGAGCATTGCCAACGACTGAACAACAAAGGCATTTGCCACCTGTCTCTACAGAGTTTGAACCCCATGCTGCTATAGCTGTTGACCTTCAACAACCCCTGAAGGAGTTCAGGGTGGAGTGAGGCACTCTTGCTCCAGGGAATCTGGTGGGACAGGTCTTTAGATAGTTGACTGTTTTTAGGAACAGATTTTATGATCTCAATCCTTGCATCTCCTCATATCTAGAGAAGCACTAAATCCCTTCATGGTGATATCAGATCCTCATGATTAACAAAAAGCCTTTGTCAAACTGAGTGCTTCATGGTATTGAACTCCTCCTTCACCAAAACCTTATATATTGTCTTTCCCCCACTGCGGGTTTGGAGCAGTCTCTCAGTTATCTAAGATGCTGCCTTCCGAGCTGCAGTCCTCATTTTGCCCCAAATAAAACTTCACTCACAACTCTCAAGTTGTAGATCTTTTCCAGTCAACACTTGCCTGGAAAGTCCCATGGATAGAAGAGCCTGGTGGGCTGCAGTCCATGGGGTCACAAGAGCCGGACTTAGTGACTAAACCACCACCAGACTCTGCCTGTGTGCTCAGTCGCTTCAGTCATATCTGACTCTCTGCGACCCCGTGGACTGTAGCCTGCAAGGCTCCTGTATCCATGGGACTTTCCAGGCAAGACTACTGGAATGGGTTGCCATGCCCTCCTCCAGGGCATCTTCCTAACCCAGGGATCAAACCCACCATGCAGCTAATATGCTGCTCTCACCTGACCTGACTGATGGAACAGTCTGCTTCCACCCCATGGAGGCTGCCCACCCTGGGGGGTGTCCCATGGACCCCCTGGCAAAGCTGCAATTCGCGTTGGGGTGAGGAGGAGAGAGTGACTGGGAGGACCAGCAATGCTGGCCAGTCTGCTGGTCATCCTGTTTGGGAAGCAGCTGGCAGGCATCTCTGCTCCAGTGGAAATCTGTCAAACAGGCCCCTTTCAGGCCAGGGGTGGCCAGGTGCGGTTATCTCAGAGAGAGTGTGTCTTCAGGCTCTAGGTGTGTGGAGGCCCCGCCTGAGATTGTGGGAGGAGGGGGAAGCTCTGTCAGGGTAGGGGGAACGCCTTTCCCTTCTGGGGTGTTGCATGATCTTCACAACACCTGTGAGGAGGGGACGTGCTCACACCCATTTCCACAGCTGAGGAAATCGGGAACCTTGGAGAGATTAAGCATGTTACTTAAGGCTACAGAGCAAGGAGCCAAACTGAAATCTGATCGCAGAACTCTGACTCCAAAGCAGTACTCCACTCTGCCCAGCAGCCCCGGGGAGGTCGTCACTGTGCCTGGCAGTCTTTCCAGTTCCTGGGAGGAGGGACACGGAGGCCAGCCCTCGTGTGGAGCTCTGGGTGGAGCCACGGTTGGAGAACAGAGATCTTGTCCTGCTGTTGTGGGGAGCCACATTCCTGGGACCGGGTGACCCAGAGTAGCACATTGACCCAGGGGAGCAAAGTCAGCAGCCCCCCCACTATCCAGGCTGTAGCTTTCTGAGGGGGCCTTTTTTCAGGTCTTCTTCTTGTTATAGCCACGCTTTCCGGGAAACAGACTCACTCAGAAGGACAATGCAGATAGTGGAGTGCAGTTTATTACACCGGCGGGCCCAAGGCAGAGTCTCCTCTTAGCCAAGGACCCCGACCAGCATTTGTGAAAATCTTTTATACCCCATGTGTCCAAACCCACTACCCCAATTCCCTTGAGACTTACATAAACAAAGGAAGGGTAAATACAACTACAATAACCCCATCATTCACGTGTTATGTGTTCAAACAGTCAATAATCAATAAGCCCGCAGTTACATTCCAAATAGTTAATAACTGATAAGCCTGTGCTTACATTCTGATAGATAGTGTCCAGAGGCAGGGGTGATTAGTGCCTGTTCTTCAAGATTCCCCTGCCCAGAGGGGGGTCTTATCCTTCCATTGTCATTCCCACAGGCGCTAAGCACAGAGTTCAGAGTCCACTGGAGAGGTGGCCGCGCACGATCAGCACAGACAGGCCTGAGATGGAGTCCAGGCCCTATGAATTCCTCCTTCATGCCTGCTTGTTTCAATCTATTGATGTAGGGCAATATGCCGGCTCAGGCCTCCATCCATAGCGGGTACTGGCGCCCTCTAACGGGATGGTGCCTGGTTTGAGTTCCATTATCACTGGGGCGTGATGTTTAGCCAGCCTGGGGGGAGGGGGGGTTGTCTTCCACCCAGACCTCAGGGAATAATTGAGTTAGCTCCCTCATGCTCTTCTGGCCCACCCGGTTCTGCCTTCAGAGGCTCATGCAACCTCCACTCATCTTGGGTTGGTATTGAGAGAGAGGGCAAATAAGTCATAGAGTCCGTCCAGAAGGTGGGCCTCTCTCAGGGGAGAAAGTCACTCGTGCTCCTAGTTTGGAGAGCAAGTTTCTTCCCAACAGGGGTACTGGGCACTCAGGAATGTAGAGGAATTCATGAAGCACTTGGTGCCCCCCCATCTGACATTTTCTGGGCTGGCAAAACGATTTAGTCATCTCTTCTCCCGATACCCCAGTTACAGCGGTAGTCTTTGTGGACAGAGGTGCCACAGGTTTTGTTACTACCGACAGTTCTGCTCCTGTATCCACCATGAAGTCAATGTTTTGGTCCCCCACTTTTACAGTTACCATGGGCTCTCAGGGACCTGATATCTCTGAGCCCTGGCAGCCCTAGTTAATTTCCAGGTCAGCAAGCCCCACAACTGCAGGAGCTTCCTCTTCCTTCCTTGCCTTAGGGCATTCATTCTTCCAGTGGCCAAAAGCTCGGCGCCAGGCACACTGGTTTGGCTGTAATGGGCCCAGGGCCTCCCTTGGGACCGGCTGAAGGACCGTCCTGTCCTTGGGGCAGATGAGGTTTTCTGGAGGGCCCGAGATAGACTTTCCTAGAGCAGCAGCTAGCACTGTAAGTCTCTTGTCTGTTCTCTTTTATTCCCTTATTCCCTCCGGCTCTCTGGCAGAGCTTGGTCTCTGCTTAATTCCAACATCTCCCTCCCCCTCTTGTCAGTACTCACCGGGAGAGGCGGGTATAGCTTGGGCGGTTCGGTTGGAGCCGGATTCTGGAAGTGTTGGCCAGAGGCGTCTGTCACCAGGATCGGAGCCTGCCCAAACGGCGGCTCTACGAACTCCGGGAAAGCTGGCTGTTGCAGAAACTTCACCTGGCCCTGGATCGGGCATTAAGGCAGCCTCCGGTCCTGGTGAAGCACTGGGAGGCAGGCGTGTCATTATCCAGTATGCGGGAGGGGTCAGGTCATCCCCATCCAAATCCTGTAGAATTTCCTTTTTTATCATCAGTCAATTTTTGTGCCATTAATATTTTTCCCTTTCCCTTCTGGATACAGAAACTTGTCCAAGTAGGAGGGTCTCGAGCTAACCCTAGCCATGAGTCAATAGATGGATATTGATCCAGGTGTCCTGGCTCTCCTGTGACTACTGTGTAGATTGCTTCCACTATTTTTAAGTCCACGGTGTTCTCTGGTGGCCATCCTGCTCCCATAGGGGGCCATTCGACCTCACAGAGTATGTGGAGGCAGTTAGGCTTCATCTTCACCCCATAGTCTCCTCCTAATCCCTTCTTTAAAATTTTCACTCCAATACAGTTGCCTTAGATTCACTTTCCCCCATCTTGCTTACCTTCTCGGACCTTCTTCTACTTTTCCTTTTCGTTCTGTCTACGAAGTTCTCAGTACCCTATGTACTTCTGATATTTCCACTCAGTGACACTTAAATTGCCATTTTGCCTCCTTCCTAATTGGGGCGAGAAGAGCCTTACCTGCCAGACCCCAGAGGGAGAAGGGGGATCGGCGTGTCTTCACCTGCCAGTCAGCATAGCTGAACCAGAACATCACATGGTCCAAGACTGTTTCTCCCTTAAAGTCCATTCTGCCTTGGTGGGCTTGATCAGAAACACAGATGGGTTAAATATCCCATGTCCCAGGCCATCTCCGGAAAAGCCAATTCATACTCACTTCTGTATCCCCCTCCTTCTAGCCTAACAATTCCGAGGGGTCAAGAATTTCACAGCAGACAGGACACCTCCTGGGGGAGGGCAGAATACGAGCATACAAGGACCAGTTTCCTATCCTAAAAATCCCCTGGCGATCGCTTGGTAATAATTTTCCCCGAGACGGCGTGGAAACACCTCCTAAATGACCTTCACAAATTTCCTTCCTAAACCCTAGCACGCTCGTCGACCTGTGTACCAAGCAATCGCCGCCTGCCTATTCCAGGCTCCTATGGGTCCTTGCTCCTTCTAGTCCCTCCCAGGGGGGTGATCAGGCCCCCTCTTCCACCCTGCTGGGTGGGTTCCTCCTCACCTGAGCGCTCAGTTCCCTGCTGCCATCCACTACCTGCCAAAGAGAAGAAACCGGGCTTTGAAAGGCTGAATTCTTCCAGAGGGGCGAGGCGCCTTCCCCCCTCTAGGAGATTCAAGCCACAAAGCCTCGGGGTGGCCTCAAATGAGACCTGTCTCCTCAAAGTGAGGAGTTTCCCGGAGAGTGCCAGTCGGCTTGGAATACGCCAATCCTGCCAGTCAAAAGGGAAGGAGGACAGGACTAAAGGCCTGTACAAGATCTCAGGCTAGTCAACCAGGCTACTGTGACTTTACACGCCACTGTTCCAAACCCTTATACCTTACTTAGCCTCCTCCCACCGAGGACTAAAGTTTACACTTGCCTAGATCTCAAGGATGCCTTCTTCTGCATATGCCTCGCCCCAGCGTCACAGCCCATCTTTGCCTTTGAATGGGAAGATCCAGTGGGGAGCACCAAACAACAGCTCATCTGGACTCCCCCACAAGGGTTTAAAAACTTCCCAGCCATCTTTGGGGAAGCCTTGGCTTCTGATCTGGACTCATTCCATCCGGAAGAGTATGGATGTCAGCTCCTACCAACAGGGGGATGACCTGCTGCTGGCTGCCTGAGACCAAGGAAAAATGCTGGAAAGGGACAAATGCACTGCTCCAGCTGTTGATGGAAGCAGGTTACCGGGTGTCAAAGAAGAAGGCACAGATCTACAAAGAGGAGGCCCAGAGTTCTGAGATGGTGGAATGAACCAACTGGACACTTAAAGAGACTCTCCAAGTGGATCAGAGAGACTGACTGCTCCTGAGTGGACTTGCTCCCAATGGCTCTGTTCAGACTCAGGATGACCCCACAGTCCCAAGGCTATTCTCTACACGAAATTGTGTATGGGAGGCCTTCTCCCATAAGAAAACAGGTGTCAACAAATTTGCCTCAGGTAAGGGGGGGATAGGATTTCACAGCAGATGGAACTGGGTAAGGTAATAAATTGGGTAACTAAGTTTGTACAAGAAAGGGTGCCGTTCCCCCTTGGGGAACAGATTCATGAGTTTACACTTGGTGACCAAGTATGGGTCAAAGATTGGAAACATGATTTGCTAGCCCTTTGGTGAAAGGGCCCTTATGTTATTCTAACTACCCCTACTGCAGTTAAAGTTGCAGGTATTGTCCCTTGATCCATCACACCAGAGCAAAGAAGACATACCACACTGACCCGGAGGACGCCGAGTGGACCACCCAGAAGGACCCCACCGACCCACGGGAAACCAAGATCATTCTGAGGAGGAAGAAGAAAACTAGGTCCCAGACGAGCCCTCTACAGGATGGAGCTGGGTAAACGACTCCTGCTGCTCGGCCTCACCAATGCAATTTTGAACTTGGGTATGTGGGGCTATGCCCGTCAGTAATAGACAGACTCCCCTGGTGGGTATCGTCACTCCGTTATGGGGACTTTAACAACAGAAAGGAACTTTCCTCTCTCTCACCAACCATAACCTTTCTTTGCCCTCTGGTGTTAGAAGAAGCCATCAGTGGGCCAGGGACATAGGGTTACATTTAACATGAACACCAGCCTTACGGAGATAACAAAGGCTTATACCTCATATATGAGAATTAAGGAGGAAAAAGCCTCCCTTACAAAAGGGGGACAGGACTCCCGGTGCCTTGAGCAATACTACCAGGTCTGGGATGAATATTTCTGGATGACTCCTGAGAAAGGACAGTTGATTGCCCCTGCTACTATTTGCTGGGAACAAAAAGAACAGAAAGTTGGATTTGGAGACCATCCCCTAGACCCAAAAGAATTGTTATTTGTCCCCTGAACAAAGTAAACAAATCTTGGAAGTTACCTATCACCCCAATCAGTCTGCTCAGTGGCCCGTTCCAACTGGAAATATAATCCTGGAATCCGCTGGGTAGCCCCCAATGGGACCCAGTGGCTCTGTGGGCTTAACTTATGGCCATGGTTACCAGTTGGCTGGGTGGGGCGTTGCACATTAGGATTTGCTTTCGCCCATGGCAGAATTAAGCCTAGCCTACACCAGCCTCCAGTAAACCTGCCTTATCTGCATGCAAGATGGACACGATCTGTGTTCCAATGGTATGACTATCTTGCTGCCTTGTTTATACCCTCTGTAGGGACAACGGATATCATGGTTAAGGTAGAGGCCTTAACTAATTTCATTAAACAGGCCCTCTTAGAGAGTACTAAAGCCATTCAAGCTTTGAACGAAGAACAGATTCAGATGAGGAAGGCAGTAATTCAAAATAGGATGGCATTAGACATACTCACAGCAGCCCAAGGAGGGACTCTGGCGAATGGTGTGTACATCCCTGACCTGTCTGAAGATGTATCTGCTGCCTTGGAGGATATGCAAAATCAAGTGAAAGCCATGTCTAATGAACTGTTGTTATAGTAATCTTGATCATACTGCTTTGTGCACCCTGCTTCCTACAATGCCTTGTGAATTTTGTAACCCAGAGGTTGATAGCATTCTCTCATGTGGGTGGCAGGAGGGCTAAGGTACAATATATCTCAATAAATGATGCTCGTTATGGAAACTAAGAGCATCAAGAGGGGGGAATGAAGGAGGAATTCATAGGGCCTGGACTCCATCTCAGGCCTGTCTGTGCTGATCGTGCGCGGCCACCTCTCCAGTGGACTCTGAACTCTGTGCTTAGCGCCTGTGGGAATGACAATGGAAGGATAAGACCCCCCTCTGGGCAGGGGAATCTTGAAGAACAGGCACTAATCACCCCTGCCTCTGGACACTATCTATCAGAATGTAAGCACAGGCTTATCAGTTATTAACTATTTGGAATGTAACTGCGGGCTTATTGATTATTGACTGTTTGAACACATAACACGTGAATGATGGGGTTATTGTAGTTGTATTTACCCTTCCTTTGTTTATGTAAGTCTCAAGGGAATTGGGGTAGTGGGTTTGGACACATGGGGTATAAAAGATTTTCACAAATGCTGGTCGGGGTCCTTGGCTAAGAGGAGACTCTGCCTTGGGCCCGCCGGTGTAATAAACTGCACTCCACTATCTGCATTGTCCTTCTGAGTGAGTCTGTTTCCCGGAAAGCGTGGCTATAACATTCTGAACTCAGAGACTCAGCTCTCAGATCATACAGACACAGAGTCTGTCCTTGGAGGGTAGCTGCTGTCACCTGGCTGGATTTGTGCTGACAGGACACCAGCCACCACACAGACTGGACGGCTCTCACCCGGAGCACTGCCCCCCTAAGCCCTGGGGCCAGGGTGATCAGCTCCTGTCAGCCAAGGCCACACAGTGAAGCTGGCAGAGATGACCCAGGCAGATGGCTCCTGGAGCTGCCAGAGTTCCTGTCTGAGAGGCCCAGGGCAGAAGAAGGTAAAGGGAAAATACACCCAGTGCGTCAATGTGGGGAAGGTTCCCATCTTCACCCCCGTGGAGAAAGTCCCCTTGGCTGACATCTCATTATCCTGTCACCGCCCCATTCATTCCTCTGAGTTTGTCAGCCCTGAGCAAACTCAGGTTCTGGAAAATGGTTATTTCCTCCCCTAACGCTCCCTCTGACTGCAGCAGGAGAGAACTGTTCAGCAGCGAGGAGTCTTTCAGAACTAGAGATGTGTCTTTGGTAGTCATAATATGGAAAATGCTTTTTTTTTTTTTTAAACAAGGTCAAGAGAGAAAGCTGAGAGGGGGGAATAAGTGGAGAGGTTGCCAGGCAGGAGGGAGAGAAAATGCTGGAGGTGGAAGAGATGGGATGTAGGAGTCCAAGACCTTGTCGAGGGCACTGGCAGGTATATTTCTTCTGAACCTGATCTTGGCAAAGCTGTTGCCTGCTGGTTATTTTATTATTATTATTTTAAATATTTTGGCCAATCTGTGTGGCATGCGGGATCTTAATTCTCCCACCAGGGATCGAACCCAAGCCCCCCTGCACTGGGAGCTCAGAGTCTTAACCACTGGACCACCAGGGAAGTCCCTGGAAAATGCTTTTGAACACTTGTCTCACCACCAGATGACTTCTTTTTCTCTCTCTTTCTAAAATAAGAACAGAATATAAAGCATTCCTAATTACACGAGAATTTTATCTACATTCACAAATTAGTTTAATTCATTGGGAAGGTGAGTATAAATACACAATCTCTTTGATGTCACCTTTCCCCTCCTCCCACCCTGGCCAGCTCCACTCTATTCTTACCAAATATCTCATTTGGCTCAAGGGAGATGTCTAGCTCAACAGTAAGCTGATAGTGAAATGCCTTTGACAAAGGGAATCATGTCCAGTTGTACCATTATAAAAATTATTACAGTTTTAAAGTTTAATTCATTTCTTTAACACTTTAAATTTTTTATTTTGTATTTGGGTATAGCCCATTAACAATGTTGTGGTAGTTTCAGGTGAACGGGGAAGGAACTCTGCCATACATATACATGCATCCATTCTCTTCTCATTCATTTTTTTATTAATTTTCCTTGGAGTATACTCACTTTACAATTTTGTGTTAGTCTCTACTGCACAGCAAAATGAATCAGTCACACATATACACATATCCCCTCCCTTTTGGACAGACTTCCCATTCAAGTTCCCATAGTGCATCAGGCAGAGTTCCCTGTGCTCCACAATATGTCCTCATTAGTTATCTATTTTAGGCATGCATACTAAGTCGCTTCAGTCATGCCCAACTCTTTGCAACACTATGGACTGTAGCCCACTCACCAGGCTCCTCTGTCCATGGGATTCTCCAGGCAAGAATACTGGAGTGGGTTACCATGCCCTTCTCCAAGGGATCTTTCTGCCCCAGGGATCGAATCCATGTCTCTTATGTCTCCTGCATCGGCAGGCAGGTTCTTCACCACAGCCCACTTGGAAAGCCATCTATTTTATACAGAGTATCATGGCAATCTCAATTTCCCAATTCCTCCCACCACCACCACCACTCCCATTCATTATTTTTAAAGAGCCTATTTGGTTCAAGTCATTATTCTAGGTTCTACAGGGAATATACTTAGCTTTATTGTTCCCCCTCAGTTTTTAGAGATAGATCTCATAGGCACGATCCTAATTTGAGGCAGAACAGACCACATGTTAGAAGCGGCAGGCATATGTGGCAGCCACCATCGTGTGTCTACCCCAAAGCCATTCCTGGCTGGTAGTTTTTATCTGCCAACAACCTCTGGGCCTCTCCAGCACCAGGGTGAATCCTAGTCTAAGCTGATTTGAGGTCATTAGAGTTCCCTCGCCAGGGTCTGGTTAAGGAAGCAGCAGATGATGCAATTATGCAAATGAGAGGTGAGGTAAAGTCGGCTGGATGGGGCTTGGTGGGAAGATGTTCTTGGAAGAATTTCCTTGCTCTTAAAAAAAGGAACACTAAAAAAAAAAAAAAAGGAACACTGGGAAACTATTTTCTTTTTTGAAACTTTGACATTATTTTGTGAGCACATAACACTTGAAGTTGCTGCAGTTATCTTGTGACCATAAGGGAACTGACATGAGGACAAAAGCAAACATTCCAAGTCTAACAGAACAGAAAGATGTAAAGACCCTGGGTCCTTGCTAGATTGTTGAGCACCTCAATTGACGAGTCCTGAAACTTCTCTCCGTAGTGCATTTTTCATTATGTGAGATTCTAAACCTTTTATTGTTTGGGGGCATTTTGAGTTGGGTCTTCATTGCTTCCTGTCAAAAGTATCAATGTTATAATATAAAAGCCTTATGCAATAGTTCATGGAAACTTTTAGCAAGACAATAATAAAAATATTAAGACCTTTTAAAACAAAAAAAAATATTGTGTAATCCCCTTGGGACTTCCCTGGTGGTCCAGTGGCTAAGACTGTGCTCCCAACGCAGGGGGTCTGAGTTTGATCCCTGGTCAGGGAACTAGATGTCACATGCTGCAACTAAGAGTGTGCATGCCACAGCTGAAAAGATCCCGCGTGCCGCAACCAAGAGCCGGAGCAGCCAAATAAATAAGTGTTAATAAAATAAAATGGTATACTCCCTTTGCAGTGCAAGCACTGGCCTGGGAGAGTAAAGTTCCATGCCTCCCTTCCTTACTTTGGTTTTTGCCTGTAGTGCCTGGTCAACCAAACCGATCTGCTGCTTCTTTCCAGTCTCCCCAGGAGTTCTGGGTGAACTGAAGCTCTAAATTGAAAGCACACAGAGAATATCTGCAGGCCTGAAAAAACCTCCTTCCCTTTTACATGCAGCAGGGAACGGAGACAGAGCCTGGCCTGTGGCGATCAGGTAGAAGATCTGGGTATCTTCTGATACAGAAGAGCAAGGAGGCCCCACTGGAAGGAGCATCTCCCTCCAGGAAGCCCAGCCAGAAGGAGCCAGGGCAGTCCTAAATCTTCCGGGGCCTGAGGCGCTTTGAGCTGCCCTTTGAGACAAGGGGGTGGTAGCAGGGGACTCTTAGCACAAGAACCAGGCCAGACTCTAGGGGCTCCAGTGTGTGAATAGGGGTCACTTGACCGGTTGTTTCCTTGTGTTGGGGGGCCCTTGGGTCCTCAAGAGGAGAAAACCTGAGAGGCTTTTTCGAATTCTCTGGTCCACTTGGTTTCTTCTGCTCTCCGCTCCTGCTCCCCTCTCTACCCCACCCTCATCTTCTCTCTCCACTTCCATTTCTCCCTCCCCTCCCCCTTCCCCATCTCATTTCCTCCATCACCTCCCTTCCCTCTGCTCGGGCATCAGCATAGTAATGTGCAGCGGAAAGAATTCACGTGGAGACTGAGACAGCGTCTAACAGCGGCTGACGGTCAGCCCGCAACAGCTGGGAGACCCACAGGCTCCGAAAGCTCGGGCCCAGCCAGACTCAGCCATCAGATGAGCGCCTGCGTGGCCTGCAGGCAGAGGGCAGGCAGGGCAGTTTGTAGGGCATCAAACTCTTTGAACTTGTCTGTTCAGCTGCCACCTGGCCTCTCCCTGCAGGAGGTAGGGGACGTGGACGACAGAGTGTCATGATTGCAGAAAAGAGTCTCCTGGTGGCTGGCCTGAGGGCCAGGAGCCCTGTGCTGGCCCATCTCACGCACATGCATGTGCTCAAGAAGTTCTTATCAGACAGTCTCTTGTAACAGAGCTGCAGAATCAAGTGGAGGCCAGGATGAGAAGCCCAGGTTCCATTCTGATAAGCGGTGTGACTAACTGCAGCTGCCCCTTCTCGGTCACACTTACTCAGGGGCCAGAGCCACTGCTTCGTACTGAAACGACATCGAGGACAACAGAACTGACTCTCTAGAAGGAAGGCTGTGGACATCATGGCACTTCACCCCTGAACACTCCTGCAGGCACCTCCTAAGAACTAGAACATTCTCTTACACAATCAATTCCTGTCTTCACATCTAAAAACAGTAGTCATTCATAGCATATACTCTACACAAATTTCTCCAGTAGCCTTTTTCTTCTTCAAATCCAGGATCCAATTTAAGTTTGAACAGTGAGTTTAGTTGTTATATCTCTTAGTTTCATGTCTAGAACTTGTCCTACTATAGTGGGCTGAGTGGTGCCCCTCCCCCTCCAAATAAGACATGTCCACATCCCAGAACCAGTGAATATGACCTTGGGAAAAGGGTCTTTACCAGATCAGCTGGGCTTCCCAGGCGGCTCAGTGGTAAAGAATCCATCTGCCTGTCAATGCAGGAGACACAAGAGACGCAAGTTTGATCCCTGGGTCGGGAAGATCCTCTGGAGGAGGAAATGGCAACCCACTCCAGTATTCTTGCCTGGGAAATCCCATGGTCAGAGGAGCACAGTGGGTTACAGTCCATGGAGTCACAGAGTCAGACACGACTGAGCACACACGCATGAAGAATGAAACAAGATCAGTTAAGGACTGTGAGATCATTCTGGGTTACCTTTGTCCCCGAATTCAGTGACACATGTCTTTACAGGAAGGAGAGGAAGACACAGACACAGAGGAGGAGAAGGCCATGTGAAGGCAGAGGCAGAGATCAGAGCACTCAGCTGCAGCCAAGGAACGCCTGGAGCCACTGGAAGCTGGAAGAGGCAAGAAAGGATTCTCCCCTAGGGCCTTTGGGAGTAAATCTTACCAACATCTTGATTTCCAGTCTCCAGAATGGTGAAAGAATCAATTTTTATTGTTTAAAACCACCACATTTGTGGGCTTCCCTAGTAGTTCAGACAGTAAAGCATCCACCTGCAATGCAGGAGACCTGAGTTCAATCCCTGGGTTGGGAACATCCCCTGGAGAAGGAAATAGCAACCCACTCCAGTATCCTTGCCTAGAAAATTCCATGGACAGAAGGGCCTGGCAGGCTGTACAGTCCATGGGGTCACAAAGAGTTGGACATGACTAAGTGACTAACACACACAGCTAACACCACATTTGTGGTAGTTTCTTATGACATCTCTAGAAAACTCATACACTCACTTTTCTTGGAATCATCTTATAGAATGTCCCAAATCTGAAATTGTCTTCAGATTGACCTTTTAAGGTCATAAACCTGATTAAATCATTCGCCTGCTTAAAACCCTCCAATATCTTTTCATGGCATTTAAAGCAAGCTAGAGGGGAGAAGGAAATGGAAACCCACTCCGGTACTCTTGCCTGGAGAATCCCTTGGACTGAGGAGCCTGGTGGGCTATAGCCCATGAGGTCGCAGAATCGGACACGACCGAGAAACTCACACACACACCCAAAACTGAAGAGATACTTGGCGCAAGGGTACACATTATCCACTCTCCCATCTCCTGCCGGAAGCAGGATGGGGCAGGCAGCACCTGGGAGGCAGGATGGCTCAACTTCTGGAGTCTTGGGGCCTCAGTGCCTGCAACAGCTGGCCTTGAGCAAATAAAAGACTAAGTTGTTTACTGTAAAATAATAATAATAAAGTAAGCTAGAGGGAGAGGGAAATGGCAAACCACTCCAGTATTCTTACCTGGAAAATTCCATGGTCAGAGGAGCCTGGCTGGCTACAGTCCATGGGGTCCCAAAAGAGTTGGACACCACTGAGCGACTAAACAACAAAAACAACAAATATTGGTTTCTATACACATACGCCCCACTCCAGTACTCTTGCCTGGAAAATCCCATGGACGGAGGAGCCTGGTGGGCTGCAGTCCGTGGGGTCGCGAAGAGTCAGACACGACTGAGCGACTTCACTTTCCCTTTTCACTTTCATGCATTGGAGAAGGAAACGGCAACCCGCTCCAGTGTTCTTGCCTGGAGAATCCCAGGGACGGGGGAGCCTAGTGGGCTGCCGTCTTTGGGGTCGCACAGAGTCGGACACGACTGAAGTGACTTAGCAGCAGCAGCAGCATACACATACGTAAAAGAAAAGAAATTTGCACCCTTAACATTAACAAACTACTAAATGTAAAATATTAGATAACCAAAAAGGACCACTCTGAAACACAGGGAACTCTATATTCTATAATAATCTAAATGGGAAAATAATTTGAAAAAGAAGAGATATATGTATATGTATAACTGAATCACTGCTGTACACCTTAAACTAACACAACACTGTAAATCAACTATACTCTAATAAAAAACGAAAATCAAGTGAAAAAAAAAAAAAGAATCAAAACAAACAGGGTAAGCTGGAGGGACTTCCCTGGTTAAGAATCTGCCGTCCAATGCAGGGGACACAGGTTTCAACCCCTGGTCATGGAATTAAGATCCTACATGCTGTGGGGCAACTAATCTCTCACTCCACAGCTACTGAGCCCATATGCTCTAAAACCTGAGCACCAAACTAGAGAAGTCCTGGCCACAATAAAGACACAGTGCAGCCAAAACAAACAAACAAAATAAGCTATAAACTTTTCCCTCTGATTTAAAAAGCCCAAAGTGGTCTGACTCCTCCTTACTCCTCTTAACTCACCTTTCTTTTTCTTCTCCTCACCCATCTCACTCCAGCCTCACCTTTCTGCAGTTCCTCGAACATGCCAAGTTCATCCCAGACTTATCCTTGCCCAAGTGGCAACCCAGTACAATTCTTCATCTTTGAATCCTGGGTCAGGGGAAAACAATTATGGAGGACATTACTGGGATCTTTGTGGGGAGGGCAACTATGAATATTAGATGATATTTTATCAATGTGAAATGTCTTGGGTGGGTTAATAATATCGTGGATGTGTAGGAAAATGTTCTTATGAGATGCATGCTGAAGTATTTAGGGGTGAAATATAATGTCTGGAACTTACTTTCAAAGGAATTATGGGGAAATATTAACAATTGGTCATTGTTATAACCTGGGGAAAGGGTATTGCATGCATGCTCATTCATGTCTGACTCTTTGTGATTCCCAATGTACTGTAGCCTGCCAGGTTCCTCTGTCCTTGGGATTTTCCAGGCAAGAATGCCAGAGTGGGTTGCCATTTCCTACTCCAGGGGATCTTCCTGACCCAGAGATCGAACCTGAGTCTCCTGCATCTCCTGCATTGGCAGGTGGATTCTTTACCACTGTGTCACCTTGGAAACCCTTAGCATCCTGTGGCCATAAGCTGCTCTCCTGTTCTCCAGTCGACAGGTAGCTGGTTGGAAGGTTCAGGCAGGTGGACGGAGAAGCAATTTTACCATGCAGGCAGGCCTGGAGATAATGAACAGAGTGGAGGATGGTGGGGGGTGGGGAGTTGAGGACAGATTTTGCCTCCTTCCCTGGCTTTCAGCTTCTGGGGATGCAGAAGAGGTTTCTAGAGCCCAGAGGAAGAATGAAATCAGGGCTCGGGACCCCTAATACCAGTGCTGCTATTTTAATTTACACACTCTTCAATAACTCTCATCTTTAAAAAGGAGGTGATAAATAGTTTTGGAGCAGCCTCCACATTTCGATGTTCCTGAGCTTTGAGTGTTAAGCTCAATAAACCTGGATGGTTCAGACGGCAGACATGTCATCCTAGCATCTTGCCAGCAGATGGCAGCAACATACCTCTCTATTTTCCAGACTCCACAACCATGGGAAAAATTTTTTTCAGACGCCTCTGGGTTCCCTTCAGTTGAACAGTTGTTTGACTTAGATTCTGTACAAGACACTACGGAAATGAAAGGGAATGAGATGTGAATGCTGCCCTCAAATATTGTATTGTCAGGGAGCAGGAAAGTCAGACATATAAACAGATTATTAGTTTACTATCAGTAGCTGTGTGACCTTGGGCAAGATGCTTAACTTCTCCATGCTTCAATTTCCTCAACTGTAAAATGGGAATAGTGTCAGTACTTATGTCATAGCATTACTGTGAGGATTAAAAGTGATAATGTGTAAAATGCTTAGCACATAGGAAATGAATTGTGGGCTTGAGAAGACTTGAGAGTCCCTTGGACAGCAAGGAGATCAAACCAGTCAATCCCCAAAGAAATCAATCCTGAGTATTCACTGGAAAGACTGATGCTGAAGCTGAAGCTCCAATACTTTGGCCACCTGATTTGAAGAGCCGACTCACTGGAAATTACTCTGGTGCTGGGAAAGATTGAGGGCAGGAGAAGAAGGGATTGGCAGAGGATGAGATGGTTTGATGGCATCACTGACTCAATGGACATGAGTTTGAGCAAATTCCGGGAGATGGTGAAGGACAGGGAAGCCTGGCCTGCTGCAGTCCATGGGGTCACAAAGAGTCAGACACGACTTAGCAACTGAACCACAACAACGAGAGAAGTGATGAGATGGAAAAGATACCCAGGGTGCTCCCTAACTGGGAGGAGTGGAGCTCCAAAATGGAGATCGTGGGGAAAGGATTCCTCTTTGGTGGAGCCACTCTGTCAGTGGGGATCCTGAAGCTGGGCCAGCCTGGGAGAGCCCACCTGGAATGGAGCTGGACTCCTTCTGGCTGGGCCTCATCTCGCTCCTACATGCCCAGAACACAGAACACCAGCAGGCAGTGAAAAACCAGGATGTATCTTCCTGGAGAGGGAGCCATAATCAGCTCACTGTACAACCTCAGATCGGCCAGTTCTGTCCCTCTGAGCCTCAGTTCCTACCCAAGTGATGGGGTGGGGATCACAGGAACCAAGGGACGGTGCCGAGTTCCACACGTGGGACACTGTGGAGAGCTGGTTGTACAGTCGGCCAATTCAGGGACAACAGGGCCTTGCATCTAGGGATGTAAAGATGAAGAAAGCAGGAAGGCAAGGAGATCTGGGGGAAGACACTGAAATTTCCCAGAATGTGGAATGGAGGTTGGGTCAGTCCTAGACCTTGAGGGGCAGGGAGAGCCCAGTTGACACTTAGATACAACTAATGAGGGCTGTGTCATTTCTTCTGCGTGTCTGTTTACTGTCTGTCATGTAGGAGGGGAAAAGGCATTCAACAATGTTGAGCACTTACTATGAGCTTCATGACATGTTAATTGCTTCATGTACAATACCTCAATTAGATCTCATGACACCTCTGCGAGAAGGTATCATCATTCCTGTTTTACAGATAAAAGAATGGAAGCTCAGAGAGGACATGTAACTTGCCTAGGGTCACACAGCTAGTAAGTGCCTGGTTTGGTGACCTGATCTCTTCTTCCATGACCTTTCCCTCCATTCCACCTTAGCCTTAGCTGCCCACTCCCTTAGCAACACCCTGGGAATCTTATCCATAAATGTCCCAGCTCTAGAATCTCGAATTTACGCATCCTGCTTTCTGAAAACAGCATCCTACCCTCAGTGCCTCTTTTGACCCCTTTATACTGTGACTATTCTTTGATCTCGCCTGAAAGTCTAGCTGTGGACCTCTTAACTCTCCCAATACCCCACCTTCTCTTGCCTACACATCCTTCCTCATCCAGCTTTGAGTCCATGGCCTGTCATTTAGCAGCTATCTTGCCAGTAACCTAAACTTCATTGCATACCTGCCTTGCAAACCTCTGAATACATCCAATTGTCTGTTGAGTCTTCACCAGAGCAGCCAAGGACAGCAGAAGGAGGAGGGGTATTAATAACACTGGCTAATTCTTGTACAGCATGTATTACGTGCCAAGCACTAAGTGCTTCACATACTGGAATCCATTTACTTTTCCAACACTAGGGGGTTACGGTACCATTATTATCATCCCCACTGATGGATAAAGAAAATGGGGTGAACAGAGGTTAAATCACTCAAGCAAACTCAAAGCATACAGCTAATTAGGTTGAGGAGCCACGATCAAACGCATGCAGCCAGTCTGTCCAGTGTCCATGTCTTAATCAGTGTGCATTTGCCCAGGGCACTGAGGTTACCCTTTCCTCCTTCCATCAGCCAGGAAGTACTAGGCTCCTGCCACCCTTTTCCCCACCCCACTGCTCTTAGTGGGGACAATCCAAAGGAAGCCCAGATCCTTCCTCACTGTATTTGGGGGCTGACAATATCCCTCTAGAGATTTGTAATAGTAGTACTGGTAGTAGTAAAATTAGCTTAAAATGTCAGCTTTTATTATATGCGTCCTAAGTATTTTACATGTATGTATGTAACCCTCCTGACAACACTGAGGTGGAAGCCACAATTATCCCCCTTTGGCTGGAGCTCATGAGAGGACATATTACAATAATGACCCTATATTTGTACAGCAGAGTGTTGGAATCAGACGGGAAGTGTGGCAGCTGGACTAGAGCCCTGGTTCTCAGCCGTGACACTTTTCTACCTTTCTTCTGTCTCCAGACCTCCTAGGCCCCACTCTTTCTGAGTGTGGGGGAGCAGTCTTCTCCGAGTTGCCAGCAGGCCTGGTTCCCAAACCCAGGTCAGACCCTGGCCTGACAGCTCCCAGGCCCTGCGGAGGTGGCTCTGCTTCCCTTTACTCTGAGGCTTCTGGGTGGTGAGCGGGGAGCTGAAGCAGGGGAGGGGATGGGAACCCCACCCGTAACTCCTCAGGCCAGCCCCGGAGTCTGCCAGCAGTTCCCTACAGAGGTAAAGCCTGAGCTGGTCCTCCCCAGGACCTACCCCTCTGCAAGAAGCACCAGCTCAGACGCCCAGTCCGCTCCGAGGACAGCAGACAGGGGCGGGGCGGGGCCTAGGATGGAGTGGATGGGGCTCCAGTGGCAGCTGGGGGTCAGAGCGCAGGGCTGCAGCAGAAAGCACCACGGCTTCCCCAGTCCCCTCCTCATTCTTATCAGGCCCCCCAGCCCTAGCCCAAGCAGGACCCTAGCCCCTCCCCACTTTCAAGACCAGCCCTGGTTCATCCATCCCATCCCCTCTCTCCCATCCTCCCTCTTCCCATTCCCCTGGCAACCAAACCAGACTCATCAAGGAGAAGGACCTGGCAGCTGTGCAGGGAGAGACTAATAGCCCGGAAGGAAGGAGGGGCCTGGAGAGGAGCCGGAGGCGGCAGGGATGTGAGCGGAGGGCGTTGGCCCATCTTGGAGGCCATACAAAGGGGGGAGGCTTCTCTGCCCTGCAGTGCAGAGGAGATGGCCAGCCAGGCAGCTGCCCTCCTTGTCCAGAAATCCAGCCCGGAGTCCCGGACCTGATTCCCCAGACGCCCAGCTCTTGTCCTCCGGGCCAGTCTTATGCAGACCTGTCCTTACTGGAGAGCCCTGGAGTCCCCGGCGGCAGCAGCCCCATAGCTCCTGGCAAGCCCAACAGGCCTCAGCTCCCGGCTCCTGCAGACCACCCACGCTGCTTGTCCACTCCTGAGCAGCCTGTGCCTGCGTTCTGGAAGCCATTTGACATGGAAAGGCCAGACATCAGCCTCCCCACCCCTGTGCAGTGGGGAAGGGTATGAAGGGATGCGTGGTTGTGTGTGTCTAACCTGTGTGCACTTAAGTATACGGTGCTATTATGCTTCTGCATCTGTGTGCACAAGCGTGCAGCTCTGTTCTGGGCCTTTTTCTCCTCATCTCTGAACCGGTGGGGATGGGCACCTTCTCTTTCCTCTTCTCTACCCATCCAGCCCCGCCCATTGCTGGGTACCTGCCGCTCCTTAATACTGGAAATGGTCCATCTCGCAGGCTTGGCAGCAGCTGCCGCCCCTCAGCCCCCTCCCCTTCCTACCTCAGGAATGGCCCTGGTTCCCGTCAGGCCATGACTGAGCAGCGGTTGACTGGGGGGAGGGAGAAGCCAGTAAAGACAGACTGCACACACTGGCTCACTCAGCTCGGCCTCCGGCAGGGGCAGGGCTCAGACGTCTGGAGTGGGACCCAGAGCTGGGACCCTCCGCCCCCTCTGATGTGCCCACCTTCTTGGGGCCTGGGGTGGATTTGGGATCTGTGTCTTTAAGGGTGAGACATCAGCAGGCAACCCCCTGGCCAAGTGTCCAGGGGAGGGGGAGGGGAAGAAGCCAGTCCATTAGCGGCAGAGCTGGCGCCAGGCAGCAACCCTGCCCAGAGCCCTGGGGATTATGGAGAGAGCAGCCCTCCCTCACCCACCTCCGCTGCCTCTGCGCTCCGGGCCCCCAGATCTCCCTGGGTGTGGTGACAGAGGGGTGAGCTGACAGCAGTTGAAAGTGAAGCCTAGCCTTCAGGGGACATGTGGAGTCACAGACTCTGGGGCCTAAGCCAGGCCGAATCTCCATCACCTGGGCCACCTCCTCCCTACTCGTGTGAAGCCTGCCCTTTAACCTCCAGGCTTCCTATCCCCCTACTGTGACCAGCTCTTTCAGCCAGGGACACCCCAGTTCAAGTCAGGCCCTCCCATTCTAGGCTCCAGCTCTGGATGCTTGCTAGAAGTCACTGGCCCTCAACCCCCTGCCTGTCTGTGGCCTGTGGTCGCCATCTCTGCTTCCTTACCCGCCAGCAACAGGGGGAATCAAGCGGGCCAGGCGCCAGCACCGGGGAGGGAGGGTGCAGCACTCCCGCGGCTCCGCAGGGGTGGGGCGTCCCCCTCCCCACATAGCCCCACCGTCAGGCCAGTGGGAGGAGCAGCCCAGGCCCCCCCCCTGAACCCGCAGGCCTATAAATCCGCCTCGCAGCGGTCTGCGGCTCCTTCCCCGCGCCCGGACCAGCTCTGCCTGCGGTGACTGCCCATCCTCGGCCGCCATGAGCCACCCGTCGGGCCTCCGGTCCAGCGTCAGTTCCACCTCCTACCGCCGCACCTTCGGGCCACCGCCCTCACTGTCCCCGGGGGCCTTCTCCTATTCGTCCAGCTCCCGCTTCTCGAGCAGCCGCCTGCTGGGTTCGGCGTCCCCCGGCTCCTCCGTGCGCCTGGGCAGCTTCCGCGGTCCCCGGGCGGGCACGAGCGCCCTCCTGCGCCTGCCCTCGGAGCGCCTCGACTTCTCTATGGCCGAGGCGCTCAACCAGGAGTTCCTGGCCACGCGCAGCAACGAGAAGCAGGAGCTGCAGGAGCTCAACGACCGCTTTGCCAACTTCATCGAGAAGGTGCGCTTCCTGGAGCAGCAGAACGCGGCCCTGCGCGGGGAGCTGAACCAGGCCCGGGGCCAGGAGCCGGCCCGCGCCGACCAACTGTGCCAGCAGGAGCTGCGTGAGCTGCGGAGGGAGCTGGAGCTGCTGGGCCGGGAGCGCGACCGGGTGCAGGTGGAGCGCGACGGGCTGGCGGAGGACCTGGCAGCGCTCAAGCAGAGGTCAGAGGGCAGGGCCAGGGCGGGGCGGCGACCGTCGAGGCTGCCGCCGGGAGCGAGGAGCCGCCCCCTCGCCTTGTCCACCTGGGAATGTGCAGGCGGCACCCTCGCCGGCGGGCACTCCCCCCCCCCACCACCACTTTGCTGAGTCTCAGGGGAGGTGAGGGAGGGGGAGTTACTATGTCTCCCCCGTGTACAAAGGGGCCCCACCCCAGCTTCCAGCCGTTTACAGAGAAAATGGGGCAAGTCCATCAGCAGCCCGAAGACCCCTCTCTAGAGGCTGTAGTAGCAGCTCCGACCCAGATCCTGGGGGTCGCGGTCTGCAGGCTGGGCGGTGACCTCGGAACTCAGTTTCTGCACACTCTTCCCACCAGGTTGGAGGAAGAGACTCGGAAGAGGGAGGATGCGGAGCACAACCTCGTGCTTTTCCGTAAGGTGAGCTCGGTCTCCCCATCCCCCACCCCTACCCACCGCCTGCATATCCAGGGTGGCATCTGTGGGCAAAGGGAGGCGACCAGAAGCCCCCAGAGACAGACAGGGAGGGCCAGGCTCTTCCTCGACCTAAACAACCCCTCCCTGCTCTCGAACCCCCCCTGCCACCCCCTCTAGGACGTGGACGACGCCACCCTGTCTCGCCTGGAGTTAGAGCGCAAGATTGAATCTCTGATGGATGAGATTGAGTTCCTCAAGAAGCTGCACGAGGAGGTGGGTGGACCCAGGTGTTAGGTACGACTTCCGGAGGTTGAGGGTGGTCTCTTTGGAGCTGGGGGACAAGCTCATGAAGAGAGTGGCGGGTGGAGCGTTGGAAGAGAAATGAGATTGACTGAGTAGACGTGCGCCGGTCCTCCACCCCCTCTACAGGTGGTTAGACTCACACCCCTGCGCCACCTGGTGGCGAGCAGCGGAGATGCACCCCTGTAACCTGGCCGATGACAGTACCCGCGGGGCGCGAGCTGCGCAGGCCTAAGCGCCCTGCGCTCCCTGGCGCCCCCTTCTGTTCATTCAAGTGTTTCTTCTCTTTTCTGCGCGTCAACTGCGCGGCCCGCGTGGGATCTGTGCGGTGAACTCGGCATCTTGCCCTGGGCGACAGGAGCTGAGAGACCTGCAGCTGAGCGTGGAGAGCCAGCAAGTGCAGCACGTCGAGGTGGAGGCGACCGTGAAGCCCGAGCTGACAGCGGCGCTGAGGGACATCCGAGCCCAGTACGAAAGCATCGCGGCGAAGAACCTGCAGGAGGCAGAAGAGTGGTACAAGTCCAAGGTCCGGAGGCACCGGGGGGTTTGGGAGGGCCTGGAAGGGTGGGGCGCTGGGGGAGAAGGGTCCATCTGGCCCGCTCACCCCCGAGTTGCCACCCTCGCTGCAGTACGCGGACCTGTCGGACGCCGCCAACCGGAACCACGAGGCCCTGCGCCAGGCTAAGCAGGAGATGAATGAGTCCCGACGCCAGATCCAGAGCCTGACGTGCGAGGTGGACGGGCTTCGCGGCACAGTGAGGACCAGGCTGCGCGCCCCGGCCCCGGGGGTGGAGGACAAAGGCTGTGTTCCCCCTACTGAGCCCCTCTTCACCCACCTCCCCAGAACGAGGCGCTGCTCAGACAGCTGCGGGAGCTGGAGGAGCAGTTTGCCCTGGAGGCCGGCGGGTACCAGGCGGGCGCCGCGCGGCTTGAGGAGGAGCTGAGGCAGCTCAAGGAGGAGATGGCGCGACACCTGCGAGAGTACCAGGAGCTTCTCAACGTCAAGATGGCCCTGGACATCGAGATCGCCACCTACCGGAAGCTGCTGGAGGGCGAGGAGAGCAGGTGAGGGGCGGGTGGGGCGTGGTCGGGATGGGTAGGGGTGGAGGAGAGGCGGGTGGAAGGCCAGGGTCCCCCCCAACCCCAGGCCGAGTAGTTGACTACAGGTTTCGTCCCCAGGATTTCCGTGCCAATCCATTCCTTTGCATCCTTGAGTATAAAGACGACTGGTGAGTCTTCCGCGTCTGACTTCCAACCTGTCTGTCCCCTGTCCATTTCTACCCTGATTGGACTCTTGCTATGGCTCTGCTCAGGGACTGATTCTTGCCTGAGTCTTAGTCTGTCCTTGCCCCTGATCCTCGGGCCCTGCCCGTCCCCACCCGTCTCCTCCCAAGGAGATGTTCAGTTCAGTCGCTCACTCCGCCTCTTTGCCACCCCAAAGAGATATAGGGGCTTGGATATCCCAAGACTCCTCCCCTCAACCTCTCATCCTGCCTTTTCCAGTACCTGAGGTGGAGCCTCCCCAGGAAACCCACAGCCGGAAGATGGTTCTGATCAGGACCATTGAGACCCGGGATGGGGAGGTGAGATGGGCCTCTTGAGCCCAGGACCCCATCTTTTCCCATAGTATTTCTGACACCAGCCTGGTGTAAGTAATCTTCGGGTGTTTGTGGGTGAGTGATTCTTGGGGTGAGAATGAGACAGGGAGATGGAGGTGGATGTTCAGATGGGAGCCCCAACTGGTTGAGAGGGAGGGGGTACACTTTGCCACAAAGGAGCTAGAGGGAGGTGGTGCTGAGAGGGGAGTGCCCCTCACACGCCTCACCCCCCAGCAGGTGGTGACAGAGTCTCAGAAGGAGCAGCACAGTGAGCTGGACAAGTCTTCTCCTCAGAGCTACTGAGCTGATGGGAGCTCTCTGCCCTACCCCAGGCCTCTAAGGCCAAATCCTGGCACCAGTTTGGAAATAGTCTCCTCCCCTCTGCATGTGTCCACGGGATGGCACCAGTCACCCCTTCCCTGGCCAGTGGCCAAGCCCTACCCAGCACTGTAGCTGGGCCTGTCCCTGCTTCTCCATGCCCACATAGGCATGATCCATATGTTCCCCACTTCTAGTCCTGCTAAGAGTCTCTGTGGTCCCCATTTCTTGTCCTGGTAAAAGTCTGTATGTTCCCCCATTTCTCATTCTGGTAAGAAGCTGACCAACCCCAGGACGAGTCTATTCCTGCCATAACCCCAAGGTTAGTGGGTGGGTCAGGGTCTGAGTTTCACTTTTAAATCAAATAAAACTGTTATCAAGGGAACCCTCTTCAGTGGTGATTATTTTGTAATGTATAAATATATGGAGTCACTATGTTATATACCTGAATGTAATATAATACTGTAAGTTAGTTATATTTCATTTTTTAAAAAAATCATGGAATCGTAAAGAGAGAGAGAAAACTCCCCAGTACAGTTGTGTTTGTGTCATGGGAGCATCCATGCAAAGGAGGCTCAGCACTATTTTCCCCTTGCCTCAAGTCATTTCTTCCCTGACTCTCACTATCTCAAATCTATGACTCCTGTCTACCCTCCTGAGTTTCCTCCTACCTCTCTGTCCATTCCTTCTCAACTTCCATTCCCCATCTACAACCCTGAATGACCAAAGCAGAGCCCCTCATCTTGCTCTCCACTGTCTGCAGTCATGTTCTTCCTTTTGGATTCTCCATCACAGATGAAGATACCACTAGGACCTCCATTGCCCAAATTACAGCTCACCTCATCTTATACCCTTTCTTTTCTTTACATCCTCCAATTCTGTTAATTCTACTTCATAGCTGTTTCAAGTTTGTCTGGTTCTCCCTGTCCCCACTGCCACCCCACTGGTCCAGGCCACGCTCATCTCTTGCCTGGGTTACATTTTCTGCCTCAGTAGTCCTTTCCCCTGGCGTGGCCCTGCCACCCACATGAACCTGTTCAACGCACTTAGCAAGCAGATCAGATTCTGCTACCATCACTCCTCCCCATGTTTGGAAGTATCTATTAACATGCTGTCCTCCACTCCATTCCATCCTACGCTTATCCTGAGATCAAAATCCACTTCTGAATTTAGAATGATTTTCCTCACTCGATTATAGTGCGAGGTGCAGAGAGTAAGCCAGAATCCCTGCTTCCAAGGAACTCACAGTCTGGGTGGGGGACATAGACAAATAAGCATACAATTCAACCCTGAGATGAGTGGTGTGACTGGGATAAGGAGATGGTGTTGGGGGAGCATGAAGACGAGCACATAATCCAGTCTTGGGGTAGGGATGGCTTCCCAAAGGAGGCGCCATCACAATGAGCACAAGAGAACAAGTAGGAGTTACTCAGGTGAAGCAGGAAGAGGAGGGGGACTTTCTAGGTAGATACGTCAGCCAGAAGATGAGAGAGAGGGAGTTTGGAAAGTAAAAGTAGTTCTATGTTGCTGAAATGAAGGCTAGAAAGGAAGGAATGGTGTTGGGGTTGGAAAGATGATGAGGGCCAAGTCACCGAGGGTCTTATATGACATATTAAAGCACTCAGAATTTATTCTAAGGAAAAAGGAAAGAAAAGGATTTAGTGGGTGAGGTATTTAGACCTGTATTTTAGAAAGATCACTCTGGCTGTGGGGTGCAGAAAGAGTTAGAAGGAGATGGAAGACCAACTCAGAAGCTGTTGCAGTGAAACATGCATGAGATGATTGTGGGCAAAGAGGTGGATAAATTTGAGAACTGTCACCCTAAGGGGTGATTTTCAGTGTGAGAGAAAGGGAAATAGCAAAGGTGATCCAAGGTTTTAAAAGGAACAACCAGATAGATGGTGGGACCTTTCATAGAAACAGGGAAGATTAGTGTAGGGGAATGAGGGGGGCCCTAGACAGCAAAATTAGTTTTTACTTATTGAGGCTGAGATGCTATGAAACAGCCAAGGAAAAGGGCTGGCAGGCAGTTAAGCCCACCGGTTTGGAGTTCAAGTGTGATGGAATACTTTGAGATATTGAATCTATCAGGATGCTCTCGGCTACAAGTGACAATAACCTCATTTTTTAAGAAAAAGAAATTAAACATGTATCTCACGTAATCAGAAGCCACAAGTAGGTGGGCTCTGAGGTTGGTTCAGTAGCTCACTATAGTTAAGTCCCCTATGTATGAACTTTCAAGTTGTGAACTTTCAAAGATGTGAACGGGCCAGCTGTTGTACTGTACTCTGTACTTTTCAAGGTACTGTACTGTAAGATTTAATGTTTTCTTTATTTTTTGTGTTTTCATGTATTATTTGTATGAAAAATATTAGAAACCTGTTATACTACAATACAATACAGCCAATTGTTTTAGTTGGGTGCCTAGGCTAACTTTGTTGGACTTATGAACAAATCAGACTTAGGAATGCACTCTCTGAATGGGACTCCTTGGTATGTATGTAGGGTACTTACTATAAAGTCAAGGACCCAGGCTCTGTCCATGGTTCTGCTCAGCCTTCCTCCTTGGAGGGCGGGTTCATCCTTGGGATGGTTCTCTTCGTGGTCCAAAGCAGGGTGCCAGCAGCTACTGGGTGATGCTTCTGTTTTCACATCCAGTGAAGGAAAAAGAAAACCTTTCTCCCAGGTATGAGATTTAAGTCCTTTCCTTCCGGCTGTCTGGCAAGGATCATTGGTATGTCTGCTCCTGGAGCAGTAACATTGACCAGGGGGAGCCACTTACTGACTTGGGCTAATTGTCTAATATGGAATGGATGCTGGGGATTAACCACAATATCTACTGCAAATATTGCAAGGTTCCCACCACTGTCACCCTTCACACACATTCCTTATACCCCTTGCCTTCTCTCCTTTTCATTCAGTGGTATTTATAACATCAGAGGAGAAATATCACTGCAGAAAAGCAGACCAAAACTTTGGAGTTTCAAATGTTTAGATTTTCAAGTGAGCAAAAATTCCAGTTTGGAAACTTTCACATCAAAGTCTGTGGCCTGGGTTTGTACTGGATAGAAGGAAGGGTTTGTACTGAGGAGAAGGGCCTCTCAGGTGTTCCATATGAGAGAAAAATGAAACCACTCAAGAACAGTGTATTGGGACTTCCTTGAGGGCACAGTGGTTAAGAATCCTCCTGCCTATGCAGGGGACCTGGGTTGGATCCCTGGTCCGGGAAAATCCCACGTGCTGTGGGGCAACGTGCCCTAGAACCTGTGCTCAGCAACAAGAGAAGCCACTGCAGTGAGAAACCCGTGCACTGCAAGGAAGAGTAGCCCCCACTTGCTGCAATTAGAGAAAGCCTGTGTGAAGCAACAGAGACCCAGTACAGCTAAAAACAAAACCTTAAAGAGAAGAATGGTGTATTAAGTGAGAAAAGAGAAGGGCCTTGGGGAGACGCATAGAGGAGCAGAGGAAGTGACTCTTAAGTACTACCTGGCAGAAATGGTGGAAGGCCTTAGGAAGCCACAGCAAGAGAGAACTTTCAGGAGGGAATGGCTAGTCACATGGGAGGATGCTGGGGACACAGGTTAGCTAATAGCTGGGAAATTTGGGCTTATCGTCAAGGAAGATGTTACACCTCCTGAGGGCAGCTTCAGGCTGGGGTACTGTCAGAGACAAAACATTGTCAACTGAAGAGTGAATGAGAGCTGAGGAAGTGAAGAGCAGACCACTCTCTCCCGAGATGTTTGACTGTTAAAAGACAAGAAACAGCTGGAGCCAAGAAAGATCTGTGTTTGAGAAGTGAAATTTTGAAGAAAGGAGAAACTACACCAATAATTCTCAAGCTGCAGGTCATAAAATATTATAATAAATATTTTGGGGTCAAGTCAAACATTTTAATAAAATAAAGAGAATAGAAAATTTTAGGATATTGTGAATGTTTTATTTTCAATGTGTATATATATATATATATATATATATATATATATATATGTTCTAGGTTTTCATGCAAAATACATTTTTTATCTTGGATTTTGGGTGAAAAACTGAAAAAGACAAGATTTGAATGTGTTTCAGTGCTGGGGAGAATTAGAAAGAATCAATTTGTCACAGGTGGAGCCAGCCACTTATTGAAATGGTACAACCTCAGACTTGGCTGTGACTGAAGAATTTGAGGAAAACTCAAAATCCAATTCTAATCAAGGGATCTGATGTTAACCTCAAGAAGACAGGGCTGGGATTTGATTGTAATTAAGAAAGATCATACTGCATTGATTTTATTGTACTCTGCTTGTTGGAAGAAGGGAGGGGGTTTTCATGTCATCTTGTAAGAAGGTCACCTCAAAAGTGAGGATGTGGCCACAGTTACTTAGCAGTTCCTAGAGGGAACTGGTTTTGGTGGGTGTCCTGGACTCCAGGTAGGTGCCTGCGGTGGTGGTGGAATAATTCCTCAGGGGCCACCTGCTGGGGGTAGGAAAGAGGGTTCAGTTATCTGATTCGGGAAGAATAGAGGCTAACCCAATATCTCAAGTAAAGGGGAGCTCATTGTGATGTTACACAGGGAAATAAGGGGGACAAGAATTGCAGCTGCCTGGGGTGGAGTGGGAGTCACCTCCCAGGACCCTAGCAACACGTGTGTGACATGCTCTCTGCAGCCCCATCGGGGCTCACCGAGCGTGACAGGTGACAGGAAGCCACCTTAGCGGCAGGAGCACAAGGCTCCCTGGCCCACGGTCCTTCTGCTTCTGTTGCTGTGGTCACAGGAGCACATGGCCCCACCCTCTGCCCTGCCTCTTGCAGACTCCTAGTATCTTCTTACTCGGGGCTTCAGTTGTCCTACAGCTTCCGTGGCCTGACAGCAATGGCACGCTGACTTCCGGAGCTTTCTCTGGTTCTGCTTTCACCTCCTGTCACAGAAGAAGTTCATTTTACCAGCCTTGATAGGTTCATTGACGCTCTCCTTGCCCTCTACAAGACACGCTGAGAGATACCCGAAGGCCGATGGGCTTCTCATGTCCTGTGCACTTCCGCTCCCACGGGTAACAAATGTTGTTCAATGCATAACAAATGTCAGTTGTTGTTGTTCCTAAACCTTTGACAATCATACTTGTCATAGAATCCCAGAGTTTAAGCAGATTTATTTATTTTGTTAAAAAAAAAATTGGTGTGGACTGATTTTAAAAAGTCTTTGAGCTTCCCAGATGGCTCAGTGGTAAAAGAATTTGCCTGCCAATGCAGGAGAGGTTGGTTTGATCCCTGGGTGGGGAAAGATCCCCTGGTGGAGGAAATGGCAACCCACTCCAGTATTCTTGTTTGGAAAATCCGATAGACAGAGGAGCCTAATGGGCTCCAGTCCATGGGGTTGCAAAGAGTTGTACAGACTGAGCAACTGAACACACACATATTTTAGAAGTCTTTATTGAATCTGTTACAATATTGTTTCTGTTTTATGTTTTTTTGGCCGAGAGACATGTGGAATCTTAGCTCCCTGATCAGGGATTGAACCTGCACCCACTACACTGGAAGGCGAAGTCTTAACCACTGGATCACTAGGGAAGTCCCCAAACAAATATTTTTTAAGCTAATAAAAGAGTGTGAACAGAACAATTTTTACTTACCAGATGGTATAGTGGCTAAGAATCTGCATTTAAATCTTGTATCTTCTTACCAGTTCACCTTGGAAAAGATACCTGTTTGCCTCCATTTCCTCATCTGTAAAATGGAGATAACAATCATTTCCTAGGCTTGTCATGAAGATTAAATGAGATGATTTGTGCAGAACTGAGTGAACTTGACCACAGTGTAGGCAGGAGAATGAGGTGACATGGTTCAGAATATGGCTTCCTGAAACTGCTTGCCTCAGGAGGGACCCGTCATAAATTATAAACCAGGGATCACAGTTCTAGTGATCCTTCAACAGTGTAAATGTTAAACATTTGTTTTTGTTTTCTTTTTCAAGGGGACAGCTTGAGCATGTGTTGCACACGTTTTCATCCTGGGTTAATTCTTATTACTACTGTAACAAATTACCACAAACTTAGTGGCTCAAAACAATAAATTTAGTATCTTACAGTGCTGTAGGTCAGAAGTCTAAAATGGGACAGATCTGTGTTCCTGCTAGAAGCTCTAGAGAAGTCTTTTCCAGCTTATAAAGATTGACTGTCCTGTGGCCCTCTAACATCTTCAAAGCTAGGAATCACATCTCAGTTAGCATATTTTCTCTGACCCTGATCTTCCTTTTATAAAGATCCTTGTTATTACATTGATGTACCCAGACAATCTAGAATCACCCCCCCCCATCTCAATATCTTTAACTCATATCATCAAAGTCCCCTTTGCCATGCTAATATTAAGGTTGGTACAAAAATAATTGTGGTTTTGCATTGTTACACTTTGCTGTTTGATATTGGAATACATTCTTAAATAAATGCAGTTATATACAGCATTTTAATGCACAATTCTTGCTTTATGTTTTTTGCCAGTGACATTACTTGTTGTTTATTTTATATTTATTTTAGACTATAGAAATGATGTTGGACAAAAAGCAAATTGGAGCAATTTTTTAATTCAAGTTCAAAATGGATCTTAAAGCAGCAGAGACAATTCGCAACATCAACCCTGCATTTAGTCCAGGAATTGCTAATGAACATACAATGCAGTGGTGGTTCAAGAAGTTCTGCAAAGATGAGAACCTTGAAGATGACAAATGCAGTGGCCGGCCATAGGAAGTTGACAACAATCAGTTGAGAGAGGATCATCGAAACTGATTGTTCAGCATTTGAAACAAATTGAAAAGGTAAAAAAGCTCAATAAGTAGGTGCCTGACCACAATTCAAAAAAAATCATTGTTTTGAAGTGTTGTTTTCTCTTAATCTACGCAACAACAACAACAACCCATTTCTCAATTGGATTGTGATGTTCAACGAAAGTGGATTTTATATGAAACCAGTGACGACCAGCTCAGTGGTTGGACTGAGAAGAAGCTCCAAAGTACTTCCCAAAGTCAAACCTGCACCAAAAAAAGGTCATGGTCACTGTTTGGTGGTCTGCTGCCTTTCTGATCCACTACAGCTTTCTGAATTCTGGTGAAACCATCACATCTGAGAAGTATGCTCAGCAAATCGATGAGATACACCGAAAACTGCAACATCTGCAGCCAGCACTGGTCAACAGAACAGGCCCAATTCTTCTCCATGACAACAGGCCCAATTCTTCTCCATACCAATGCCTGACTGCACATCCTACAACCAATGCTTCAAAAGTTGAATGAGTTGGGCTACGAAGTTTTGCCTTGGATAAAGGTGGATACCTTATTCACCTGACCTCTTGCCAATCAACTGCCACTTCTTCAAGCATTTCGACAACTTTTTGCTGGGAAAACACTTCCATAACCAGCAGGAGGCAGAAAATGCTTTCCCAGAGCTCATTGAATCCCAAAGCACAGATTTTTATGCTACAGGAATAAACAAACTTATTTCTTGTTGGCAAAAATGTGTTGATTGTAATGGTGCCTATTCTGATTAATAAAGATGTGTTTGAGCCTAGTTATAGTGATTTAAAATTCAAGGTCCAAAACCTGTTATGTTTGTACCAACCTAATAAAACTTTTACAGGTTCTGGGGATTGGGGTTGGACACTTTTTGAGGAGGGCATTATGCTTAGCATAGTCTGCCCTCAGGCCTCCAAAGATTCATGCTTATCTCACATACAACATATATTTATCCTATTTCAAGATTTCTGAAAGTCTCAGTTACAGCAGCAACCAAAGAGCCAAATCCCCTCTAGGTCTTGCTCAGAAGTCCCAAATCTCATCATTTAAATCATCTAAATTAGGTGTGGGCGAGGCTCCAGGTATAATCTATCCTGGGAAGAAATTCCTCATCTGTAGACTTGTGAAACTAGAAAACATGGCATTTACTACTCCTAAAATACAATGGTGAGACAGAAATAGGATAACAGTTATAGACATTCTCACTCAAGAAGGGAGAAAATGGGGGGTGGGGGTGGGGAGAAGTTTCTGAAGCAATTTCAAAATCCATTTGGGAAAACAAGATTAGGTTTTAAGGCCCGGGAATAAGTCTCTGTGGTCCTGGCTCCACCTTCTGGCTGCACAGCCCTGCCTTTAGAGTCATCTCTCCTTTTCCGTGTGTTTTCATCTACTTGTTTCTTGGTTGTACAATTGTGGGAGTCTGACAGCTTTCTTCCATTTTGCCCTCTTTCTGTCCCTTTCACTACAAGCTGGCAGTGTCTCTGCT
The DNA here is from genome assembly GCF_910594005.1 of Cervus elaphus. Taxonomy (NCBI): domain Eukaryota; kingdom Metazoa; phylum Chordata; class Mammalia; order Artiodactyla; family Cervidae; genus Cervus; species Cervus elaphus. Next base: position 30,237,112 of record NC_057817.1, on the reverse strand, counting down.
TGTGTGACATTCTGAAGGACTGTGTGCGTTTCCTGTGTATGTTTCTGGGATTTACCCCATTAGACAAAAAGAACTTTCACAAATCTTTTTGGATAATCCCATTTCTATGCTTGGCTTTTGCTCAGATGGCTAAGGAGATCCATGAGTCACATGGCTAATCTCTCCAAATGGTCCTTTGTGTGACTGAATACCTTGACCTTTGATGCTTCCTAGCTGGTAAAGAATCCACCTGCAATGCAGGAGACCCTGGTTTGATTCCTGGGTTGGGAAGATCCTCTGGAGAAGGGCTAGGCTAGGCTACCCTAGCTCTTGGGCTTTCCTGGTAGCTCAGCTGGTAAAGAATCCGCCTGCAATGTGAGAGGCCTGGGTTCAATCCCTGGGTTGGGAAGATCCCCTGGAGAAGGGAACAGTTACCCACTCCGCTATTCTGGCCTGGAGAATCCCATGGACTGTGGAGTCCATGGGGTTGCAGAGTCCGACACCACTGAGTGACTTTCTTTTTTTTTTTTTTTGTTAACGGTTTTATTAAATTAAACTTTGTTATATTGAGATGTTTGTGGGTTCACAGGAAGTAAAAAATAATGTAGAAAGGTGCTATATACCCTTCACCTGGTTTCCCCCAGTGGTAACATCTTGCCAAACTATAGTACAATGTCACAACCAGAATACTCAACATTGATACATTTACATCTTTACCAGGATCTTTGCTGTTGCCTTTTTCTTTTTTCCATTTATTTTTATTAGTTGGAGGCTAATTACTTTACAATATTGTAGTGGTTTTTGTCATACATTAACATGAATCAGCCATGGATTTACATGTATTCCCCATCCCGATCCCCCCTCCCACCTCCCTCTCCACCCGATTCCTCTGGGTCTTTCCAGTGCACCAGGCCCGAGAGCTTGTCTCATGCATCCAGCCTGGGCTGGTGATCTGTTTCACCCTAGATAATATACATGTTTCGATGCTGTTCTCTCGATACATCCCACCCTCGCCTTCTCCCACAGAGTCCAAAATTCTGTTCTGTACATCTGTGTCTTTTTTTCTGTTTTGCATATAGGGTTATCGTTACCATCTTTCTAAATTCCATATATATGCATTAGTATATTGTATTGGTCTTTATCTCTCTGGCTTACTTCATTCTGTATGATGGGCTCCAGTTTCACCCATTTCATTAGAACTGATTCAAATGAATTCTTTTTTTTTTTTTTAAACATTTATTTATTTATTTGGCTCTGCCGGGTCTTAACTGCGGCATGCGGGAACTAGTTCCCTGACCAGGGATCAAACCCAGGACTCCTGAACTGAGAGCATGGAGTCTTTGCCACTGGGCCACCAGGGAAATCCCTAAATGAATTCTTTTTAATGGCTGAGTAATATTCCATGGTGTATATGTACCACAGCTTCCTTATCCATTTGTCTGCTGATGGGCATCTAGGTAACGGAGTGACTTTCACTTTCACTTTCAGGCACTAACAAAAGATTGTCCAGTTACATTCTTATATTTCTCCTCAGGGCACACTTTCCAGACAGTAAATGACCTAATTTTACCATCTTTTGCAATATGGGTAGGCCAAGAATTTCCCAAATACCACATTCTGATTCTTTTCTTGCTTAACATTTCTTCCTTCAATTTATCTCTTCCCTTTCAGATTTTACTGTAAGCAGCAAGAAGCCAGGTGCTACCTTCAACACTTAGCAACAAAGCTAAATACCCAAGTTCATTGTTACAAATTCTGCTTTTCACATAAATGTAAGACTCAATTCTGCTAAGCGTTCTCTGCTAAATAAAATACATTTCCTCTCTTCTGTTTTCCAATAACATGTTCCTCATTTACTTCTGAGTCCTCAATGCCAGCAGCACCTTTAATGTTCATATTTCCACTAACAGTCTCTTTGTGATGATTTATATATTTTCTAAGGTAATCAAATATTTTCTACAATGCTCCTTGCTTCTTTCTGAGCCCTCACCAGGGGAGTTAATATTCATATTTCTACTAACAATCTGTTCAAAGCAAGCTAGGGCTTTCCCTCCTATTTTTAATAAATAGTTTATTTATCTAATAGTTTCAACCCTGGTATTGAAGCCTGTTGCAGAGTTTCTATTATGCTCCTCAAAGTTGTTCCAGACTTTCTACGTTACCAAATTTCAAAGTCGCTTTCACAAAATTTTAGGTATTTACATTTAGGTATTGGCTACGGCATCCATTTTGAGGTATCAAAATCTGCATCAGTCAGGGTGCATCCAGAGAAGCAGAACCAGTAGGAGGTATATATTGAAAGACTTACTGCAAATAATTAGATTATACAATTACAGGGGCTTGCTAGGTAAGTTCATAATTCATAGGGCGGCTTCCTGGGCTGGCAGCTGGTTTCCTTCCAAGGGTGAGTGTTTCCAAGAGAGAGCACCCAAGACAGAACAACAGTCTTTTTAGCCTTCAACCTTGGAGGTAACATCACATCACTCTGTCATATTCTATATCCAAGTCGCCCTCAAGGGGAGGGGATGACACAAGGCCACATCCACCAGGTAGCAGGGATAATTGTGGCCTATCTCAGAGGCCACAGGCAATGAGTAGTTGGAAAGGTGAACTATAGTGCAGAACTCTCAACAGAAGAGCTTTTCTGTGGAGATGAGGAGTAGCACAAAGGATGTTCCATGCCCCAAATGCTAGAAGAAGCAGACCAGGAGGAATAAACAAGATGATTAAATTGAAGTTCAAAGGAGCAACAGCCCATTGCCTTGATCCCTGCAGCAGTGATGGAAGGCTTGTCCTACTCCTTCCCTGTTTTGTTTTTTTTTTTTCCACGTCAGACAGGTAATGTGCCGATGTTGTAACAAGGTTTGGGAGGAGGCACATGTCACACAGCAGCGTGAATACCCAATCATCATGCTCAAGAACTACAAAAGGATCCTCCTTCCCTGTTTTCACTCAAAATATTCTAACAATGAAATTAGCATATGAAGCGACACCCTCCTCACCCTATGTGGGCTCTTTAAAAGAAAAGCAAGACTGGCAGTTCCCTGGTGGTGCAATGGTTAGGATTCTGAGTTTTCACTGCATTGGCTTGGGTTCGATTAAGATCTAGCAAACTGCATGGTATGGCAAAGAGAGAGAAAGAAAGAAAAGGAAGAGAGTCTAACCAATAATAACAGTTACAAAAATGAGCACATAATTAAGAATCACTAAATATTTCAAGAAACTCTGTGAAAGAGAGAAAATAAATTCGACTTTAAAAATAAAGAGTATTTTTTTTTTCAGAATTGGAAAAGCTGATCCTCCGATTTGCATGGAATTGCAAAGGGCCTGAATAGACAAAACAATCTTGAAAAAAAGAACAAGGTTGGAGGACTCACACTTCTAGACTTCAAAACTTATTACAGCTAAAATAATCAAAATAATATGGTATCGTCGTAGGATAGATATACACACCAATGCAATAGAACTGAGAGTCCAGAAATAAACCCTTATCTCTATAGTCAGTTAATTTTTGACAAAGATGCCAAATCCATTCAAAATACCATGACTGGGTGCCTTAAAACAACAGAATGAATTTTCTCACAGTTCCAGAGGTGACAAGTCCAAGATCAAGCTGCCAGCATGGTCAGCTTCTGGTTAGGGCTCTGTTTCTGGCTTGTAGACAGCTGTCTTCTCACTGTGCCTTCACTTGGGTGGGGGAAAGGAAGAGCAAGTTCTCTGACATCTTATCTTACAAGGGCACTAATCTTATCATGTGAAATCCATCCTTATGACCCCACATAAGCCTAACTAATCTCCCATAGGCTCCATCTCCAAATACCATCATCACATGGGGGGTTAGGTCTTCAACATGTGAATTTGGGGGGATGTAATTCATTCCTTAGCACTCCCTTTCCCCACAATACAACCTCCACAACTGTAACATATTATAGTATTTTTTAAAGTGAAAGATAAATAAATTTCTATCTCATTTAAGCCACTGTTACATGGAGCTTATCTTTATAATAAACTATATTACAATCTTTCTTTTTCTGAAGGAGAAATGGACTGATAAAGTATCACTGTTGTTACTGGATTAAGGTCTGTCTAGTCCAAGAGATAATTTATACATTTTACAACATACAGCAAAATTCTTTTATCTCTTTGCCCAGACTCGTATATTTACTACCTTTAAAAGTTTATGTTAGAGAATAGAAAATGCTTGTTTTTTTTTTCTTTCCTTTCCATTGTGGTTTATTATAGGATATTGAATATAGTTCCCTGTGCTATACAGTAAGACCTTGTTAGTTATCTATATAGCAGTGTGTATATGTTAATCTCACACTCCTAATTTATCCTTCCCCCACCTCCTTTCCCTTTTGGTAACCAGAAGGTTGTTTTCTATGTCTGTGAGTCTGTTTCTGTTTTGTAAATAATTCATTTGTGTCATATTTTAGATTCCACATATAAGTGATATCATATTTTTCTTTCTCTTACTTCACTTAGTATGATAATCTTTAGTTGCACCCATGTTGTCATAAGTGGCATTATTTAATTCTTTTTAATGGCTAAGTAGTACCATTGTATATACGTACCACATCTTCTTTTTTTTTTTTTGTACCACATCTTCTTTATCCATTCATCTGCTGAAAGACATGTAGGTTGTTTCCATGTCTTGGCTGTTGTAAATAGTGCTGCTATGAACATTGGGGTGCATATGTCTTTACAAATTAGAGTTTTTTCCAGATATATGTCCAGGGGTGGGATAGCTAGATCCTATGGTAACTCTTTTTTTTTTTTTAAGGAATCTCCATACTGTTTTCCACACTGTTGGGGAAGGAAATGGCAACCCACTCCTTGTACCCTTGCCTGGAAAATCCCATGCAGAGGAGCCTGGTATGCTACAGTCCATGGGGTTGCAGAGTCGGACACGACTGAGCGACTTCACTCATACTGTTTTCCATAGTGACTGTACCAACTTACACTGTCACCAACAGTGTTCAAGGATCCCTTTTTCTCCTCACCCTCTCCAACATTTGTCACTTATAGACTTTAAGAAAATATTTGTTTATTTTTGGTTGCACTGGGTCTTCATTGCCTGTGCACAGGTTTTCTCTAGTTGCAGCGAGTGGGGGCTCCCTCTAGTTGTGGTGTGAGCCTCTCATTGTGGTGGTTTCTCTGGTTGTGGGGCATGGGCTCTAGGCGCAGGGGCTTCAGTGGCTGCAGCTCACAGGCTCCAGCAGTTGTGGCTCAGGGGCTTAGCTGCCAGTGGCACGTGGAATCTGGTTCACGTGACTGTACCAACTTACAGACCAAGGATCTGACCAAGGAATCAGACCAAAGACTGAACCAGAGTCCCCTGAATTGCAAGGTGGATTCTTATCCACTGGACTACCAGGGAAGTCCTGTCATTTGTAGACTTCTTAATGATGCCCATTCTGACTGGTGTGAGGTAGCACCTCATTATAGTTTTGATTTAGAAAATGCTTGTTTCTTAATACCTAAAATGAGGAAAGAAAAGTTGCAAATGATCATCATCATTGTCTGTGCTAGTCAAGATTTTAAAAGAGGAATACTAGCACCTTTCTTCTAGGAATGAATTACCAGGTCAGGCCCATAGAGCTTGACTGTAAGTGAACCTCTTTGCTACCCCTTTTAAGATAAAAAGGAGTCTCAAATATTTGAAATGAAAGAATAAACCTCTTCAGCAGAGGGCTAAGAAACCACAGTAGGTTATGTCTGTTGGGTATATTACTTAAAAATTTTTTTTTATTTAGTTTTGGCTGTGCTGGGTCTTCGTTGCTGTGCTGGCTTCTTGTCTAGTTGAGGCGAGCGGGGGCTACTCTCTAGTTGTGGTGTGGTTTTCATTGCAGCAGCTTCTCGTGTGGTAGAGCACGGGCTCTAGGGCATGTGGGCTTCAGCAGCTGTGGCACACGGACTCAGCAGTTGTGGCTCCTGGTCTCTAGGGCATGGGCTCAATAGTTAGCACACTGGCTTAGTGGCTCTGCTGAATATGGGATCTTCCCGGATTAGGAATTGAACCCGAGTCTCCTGCATTGGCAGATAGATTCTTTACCACTGAGCCACCAGGGAAGCCCTTGGGTATATGAACCTTCAAATAAAGCAACTATAGAAAAATCCTTTTGGGCTGATCTCTTTTTATTGTGAAATTTAAAATCCCAATTCATTAACTGGACTCTGGCAAAGAGAAGAGAGCCTAGCTTATTTTGACAAGTTCCTAAGATATTTGGTAAGGATGGTAAAAGCCTTTGAAGTATTTTAGAGCACGTGAATGACATGGTTTATTAAAACAAAATGCCAGTCTTGAACTCATGGTTTTCAATACATTTAGATATAGAAATACAGATGTAAATGTACTGAATTTGTGCATGTATGTGTGTGTGTGTGTGTGTCTGCATAGAATATATGCCCCAGCTCTGTCCACTGAGAGGGCCTGGAGGTTAGAAATACCCTAATAGCTATGAGCACAGCCAGGGCCCAGCTCTTGGTTTCTAAATAACATTCTCCTCTAAAAAGAATCAGAGTTCCTTGGAGAAATGGCTGATTCCAGAGCTGATGCAGGGAAAGTATAAATTGAGCCTGAAACATGTTTCTGTGCCAGAAAGGAAAAAAAAAAGAGCTAAAAAATGATGAATGCTAAAGAATACAACATGCTGAAAGGATACAGTGGAAAACTTGAATGGGCTCCCGCTGACCGAATTAGAGATGACTTGGGGAATAGGATAAGTAATATTAGTAATGGAATAACAGTCCACTGAATATAATAGGAATTTATGAATACATGGTGATATAATTAAGTAAATAAAGTGAAAGTTTTTATGAGGAATGGAATATTTACATAGTATTAAAGTTGTTGTTGAGTCGCTAAGTCATGTCTGACTCTTTTTTTGACCCCATGGACTGTAGCCTGCCAGGTTCTTCTGTCCATGGGATTTCCCAGGCAAGAATACTGGAGAGGGTTGCCATTCCCTTCTCTAGGGGATCTTCCCAAGCCCAGGGAGCAAACCTAAGTCTCCTGCATTGGCAGGCAGATTCCCTACCACTGAGCCACCTAGCAAGGTGGCTCAATTTCAATATTAAAATACTTCACCCTAAATATTAATGACAAAGGATAAAGAGTGATTTATAGTGAAGAAACCTGGCAGATACCACGTCAATCAAATAATCAAGAGTTCCAGGAAAAATGGACACAGGCACCACCTGATAGAATGAAGTGGAAGGAAAACAGCATCATTTCTGTGACAGTCCTGTCAGAGAGGCACACTCTGAGTCTAATTATGAGGAAACATCAGGACAAACCCAAATTTAAGGACATTCTGCAAATAACTGGCGTGTCATTCTCAAAAGTGTCAGGCCATGAAAGTAGAGAATGCAGAACTGGGAACTTCCCTGGTAGTGCAGTGGCTAAGACTCTGAACTCTCAATGCAGGGGACTGGGGTTTGATCCCTGGTCTGGGAACTAGAGCTGCAACTAAGAGCTTGCATGCCACAACTAAAGACCCTGCATGAGGCAACTAAGACCTGGTGCAGCCAAATAAATAAATAAACTTTTTTTTTTTTTTTTTGAAACAAAGAACTGTTTCAGATTGAAGGAGACTAAAGAGACATGACAACTAAATGCAACACATGACTCTGGATCAAATTCTTTTGCTATAAAGGACATCACTTAGAAAACTGGCAGAACTTGAATGGGGTCTGAAGTTTCGATGATAGGAATGTATAGGTGTTCTTTCCTTGATTTTGATGGCTGCATTGTGGTCATGCAGAAGAATGTCCTTGTTAGCAGGAAATATGCACTAAAGTACTGGGGGGATAAGGCAACATATTGGCAACTTACTCTGAAATGGCTGAGAGAAAATTTTTTGTGTACTACTCATGCAATTTTTCTTAAGTTTCAGATTGTCTCACAAAAAAAGGCCATTCTTTGGAGAAACTTTAGATGGATTCTCACAAGTCAACGTCAAGGCACTGTTAGTGTTTAATAAAATGTTGGAAGTTCACTACAGTGATGTCAGAGATAAACTAGCAAAGTCAAATAAAACAAAACAAAAAAACTCAACAAAGAGTAAGACTGAAAGGGAATTTATAAAACTGTTTTGATTTGCAGAAGACATAATTATGTCTATAGAAAACCCAACAGAATCAATTGACAAACTAGGAAAACCAAGAAGTTCATTAAGGTTACAAGATAGAAAATCAATTATATTTCACCACAGACCTAAAGGAAATATTTGCAATGTCTAAAGTGGACATGGGATTAATATGCAGAATACACAGTGGTACCTTATAAATCACCAGGAATAAAGACAGGAAAACTAATAGGAAAAAATGCACAAAGGATACAAGGAGGCGTTTCACAGAAGGAGAGCTCTATGGGCTAATAAGAACATGAAATAACATTCAAACTTACTAGTAATTAGAGAAATACAATTTAAGATAACCAATAGTTCACTTACTACCCACTGAGTTGTAAACATTAGACATTTGTACAATATCAAATGTCAGAAAGGACAGAGGTAATAACCTTCAAGTAACATTGAAAGCATCTGTCAGCTTTCAATGTGTAACACACTCTTATACATCAAGAGTGTAAACAGCTTCAGACTTTCTGAAAAAATGATCTGGAAGTACTTACCAAAACTGTTTTCATATATTTCATGATTCAGAAATTCCATTCCTGTATATATGTCCCAGAGAAATTCATGAACAGGTTTGCACGGGGCAACATAAGATGATTTTTTAGCACTAGTAGTAGAAGTAGGGAATAAATAAGCAAAGTACAATGGACGCTTACCATGGAATCCTATGCAGTTGTCAAAAGAAATGAATTAGATTATACAGCACTAAGGATTGATCCTAGAAACAGGGTTGACAAACAAAAAAAAGTAAAAATCAAATCATATAGGACTTCCCTGGTGGTCTAGTGGTTAAGACTATGCTCTCAGGCTTCCCTGGTAGCTCAGTGGAAAAAAAAAATCCAGCTGCCAATTCAGGAGGCACGGGTTCAATCCCTGATCCAGAAAGATCCCACGTGCCACAGAGTAACTAAGTTCCTGCACCACAACTATTGAGCGACTGCTCTGGAGCCCAGAACCATGACTATGGAGCCCTCGTGCCACAGCTACTGAAGCCCACTCACCCTAGAGTCCATGCTCTGCAACAAGAGAAGCCATCGCGAAGACAAGCCTGCATACCACAACTAGAGAGCAGTCCCCACTCACCACAACTAGGAAAAGCCCACACAGCAACGAAGACCCAGTGCAGCCATAAATACATAAATAATTTTTTCTAAAAAAAAGGACTGTGCTTTCACTGCAAGGGGCACAGGTTTGATCCCCGGTCAGGGGAAGTTCTGCCCGCTGCACAGCATGGCAGGGAAAACAAAACAAAACAAAACAAAACGTAGCTTGTGCATGCTCAGTCATGTTCTACCCTTTTCAACTCCATGGACTGTAGCATGCCCGGCTCCTCTGTCCATGGGGTTTTCCAGGCAAGAAGTATTGAAGCGGGTTGCCATTTCCTTTTCCAAATACGCACACACACACACACACACACACACACAAGGCAATGTTTGTGCAAATTAAAAACACATACACTCAATAACCTGTAGTACATTGAGTAATGAATTCCCAAAAACGTCCACATCTTTATCCTCTGAATCTCTAAGTTATTAACATCTTATATGGCAAAAGGGACTTTACAGATGTAGTTAAGGATCTTAATATGGGGAGATAATCCTAGATTACATGGATCAGACCAATATAATCACAAAGTCTTCATAAGAGGGAGGCAGGAGATCACAGTGTGAAGTAGATGTGACAACAGAAGCAAGAAGTTAGAATGATGGAAGAAGGGGCAACAAGCTAAGGAATGCTGGCAACCTCTAGTACCTGAAAAGGGCAAGCAAACAGATTCTCCTCTGAAGACCCCAGAAGGAATGAATCCAGGCCAAACCTTGATATTAGACTTCTGACCCCCAGGGAATAAATTTGCATTATTTTAAGTTACCAAATTTGTGGCATTTGTTACAGTAGCAATAGGAAACAAACATACAACCTTACATATTTTATAAATGCATGTGTTAAGTCGCTTCAGTCCTGTCCAACTCTTTGCGACCCTATGGACTGTAGCCTGCCAGGCTCATCTGTCCATGGGAATTCTCTAGACAAGCATACTGGAGTGGGTTGCCATGCCCTCCTCCAGGAGATCTTCCCAATCCAGAGATCGACTGCATCTCTTATGTCTCCTGCACTGGCAGGAGGGTTCTTTACCACTAGTGCCTCCTGGGAAGCCCCATTTTATACACATGCATAATTAAAAACATATCAGTCACATTATAGTGGTGTCTATAGGGGAAAACAGGGAGTAAAGCGGGAGGTGATAGAATAAAACAAGAGAAGTGGCTTGCAACTCCCCATATTCAAGGTCCAGCAAAGACAAACAGAAGCAGGTCACAGACTGCTCTATAGAAAATAGGTTAGATGCTATTATAAGTGTGGCAGATACTCTGATTATCAGCTCTTTTAAAGGCTTCTATGGTATAAAATCAGTCTCCCTGTATGTTGATGTTGTGAAGGTATTGCCCTGAGGAGCAAACATAAATATTTTGGTACCAGAAGGTATGTTGCTCATGGTAAATCACTAAATTTCTCTTACAAATTTGATTAGTGTGATCCCAAGACCGACTCTGGGTAGCCTGACAAACTCAAGTTTCCAGGTGTGTGAACTTGGACCTGGACTGTGCTGGTATAAAATTGTATAAATATGTATAAAAAATCATATAAAGCCACTGTGCAGCCAGCCTCCGGTGGTGTTTCTCCATCCTTGGTGTTTCTCCATCCTTCGGACTTCAGCCTTACTCCTGTGTGTGTACCAAATGTCTGACAAAGGGCCTTACACACAGTAAGTGCACAGTATTTTTCAGCAGCCATCCCTGCTGATCTAGTAGTTGGGATCTGGTACTTTCACTGTACCTGTTAGTAGAATGAGGTGACACCCACCTTCCCTCCAGTCAGATCATCTTTCTAGTTTTATTACCTAATATCCTATGTTCCATCCACCCCTGAGGACTTATGTGTTCCTAGCCTTTGCAAGTTCTGTTCTGAGTGACTAGAAGAGCCTTCCCTCTTATAAAAAGGAAGCTCAAATATTACTTGTTCTCGGAGGTCTTTGCTATCTCTCCATGTATTCATTTGATCAATTATTCATTCATCTCTTGACTCATTCAACAAATATTGAACACCTCTACTGCCAGGAACAATGCAAGGCACTGAAAACATAATGTAAGCCAAAAATAAAAAGGTTGCCACCTTCATGGAGGTCTAGCAGGAGAGCTCAGGTTTTATAAATATGACATATTATGTTCACATTAGTGAATATACAATTACCAACTGAGATAAAAGCTCTGAGGAAACAGTTCTGTGAGTGCACACAACTAAGGAAACTTTTTTTTTTAAAGATTAGGGAGTTGTGAGTAGAGGGGTTCAGGGAAGGCCTCTATAAGAAAGTAATAGTGAACATCAATTTGGAGGTGTGAATAGGCATGCTGGGAAGTATTCCAGACAGAGAGACTAGAAGGAACATGACAAATTTCAAGGATTGGGAGTGGCAATAGAGTTGGAAAACAGAGAAGAACGGGAAAGTGATATAAGATGGAGAGTTGGAGTGGGGAGAAGTCAAGGCACAGTGGCAATATAATCAGATTTGCATTTTGGAAAGATTATTCTAGCTGCTATAGGGTGAATGGATTATTGTGGAGAGCAAGAGAGAACAGATGGTGGGAGACTTTTGCAATCCTCTAGGGGAGATTAGGTTGAAGGTAATGAGGAGGAAGCAAGAAAATGAATTCCAAAGATAATGAAAAGGTGTGAAGAGGAAATTGGAAGGGGAGGGAAAGAGGAATTCAAGAATAACTCCCAGGGTTGTGCGATAGGAAACACTGGAGTCAGGGAGAGAATCTATGTGTCCTGTACATTTGAAACCATGGCCCATTCCCCTCACCCTCTCAAGTTCTACACCTGGCACAGACATATTAAGGCAAAGGTTCAGAGAGACGTGGCCGCCTCCGAGGTGGGTTGGGGACACGAGAGGAACACACTAGGCTCCTGCAAGGCCGGCTCAGAACGGCTTCTCCCTCCTGTTCACCAAGTTGTTCTGCATCCCGAAGTAGGCTCTCTCCACTGTGTTGATGAACAGGCCCATGTCCAGCATGCCTGGGATCATTTTGATAGCTGTGTTCACTCTACTCCATTTGTGGACCCGGTCAAACTTCCAGTCCAGGATAAAGTTCCCATTATCCCTCACCACAGGACGTGCCTTGTTGATAGCCAGTGGAAGTTAAATCGCGCCCCAGAACTTCTGGGTCCCGGTTCAGCTCACTGTGACACTGGATGACCTCGATGGGGATCCCCTTGTGCCACTGATCCCCGAGGTTCTTTGAATCTTTGCTGAAATCAGCGATCACAATGAAATGGATGGCTTTGCCGGCCACAATCTTCTGGGTCAGGCGGCCTCCACCGCCCTTGTGAGGTTGAGGTCAGCATCTACTTCAACAGCACCATCGATGGCATGGCCGATCTCTGGTTCACTGAGAGATAAGTCATACTGCAGTATAAACTTATGGGCCTGGAAGGAAGTGGGAATACAAACTTGGTTCAGATTCCCTCATTTCACTCTTTTAGCTATTTGTTGCACTGCGTGGACAATTGTAGAGTCACTACCAGTTACCAACACTTGGTTATTCCTCACCTCCTTCTCCACTGCCGTGCAGCCTGCTAGCTTCTTGGCCTCCTCCACCTTTGACACTGTGGAGGTGCCCAGGCAGAGGTTGTTAACCTCCTTGCCCCCAATACTTGTGCTGCTGAAGAAGGAATTCATAGGGCCTGGACTCCATCTCAGGCCTGTCTGTGCTGATCGTGCGCGGCCACCTCTCCAGTGGACTCTGAACTCTGTGCTTAGCGCCTGTGGGAATGACAATGGAAGGATAAGACCCCCCCTCTGGGCAGGGGAATCTTAAAGAAGAGAAAACAGACACTAATCACCCCTGCCTCCGGACACTATCTATCAGAATGTAAGCACAGGCTTATCGGTTATTAACTATTTGGAATGTAACTGCGGGCTTATTGATTATTGACTGTTTGAACACATAACATGTGAATGATGGGGTTACTGTAGTTGTATTTACCCTTCCTTTGTTTATGTAAGTCTCAAGGGAATTGGGATAGTGGGTTTGGACACATACACATGGGGTATAAAAGATTTTCACAAATCCTTGGCTACGAGGAGACTCTGCCTTGGGCCCGCCGGCGTAATAAACTGCACTTCACTATCTGCATTGTCCTTCTGAGTGAGTCTGTTTCCCGGAAAGTGTGGCTATAACACTGCCAGGGCCAAGCTGCACACCTCCTCACGACTGCCCCAATGATCCTCATTTAAGTCTCCTTTCTTATCTGTGAAATGAAGACCATACCTCACCATTCATAAAGCTTGAGTGAAAAAAAGAATTTTCTAATGTAGCCAAAAACCTTGGTTTTCTCTGTCCACTGAAGCCGGAAAGAAAAAAATATGGAGAGAATTTGGAGGAAATAGAAAGGTGGCTTTAAACCTCAGCCAGCCTGGAGGGGAGAACATGCCTCAAGAACTGTGGCCCCCTTCCCCCACTGAAGAATCTGGGGAATCATATAGATGAGGGCTCACAGTCAGGGGTCAGTGATGTGGAACAAATGTGTAAGGATCTTGTATTTTTTTTCCTCTTGCATTGTTTCAAAAACACTAACAGACTAGAGTCAGGCTGTTGTTGTTTAGTCACTAAGTCCTATGCGACTCTTAGCGACCCAAAGGACTGTACCTACCAGGTTCCTCTGTCCATGGAATTATCCAGGCAGGAATATTGGAATGGGTTGCCATTTCGTTCTCCACAGTGTAAGGTAGCCCAGCAGTTGGGTCCATTGTCTTTCATGAATTGTACAATGGCCTCCTTTCTGTAGTATAAGGAAAAAAAAAAGAGAACTACAAGGGGAGCTTTGCCAAGACTGTTGTAAAGGTGAGAACCAAACACAGGATGGGATTAGCATTGAGTTAGAATGTAACTAACGAGCTACAGGAGCACAATGTAGCTCACGCAGAGTTTAAGGGAGATACATATAGATTGTAGTTTACATATCAAGTTAGCCTTGATTACCGACTACAGATCCGGAAGTTAAAGTAAAAAAAAAAAAAAAAACAACTCAGAAAAGGGCAAGAGAAAACGGAAAACTTTTTTTCTCTTTTTCACTGTAACCTTTCATTTTTGTTACTATTAGTTCAATTTTCTCCAGACCTCTCCGCCCGTTTGGAGGCAGTTCCTCGACCCAGGCAGACTTTTCCCCAAAGCTTGACGGCCTAACTCTGATCAGAGCTGAGTCAGGGGCTGGGGCCAGCCTCCAACACTGTCAGTTAGTCTCACTCAGGACGCAAGCCCTTCCCACAATGCCGAGAGAGTGGACCTTCCTGCACCAGTCCCGAGACCTCGCGAGAGTTCGCCAGCGCCCGTTGTTGCCCAGGCTCAGAGCCGACGCCTTCCTGGACCTCAGAACGGTCTCCTCTTTCCTCTTCCACCCCGCGCTCCGCTCTCGGATTGGCTGATTGAGTCGGGTCATTTTTTTTCCTGGCCAGAAAGCGGCTTGGCAACTAGTCCTTCTTTTGGCCCCGCCTCCGAAGCCTGTAGATTGGATAGCTGAATCCTGCGTCACGCGCCTCCGCGGGAGCGCAGACGAGCCAATCAGGAGCTTGGCGTATTTTACAAACTGGGGAAGTGCCTGGAGCAGAGGCCGAGAGTGTCGGGGGGAAAAGCGAAGAAAGTGGGGGAGACCCTGAGGGGTTCAGGGGGAGGTGCGGCACGGAGATCTTGGCGGGAATGAGGGCTGCCGGCGCTCGTAGGGAAGAGAGGCAGTTCGGGGTCCTGGGACAAAATAGAAGGTTCAGAGTGTCAGATGACCGAAAAGCGCCCTTGCAGGCGCCGGGTCTTCTGGGCGCATGGATTTGGGCGGAGGTAGGAGTATCTGGAATGTCAGCACCGAAACCTCGAACTGGCTGACCTTTGATTCCTGATGCTTTTTTCTCCTTTTCGTTGTAGTCCTCATGACCACCTTCCAAGCCAGGAAGGATCCTCTCCTCCGGGGTGTATCTCCCACTCCTAGCAAGATTCCCGTTCGCTCTCAGAGACGCCCACCTCTCCCCACAGTCAAACCCAGCGCCGTGGACCAGGAGAACCAAGATCCAAGGGTAAGAGGAGCCTGGGGGAGTGAAGACAGTAGCTACAAGGAAGCAGCAATGCACCCCAACGCAGAGCTCAGCTTTTTTTCTCCCTTACCCTAGAGATTGGGGCAGAAGCTCAGTATTCAGCGCCCTCTCGCAGACTCAGCAGGCCCCAGGCTGAAAGCCACATGTCAGACAGAGCAATCTGAGAAATTGGTGGGGAGCCCTCAGCTCCGGAACCCCTTGGAGGAGCTCAGGCCTAGCCATGGGGGTCAAAATGTGGGCCCTAGGCCACCTCCCCAGACAGGTATCTATTGGAGGCTGTAGAACTGGGTGGGAGAATGGGTTGGTGCATTGGGGTTTGGAGGCTTGGTAGTCCTGCCTCTCCTGCTTACTGTAATTCCTAGTCCCTGCTCCTAGAAAGCTCTTTGCTTTTAGAGGCCCTTTCTTTTCTTCAACAGTGTGTCATTTCTTCTAAAGCCTTTTCCTGCTCCCCTAGTCACTATCAATTGTTCTTTGTTCTAATTATTTGCTGAACTTTATTTACTTGTTTATTTATTCATTCATTTATCCACTCATTCATTCATTTATTAGATGCAGCTTATGGGATCTTGGTTTCTGGACCAAGGATTGAACCTGGGCCAAGGCAGTGAAAGCGCTGAGTCCTAACCAATGTACCGCCTGGGAATTCCCTGCAGTTCTTTTATAATATGTCCATACTTTGACTTGAATCTGTTACCTCTCTATGGTTTGATGATAGCTTCCTAGGGATGGGGGCTTTGTCGTATTCATCTCTGGGTGGCGGTGTCTAGAATAGTGTCTTATGCAGATTAAAGTCCTATGAATGTTTGTTGAGCTGAGTTCAGTTATATGAGTCTCTTTGGCTCACTCTTGCACCTCAAGGTGACAATGCTAGGCTCCCCAGCCCCTCAGCCTCCCCTCCTTCCTATCCCTTCTCTCCTTCTCTTCTTCCCTTGCAGAGGGTCCAGGGACCATAGAGTTTGTGGCTGACCCTGCAGCCCTGGCCACCATCCTGTCAGGTGAGGGGGTGAAGAGCTGTCGCCTGGGGCGCCAGCCCAGTCTGGCTCAGAGAGTACTGGTTCGAGGGAGCCAGGGAGGCACCATCCGGAGGGGTCAGGTAATGAGCCGGGATAGGAGGAGATCAGGCTGGGGTAGGCTGAGGAGGGAATCCCGAGCCTGTACTGAGAGTCTCTATTGGGGTCCTAGGATGCCCGGGCCTCTGCATATTTGGCCCCCAGAACCCCTACCCATCGACTGGACCCTGTCAGGGCTTCCTGCTTCTCAAGGCTGGAGGGACCAGGGCCTAGAGGTCGAACCTTGTGTCCCCAGAGGCTGGAGGCTCTGGTGAGTGTTCTTGAGGGGCTGATACTAGGTGCTTCTGGGAACTCCTTCTAAGGACACAGCTCGGCCTTGGGATGGAAGGTACCTCCTGGTGAGCAGAGGTGTTGTATGGAGGCTGATGGGCTTGGTTGTGAAACCTGAAGGTTTGGAGCCTGCTTCTGACTCTACTTTTTCTCTTGCTCCGGTGTGGCTCAGATTCCACCTTTAGGATCTTCCTCTCACCCCTCCGCTCCTCCCTGTTTGCAGGAACTAAGAAGAGAGACCAGTGGCAGCAGCAAGTAAGGAGGGGGTCATTTGGAAAAGAATGATTCAGTGTCTGATACAGGGGTCCCTCAGGGCAGAGCCCTCTGGTAACTTTAGGACTTCCCACCAGCCTGGGGGCGGGGGGAAAATCTGTGAATGCCCAGGGTGAACCCTTGCAATGAAGTTCAGGCCTTTGTAGTCCAGCCTCAATATGGCATCTGTTTCTTCAGGTTGTGAGGGGTGGAACGGGAAAGAAATGAGAGGTGCCATCCCTTGTGTAGTGGCTAGAGCATAGACTGTGGGAACAAATGAGGTTTGGGTTTGATTCCTGACTCTCAGGACTTATGAGTTGTTCAAGCTTGCCTTACCTGCCAAGCTTCAGTTTCTTTAATCTGTCAAATGAGGACAATGTTTGTATCATCATTTGAAGTTGTTGTGAGAATTAGATGATGTTTGTAAAGCACTTAGCACAGTGCCCAGCTCATATCTGGTACTCAGTGACTGCTTGCTACTGTCCTTGTTGTCCTCAGGACTTCAGTGAGCCAGGCCTTGGGATCCCTTCTGGAGCAGCCTGTGCAGCCTGGTGAGTGTGTCTGGCCACGGGGAGAGAACGTCAGCTGGGAGCCTGCATGTAGGGAGCAAACCGAGAGAAAGCTCAGGAGGGCTGTGGCGGGAACGCAGATCAGGAGGAGACAGAGAGGAAGAGACCTTCTCCATAGGCCAGAGGTTTGCCCGGTTGCACTTGTGTCAGAGGAGGTGGTCCCCATTTCTATCCTCTCTCTGCCACTTCCTGCAAGATATACCTTCCACTCACTGTCCTATCGTCAGCTCCTCAGAGCCATCACCACACCCCTAGCCCACTCAGGGTATTCAGATTAATGAGTGACTACTGAGATAGTGCTGGGTTCAAAGGGGTACTGGATGGGTCCCCAACCTTGATGGTACAATGGTGGCTGTCAAACTGGCATACCCTTTCCGGAGGTTGCAAAGCCATGTGCCAGACTTTGATGTGTGTTTCAGACACTACAGCAAATTTCCTGTCTCCTCCTAGCTTCCTCTCTGCCTGAAGGAGAACCTGAAGTTGTCACTCAGTCAGATGAAGGAGGAGGCGGCCCCCTCGGCCTGGCCCAGCGGGTACCATTAAAAGAAACCCGAGATAAAACCCACACCAGGGTGAGATGGGATCCTCCTGGGATGGGTGAAGGGGCAGAGGATGTGCATGAGGGATTCCCCAGCAGCAGTGAGGATTGTGGGTAGAGCCAAGCAGTCCCCGCTTGGATCTCAGCATGTTTATTGGGTCCTGGTTTGTCCTAGATGGACCCAAGCCCTCTCCAGAGTGGCACTGGCCCCTGGAGGCCTCCAGAGGTCACAGTCATATTTATGTCACCATCAGGTCAGTGCTGAGAGTGAGACAGATCTGACAGCTCATTCATTTCCTCCACACACAAGGGTTTATTGACCAGCTACTGTGTGCCAAGCACTGTTCTAGGTTCTGGATATACAATAGGAAATAAGTTCACATTCTAGAAGGGGAGACAGAAAATAAACACTCATGTAAAATATATAGTATGTCAGATGGTTATAAGTTATCTGTTAAAAAAAAGGTAAGGTACTAAATTGTTAGTTGCTCAGTCGTGTCCAACTGTTTGCAATTCCATGGACTACAACCTGCCAGGCTCCTCTGTCCATTGAATTTTCCAGGCAAGAATACTGGAGTAGGTAGCCATGCCCTTCTCCAGGGGATCTTCCCAAACCAGGGATCGAACCTGGGTCTCCTGCATTGCAGGCAGATTTTTTTACTGTCTCAGCCACCAGGGAAGCCCCCAAGGTACTATAAGGGAAGAAGACTGGAGGGAGTGGGTGGTATTGCAGTTTCAGGGGTCAAGCGAGTATCACTGAGGTGTGGCTACGTGAAGAGTAGAAAGATTTGAGGGAGTGAGCCCCACAGATATCTGGGGGAAGAATGTTCCAGGACATGAGAACTTCAGATATACACAGGGGGTCTACCTGTTATGCTTAAGGATCAGCAGAAAAGCAAGACTAAAGCAGAATAAGAAGGAGAGGAAGTGAGGGGTTAGAGCAATGACAGGATCAGGTTGGGTAAGGATTTATAAACCAGCATAAGACCTTGGTTATGACTTGGAATGAGTGGAAAGCCATGGGGAGGGGGATGACCAAGGGAGGGACATGATTTGATTAGCTCTTAAAGAATCTCACTGGTTGCTGAAGTGAGAACAGGACAGAGCAGTGCCAAGTGGGAGGGATCACTCTTCTGCCCGGTTCTTCTCCACAGGACGGCTGTGACTCCTGCCTGATGCCCTCCCCTGGCCAAGCAGTGCCACCTGCCATCACCCGGCCATCACCCTTTGGACGGGCTCAGCGTGTACCATCCCCTGGCCCCTCAGCTCCAGTTTGTATCTGCAGCTACTGGGGGCTGGGCAAGGGCAGAACAGTCTGGCTGGGATCCCTGCTGGTCTCGATCTGTCCCTGCTTAGCCACCCCCATCTCTCCCCAGATCTCATATTCAGTGTTGCGGCGTCTCGCCACCCGCCCCAAAACCCAGTTCACACCACTCCCATCAGCCTCCAGAGTTCAGCAGGTAAGAGGGCGGGGGTGGTCACAGGCCTAGGCCAGGACTGGGGGAGGAAGAGGATGATGGATGGGTACAGGGAGAGTCATGGCATCTCACTTCTGACCCAGGCCCGAGGGTTGAGTGGCCTCTCCCCTCAACCTTGCCCTGAAGAGTCTGCCCTGCCCTGGGTAAGTATCTGAACTTCCCCATCCTGAGATACCTCATTCTGTCCTGTTGATCTCAGGCCCAGCATTTTTGAGGCAGGTGGGCTCTTATGAAAAAGCTGTCTAACCCTCCAACTCTCCCTGCTTCTCTGTTGCCCTTTCTAATCCAAGTCTGGGGACACTCAGTTAAGGACCTGATCCCTTCCTCATGAGGGTGGGACTCAAACTAGTCTTCTTCTTACCCCAACCTTGCTTCCTCATGTGGCCCCCTCTCCTCCCATGTGGCAGGAGCAGATTGCAGTACGGTTATTTGACCAGGAGAGTGGTATAAGGTTGCAGGAGGGGCCTGGGAAGCCACCTGTGTCGACTCCTTATGGACCCCACCCCAGTAGAACCCCCAACTTCCAGGAGCTGAAGATGCAGGTGGGCTGGTGTGGGTAACAGCTTCAATGGCTGATGAGCATTGACAGGGTTGGGACTGAGAAATAGGCATTGGGGCGGGGCATGGGAACAGGACAGTATGGGTACAAGACGTGCTGTTGACATCATGCTCTCTCCTACCCACAGCGCATCAGTATCCTGCAGCAGCTTTTGCGGCAGGAAGTGGAGGGGTTGGCAGAGGGCAAGTGTGCCCCCCTTAATGGAAGCTCCTCTCTGGATATGGTGGAACTTCAGCCCCTGCTGGCTGAGATTTCTAGAACTCTGAATGCTCCTGAAAAAGTACCTGAGGCTTTTCACCTTCCTGGACTGTTACAGCACCCTGAGCTGCCAAAACCCTACTTTCCAGAGGAGTGTGGGGAGCCAGAGCCCTGCCCTGGAGCAAAGCCTGAGGTTGCCCCACCCTGCCCTCCAGCTGAGCCAGGCCCCCCAGAGTCCTGCCTTGGGAGGAGGCCTGAGAAACCAGAGCCCTCCACCCAAGAGCAGCCTGAGGCATCAGAGCCCAGCCCTC
Organism: Cervus elaphus; assembly: GCF_910594005.1. Taxonomy (NCBI): domain Eukaryota; kingdom Metazoa; phylum Chordata; class Mammalia; order Artiodactyla; family Cervidae; genus Cervus; species Cervus elaphus. Next base: position 30,216,609 of record NC_057817.1, on the reverse strand, counting down.
CAGTAGAACCTGGACCCCTTCAGGCCTGCCCCCAGGGGCAGGTAGGACTCCCAGAGCCCTCCACTACCGTAGATCCGGGGGTATCAGAAGCCTGCTCCCTGGAACTCAGAAATCCAGAGTCCAGCTCACAGCCCCGCACCAGTCAGTGGGCTCCAGCGACCACCAGCCTGACCTTCTCCTCCCAGCGCCCACTTTGTGCCAGCCCCCGTATCCGCTCACTCCAGTCTCTGAAGCTCTCACCAGGCCCGACAGGTAAGAAGTTGCTTGGGTGGGGTTGTGAACAAAGGAGGTTCTCATCTCTTGCTGGGAGCGGGGCCTACCCTGCACCAGATGATCCCATGCTTTCTTTCCCCTACCTACCTTGCCCCAGCCTGGCTCTCCCACTGGGGTGGGCGGGTGGGTGGTATAGCACCTTCAGCCCTGTACTCCTAATTGGCTTGGCCCTGGTGTAGGGTGAGAAAGGGCAGTCTGTGTTGGAAGTCTTGGACTTCAGAGTCCACCCTGAACTCTCCATGGCCCTTGGCCCTCAGGTCCCAGCCATCCGGCCCCTCGGACCATGGCCCTGAGGCAGCGCCTCAAAGCATGTCTGACCGCCATCCACGGCTTCCACGAGGCCTGCCTGGATGATGAGTGTGCCTTCTACACCAGCCGAGCCCCTCCCTCAGGCCTCACCAGGGTCTGCACCAACCCCGTGGCCATGATGCTGGAATGGCAGGATGCCCTGGTGAGCCTTCGGTCCACAGCCAGCTGTACCTGCACAGAGGCCTGTGGGAAGGGGGCAGGGGGCGGACCTCGGCTTCTTTACAGTGGGAAGAGCTGGCTACAGTTCAAGAATGGCTGGGCTGTGACGAAGTCTTCTCTCTCCCTAGTGTTTTATTCCAGTTGGTTCTGCTGCCCCACAGGATTCTCCGTCATGAGGCATCCGCATCCACTCACTCCTGTCCTGTCTTGCTCCTTCCTTTTAACCTTATTTATTTTCCACACCGTGGATTGGAACTGACACCCTTTTGTCCTTCAATAAAGTTTCTAAAGTGTCCAAGTGTCTTTTCCTGTGGTCCTGCCTAGGCCAGCTACTGCTATGTTGCTCTTGTCCACTTGGTGGCAGTGTTCTCCAACTTAGAGGTCAGCCTTGGGTTCTCCCCCTCCCCCAGCCTCCCTCACCTAGGAACTGACCAGGTCACCCCACCCCTGCCCACTCCCAGCAGGCTCTAAGAGTGAATCTGTTGGGGGGTGGGAGGTGAATGTAGGACTTTGGGGACCTGCTTTTCTCCCTCCTTGAAATCTTGGCCACTCCCAGGAGCCATCAGCAACTCACTCGTCGCATAGAGCTCCCTAGAACTCTTCCCCCCCATGGCATTGGCAAAAAGCAGAAGCACCAGACCCATATCTCTGAGATCATCCCTTGTTAGTGTCACTGGTTGGTGTCTCCCTGTAGTAGAAGGCCTCAAAGCTCTCCTGAAACTGACACCCTTGCTGTATCCGAATAGAAACCCTGGGCCACTCCCCTCCTCTTCTCCCCCAGAGGCAGACCTTGCAGGGATAACTAAACCTTTGCCTCTGACAGTGTAATAGGGTAGGGGTCCTTGAGAGGAGTGAGGAAGGGTTCAGTCACTTTCCCCTACTCTGCACCAAGTTAAGAGGCACCCACATTCTCCAACTTTACTTTATTGGAAGAGGCAGCAGCAGCTGTAGCCCCAGGGCCTAACCCAGATGGGAGTGATATGGAGACTGTACAGGATGAGTTTTAAGTGCTAGGAAAGAACCAACTGGTTCCCCCAGTTCACAGGAAGACTGCCAAAGCTAGAGCCTGAAGCCTGAAAATGAGGGAGGAGGAGATGGCAGAGAAGTCATGACAGGACCAGCGCTTACCCGGTCTCCTCTCCTCCCACCCAGATGTGTTCTCCCTTCCCCAAAGCCAGAGTTTCCCTTCTGTTTTTCGCTCTCCGTGCCTCTATGCTACAGCTAGTGAAACTTCACTAGCTTCCGGCAGAAGAGGGGGCCGTGACCCGTGACCGCGCCGCTCTGCTGCCCCAGCTTTCACAGGCATGCGCACGGATGCTGGTGGTCCCTTCCCGAGGCGCTCTGCTCCTCCACGGGCTTGCTCAGCTCCCCAGCCACGCAGTTACACCCCATAGCACTACGAGTCCGCCCATTAAGGCCACCTCCGGGAGCAGGAGGATCCGTCCACCGCCGGCTCTCAGGATGGGGTGGTGCCTTGGGTGGGGCAAGCTGAAGGTGGTAGGGAGGGGAGCAGAGGCGAAGGGCGAGCGAGGGCGCCCAGGGACGGGGGCCGGCTCAGTCCGGGTAGATGATGAAGCCAGAGAAGGTGCTGTACTTGTTGGTGTTACCGCCGTGCACCTTCCCGCCGTCCAGCTTGATGAAGACTTCGTCACCCACATCCAGGTGCAGGATCACGCTGTTGCTGGCGTAGTCGTAGTTCTGGTCGGCATCCTGGGCGATGGCGCTGGCCCGGACCTAGTAGGGAGAACAGGACAACCCACTCACGCTTTCTACGGAGCTGGGGTGAGGAGGGGTCGGTCAGGGAGGTGGAACTGGACCTGTGAAAGCAACACGACGGTAACAGACTGCAGGGGTCGGGAAAGACAAGGTGCTCCGCAGGCACCGCCATTCATTCACTCACTGCCGGGAAGTGGGCAAGTTTCACGCCTTCTCTGGTCCTCCATTTGAGCTATAAGGTGGGAGGTAATAGAACCTACCTCATCAGGTTGTTTGGATTAAATGAGTTACTACACGTAAAGTGTGTTAAAACATGCTTCGCACAAAGGAAACGCTATATAGATTTTCTATTAGTATTATCACTTAAAAAATAAGAGTTCGACGCTAGGATAATTTCTAAGATTCTGAACGCGCTTTGACCTCCTAAACTCGTGTTCCCATCCCCCGGTGACAGGGCATAGGCATGCCTGTACGTGTGCAAGCAAGGGAGCGGGCTGTGGGAAGGTGCCAGTCTGTATAATCGCCCCTCCTAGCACACGAGGGTGCCCCGACGTGGGGGTCGGGTCGCTTTCCGCCCCAACAGGTAGCCCCTCCCCTTTCTGGTCTCGCTGCTGCAGGTCGCCTCGCGCCGCCAGCCCCCTCCCCACCCTCCCTCTTCCTGTCCCGCCGGGGGCTGGTTATTAACTCATTAATTATTCATCATTATTCTAATCACTATTTACCGTCCCCAGGGCCGCAGCGCCCGCACCACAGAATACAGAGTGGGAGCCGCGGGGCCCTCCCCCCTCGGGAACTGACACATTCTAGATACACACCCCCCCACGGCCCCTCACAGACAGCCCGCATAGGCCAAGCACACCTACTCCGTGCCACAAGCAGGTAGACACCGCCCCACTCTCACACCTCCGAACCCCGCACCCACAGACACACTTCATCATGCACACACACTCTACAGTCTGACACATAGGCTCTCACTCCCTTTCCCTGGGTTCCTGGGGTGGCTCTGCTGGGAGGAGACCCCAGTGTAGTGCCTGTGGGTCTTGGAGGCGAAAGGTGCTGCAGCTGTAGCAAGACCTGGGGTTTGGACAGCTGGAAGGAGCTGGCCAGATGCGCCATGGTCAAATGACCCCATCAGACAGCAGGGTGAGGAGGTCACAGCTCAGCCCTAACCTTACACCCTGCGGCTTCTAGCCTCCCAGGCACAGTTCCCCACCCCACCCCAAGGCCTCTCTCCCTCTCTGTGTCTCAAACGGGACACTGAGCTGAGTCTTTGGGGCTTTTCTCCCAAGCTAAGGCAGCAGTGACTCCGACTCTGACCACAGGACCCGGCTGGGGTCCGAGGCTTCTGTCCTTTGCCTCCTTCCTTCTCCCAAATTCGTTCCTGCAGACCACCTGGCTGGCCCTTGAGCTGCCACATCTTCTACCTCTGCCTACTGACTCTGTATTAGCTGAGGGTAAAGGCCACTTTAAAACCAGGGACTCCAGGCCTTGGAACTAGCAATAGAGTTGCCTGGAAAACAAGCAAGTGTTTTCTTTCTTTTTTACTTTATCCTCAAAAATTTAAGCTTAATGCCCCCACACGGGAGCAGCCACCAACTGCTCACCGCCTGTAACTCAGATTCCATACTAATTTGAAAGAGCCGGACTCTGGTAACTAGCTCATGGAGTGACTGTGTAACCTAAAGGCCAGGAAAGCTGCAGGAGACAGGAGGAGAAAAGAAGCTAGTCGGCAGGGTGAGACACCAGAGAGGTTTGGTGTATAGTTGCCTACAGACGGACTGTGAGGTAGCAGCTGCTTATACAATAAGATTTGCGTTCTAATTCTGACACCCTTCCTAACGTCCCTGTGAGACCCTGGGCAGGTCATTTCCTTTCTCTGGCCCCCAATTCCTTTTCGGCTAAGTGAAGTGATTTCTAAGTTCTTGGCAAGCTGACCTTCTTGGATTTAGTGACGCTGTTTGGGGAAGAGATTCGGGTTGTGTAATGAAAGCAGGGGGATTTAGAAAGCTTCCCTGTCTGGGGCTGGGTGGGAGAGGGGCATCTCACCTGTCCATTCTTCATCAAGTCGGCCCACATGCTGGTGCCGTCACCGCCGCGCATAAGCACATGGTAAGCGAAGAAGTAGACACCCGGCATGGGGCAGGTGAACTTGCCACTGGCCGCCTCATAGGCGTTGCCCACGTTGGTCACCACGTCGTCGAAGCGCAGCACCTCGTAACCCTCGTGTGGCCTCCGTAGGCCAGCATAGAAGGCAATTCGAGGCACGTAGCCGGCAGGGGGCGCCACTCCGCCGGGGCCTGGGCCGGGAGGGCCCGGAGGACCTGGCCTGCCCGGCTCTCCTGGAGGCCCTCTAGGACCTGGTGGTCCCGGGGGCCCTCGCAGACCTGCCTTCCCGCGCCGGCCCGCCTCTCCCTTGGCGCCGGGAGGGAAGGGGGGCACGGAGGCGGGCGCGCCGTCGGGTCCTGGGCCTCGCGGCCCGTGCGGGTCGCACACCATGCGGCAGCGACCCAGCATCTCGTAGTGCGCCGGCCCCTGGGAGCTGTGCACTAGCAGCGGAATGGCCACCAGCAGCAGCAGCACCATGGCCACCCCGACGGCCGCGCCCGCCACCCGCTTGCGGCGGCTCAGCCGCGACGCGGCCAGGGCCAGCAGGTCCTCCTCGCTCTTGGGCGCAATGGTGCCGGAGGCCTGGGGCTTCCCGCGGGCCCCGGAGGCGGTGGCCGGGCTCGGGCTTGGGTCGGGACTCCCCCGACGGCTGCGCCCGGCCCCCCTACCCCTTCGGGCTCCCGCCTCAGCGGTGCCGTTCCCCAAACCTTCCGTCAAGGCGGAGGTTCCCCCGTGGACCAGAGGCAGCTCCAGACGGTTCGGAGTCCGTGGTCCTCTATTACCCTCTCGTTCAATCTAACGTTCCCGGGCGCCTGAAATCGGCGGCTTCTCGGACGGCTGGTTTCTTACGGATCTAGGATGCCTGCTCTCCGGACAGCTGCTTTCTCGAGGATGGCGGCGCCTAGGTCCCCGGCTACCCAGACGGATCGTTCTAGCCGGAGCTGGGACTGCTCTCCGCGCTCTGGACGTCCCGGGCTCTGCGCTGCGGGTGATGCCCACCGGACGCGACCTCCTCTGCAGGTTTGCGCTCTGGCTCTCGGAGAGCCCTGACCCACCTTTCTACCCTAGCCGCGGCCCCAGCCCTCTGCTGGAGCCCTGGCCCCACGTCTTCCTCCTGCTAGCGCTCTCCCTCTCTGCGTCCCTAACCTTCCTCCCCTCCCTCCCTGGGCGGCAGTGCGGGTGGTGTGAGCCGGCGCGCGGCGGGAGCCGCTATAAGCGGCCGGGGGGTGGGGGGGGCCTGGGGGGGCGCCGAGCGACCCCTGGCGCCCAAAGAGGGAAGCGTGGAGGCGGGGCAGGCCTCGGCCCCCGTCCCGCGTCCCCCCAGCCTCTCGGTTCCTGACCCGCTCTTAGCCAGTTCTGCAGGGATTCACTGCCCCCACCCTATCCTTACTTTCACCCTCTACCCTGAGTTTGGTATTCCCAGAGCCTGAAGGCGGCCACAAACAGCGATGGGATAAAAAAGCGGTCGAGATACACATAAGAAGATAGAGGTAGATTCCTGAGCAAAAATGAGCCCTCCCTGGCTCCCCCCACCCCCACCAAAAAAAAAAAAAAAAAAGCCCGCAAGCAAACAAAAAGGACTAGGAAAGAATAGAAATTTGCCACTCAGTGCCCATGACCAAATAATATATGGTCAAGGGTTCAACGGGTACGTGTTGGCCCGAACTGGAAAAGGCAAATCTCCAGGCACCTCTACTACCCTCGACCCCAGGGTTGAGGGGCGCAGAGCAAACGAGAGAGCGAGGGAACAGAGTGAGCAAACAGACCAGCCTGGGGACAGGAAACCTACAGGAAAGCAGAGGAGCTACAGAGAAATCAAAGGGCCGGAAAGCCAAATAGAGACGCAGAGACAGAGACAAAGCTTGGCAGAGAGACTGACAGCCCCAGAGGGGGAGAGGGGGAGACAGAGACGGAGAGAGAGAGACGGGAGCCAAGACAGGTTGACAGATCGAGAGAGAAATGTAAATGGCGCTCTGCAGAGAGACACCCAGGTCCGTGTTCGGACTCCAATGTGACATATCAACTGTGGGGAAGACGCGGAGGCGGGGCGCTTCTTGGAGCAGTGTGGTAGGCTCCGGGCCTGTGCCTTGCGACAGTGTGCTGGCAAGTGTGGACGTGTCCATGGGACCCTGGCCTTGTGTGTCCCTGGGTGAGTGGGATTGTGGATCGTGTGTTGTCTTTGTGTGTATATGTGTGAGGGCTGTTGGAAGGGAGGTTTTATATTTGTCTTTCTCCTAGTCCCTAAATGTGGTACCCCACAAATGTCATCTCTCCTATCTCAGGACTGAAGTGTTGAGTTTACTGGGGAGAAAGAGTCAGAAGGCCCTGCAGGCCCAGTCCAGCCCCACCGCTGCCCTTGTCCTAGACCTTGGCCAGCACCAGGATCTCTGCCCCTTCCCCCTCCCTCAAAGGGCTGCGGTCAGATGGAATCTCAGAGAAGTTGGACCTCACATAATGAATGTTTGGGGGAGGGATTTGAAATTGGCTATGCAAAGTAATAGAACAGATAATGCAGATTCAGTGCTAGGCACCCTCCTGTGAGAGGTGAGTGGTCATTCCTGTGGCCAAGAGGAAACATCCTTCCTCAGGATCTGGCCCCTCGAGGGGAAATTTCCTGCTCACAGGGTCTCCGGGGGCCAGAAGCTTCAAGAAGGGGTCCCAGGACTGGCAAACTGGGATATTTGGAGGCCCTGGAGGTGGAAAGCTGCAAAGGATCTCTTGGAGACTAGAATAAGCCACTACTGTAATGTATAAAAGTACAATACATAAAATGAGAGTCCAGGGTACATCAGGGCATGATTATTGGGTGGAAGGTAATTCCTTCATCTCTTGTTTCCTGTACCCCTTCTCTGCACCTCCCAGCCCATAATGGTGCAGGAAGAAAGAGGTTGCTGAGGCTTGGCCTGTTGGAGGGAGGCCCCCTACGCGCTTGAAAGGGTTGGGAGAGAAAGGATTGGCAGTCAGTGGGGGAGGGGCCTCCTCCAACCATAAATACAAATTTTATTCAAGGTCTTTGTCGCCATTTGTCTTCCTCGGGGGGCTAAGGGCCATGTCGCCCCGTGCATGTCTAATTCCAAATCTGCTCCCCCAGGCTGGATGATGGATGGATCAGAGAGGAGAGAGCAGGCCAGGGCTCACACTGGCCTCCCTGGCCGATCCTCAAGCCCCATCGACCCCAGGTCGTTCCACCTCTCCCTCCTCCTCCCCCTTCTCCCACCACCCACTCACTAAAGGCCCTCTCTGCTCAGCCCTGCTCCCCACCCCTCTCTCCGACTTACCAAGGCCCTCTTTTTGAGCTCCTCCACCTCAGCCCTTTCCAGGTCCTAGCCCTCTTCTCTCTGGAGCTTGCCTTCTCCTCCTGTCCCCAGCCCAGACTGTGAGCTTCGGTGACCAGCAGGGCTGCAAGGCGGCAGCGGGTGTGTGTGGTGGGGGAAGCAGGCTTGGCTCACAGGAGCCGAGGGGCCAGCTCCATGAATTTATTCATGTTCTGTTGCTCTTTCCCCACGCTCTGGAATGAAGCTGCCAGCTCACCAGGTCCTTATTGCTTCCCCTGCAGCTGTCACATTCGGCTGAGGAGGGACCTGGGTAGGGTCAAGGCCAGCTAGTGCTCCTGGGGCCAGAAGCCAAGTGTCTGGGCTCAAGAGGAACTGCTGGGGCCCAGGCTGGGTCTGGAACAATTTACTCAGAGCTCCTTGGGCAAACTGAACTGGGAGGCCCAGGGAGGTGATGTGGTTGGGAATGGGAAATAGGTAGAGAGATGTGCTTCAGGGCACAGAGTGGGCAGTGGAGGAGGGGAGAGGGGGAGAAAGGCTTTGAGTCCCCTAGGTGCCCCCTATTGAAAAGCACAGCCCAGTCTGAATTCTGCCTTACCCTCTGCCCTTGACTCTCTACTAACCCTGACCCTAATCCCAACGTATCCACTTGACACTTCTCCAATCGTAAAATAAACCCTAACTCCATAACCTGATGCAAAATGGATCTCATCCTCACCTGTTCTGTCCTGGAACCCAGGGGTCTCCCAAGAATTTTCTCCAGGGCTTACAACCAGGTGTGTGTCAGAGTTCTGAGGACTAGACTTTAGATTAGCATGTGATTAGCATATGATTTGCATGTGATATATCCCTTCTACTCTGAGGAAGTTTTCTTGTTAAAATTTTATGAAGTCTAGCCGAAAGGTCCTGGCTCCTTGAAGTTTTTTTGTTCCTTCTCCCACACTCCTTGTCACAGACCCCTTCAAGGGAAGAAAGGGAGTGAGGAAATGAGCAATAGAAAACTCATGGGAGGAAAGATCCTGGCAGTGTGATTGACTCCTGTCACTTGAAGGGTAACCTCCACAAGCTTCAGTTTCCTCACCTGTAAGTACAGAGGAACCAGCTGGTTGATGTTACATTAAGATAAAAGGAAATGCCTCTCTCCCCCACGCACCCTCTCCTTCCCCACCTTTCAGGGCCATTATACTGTGGTTCCTCTCCATTTTCCTCCATCCCACCCCCATACACACACTCTGGCTTTCAGTCCCCACATGTTAACCTAACACAATTGCTTCCTGTTCTGGAAGCAATCTGAGTTGCATGGTACCAGACTCCTGGTATGAAGAGAAAGGAAAAGTGCCCACCTGAGAGGACAGAGAAAACATGGATAGGGAAATAGTATGATCGAGTGCTTACAGTATTTTAGAGCTCTTACAAGTAAGTTCTCTCATTGCATCCTCTGAGAGGTGGGTATATTGTCTCCATTTTACAGATGAGGAAACTGAGGAGAAAGGCTTGCCCTGTATCACCCTGTAAGTGGCAGCCCTAGAACTCGAGTTTTGATCTCCTGGCTTCCTTTTCACTGCCCTGGAGAGGAAAGATGACACCCAAGGCGGTGAAAGGGCGAGAAAAGCAAGACAGAATTGGGGAGAGAGATGTGAATGGGTTTCAGGGAAGACCTATCAGTTTGAGGCCAACGCGGCAGGGCCTTGGCTCAGCGTGTCCCCCATCCTCCACCCCCAGCCCTGACTCCCAACTGGTGCTCAGTTGTTAGCTAATGGATGTTGGCCCAAGTCAGCTGCGGAGATGAGCCAAGTCCGAAGGGGAGAGGGAAGAGAAAAAGGAAGGAGAAGGAAACAAAGACAACCCAGAAAAATATGCCCCAGAGGCGGAAAGCAGGAGAGCCGACCGGAGTTGCTGAGGACCGCTCTCCTCGCCGCACCGGCGGGAACACAGTTGCGGCCCAAGAACCTTCGTACACTTTGCCCTCCCGCGCGGGGGTCGACAGGCCTCAGTGAAGGGCAAGAGCGCAGGTACGCCGCCAGGCCTAGGCCCTCCATTCATCCGCCGCGCAGTTCGGTGCAGCCTTAGCTTTAAAGGGTCGCCGCCAGAGCTCTTGGGACTGAGAACAGGCTCCTGGCTCCACAAGGAGCGGGTAGAGATGGCTCCCCAGCTATCTGTCAGGCCAGATCACGCTGACTTCCTTCCGCAGCCCTGGACCCCTTGCCAGGTGCGGTTCCTCGCCCTAGCCTCTCTCTCTCCACCTCCTTCTTCTCCCGTCTCCCCGCCGCTGTCCACCAGCTCCAGCCTCCAGTTAATGAAATCTGGCGAGCGGCCGCACAGACGGCGGTCGGTCCCTTCATTTCTCCGCCGGGACAGTGGATCCCGTCGTGGGAGACCGACGGGTGAGCAGAGGATAGGTGATGCGGTGAACCGAGGGCCGGTCTCCGACTGGTGAGAGCCCGAAGCGCTGGAGGCAGCGCCAAGCTGGAATCTTCGAAGGCTCGGCGAAACGAGGTCGGCCCCTAGGATCCTTCTGCCCGGGGTCCCTATTCTTTCCTTTTGTCCAACAAGAAGGAGACTTCGCAAACCCCATACCCATCGCGCCCTGACCCGGGTCGACCTGGGACTCCTGGTCCCGCACCCTAGGCGGATCTGGTTCCCTTGTGCAAAGCGCGTGGCGGTTCTGAGCCGGCGGCCGCGGCCCGGTGCTTCCTCCCACCTCCTTCCATCTCTTCCTCCTTTCTCCCCCTCCTTCCCGCGCTCCCTCCCCGGCGGCCGCGGCCTTTATTAGGGATTCCGCGGCTGTCGGTCCCGCCATCCATCCTGTCCGCCGGCAATTAGGCAGCCAGACAAAGAGCAGCTTCGGATGGATGAGGGTCCCGGCGGATCGGAAATGTGAAGGGTCAGCGCTGCCGCCCGCGGCGCACCCCGCTCCCCCTCCGCATAATCACCGGCCGCCCGTCACTCAGCCGGCCGCCCGGGGAGCTCCAGGGCCGGGGCTGGGGGAGGGCGGGGGGGTGGGACTGCGGCCTAGGCGCCAAGGGCAGGGCGAAGGCCGACCGACCTGCCACAGGGGCGCCCCCTGCGGGAGAATGGAGGTCCGCAGGAGGCCCGAGGCACCTGGAGGAGAGAGAGGGCAGGGCACGGTGCCCCGCGATCCCTGAAGGCGGACGAGAGGACTCCTGCCTGGGGGCATCCTGTACGGATGCTAGGACTTTGGCTGCGGCGGAGAGGAGAATGGGGGCCTACGCGCCCCCTGCTGGGAGGCTGGGGGACGAAGCCCTAGGGCCTCGGGTCTGCAGAAGTGGAACCGAGCCCAGGATGAATCCCCTTAGGGTCTGTAGCCTAGTGCGCCTCCTATTGGATTAAAGCGATACTGCGCTTCTGTTGCCGGATCTCTTAAGCGAAATCTAACCGGAGAACATCAAACCTAGAAAAGCTCCAAGGCTGGGCAAGCCCGAAGGGAGCCAGAGGAAGTTCAAGAAGTCCGGGTTTTACTGCGGATTCTTTGGCCCTAGCTCCCAGCTGACAAATCAACATCTCAATCTGACAATTAGTAGTGGAGGTGGGGGGAGAGGGGCTCTCGCCGCCTGGGCCGCTTAGCCCTCCCGGCGGGCGGCAGAGAGGTGGGCGGTGCTGGCAGTGATGAACGACTCCGGGGGGGCCCCGGGCCCCGAGCGCGCATTCATTACTCGACTGACAGGCGGACTGCAGGCCGGGCGGGCCGCGAGTGGACGTGCCAGGAAAGAGGCAGAGGCAAGAGCAACATTAAGAGAGGTGTATAGCAGCCCAGTGCCCGGCAGCTCCCGGCTCTTCACCTGGTACTTGACTTCCTTGAGCTCAGCGTTTTTGTTGGAGCTGGCCTTGGTCGCAGAATTTGGGTAGCGGGGACAGGGTTTTAAGCCTTCTGCTTAGGTTAGGCGAATGAAGGTCTAAAATGTCAAGAAAGTGTGTAGACAGGCTTTAAGACTAGGCGCTCCCGCCTGACCTCGGAGGAATTGTGCATGTCTGCGCACACAGGGGTGGTGTGTTGTGACAGGGATTGATGGGTGTGGGTCGCGTGTGGGGGTCGGCGATTGTGTGTGTCAGTGTTAGGGATGTGTCGGCCTGATTTTGTCAGCGGAGGTGTAAGTGCTGCGTGTGTCTGAGGAGGAGCTGCCACCGTTCCCTGCGTGTCTGTGTCCCCCTCCCTCCCCTTGCTGTCAGCTCTCTGTCTCCACTTCTGTAGGAAACAGCAGTGTGCCCGGTGACAGCTGAGGTGTGCTGCTGGGGGTGGGGGGATAGTGTTAACTGTGAGGCTGCTGGTTCAACAACTGCTTCCTTCCACCACCTCCACCCCAAACATCATTGCTCTCTCAAGCTTCCTGAAAGCAGTGGATGCTTTTTCCAAAGTCTGGGGACCCAGCTGCTAAGTCCTGGGGAAGGAAGTGGTGACTACCAGAGTTTTCTACCTTCCACATACATGTATACATATACGCAGTCTCCATCTCATATATAGTCGCTAATATAAGATGTGATCTACAACCCCTCTGGCCTCCCCAGGCTGCTGGTGGATAGAGAGGAGGAGGTAGATCTCGGGAAGGGAAAGGGCAGACCATCAGACCTCTAAGAGAGCCCACATCTTTGGGGCTTAGGCTAGTCTTCCAGGATCCTTACCTTTTGGGTTTCAGGTCCAATTACTAGTTGACACCTTAGGAGACTGTCCTAATTATATTCTAATTCCTTTCCCTAATAACCTTCTTTCTTCACCTGACTTTGTCTCCACTCTCCTTCCCCCTCTCAAACACACCAGAAGGTTGACCTTCCCATTCCTGAATCTTCCAGGTCTACAGAGCAGAGAGTTGACCTGATTCTGGGTCTCTGGTCCTCTGTTTTGGTCAATGTGTCTTTGAGCCACCTTCCCTTCGCTTGCTCTTCTTTAAACATAGGTTGTCTCTTGGAACCCTCTCTATTTTTGTCTCTGCACCCCTCTTTGTGTCTGTATATCTCCAGGTTTAGGAATCTCTTCCAAATTTTTTCCCCTACATTTAGGGGTCTCTCTTTGTTTCTCTGGAGCTTCACCCTCTCGGCATACCCAACGCATTAGTGAGGCCCATGGGGACGGAAAAGGGAGTAGAACTTCCTTCCTGCCCTCATCCAGAGGCGACTGCAACCTAAGGATGGCTAGGTAATGCCAGGGCCCGGACATGGCCGGGTCGCTTCTCATTCAGGGCACAGACACCAGGTCGATGCCCGGCTGTCCGCCCCTCTCCCCACCCCCAAGCCGCCCTCCTCCAAGCCCCCGCCCCCTCCGCCCGCCCGGAAAAGGCAAATTTGACATTTTTAAATCCCGAGCCTTGGAGGGATCGATGCGGCCCCGGGGCCCCGCCCGGGGTCGATATTCCTGATTGGGAAGCGGCCGCTGAGCGGAGCGCGCGTGTAAATCACCCGGACTGGGGGAGGGGGCGCGGGAGTCAACCGCTTCCCAGACGCTGGGAGCCACGCGAGGTCCCGGCCAGACCCCACCCCAGGGCAATGGAATGAGGAGAGAGATAGGCCTCAGACCCGGAGACAAGCCAGCCCTTGGACTCCCGCCTCCCCCGCCCATCTCTAACTCTGTGGGCCGGCTCCGGTCTCGCTTCAGCGGCCGCCACCCTCCGTTGCCCCTGGAGCCGCCGGGGAGGCCGGTGTCGGAGCCAGCCATGCGGCGGCTTCTCTCCGGCCGCTCCCGCGGGGCCTGGGCTTCGGCGGCGGCTGTCACGAAGCCGACAGGCCGGGCCGGCCGGGAAGGGGAGGGTGGCGGGGGAGAGGTGGGGGGACGGCTGGCGCGGATATGGCTCACAGTGGGCGCGCAACAGATGTTTGCGGGATTGAGGGACAGCAAGGCGGCGTGGGCACCGCGCGGCGCTGAGCCTGGGCTGAAGGCGGGGGTGGGGGGAGGGGGCAGTCCAGACCTGTCGGGGGTGAGAATCTGGCCTTCTAGCGGGGGTGAGCAGGTGCCCCTGGCGCTCAGGGGAGGCTGAGTTGGATAGACCACCCACTACCCCGCCCCCGGTCCGTGGACCAGGGTAGCAGAAAACAAAAGATAATGGGGGTGAGAAGGCAAGTTCGGACCCCACCTACAGCCGCCTCCGCCGCTCCTGCCCTCCAAGCCTCTCATCTCTCGGCTGGAGAAACCGAGGCAGCGGAGGCTGAGAAGGATCAGGATGGTTAAAAGCGATGTCAGCCACGAGGCTGGGGGTAGCAACCAGAATTCCCGCGTGGGTCTCTGAATTCACCTACCCGCCCCGGGTCCTCTTGCGGGTAAATACACCGCCACGTTCCCGGTGCCCCCAGCCCCCGCCACCGCAGCTCAGACCCTTCCCTCCTGCTTCAGCTTGTCAGATCACCGCCCCTCCACCCCGCGTCAATCCCCACCCCGCGCCAGTTTATAGAACAACAATTTGGGGAAAACAATCCAGGCCGAGTGACGGCCCCGTAATTGTGACAAAGTGAGTGCGGGCGGCTGGAGAGCGCGCTCAGGCGGGAGCGCGGCGGGGCGAGGCGGAGGTAGGGGCGCCTCCAGTTCGCCCCCCACCCTCTCGTTCTCATTCCGGTCATCTCCCACCCCTCTCCTTGACTCTTCTCCAATTTTTCTTCTCTCGGCTCTTCGCGCCTCCCCTCGCTCGTTCCTCCATCGCTCTTTCCCTTTCCTCTCGGTAACTGCTCTTCTCCAGCCCCCGCCCCGCCGCAGCCCCTCCCCCGGTGCGCTTTTTTTCCCCTCTCGCTTCTCGCTGTCTCCTCCGCCCTCCACTTGTTTCTCCATCTTTTCCTTGTGCCAGTCGCCCTTGGGACCCTGGCCCCCAGTCCACAAATCCGCTTCTCTCCCTCCCCAGTCCCGGCTTCCTGAAGTCGAGCCCTGAGCTTCCTCCCGCGTCCCCACCTTCTGGGAGGCCTGCTCGGCCCGGCACACAGGGGGTTCCTCCCGCCCCACAGCGACGGCCCCCAGGCCCAGGCGGGCTGCCTCTCCCCTCCCGCTCCCGTAGCTGCCTCTCCCACCCCTATCTCTGCGCCCGGAGTCAGTTTGTTTGTCCAGCGGCGGCCTCGGCCGCTCGAGCTGTTTGCGGAGCTTAGCGCGCCGCCGCGCAGAGCCGGCCCAATTAAGTCTCATTCATTATTCAGCGGCCCAGTGCTCCCGCGCCCAGCAGCTGGCGGCTCCAGAGTCGCTTTGATGCCCCTCCCGGCCCTGGCCCCTCCGTGAATCCTAGGGGGCAGACATGGGGACCTGCTTTCCCTCCCTGGGCCAGAAAGAGGACCGAAGGGGCTGGGAATATAGGAGGGAACAGAATCTGTCGACTGCGGGGAGGCGACAGGGGCAAGCCCTCCAGGCCCACCCCACCCCCAAGTCAAAGATGGGGAAACTTGAAGATACACGCTTTTTCTTTACAGAGGAGGAAACAGGCCCACCCCACCTCCCCAAAGCCAAGGTCACGTAGCAGGGTTGGAGCCCACGACATTGAAATGAGGGGATCTTGCATCCCACTTCCATCCCAGCATTGAGGCGGGAGGACGCCGCAGACTATTCTCCTGGTGGGGAGGTCCTCACCCCCATCCTTTTTTGCTCCTGGTTCTCTCTCGCGCCAAAGTCAGTGAGATACAGCTGACTTGGGGTTCCTGAGGGATTCTCAGGTCTCTGGCTTGGATCTAGATGTATTGCCCCTGACTGGCGGGCCTGGAGGCGGGGCAGTGAGGCAAACTTGAGGGGAGAGCCTCTCTCTGCAGCCGGTACCCTGGTGTCTCTCCCTTAGGCAAATTGGAAATGAAGCCATCCAAGGCAGCCTTGAACAGCAATGGAATAGGGAGAGAGGACTGAAGCCTGAGGTGAGGGAGGAGTCACCCTCCCATTTGTGAGAGTGCAAAGCGGTGATCAAGGGCTTCTTTTTGCTTTTATAGGCCCCCCACCCCGCCCCGCCTAGCCCTGGGCTGCTTTGCGCCAGCATCTAGACAAGGTGAGTCTGGGGATCCGCCCGACACCTCCCGTCCGTAAGCGGCAGCGCCACCTGGTGGTCGTTCTGTAGTAATGTAGGCGCTCTTGGCCTGGAGTGGGCGCTGCGCCAGCCGGGCTGAGCCTGGGGAGGAGAAATACGCCAGAAAAACCTAAAAGGAAGTTTAGCCGAGAGGGCAGGCGAGTGAGCCCCAGCCTGAAAGGTGATCCCTAAGGGGCGAGGGAGGGCCTTGGGGAGGAGGGGCCTGGCCAGGACGGCCCAACTTCCTTGACACAGCAAACACTGAAAGGCAAAGTCCACTTGGATGGAAGTGGGAGCGGAATGAGAGGGGCCATTTTGACTGTGGTCAAAGGAAATGTCTGATCTGGGATCCGAGGTACCCAGGTACAGCTGCTCACCCTGGGACTAGCGGGTACTGGCTGGTGGGCCTAAGCCCCACCGTATGGAGGGACCTTACAAGTTTGTCCTGGAAGGCGGTGGTTGAAATGTGAGGTGCCTGGGTCCAGGTCAAAATGTAGCTTTCTAGACCTGGAGGGAACTCAGGACCTCTTTCAAGTTTGACTTGTATCAAGATTTCTTGGTCTGGAGAGATGGGAGGCTGGAGAAGGGCTAAAATCTCTGCCAGGGGTCTGTGGGCAGCCGCAGTCAGAGTTGAGGGATGGGGGCCGGGGGGGGGGGTTAGGTTGTATGGTAGGGGACTTTAAAAGTTGTTTAGGAACTTTCCAGGGATATTGTATTTTTATTCACTTTTATTCACTCACCCCCACTCCCAAACCAAGAGTCCTTCCAGGAGGTAGGTGGTCTGAGGGGAGGTCTGCAATTTAAGCTTATGCTTTTTTGTCCCTGTGCTGAGTTCTCATTTACTCAACCGAAAGCACTTATAACTATTTTCTCTAAATTTGGAGTCCCTGTGGTTGTAAAGAACAGAGATGAGATTCTAGACCTAAGAATATGGGAGAGCTACAATTGCAGGGACGCTCAGGAAGAGCTGGACTTGACTAATATTGGAAGGAGAAGTGTTACTGTGTTGGGGCCTGAACATAATCTTATGACTGCTTTTTTCCATGTCTTAGGGTCTAAGGATAACTCTAGGGCCATGACTGCCATGATTCTCACAGATGACTCCAGATTTCTGCATTCTAGGCAATGGCAGGTGCCACTGGACTTACTGTGAGACCGTTTTCTTAGAGGATGGCCAAGAGACTCCTGATGACTTACGCCCTCTGGGCTGTAGGGGGCCCTGCTGGTCTCCACCACCTGTACCTGGGACGGGACAGCCATGCACTGCTCTGGATGCTTACCCTGGGCGGTGGTGGTCTAGGCTGGCTCTGGGAATTCTGGAAGCTCCCAAGCTTTGTTGCTCAGGCCAACAGAGCCCAGGAGCAGAGGCAGAGCTCAGGAAGGGGGATACCCCCTCTAAGTCTCATTCGCTTTGTTGCCCAGATGATAGTGGGCATCTATTTTGGCCTTGTGGCTCTCATTAGCCTTTCCTTCATGGCCAGCTTCTATCTTGTGGGCCTCCCACTGGCAGGGATCTTGCTGGTGGCTGCCATTGGCAACCAGACATCAGACTTAAAGAACACTCTAGGGGCCGCATTTCTTACTTCACCTATCTTCTATGGCCGCCCCATAGCCATCCTGCCCATCAGCTTGGCTGCCAGCATCACAGCCCAGAAACATCGCCGCTACAAACCGTCAGCTGGGTCAGAGACGCTCAGCGTGCGGCTCTACCGCCTGGGCTTGGCTTACCTTGCTTTCACAGGCCCGTTAGTGTACAGTGCCCTCTGCAACACAGCTGTCCCCCTCAGCTCTGTGGCAGATACTCTTGGCTCCTTCTTGAGTTGGTTCAGCTTCTTCCCCCTCCTTGGGCGCCTTTTGGAGTCTGTCCTCCTTCTGCCTTTCCGAGCCTGGAAGCTGCTGGTAGGAGATCATGGCATCAGCAGCAGCTACTTCCAAGAGTGGGCGAAGCTTTATGAGTTTGTTCACAGTTTTCAGGATGAGAAGCATCAGCTGGCTCTCCAGGTAAGGTTTCTTCCCTCTCATTGCTGTCTAAGATGGCTCCAGGAGTTAGGCTAAGTCTCACTGAGGCTGGTGTGGAGGTGCTGTTTTCGTGTCTGCTGGGTCAGACCCCAGAAGGGTATCCTGGCTTCTCTAGGCTTCTGTGTGCAATGGGTGATGGTTCAGTGACTCTAATAAGGAGTGGGAAAAGATATATGTATGTTATTTTCTTTTTACTGAGGTATAATATG
Source organism: Cervus elaphus (assembly GCF_910594005.1). Taxonomy (NCBI): domain Eukaryota; kingdom Metazoa; phylum Chordata; class Mammalia; order Artiodactyla; family Cervidae; genus Cervus; species Cervus elaphus. The sequence goes on along the minus strand of NC_057817.1, from coordinate 30,198,579 downwards.
TATATAAAGTACACTAATTTTTTGTAGATACCTATTTAACCACCACTCAGATGAGGGTATGGAATATTTCCATAATTAATAAGGTTCCTTTGGGACTTCCCTGCCAGTCCAGTGGTTAAGACTCTGAGCTCCCATTGTGGGGGTCATGGGTTCGATCCCTGATCAGGGAACTAGGATCCTATATGCTGCACAGCGCAGCCAAAAAACAAAACAAAACAAAAAAGGAGATTCCCTCATGCCCCTTCCCAATGTATACTCCTTTCCTGGGAAAGAATCTGTATTCAGACATTTATTACCATAGATTAATTTTGCCCGTTCTTGGGCTTCATATAAATGGGAATCATCCAGTGTGTACTCTTTTGTGTCTGAGGTCTTTCCTTCAACATTATGTTTGTGAAATTTACTCATACATGGGATTATAAATTGTTTTCATAGTTGTTTGATGTCCCATTATGTGAATATACCACAATTTATCTATCCATTCTATTGTCAGTGAACATTTGGATTAGCTGCTACAAACACTCTTGTACATGTCTTTGATGGACATATTTGCTTATTTTGCATATATGTAAGGAGGAGACCTTGTCAAGGATGCCAAGTTCCAGGTTGGAAAATGGGCATCTGTGATTAAAAGCAAATCCTGGTTCTTGCCATGAGATCTAGAACTTGTCCATGTTTCAGAAGGTTGGAATTCTAATCTGAGGCTCTCTGCCTTTCCTGCCAGCAAGTGGAAGCCAATTCCAGCCTGGTTTAGGAAGGTAGCGAGGAGAGATCCAGGAGCCCTGACAACTTATGAGGTTCTAATTTGTTAGCTCTTGTTTCCCTAAGGCTTTGGGTCTCTCAGAGGGGGCAACAAATGAAGAAATACATGGCAGATACCGGGAGCTAGTGAAGACCTGGCACCCTGACCACAATCGGCACCAGATGGAGGAAGCTCAGAGGCACTTTCTGGAGATCCAGGCTGCGTATGAAGTCCTGAGGCAGCCCAGGAAGCCCAGGGGATCCTGGAGGTGGGAAGAAACTTCCCTTTGAGGTTGGACTGGCAGAGTTGGATCTCTTGTCCCAGCACAGCTTTGCCCAGTGAGGCATCCCAACAGTGTAAAAGAAACTGTCATTTGCAGTGTGTTCTCAGTTGCTCAGTTTTGTCTGATGCTTTGTGACCCTATGGACTGTAGCCTGCCAGGCTTCTCTGTCCATGGGATTTCCCAGGCAAGATTATTGGAGTGGGTTGCCATTTCCTTCTCCAATCACTTGCAGTGGAGATGAGAAAGCCTTAAAGAGGTGAGAAAACTATTGTGATTTTGAATTTCTGAATTATTGGCTATTGTAGTCCTGACTTTTTTCTTAATCCACATAGTGAAATGAAAGACATATTATAAAACCAATAAAATATCTTTTAGAGACTAGACCACCTGATTTTACCTCTGGTATAGTGATAGATCATGGAGGAGGTTTACTTAACTTTCTTTGTTTTATGTGCAAACCACCAAGTGAGGTGATTGAAGGAAAATATAAGGGTTCTAACATTTCACAAGATGTCTTGTAGCAAAAGGGACTTGATCTTTTCTGTGGACTACCAAGGTGTAAGACTGGGGTTAAGTTTGAAAAGGCTGGAATTCTAATCTTTTCAGGAAAATATTTTAATTTCGGTTATAGGAGAACTTTTTAGAAGCTGTACTTTTCCAAAGAAGGAACAAGCTACTGTGAGGTGGGGGATAATCCCCTCATCACAGACCCTTCTGCTTGGAATATTGTGGTGAACTTTCAAACTTTACACAAGTGGTTGGACTGGCTGAATTGTCAGGTCTTCCTGAAACTTGGGATTTGATTCTGAGCTATACACCCTGCTCCCTAGTCATTTACAGTCTGGTGGGGGATAATAACACAGGTACACATATTGAAGACTGCCTTGTTCTGTGTTTTGAACTGTGTCCTAAGGTGTAAACAGAATGTGTTAGAAAATTGCAGAAGGGATAGATGATACTGTTTTATGGGGACTTATGGGAAAACTCATGATTTTATATTTCATATGCCTTTGTGGGGACTTTGGGGAAACCCTTTGGGGAACTTTGGGGAACCAACAGCTTGAACATCTCAAGGGGGCCTTATCTCATTCCCAGTTGTAGAAGGAACAGCCCAGGATGCCTCAGTTTGAAGAGGAAGCCTAGAGATCAGGAACATGATAGTAAAATTATGTACCTTTTCTCCAGTTTTCTTTATTTGTGTGTACCAGCCTCACACTTTCCTGCTTTCCTGTTTTCTGAAAGTTAACTCTGAGTAGTATGTGTGTTTTTAAAAAGCAGAATTACTTTGGCTTGTATTCCCTACTGAGTAAAAAAATGGCCCAATCAATTGAGAGGAATGACATTTACAGATGTTTTTTCTTTGCATCTATATGTAAAATACTACCCAGTGAATTTATGTACTACAATTTTAAGGCCAAATTTAACTTTCACACCTTTTTCTTTTACTTTTTTGTTGTTTTTTGTTTTTTTACTTTTCTGTTTGATTTTTGAGGTCGGAATTGCTTTTTTGGGGGTGAGCTCGGCAGGCCCGCTGTGGTCAGGTTAGTGTTCTTCCCTTGGAGAAGGAAAAAAAAGCCTGCTGCCTCCTCCTGCCATCTACCTGAGGTAGTGGAACATGCAAAGCTCAGAGGAGCCGCCAGGGCCTGGGGGCGATGGAACAGGAGCGGATGGCACCAGCTGGGCTGCCTCGGTCAGCACTGACCACCCAGGCGGTGTCCTGAGCCCACACCGGGGCTGAGGCTCCCTGGGAGAGGCGGGCAGGCAGGCAACACCCCAGGGTCGGGGGCTCACAGGCCTGGGGGTGGGGGGCGGCGCTGGGCTCACAATAAGCAGAGGTCTGCAGGATCCCAGCCATACCTGGCCAGCATGCCAGAGAGCTGAGCAGTGACAAGCCTTTCATCAGCAGGGTCTGTCTCCTACCCTCGGTCTGGGTCCTTGGGGCCTGGGGGACACAGAAGGTACTTACTAGGGAGCTGAGACTGGAAGGCTGAAGCCAGAGGCCTGGGGTCTTGGGGGCCTGGCTGGGTCTGCTAGGGGACCTCATCTTCCCTGAGGAAGGGGCTTCCTGAGCAGACTAGGAGAGGCAGCACAGCCTGCAAAACAGCGGGTTGGGCCTGGAGATCTGAGAGTAGCTACTCGGGAATGGTGGGGCAGGGAGAACCTTGCCCAGAGGGATCCTTGGGGAGATGGGAGGGCTAAGTCGTTTCTTTTAATTTACTCAAATGTTTCATCATATCAAGTTATTTCTCTTCTTTTGTCAGTATTTTTTATTGAAGTATGGTTAATTTATAATATCACACTTTTAAAAATTAATTAATTCCTTTTTGGCTATGCTGTGTCTTCATTGCCGTGAGAGGGCTTTGTCTAGTTGCGATGCCTGGGCTTCTCATTGCGGTGGCATCTCTTGTGGCAGGGCACTGTCTGTAGGCATGTGGGCTCTAGAGTTTGGGCTCAGTAGTTGTGACTCACCGGGCTAAGTTGCCCTGAGGCATGTGGAACCCTCAAAGACCAGGTATTGAACCTGTGTCCTTAACCACTGGACCCCCAGGGAAGTCCTGTCACACCTTTTTAAAGTGGCCAAAAAATTGATGTATATATTTTCTTTGAAAAACACAATTTTTCAAATTGTCATGTGGGATTTTAATAAGCCATTTTCATAAGCTATTAGTAGTTTATTAACATGATATGTAGTACTACATCTGTAAAATGTAAATATATTAAAAATAGTCTATAAGGAAAAAGAGACAAAAGAGTGATTGGGGCTTTACTTGATTTGGAAAATTATTTTACTATTCTCAAATTTTCTTATGAGTTTTTGTTACAAAAATATATTTCAGTTAATTTAAATGAGAACTGTTTATGAGCAGTTTCTATTTTTCCCACATGAGCAATGCTACAGTAAATATCTTTAAACGTGTACTGGGACTTCCCTGGTGGTCCAGTGCAGGGCACATGGATTTGATCCCTGGTCCAGGAAGATCCCACATGCCTCAGGGCACCTAAGCCTGTTTGCCACAGCTACTGAGTCCATACCCCCTATAGAAGAGAGAAGCCTGTGCACCACAACTAGAGAACAGTTCCTGCTGGCCACAGCTAGAGAAAGCCCAGGCACAGCAAGGAAGACCCAGCTCAGCCAAAATAAGTAAATAAATAAACATGTGTGCTGAGGCGTTTTGTTTTTCTGAGGCTAGATTCCAATAAATATAGGATAAAGTAGGATCAAGCAGAATATATGTTTTAATACCTTGATTGCTATTATATCAGGTTACTTTTGGAAAAGACTAACAATCTACACTTTTACCCGCAGTACAAGTAGTCCTTTCTTTGTTACTGGTATATACTGTTACCTCTTTTCAATTTTTTGCCAAGGTGGTGGGTGAGAGATAGTACCCGATGACTTCAGTCTGCCTTTCTGTGACTTCTAGTGAAGTTCAGTATCTTCGCACAACATTTTAAAAAATTTGTTTTGTTTTGTTTGTTTTAATTTTGGCTGTGCTGCCACTGCAATGAGAAGCCCTTGCACCACAACAGAGTAGTCCCTGCCGGCTGCAACTATTAATAGTAGAAAGCCCACGTGCAGCAACGAAGACCAGCAAGCCAAAAATAAATAAAAGGAATCTTTCCCTCTTAGTGGGAAATACTGTTTGGTTAAACCATCTTCGCATTTCATCTTTGCTCTTGTCCTAGCCTGTGAGCAGGTACTGAAATTGAGTGCTGGCCAGAATTAGGCTACCTACCTACCCACAGTGGACATCTAGATATTCATGTATCTAATGGTGTAGCCCAGCCATTTTTTGAAAATAAAGAAATGGTACAAGTCACATGAATTTGGAACCTCTGGAAGAAAATTCTGCTTTGCCACCAACCTGGAATATTATAATCACTAAGACTTTTCTGAGAATGTACTTCCTAAAGACCGTGACATAGTGAAAATCAGCTGAAAGTAGAAATTCACTGTGAAATAATTATTTTTAAAAAACCAACTAAGATATTAGCAGGTGAGAGATCTTCTTTTTCTCTACCTGAGTGGATATAAATGAAATCCAGTGATGTTGTATTCTCCCACTCCTACAAATAAAAGTGTACAGAACCTTTAAAAAGTTGGAATCAAACTGAGAAAGCCTCTCCCCCAAGTATTCATCTGGTGCAGTACAGGGTCTAGAGATGACCCAGAGATGACCATCTTCCCAGAGATGACCATTTTGGCTTCTGAATTAATTGGAAATCCTGTACCTGTCCCACCTTTTGGGCATTCTTAATTGCTATTATTTTTTAAAAATTTTATTTATTTTTTAATTGAAGGATAATTGCTTTACAGAATTGTGTTGGTTTCTACCAAACATCAACATGAATCGGCCATAGATATTTTGTTGTTCTTCTATTGCACTGAAATTTGCTTCCCTGAAATTTCTTTCTAGATCTCCCATTTCTTGTTACAAAGAACAAAAGCCATTAAGAAACCTTTTAAAAACATATATATATTTATTTTTATTTATTCACTTATTTGGCTGTACCAGTCTTAGTTACGGCATGCAAATTCTTAGTTGCAGCATGTGGGATCTAGTTCCCCAACCAGGGATTGAGCCTGGGGCCCCCTGCATTGGGAGTGAGGAGTCTTAACCACTAGACCACCAGGGAAGTCCCAGGAACCCTTTCTTGATAAGAGCTTGCCCTTCCCTTCATACCTCTCTAAATTTTCCCTTTTCTAGATTAAACATTGTCTTGTTTAAGGATGCACTGTAGTTTGATAGAAAGAGGATGGATGGAGAAGTGAGAAGATAGGGTTTTCCTCCTGCCTCTTGCATGACCAGCCTGCTGACTTAGAATGAGCCACTTTACCATTCTGGGCCTCAGTTTTTTCTTTGTTAGGTGAGGAAATTGAATTTAGATAACCTTTAAGATTGCTTTCCACACTGGATTCTGGGTTTCTGTTTGGATGAGGCTTGTGTTAAATAGTTTGGTTTGACATCTCTCTGCCCTCTTGTGGACACTGTCTTGGGAAAAAAATAAAATATTTATTTGCTCAAAGAACAATATCATGGCCACCCCCCAATCAAAAATTCACCTGTATCAAACTGTCTGTTTTCACTTATTCATGTTCTCTTTTAGCCCTCATCCATAAATGTACATACCATATCAGGGATATAATCTTATAGTTTTTCCCTTCCCTAAATCATAGGCATTGATATATATTACTAGGAAGATGTCATATGTATATATGTATATATATTTTTTACTGAGCTATAACTCACATACCATAAAATTTACCCTTTTAAACTATACAATTTAGTGACTTTTAGTATATTTCTAAGGTTGTAAAGTCATCAACACTGACTCCAGACCATTTAAAACCACCCTAAAAAGAAATCCCATACCTATTACAATTCTCTCCTCTCGCCAGACCCTGGCAACTACTAATCTACTTTCTGTCTCTATAGTAGTTTGCCTGTTCTGGACCTTTTAAGTAAATAGAATCATACAATGTTTCTTTTTGTGTCTGGTGTATTTCACTTAGTATAATATTTTCAGGATTCATCCATGTTGCAGCATGCATTATTATTATTCTATATTTTTACTTTTTTCAACTAACATAATTATACTTTAATGCTATGTAATATTCCCTTATTGGGAGACATTTAAGATATATATATTTGCTGATACATATTTGTTGTTATAAAGAATGCTGCATCAATATTTTCATGTTTCTAATTCATCTATTCTCTTGAATTATTTCAGAATAAATTCCCATGGGTGGGATTACTGGGTCAAAGGGTATGAACATTTTTATGACTGTTGTCAATATTGCTCTTAAATTGTGGTGCCCAGAACTAAATGCAATTCTCAGATGTGTTCAGACAGAACAAGGTACTGTAGAGCTATTAAGTTCTCAAGGTCTGGACAGTATATCATCCTTTATATCAAGCAGTCTAAGAATTTATTAGCTTTTTTGGAGGGGGGTGGTTTCTCATGAAGCTTATAGCTAACTAAGGCCCTTAGGTCTTTTCCTAGGCACTGTGTCTTCAAGCTGAGTTTTCATCTACTCTGGGACTTAGGAGGCTTTTGAGGACTCCCTGGCTGGAATTTAGTATTTCTTTGCTTTCTTTTTTTCTCCAACAGTGAGTGTGTGGCCCCAACAAGCCAGCAGGTCTCGGTTTATTGCAGTGTTCGATGAGAACTGCAGATGGCGCCTTAAGGCTGTCACAGGGTAAATTATGTCCCTTCACCTTTTTTCTTTTAGGATCTAGTGGTGGTACCTCCTTTAGTTCAGTTCAGTTGCTCAGTTTTGTCCAACTCTCTGCGACCCCATGGACTGCAGCACGCCAGGCTTCCCTGTCCATTCATCACCAACTCCCAGAGCTTACTGAAACTCACATCCATCAAGTCGGTGATGCCATCCAACCATCTCATCCTCTGTTGTCCCCTTCTCCTCCTACCTTCAATCTTTCCTAGCATCAGGGTCTTTTCCATTGAGTCAGTTCTTCGTATCAGGTGGCCAAAGTATTGGAGTTTCAGCTTCAGCATCAGTCCTTCCAATGAATATTCAGGACTGATTTCCTTTAGGATGGACTGGTTGGCTCTCCTTGCTGTCCAAGGGACTCTCAAGAGTCTTCTCCAACACCACAGTTCAAAAGCATCAGTTCTTCAGCCCTCAGCTTTCTTTATAGTCCAATTCTCACATTCATACATGACTACTGGAAAAGCCATAGCTTTGACTAGACAGACCTTTGTTGGCAAAGTAATGTCTCTGCTTTTTAATATGCTGTCTAGGTTGGTTATAGCTTTTCTTCCAAAGAGGAAGCATCTTTTAGTTTCATGGCTGCAGTCACCATCTGCAACTAAAGTACCTCTTTAGTCAGTTCATTACCAGAGTTCAGTCCCCTCCTTTTGTTGGGAAGGTTAGAGAAACCGTGAACGTCAAATTAAGTATGTTTTGTAGATGTCATTTGATCTTTTGAGAAACTCTGGGGAAATCTCAGGGCTTTGCTTGAACACAAATTTCATGCCCCTGCTTTCGTTTTTGAAGTTCATACCCCGAGAAGCTGACTTTTTGGCTTCTCTTTATGTTCCTTGCCATCTCTTCCTCTTAGTGGCAAGGGACTCAAACTTGTTCAACTAACCGGTTTTGTTTGTTTTGCTCAGGTGGGTTCTGAACAACAAATGCAGAAAATTTACATAGGGTTCCAGCTAAATCAGGTTGCATTTCAATAATTTATTGCTTTCTTCATTTTCATTTTCCTTTTCTTCCCAGTTCTCTTCTTTATCCCCACCTTTCATCCATCTGCTACTTGTAAACTATTATATTAATAATTTTCAGCAAGACCTTGGGTTTTCTGGATTTAAACTTCACTGATAAGTTTCAACAGAATAGAGCAGTGCCCTTTGTGGGAAAGTTGGAAGGGAATGATTTTAAAACCCATTCTGTGCCAGACCTTATTTCCATTTGGGGATAAGAAGGGTTGCCAGGAACATCCTCTGCTGGGCACTGACTAACTTAGCATGAGAGCCTGGCTTTGCAAGCATCACTTAAAGGGACGTTTTTCCAACCGTCAATAGGTCAGGCACCTTTCAAATGAATTACTGTCAGGAAAGGAATGGGAAGCGTATAGAGGAAATCTAGGTGTCTTCTATTCATATATTTCCCGGTCACAGATCTGAGGGCCATTGAGGCTCATGTTACTCCCCCGCTTCTCCTTCCTACCTATAATCACCAGTTTGAACTTGGCTTCTCTTTAAAAAAAAAAAAAGATTAAAAATTATTTATTCATTTCCGGCCGTGCTCGGTCTTTGTTGCTACACACAGGCTTTCTTAAGTTGCAGAGGGTGGGAGTGGGGCTACGTTCCAGTTGGGGTGTGAGGGCTTCTCAATGCAGTTGCTTCTCTTGTTGTGGAGCACAGGCTCTAGAGTGCAGGCTCAGTAGTTGTGATGCACAGGCTTAGTTACCTTGCAGCTTGTGGAATCTTCCCGAACCAGGGACAAGCCTGTGTCCCCTGCACTGGCAGGTAGGTTCTGAACCAGCGGACTACCAGAGAAGTCCATTGGCTTCTCTTGCTACCTTCCCTTTCATTCCTGGGGTCCACAGTAAAGAGTGTAAGTTTACTGCTTTTCTATGTAATTTGAGTTGAAAAACACTTGCTCATTTTATATTGTGTGACTGGGAACTCTGCCTCTTAGCAGTTGACTTTTTTGTACAGCCAAGAGACTGATCACTTCAGACCCATCTCCCTTCAAACTCTAATTCTTTGCCATCAGTGTGTTTCTTGTTCTCATGTTCATGTCTTTGCTGATGTCAGTCTTCTGTAATTCTTTTTCTCCTCTGCTAATCCAAATCTTTATACTTCTTTTATGATCCAGCTTAAGGTTTATCTCTAAATGATGCCTTCACTGATTAGGTCCATCTCCAGTAATCTTTCCTCTTTGAATTCCTTCAGCATTCTTGTCCACTTTGTACTGTTCTATCAAGCATTTTCTTACATGTTGCCATATAATCATTCTATATCTCATGTTGTTGTTCAGTTGCTAAGTCGTGCCCAACTCTTTGTGACCCCATGGACTGCAGCATGCCAGACTCGCCTGTCCTTTACTGTCTCCTGAAGTTTGCTCAGATTCATGTCCATTGAGTTGCTGATGCTATCTAACCATCTCATCCTCTGCCAACCCCTTCTCCTTTTACCTTCAATCTTTCCTAGCATCAGGGTCTTTTCCGATGAATCAGCTCTTCGCATTGGGTGGCCAAAGTATTGGAGCATTAGCTTTAGCATCAATCCTTCCAATGAATATTCAGGGTTGATTTCCTTTAGGATTGACTGGTTTGATCTCCTTGCAGTCCAGGGGACTCTCAAGCGTCTTCTCCCGCACTACAGTTTGAAAGCATCAATTCTTTGGCACTTCTCCTTCTTTATAGTCCAACTCTCAAATCCGTACATGACTACTCAAAAAATCATAGCTTTGACTATATGGGACTTCGTTGGCAAAGCGATGTCTCTGCTTTTTAATACACTGTCTAGGTTTGTCATAGCCTTCCTTCCAAGGAGCAAGCATCTTGTAATTTCATGGCTGTGGTCACCATCTGCAGTGATTTTGGAACCCAAGAAATTAAAATCAGTCACTGCTTTCACTTTTTGCCCATCTATTTGCCTTGAAGTGATGGGACTGAATGTCATGATCTTAGTTTTTTGAATGTTGAGTTTTAAGCCAGCTTAAAACTGGCTTCACTCTCCTCATTCACATTTATCAAAAGGCTCTTTAGTTTCTCTTCATTTTCTGCCATTAGAGTGATATCATATGCATATCTGAGGTTGTTGATATTTCTCCTGGAAATCTTGATTCCAGCTTGTGATTTATCCAGCCTAGCATTTTGCATGATGTACTCTGTATATAAGTTAAATAAGTAGGGTGACAATATACAGTCTTGTTGTACTCCTTTCCCCAAACTTTCAACCAATCCACTGTTCCATGTCCGGTTCTGTTGCTTCTTGATCCTCATACAGGTTTCTCAGGAGACAGGTAATGTGGTCTGGTATTCTCATCTCTTTAAGAATTTTCCACAGTTGGTTGTGAGCCACATAGTCAAAGGCTTTAGTGTAATCAATATAGATGTATATGTTTTTCTGGAATCCCCTTGTGTTCTCTATGATCCAACAAATGTTGGCAATTTGATCTCTGATTCCTCTGCCTCTTCTAAATACAGCTTGTACATCTGGAAGTCCTTGGTTCACGCACTGCAGAAGCCTAGCTTGAAGGACAGAAGGACTATCTTCTCTCAATGCAAGTAACAGGACATTTACTAAATATGCTAAATTTCTGTTTAAGGAAGTTTGGGTTTCTTGAGCATGAGCCACCCATTCTTTTTACTTGGCTTTGCAATAGACCTTCCTCTCCTACAAACAAACGAACCCCTGCTATTTAACAATTGAGGCTTGATGTCCTTGTTTGTTAAATGAGGACAGTGATGCTTGCCTCACAGGGATGTTGAGACATTCAAATGAGATGTGCTGAGGGCACTTTATAAACCCTAAAACATTTTACAGAGGGTGGCATTATCACTTTTTAAAAAATGGTGACAGACTGTATCGGTGAAAGAACATGCTAAAATTCCATGAATGAACTTACAGTAAAGCAGTATTACTTATATTTTTCACACATAGAAACAAATTCACTAAGGATCAATTTCAAGTTTTTAATGAACCTGCAACTGAGTGTTTCAAATCTGAGTTTTGAAATGAGGTTCAAAACTCAAATCTGAGGTTCTGAAATTGTCACTAATTTTGTGATATAAAGATTCAACCTTTGATAATTTAAGGCTCTAACATCTGATACACAATTGAATTTGGGTATGTTACCCATGTCTTTGAACCTCAGTTTTGTTATCTATAAAACAGGAAATTCCAACCTAATCAAATCCTTCTAGTAGAATCTTATAGAATGGATGTTCAAAGAAACGTTAATCCTACACAGAAGTCTCCTGGGTAAAAAAAGTTTCCTTGGGGGAAAGCTGCATACTATATACTGCATTCCTTTCAATATTAAAAAAACACATTACCATATTAAATGCTCCTGGAAGGAAACTAATTTATTTTGAATTTTTCAAAATTAATTTTTATTGGTGTATAGTTGCTTTATAATAAACCAATTTATTTTGATTTTACCAAGACTTTCCCAAACTCATTTGGACCTGGAATAGTTTTTTTAGATAACATCTATTCAGCATCCACAAAACTACGTTTCTAAGACACACAGTGTGGACTACCAACATGAATATTCTTAGGTATCAGAGGTAGTCCAAGCAAAGGGAAAAGTATACCCTGATGAGATATTCTCTGCTGGTCTTCATGCTTGTTGTGGTTTGTGGCATCAGCTTTAGTCATCAGAGACTTTAACCTCTTTTTTTTCCCCCTAATAAAAACATGGAATCTGACAATCAGTCACTTTGGATATAGAATATCGACTCAAAGAAAAACATGCTAAAATTTCTGATCACAAGGGTCTATTGGAAAATATATTAAATTAGGTCATGTTAATTTTTGCAGCATATATCTGCCAAGGTGATGATTGCATCATGGTTTATCTTTAGTTCTAATTTGCCTCAATCATTAGGTAACCTGGGATAAATCATTTCCCTTAAGGCTGAACTGAGATATATGGATGTTTTTTCTAAATAGTCTTCTGTTGTAATCCTTAGCAGTTATTCTAATCATTTCAAAAATTTGGTTGTTTTTGTGTTTTCTTTGGAGTAGGTCACAGTATTATATATTGAATTTATTACAGCATTTCCTTTCTTCCAATATAATTAGTAGATTTTAAACAATTTGCCACTGTTTTAAAGCAGGCAATGATCAGTTAATTGAGTACCATATAAAGTGAAAACTGTATATGTAGTATAAAGAACAATGAGAAAATTAATCTTTATAGCCCATGTAAAAGGTATTTTTGAAGCATTTGTTCAATATCCTTTTAGAGAGGTTGAGTGCTGCATGGAAAAAGATGGGCCATGAGTTGCAGTACCCCTCTTGAAAATTCTACTTAGTAAAACAATGCTTTACGTTACCCACCCTTCTGGGAGAGCCATTAGTTTTTGAGTTAAACCTTGTGAAGAGCCTACACCTACTGTCATCCCAGGGACTTGGCAAACTATTCCTTTCAACCACACTCAGAACTCTCCCTTAGAGGAGATATGATTCCATCTGATTCAGTTTCCAGTTATGTTTTGACAACTCATAGATCTGGTCTAGGCATGCTCCTGTATCCACCTCCCTTCTCTTTAAGTGGGATATCCACATATAAAAACTCTCTCCCATTAGACCACAGGCTCTTTTAGGAAAGGCATCATGTCTCTCCTAACGGACTAAGGTTTCCAAGAGTGAGGATTTAATTTTTCTCCCGAGGAAGAAATTATATTAGTTTTGCAGCAACATCAGACCCTGTAACAAAGGTGTTACCCAAATGACTTTTGGTTGGTGAAATCAGTCATAGAATAAGATCTTGGATCCTATTGGTTTAGGTCTCATTCTTTAGTATGAAGTTTCCTATTAACCAGGGTCCTATCATCCCATTCCTGCACTGTATGGGAAGGCAGAATTGTGGAAGAATTACTCACGTATTCCTCTTTGTTCCTACTTTGCACTTTTCTGTTTTAGCACTTATCATCCTGTTATAGTTATTTAATAGCTTTCATCCTCTATTACAACTGGATACTCTACTTGAGGATAGTGATCTAGTTTTACTCTGTGTAAGTGGCCCACCCCTAGAACAATGTCTCCCACTCATTGGGTGATCAGTGAAAAGAGAGCAGATATTTGGATGGCCTGCTTCTATTTGAATCTTTGAAAGAAGATTCAATAGTAAGCAACACATTGTGAGTGCCCTAACTAGTTGGATGACCTAATCTTCTGTTTCTTTAGATCTGTAAATGATGTGGTTGGATTAGCTTAGACACTATTAATCAAGGGTCAGTGGGCTCTAGAGGATTTTTGGCCCTTCCACTCCATCCAAAGTTAAAAACCAAAGGACCAGATCTACTTGGAGAGATCTACCTGTACTGCCACTCCAACAACAAACCTGTGGGAACCAAAATTACATTATGCCTATGGTGTCTATCCACTCCCATATCCACTCTCTGGCTTGTGGTTGGTGCCTGCCCAGAGCCCCTTATACTTTGCCTTCAAAAGAGAACATGGGGACAGACTCTGATTAACCTTTTCAATGCCCACCCTGTAGCCACTCCTGACCAGTTGGCAGTGGGGTGAGTGCTTCATACATGGAGGAAACCGGCTAGAAAGGTGCACAAATATTAAGAGATTGTCTGGCCCTGGGGTGCTTGGGAATCTAACCACGAATAAGAGTGTTTAACAGAAAGATTCGACGGGCAATGTGACTGACCACAGCCGTGTAGAGGGATGCAAAGGACTGAGTAGACCAGAAAACCGACACAGAAATGGACTTGGTATATCTGGTGAACGTGGCAGCGAACCCTCAACTTGCTCCCGAAGCTACCTTGCACCAGGCTAGGGAGACCCATCCTCCCGCCACCACCCCGCAGCAGCCTCTACGGATTCCCAGGAGGCTGAGCGGCAAAGAAGTCCGGACGTCCGGGCGTTTCCCACAGCTGGTGGCTCTGAAATAGCCTTCTGGAATAAAACTTAGGTCGGGAAAGAGGCGAAATGGAAAGTGGTGTTAAGTCGTCGGGGAGAATTCGTAGCGCCAAAAGGAGAGCCGTCTGGGAGACCAGAGTCCCGCCGGGATCCAGAGAAAAGCCCCTCGAACGGTTCCCCTCGAGGCGGCCGCCTTCGGCAACCTCCGGGGGAGTTTCGGCTCTTTCCGGCAGTTCCAGCTCTGGCCCTCTACTCCCAGCGCGTGCTGTCCCCCCCACCCTACGCCGCCCAGCTCTTTCTGGGACTAGCCATTCTGCGCGCGGCTCCGAGCTCGTGTCCCACACCCCTCCCGACTCCCATCTAGTTTGTTCCCCAACCCACTCTTCCAATCCCTTCCCTGCATCGTTCTTCCCGATTCTCGGCGACGCCCGAGCTTCCTCAACTCGGGCGCGCGATCCACAGGGCGGTGTGAGGCGCGAGGGACCCGGTGGCGGGAGGAGCTATAACCCGACGGACAGGCGGCCACCTCTCGCCTCGCGCCTTTCCGTGCGCGGGTCGTCGGCTCGCGGGGGCGCCTCGCGCCCGGGCCTCACTCGCGGGCCAGTTGGCTGCAACGGCCTCGAGCTCGGCGCGCCGGGTTCGCGCTGGCGCGAGCACGCGCCCTGTGCGCTGGCTAGCGGGCGCGCACGCGCCCGAGCGGACTGCGGGGCGGGGCGAAGAGCTCGAGCCACGGCGAGGTCGGTGCGGATCGGCTGGCACTCCGGCCCCAGCCGCGGCTGCGATTCCCAGCCCGCCGCCCGGCCGAAGAGGGAAGCAGAGAAAGGGGCGGTGGGGGCGGGGCGGCGTCCGGCTCCGGGAGAGCTGGGGGAGGAGCGCGACGGCTGCAGCTCTAGAAGAGGAGGAGGCGGCGGCGGCGGAGCTCCTTTCCTCTTCTCAGACCCCAGAGCGTCCGGGACGCAGAGCCGGAACTGGGGAACGCGGCGACTGTGGGGGCCCGGGATAGGTGAGGCTCTGGGAGCTGGTGGAGGGGTGGAGGAGGGATGAAGCAGGGCACTGAGGTGCAGAGAGCGGGCTTGAGGGAAGGCACACGGGGAGGGAGCAGTTGTTGGGGGTTGGGGTACCGAGAGGAGGGGACGTGAACCCTTTGAGACCTGAAGTGCCCAGATGGTGAAAGGTTTCTGGGGTCAGTGGGGCGGGCCGAAGCACACGGTTCCGAGTTGAGGGGTTTCCAGAGGCATAGGCCGGGGAAACAATGGAGTGAGGGGGGACTCTGATGTGAGCGTGTGTGGGGTACTGGGTTTTAAGAAACAACGAGAGGTCGAAAGGAATGAAAGAATCGATCATTTGGTATGAGAAGTACAATGAACTGGAAATCATCGGAAATGCGTAAGGTCATCTGCGTGGGTGTTGAGGTCCTTAGGATTTGGGGGGCAAAGTGGGATTTGAAAATAAGAAAGAGGAGGGCATTTTTGGAATTGGGGGCGGGGGGCGGGAAACGGGACGGAAAATAGAGCCAAGAGGGGCAGACACATAAAATAGATGTGGTTTGGGTTTGAATTAAAGCAGAAGAGTAAGTCCAGTTAGAGAGTATAGGTTAGGTGGACTGGAGTGGCATTTTTCTAATTCATCCAGGATGACGGGGTTCTTTTAGAAGGTGGATTTTTCTCTGGCATGTCCCTCTGCTAAGGAGTACAAGCTGCTCTTTTAACAATTTGGTTATCATTTATAGTTCATTTCATTGATAAAGCGTTCCTGTAATATTTATTTCCCTTCTCTATGTAATTTACCTGCGGTTAATGAAGCAGGAGAGGACAGGTCACTAGAAACAGGCATCTTGCTTTGAGCTTGGTTATTGATAATGCAGAGTTTAGGGTGTTTGGAGGAGAACCAAGAGTTAGTTTGTTCATTGAAAGGTGATGAACAGCCTTGATAAAATCTGAGTTATCTGTACTTTGTTAGAATTATGGTTTCTCACTGAGAAATGATCATGTACCGTCTGCTACTGGTTTGATGATTGTGGGAGAGAGTTTGGTTTTGTCACCAGAAATTCCTGATGCTGATTTCAAATTATCAGGCTATTTTGTACCTTCCAGTTTGAATTCAGGTGATTTGAAAATATTGTGGGGAAGTATTTCAGGGGTTGTGTATGATCTTTGCATTTCCTTGATACTTGGATTTCCAGACCAAATTTTGGATGATACTAGATACCAGATTGCATATTTTGAAATTGTAGTTACCATTATGTATTCATAAATAGTCCATATTAAGCCTTTTATTTTGAGGCATTAAGTTTTGCTGACTCATCTAAGATTTCTGGGAATTTTTCAGTTTATATTTCTCAGCTTGGCCTCAGATAGTAGCATTAGGCTATTTTATAAAGGTCCAAAAAGAATGATCTAAATTGTCACTTTTCTTCTGTTATAAAAAGTGAACAAAGCAAGAAGTGAGTGCAGTTTCCTCATTAGTGATAATGAAGTGCTAAGATTGGTTTCCACGTATCATCTCATTTAATTTAATCCTCATAATCATTTCCTGTTTTATAAATTCAGAGATTAAATAACTTAATAAGGTCACAAAACTAGTAGTGAATAAAACTGAATTCATACCCACTCTGGACACTCCTTTAAGTGTTCCATGTTGTCTACCTGCTTTTTCCTTCTGATCTTGGTTGTATAAACAGCATGAATTGGTTGAAACCTGGGTCTGATACAGTGATCTAGACAAAGATTGAGTTGATGGGCTACATCTGTAGAGTTTTTTGAAGGTTTATTGCCCCTGTGATTTAACAAATCTTCTGGGTTCCAGATAATAGGCAAAAATGTCCTCTTGCTAAGGATTTGTCCTGTGAGCACACTTAATTTTCTGTTTAGTCTAGTGTACTGCTGAAGTACTGTGCATACGTGGCACTCTTCCTTGTGGAAGTCAAGACAGCCAGTTGTGGAGCCAAAACCAATTAACTCTGGAAAACAATCGAAAACTGCTGAATGCTCAAGTGCCCTCCAGGCACCTGTTGAGTCCACAGTTGGTACTGGCATTATCTCTAAATATAGACAGGATCCTCTTAGAAACCAGGAGTAAAACTACTAGAACCGAGAGACACAGCTGGGGCCTGAGGGAGGAGCCAGAGGTTAATGGCCGAAACATCAGCATAGCCTGTGGAGGCTGATCAGGAGCAGGAAAGGCTACAGATACTAGTGAATTGCAGGAGGTGAGGGAATTTTTATTTGTTGAGCAGTTAGGTATTCTAGGGACTGACTGAACTCAGTGTGTTTTATATATGTTACTTTATTAGATCTTCAAATAATCCTATAAGGTAAGCATTATCCTCATCTTTTAGATGAGGCTTGGAAAAGGTTAAGTAACTTTGTAATGATGGTGAAAGAAGTTTATATTTTTACTATTATATTGCTACTTGCAGTTTCCATTGTAGAGGCACCCTATTAAAACTGGAAAATTAAAAAAAAAAAAAAACTGGAAAATTAAACTCACTCTTTAGGATCCACTATGCTGCTTTGTTAGAAGTAAAACTGATTGTCTTGCTGCTTACATTGGAGACTGAAAGGTAAAGCTTATATTTTTCTGATTTAAATATTGGGAAGGGGAGCCCATTCATTATTTAACAAATGTCCTATAGAATGTAGTTCACCTTCTAATATATCTTCCTATCATATGCCAGTGATATGATACCGATATATAAATCTGTAGTGTATGAAAATGCCATGTCCATCCCTCCTGTTCTGAGGTCTTGACTTTCAGGCAGGTCATCTAGGCTCGGAGGATGACAGTGAAGCATGCCTATTGCAGACTCTTACCACTTTTCTTGATGTTTTTGCCTCAAAGATTTGATCATCATTCTTGCTTGGTTACTTTAAAAAAATTGTGGTAAGATATACGTAACATCATTTAAACTACTTTTTCAAGTGTACAGTTCAGTGGCATTAAATCCATTCATACTGCTGTGAAACCATCACCACCATCCAACTCCAGAACATTCTTATCATCCCAAACCAAAATTCCTGTTAAAGAATGACTCCTCATTCTTCTTTTTCCCCAGCTCCTGGCAATCACTATTGCACTTTTCTGTCTCTAGGAATATGATTATTCTAGGTACCGCACATAAGTGGAAGTATATAGTATTTGTCCATTTGTGTCTGGCTTATTTCACTTAGCACGTTGTCTTCAAGGTTCATCAGTGTTTTATCCTTGTCAGAAGTTCATTCCTTTTTAGAACTGAGTAATATTCCATCATATTATGCATATACCACATTTCATTTATTCATTCATCTATAACTGGACACAGGTTGATTCCACCTTTTGGCTATTGTGAGTAATGCTGCTGTGAACATTAGTGTCCAAATACCTGTTCAATATCTGTTCATACGATTATCCTATGTTTAAGTTTTTGTGGCAGTTTGGTTACTTTTTTATATATAATTTTATTTATTTATTTTTTGGCAGTGCAGGGTCTTCGTTGCTGCATGGGCTTTCCTCTGGTTGCACGGATCAGGGGCTACTCTCTAGTTGCAGTGCTGGGGCTTCTCATTATTGTGGCTTCTTTTGTTGCGGAACACAGGCTCTAGGCATGTGAACTTCAGTAGATGTAGCACCTGGGCTCAGTAGTTGTGGCTCCTGGGCTCAAGATCACAGGCTCAGTAGTTGTGGCCAACCGGCTTTGTTGCTCCGAGGCATATGGGATCATCCCTGACCAGGGATAGAATCGTATTTCCTGCATTGGCAGGTGGATTTTTTACCTTCCCTGAGCATCCAGGGAAGCCCAAGTTTGGTTACTTTTAAATGATGATTTTATTGTTTGTTCACCTGAAGGTAGTCCTTGACCTTATATTTGAGGGCTGCAGTTTCCTCTACTGACTTTTTCTGTCCAGTTTGCAGGACACTTGCACAGGAAATGATTTGTCCAGTTTTTATGGCTCTCTCTTAGCTTCTGTCTAATTATATATATATATATCAAGACATCTAGCAAGCACCTTAAAATAGAGTTCAAGTTAGCAATAAAAGTACTTTTGAAAATCTTGTAGGAGCTTTAGTTGATGAAGAAAATAGGAGTTTCTGTTTTAAAGTATGAAATATATCCAGTGTGGAAGGGACCATTTGTTATACACAGATTTTTTCAGTCATACCTATAACTGTGGATGATCATCTTAAGAATCTTATTTGTGTATATATTTGAAAAATCTGGTACTTCCCTGGTGGTCTGATGGCTAAGACTCCACACTCCCAATGCTGGGGACCCAGGTTTGACCCCTGGTCAGGGAACTAGATCCTACATACTGCAGCTAAGAGCTCACATGCCATAACTAAAGATCCCGCATGCTGCAACCTGGTGCAGCCAAAATAAAAATAAATATTGAAAAAGAAAAATGTGTCAGTAGTGTAGATCATCTTCAGTTCACTTTGCTGCCTTTGGTTGAAAAATTTAGGGTGCTTTTTTTTTTTTTTAGGATGCTTTTTTCATTTCAGAATATTTTATATGTATGTTGTTGTTGTTCAGTCGCTCAGTCATGTCCAACTCTTTGCGACCACGTGGACTGCAGCACGCCAGGTTTCCCTGTCCTTCCCCATCTCCCAGAGTTTGCTCAAACTCGTGTCCATTGAGTCAGTGATGCCATCTCATCTTCTGTCACCTCCTTCTCCTCCTGCCCTCAGTCTTTCCCAGCATCAGAATCTTTTCCAGTGAGTTGGCTCTTTGCATTAGGTGGCCAAAGTGTTGGAGCTTCAGCATCAGTCCTTCCAATGAATATTCAGGATTGATTTCCTTTAGGATTGACTGGTTTGATCTTGCTGTCCAAGGGACATGTATGAACTGCTGGTTATTGCTTACCTTCTGTATCCTTTATTAATTGAAAAGAGTTTGAGTGCCTACTATATGCTTTAAATATTTCAGGAAGGTAGCTGTAATACAGGAAGTACTGTTTGAGTCGATTTTCTCTCCCTCCCTTTATATATTTGAGAGAGACAGAGTTGTCACATAGTACCGGATATAGTAGATTGAAATAGCTGCAGGCTGACAGTGAACTGTTTCTTAGGATGGGTCTAACCTCCAATTTCATTTTTTCTAATTGTCACAAGGAGGTTAATTATGCCTGCATCTTGCTTCTTGAGATTATTGGGTTACAAAGGGACTTCAGGCTTACATGCCATTTTCTGGGAGCCTCTTTCGGAATCTTAGTGAGTTTATACTTACCTTGGATGTGGTGTGTTGGTTCTGAAATATCTCCAAAAGATTTTAAAGTTTTGGATATTAACTTTAAATATCCAAACACTTTATCTTTAGGTTGCTGGATATAAGGATTGGCCAGAAGCCAACATTTACTCTTCATCTTTATTTATTTATTTTTTTTTAAAAAATATTTATTTATTTATTTGCACCAGGTCTTTACTTGCGGCATACAAACTCTTTAGTTGTGGCATGTGGGATCTAGTTCCCTGACCAGGGATTGAACCCAGGTCCCCTGCACTGGGAGCATGGAGTCTTAGCCACTGGACCACCAGGGAAGTCCCTACTCTTCATCTTTAGATTTACCATGGTGGCTGATTGTGGTGGGTTGCTGAAATATACATGTATCTTCTGCATTGACTCTGCAGCAGCCCCAGGCCTTAAAATATTCTGTAGGATCTGAGAACATAACCACCAGCTTAAGGCCTCTGCAGTCATTGTCCTCTGACTAATTTGTGGTTAGGAGTTACACAGCGATTCTTACTAGTGCAAACCCTAAATGACAACCTTGGATTGTTGGTTAGGATTTTTTTATATTACTTAATTAGCAAAATGACATGATTACTAGTTGTGGAGTGTGTATTTGTGTCTGTGTGTTCTTTAGAGTTGGTTAAAGGGTGTTGGGATTGAGGAGAAGGAGGTTTGTGATGAAGCCATTATATGATTATAGTTGGGTCATGTTAGATAAGTGAAGATAGCTTTTGTACTTGAAGATGCTGCTGATGATGTTACTTCTTATTGAGCTGTATAAAACTGGAGAGACCTGTTTGTAAAACCTACAGTCTTTCCTCTCTTGAATACGTGTGATCTGTCCAGTAGCAAATGCTTCTGTTTAAGGTTACCATCAGTAGTAGAGCAATGCCTGTGTGCTCAGTCACTAAGTTGTGTCCAACTGTTTGCAACTCCATGAACTGCAGCCCACCAGCCCTCTTTCCATGGGGTTTTCCAGGCAAGAATACTGGAGTGGGTAACCATTTCCTCCTCCAGGGGATCTTCCTGACCCAGGGATCGAACCCTCGTCTCCTGCATCGGCAGGCAAGTTCTTTACCACTGAGCCAGCTGGAAAGCCCAGTAGAGCAGTACTTTAAATTATCTACTTAGTCTCTGATTACAACATGCAGTGTGGTCAGCCCACTGCTGGCTCGTCTTGGTGTTTTCTACTGACATTGATTAAAAATGTGCACTAGTGTGTGGTGGAAGTGACTCTCTCTGACTTTGGTTAATAACCTCTTATATCTTTATATAAAGTAAATTGCCATCATAACCTACCTGCATGTCCTGCACAAGCTTTCAGGATAAGGATCTCATCATTAGAGGCTCCCTCACATTTGATGGGAACAGTGAAGCTTATTTATAACTATGATGGAATGACAGGAAATTAAGGTGTTATAGGACCTCAGTGGTCCTATAAGGTGGTACTGTGGTACAGAACCACCAAAGACTGAGTCAGCCATTTAACTCAGATGCAAACTTGATGATTTGTTACATCTTACCAGTCAGTACACACACGGTTTCTTGAGAAGACTATCTAATTTCTTTGTTAAGTTGACAGTACTTTAAACAAAGCTTTGTTGGGTAATTATTTTCACCTCTTTCACTATTCAAAGCTTGTATTTTATGGAGGTCTTTTTTTGTTTTTAATTTTTTTGCCATGCCACAAGGCTTTCAGGATCATAGTTCCCTGACCAGGGCTCGAACTTCAGCCCTAGCAGTGAAAGAGCTGAGTCCTGTCTAGTTAACTGCCAAGGAATTCCTTGAAGATCTTTTAAAAGTTGTTTGACATTTGTCATTTGTCTGCCAGCCCATAATGTTACGATGATGCAATAAGTTAGACTACGCAATATTGTTATGTGATGTTATTCTCCTGTTACAGTGAGTGAAGCTTATTCTCTAGTTGCGATGCACGTGCTTCTTGTTGCAGTGGCTTCTCCTGTTGTGGAGCACAGGCTCTAAGGCACGTGAACTTCAGTAGTTGTGGTGCACAGGCTTAGTTGCCCTGTGGCATGTGGAAGCTTCCCAGATCGGGGATCCAACCCATGTCCCCTGCATTGGCAGGCAGATTCTTAACCACTGGACCACCAGGAAAGTCCCTGGCATAAAATTTTATTTGATGGGGAAAAGGGCTATGAAGGTCCTACTTTCTTATCAATATTAAGAAAAAAGAGCAGAAATCTGGCTCTGAATCTCTGTTCTGTCTAGTACTCCCTCTGTGGATTTGGTCAAGTAATTTCTCTGAGCCTGTTGTCTGTGTTTCTGAATCTGCACAGGATTGTCAGGACTATTGGATTTTTTTTTTTTCTGAAATGAAATCCACAATGCATAAAATTAACTCTTTTAAAGCATACAATTCAGTGGTATTTAATAAATTCACTGTGTTGTACAATCATCACTGTATATAATTCCAGAACTGTTACATCAACCCCAGAGGAGGCCATATACCCATTATGCAGTCTCTCCTCATTCTTCCCCCCAACCCCCCGCCCCGTCTTTGTTAACCACCAATCTCTGCAAATTTACCTGTTCTGGATATTTCAAGTAAAAGGAATCATGTAATATGTGATTTTTTGTGTCTGGCTTCTTTGATGTAGCATAGTGTTTTTGAGGTTCATCCATGTTGTACCGTGTGTCAGTACTTCATTCATTTTTGTAGCTGAATACTATCCCACTGTGTAGATATATCATATTTTGTTTATCCATTTTTTCTGTTGATGGGCAGTTGTTTCATTTCTGCCTTTTGACTGTTATGAGTAATGCTGCTTTGAACATTCTTGTACCATTTTTTGTTTGAATCCCTGTTTTCAATTCTTTTGGGTTTATTCCTGAGGGTGGAATTCCTGAATCATGTAGATTTCTTTTTGGGTAACTGCCATACTGTTTTCCACAGTGGCTATACTATTTTACATTCTCACCAGCAGTGCACAAGGGTTCCAGTTTCTCTACATCTTTGCTGATACTTGTTATTTTCCTTTTTTTCTTTGATTATAGCCATCTTTGTAGGTATGAAATGGTATTGTGAATTTTATTTGCATTTCCTTACTAATGACTGGTGATGTTTAATATCTTTTCATGCGCTTATTGGTCTTTTGTGTATCTTCTTTGGAGAAATGTCTATTTAAGTCCTTTGCCTGGTTTTAAACTAGATTGTCTTTTTGTTGAGTTATGACTGTTGATTTTTAATAGTTAGTAACGCTTAGATCAGTGAGTGCACATAGTAGGCACTTAATATTATAATTATTTTTGGTACATGTGACCTGAGTTGGAAGGAAATGTTGCATAGCTTTTCCAAATAGGAGTGGACAGGCAAAAAAAAAAAAACCTATCATTTGCTGTCAATAAAAGTTAGACTCTGGTAGTGTTGATAATTTACTTTGGATCGATGCTCCCAAATCAAGAAATTAGGGAGATATGTGCATAAAATCAGTTTATCTTTGGCAGAAATCAATGTTTCGTTAATGTTTAGTTTGTTCCTAAGAGCTTCTTAGTCAACAAAAGAGTCCTAAATGCAGTACTTGGGTGCAATCTCAGAAAAAACAAAATGATCTCAGTTCATTTCCAAGGCAAACCATTCAGCATCACAGTAATTCAAATCTGCGCCCCAACCACTGATGCTGAAGAAGCTGAAATTAAATGGTTCTATGATGACCTACAAGACTTTCTGGAACTAACACCAAAAAAATATATTGTTTTCATCATTAGGTATTGGAATGCAAAAGTAGGAAGTCAGGAGATACTTAGAGTAACAGTCAAGTTTGGCCTTAGAATACAAAATGAAGCAGGGCAAAGGCTTACAGTTTTGTCAAGAGAACACAATGGTCATAGCAGACACACTCTTCCAACAACGCAAGAGACGACTCTATACATGGACATTACCAGATGGCCAATACTGAAATCAGATTGATATATCCTTTGCAGCCGAAGAAGGAGAAGCTCTATGTAGTCAGCAAAAACAAGACCCGAAGCTCATTGTGGCTCAGATCATCAGCTCCTTTTGCAAAATTCAGGCTTAAATTGAAGAAAGGAGAGAAAACCGCTAGACCATTCAGGTAGTGGTGGTGGTGTTCAGTCACTCAGTCGTGTCCGACTCTTCTAACCGTGGACTGCAGACCATTCAGGTGTGAACTAAATCAAATCCCTTATGATTATACAGTGGAGGTGACAAGTTGATTCAAGGGATTAGATCTGGTAGACAGAGTGCCTGAAGAACTGTGGATGGGAGTTTGTAACATTGTACAGGAGGTGGTGACCAAAACTATCCCCAGGAGAAAGAAATGCAGGAAGGCAAAGTGGTTGTCTGAGAGGGGCTTACAAATAGCTGAGTAAAGAAGAGAAGCTAAAGGCAAAGGAGAAAGGGAAAGATACACCCAACTGAATACAGAGTTCCAGAGAATAGCAAAGAGAGAGAAGAAAGCCTTCTTAAGGGAACCATGCGAATAAATAGAGGAAAACAATAGAATGGGGAAGACTAGAGATCTCTTCAAGAAAATTGGAGATACCAAGGGAACATTTCGTGCAAAGATGAGCAAAATAAAAGATAGAAACAGCAAGGACCTAGCCGAAGCAGGAAAGATTAAGAAGACATGGCAAGAATACACAGAAGAACTATGATCTTAATGGTCTGGAGAACCATGATGGTGTGGTCACTCACCTAGAACCAGACATCCTGGAGTGTGAAGTCAAGTGAGCCTTAGGAAGCATCACTGTGAACAGAGCTAGTGTAGGTGATGGAATTCCAGTTGAGCTATTTCAAATCTTAAACGATGATGCTGTTAAAGTGCTGCACTCAATATGCCAGCAAATATGAACTCAGCAGTGGCCACAGTACTGGGAAAGGTCAGTTTTCATTCCAGTCCCAACGAAAGGCAATGCCAAAGAATGTTCAAACTACCATACAGTTGTGCTCATTGCACATGCTAGCAAGGTAATACTCAAAATCCTTCAAGCTAGGCTTCAGTAGTATGTGAACCAAGAACTTCCAGATGTTCAAGCTGGATTTAGAAAAGGCAGAAGAACCAGAGATCAAATTGCCAACATCCACTGGATCATAGAAAAGGCAAGGGAATTCCAACAAAAAAAATCTGCTTCTGACTACACTAAAGCTTTTGACTGTAGATCATAACAAACTGAAAAATTCTTAAAAGAGATGGGAGTACCAGAGCACCTTACTTGTATCCTCAGAAACCTGCATGTAGAACAAGAAGCAACAGTTAGAACCAAAGATGGAACAATGGATTGGTTCAGAATTGAGAAAGGAGTACAAGGTAGTATATTGTCCCACCTGTTTTCACCCCGCCTATTTAATTTATATGCAGAACTCTCGCATGCGTGCTAAGTCACTTCAGTTGTGTCCCAACTCTTTGCAACCTATGGACTGTAGCTCACCAGGCTCCCCTGTCCATGGGATTCTGTAGGCAAGAATACTGGAGTGGGTTGCCATGCCCTCCTGGGGATCTTCCTAACCCAGGGATTGAACCTGTGTTTCTTACATCCTTTGCATTGTAAGGCGAGTTCTTTACTACTAGTGCCACCTGGGAAGCCCATATGCAGAGTACATCATGCAAAATGCCAGGCTAAAAGACTCACAAGCTGGAATCAAGATTACCAGGAGAAATGTCAATAATCTCAGATATGCAGATATACACTCTTACGGCAGAAAGCAAAGAGGAACTAAAGAGCCTCTTGATGAAGATGAAAGAGAGTGAAAAGCTGGCTTAAAATTCAACATTTAAAATACTAAGATCGTGGTATCCAGTCCCATCACTTCATGTAAATAGCTGAGGGAAAAGTAGAAACAGTGACAGATTTTATTTTTGGGGGCTCCAAAATCACTGCGGATGGTGACTGCAGCCACAAAATTAAAAGATGCTTGCTCCTTGGAAGAAAAGCTATGACAAACCTAGCCAGCATATTAAAAAGCAGAAACATCACTTTGTGAACAAAGGTCTGTGTAGTCAAAGCTATGTTTTCTCCAGTAGTCATGTAGGGATGTGAGAGTTGGATCATAAAGAAGAATTGGACCAGTGCCGAAGAATTGATGCTTTCGGATTGTGGTGCTGCGGAAGACTCTTGAGAGTCCCTTGGACAGCAAGGAGATCAAACCAGTCAATCCTAGAAGAAATCAATCCTTAGTATTCATTAGAAAGACTGATGCTGAAGCTCCAGTACTTTGGCCACCTGATGCGAAAAATCGACTCATTTGAAAAGACCCTGATGCTGGAAAGATTAAGGGCAAGAGGAAGAGAATGACAGAGGATGAGACGGTTGGATGGCATCACTGACTCATGGACATGAATTTGAGCAAACTCTGGGAGATAGTGAAGTGATCAGGAAGCCTGGTGTGCCTTAGTCCATGGGGTTGCAGAGTCGGACAAGACTTGGTGACTGAACAGCAACAATTAATATAAAGCTTTGGGCTTCCCAGGTAGATCAGTGGTAAAGAACCTGCCTGCCAATGCAGGAGATGCCAGAGACATGGGTTTGATCTCTGAGTTGGGAAGATCCGTAGTAGGAAAAGGCAACCAGCTACAGTATTCTTCCCTGAGAAATTCCATGGACAATGTAGTCTGGTGGGCTATAGTCCATGGGGCTGCAAAGAGTTGGATACGACTGAGTGACTAAACACACACACACATAAAGCATAAATGTCATCTAGTTACAGGGTGTTGTTCATTCCTGTCTGATTCTTTGAGACCCCATGGACTCTATGTAGCCCATCAGCCTCTTCTGCCCCTCTGCCCATGGAGTTCTCCAAGCAAGAATTCTGAAGTGGGTAGCCATTCCTTTTTCCAGGGGATCTTACCAACCCCAGGATCCAACCCTTGTCTCTTGAGTCTCCTGCATTGGTAGGAGGATTCTTTATTGTTGAGCCACCGGGTAAGTTATAGCTCAGATTTAGATAATTCTTCTTCATTCTACCCTTTATAAGACATTTGTTATAAATGCTGTAATCAAAATTTTTTGGAAACTGGGTCAGGGTATCCTACCTTTTATACTGAGTGGTATGCAGTTGGTGTATCATTGTTTTTATGCATATTGCTGCTTGGCTTTATGGGGTGGTCAAAAGAAGAAGATAGAATAGGAGATAAAAATAATTATTAATTTAGAATCTTACCCTATGGTCGGTATATCCATCTAGAACCGATGAATGTATTTGCCAGGTTTGTGGATAGATGTACTCATTTCATTATATCATGATGTGGAGTAGGGGTAGTTGCTTTAGGCAGAACATACTGTGTATAAGTCAAAACTTGATTATTTTCTTGAAAAAGGCAAAAGAGTGTACACTTTCAGGAAGTGGCGATTATTCAAATCCGTCCTATAGTCCCATGCTTTATTCTTTAGGCCTCATCTCTGAACCCTCCTATCTTTTGTGATGCCTCTGTGTCTTGGCCCATTACCTGAATTCCCCTGAATTCTGCCTGGAATGCCTTGTAGTAAGTCTGTTGGGAGGAACTCTTGCCTTTCTGAAGTCTTTTAGGCAAATCAAACACTTTTCTTTTGGGCTTTTAAATCTGTAACGTACTTTCAGAAT
Source organism: Cervus elaphus (assembly GCF_910594005.1). NCBI lineage: Eukaryota > Metazoa > Chordata > Mammalia > Artiodactyla > Cervidae > Cervus > Cervus elaphus. The sequence continues at coordinate 30,170,702 of NC_057817.1, read as the reverse complement.
AGCACTTTTATCATGTGTGCTGTGCTTAGTCAGTGATATCCAACTCTCTGTGACCCCATGGACTGGAACCTGCTAGGTTCCTCTGTCCGTAGGGATTCTCCAGGCAAGAACACTGGAGTGGGTTGCCATGCCCTCTTTGAGAGGATCTTCTTGACCCAGGGATCGAACCCAAGTCTCCTACCTTGCAGGCAGATTCTTTACCGTCTGGGCCACCAGGGAAGCCCTGTACTTACAAAATGCACATTAAATTTTTAAAAATCAGTGCATCCACATGGTAAAATCAGTGCATGCACAAAATTAAAGAGTTCAGAAGTAAATGGCAAAAATAGTTTTTCCAGTTCTCTTCCCTGAAGAAAGCTGTGGGTAGTACTTCCTGGAAGTTTGTCCTTCCAGGGTTATTCTTTGCTGATATAAGAATTTTTATAGTGTGTGAAAGGCTCACTTTTTCCTTATTTTTTACTGCAAAGTAATTTATAAATATTGAAAACTTCACACACTATAGAAATATGTAGAGTGAAAGAGTTCCTTTACCTTGATCCTTAATCCTTGTCCTTCCCAGTAATAACTCTCCTCCACAGTAACATTCCTCTCTCCAGAGTTAATCCTGTTATAACCCTAGTGTGAACCCTTTCAGATTATTCTGCTTATGTTTACATACATCTATAAAATATTTTTTGTATGGTTATTTTATGATATTTTATATACTATTCTATATCTTCCTCTTAACATGTTTTGGAGATTTTTCTTCACATCAGTATGTACAGATCCATTTTATTCTTTTAACCTCTGCATGATGTTCATTCCATAATATACATATACTGTTTTTTTTTAACCATTTCCCAATTGATGGAAATATATGTATACCTATAGCTATCTCTGGAGGTATATAGATACCTGTATGCATCTATCTGTTGTAGTTTCTAACAGTGCTTCAGTGAATACTTAAAAAAAAAAAAAAAGTATTTATTTGACTGCATCAGGTCCTAGTTGCAGCACACAGGGATCTTTCATTGTGGTGCTGGGGCTTCTCTCTAGATGTGCCGCAGGCTCCAGAGCGAGTGGACTCAGTAGTTGTGGCATGCGGGCTTAGTTGCCCCACAGCATGTGGGGTCTTAGGTCCCTGACTAGGGATTGAAACATGTCCCTTGCATTGGAAAGCAGATTCTTAATACTGGACCACCAGAGAAGTCACAGCGAGTACTTTTTTTTTTTAAATAGGCCTCTTGTGGGACATATATGAGTGTTTTTCTAGGTTCTAGAAGTGGATTGCTAAGTAAAAGGGTATATTATTCTAAAAGCCTTGGTGGTGGTGGTGTTCAGTCACTCAGTCACATCCGACTCTTTGTGACCCCATGGACTGCAGCACTCCAGGCTTCCCTGTCTTTCACCATCTCCCAGAGCTTGCTCAAACTCATGTCCATTGAGTCAGTGATGCCATCCAACCATCTTGTCCTCTGTCGTCCCCTTCTGCTCTTTCCTCAGTCTTTGGCAGCATCAGGGTCTTTTGCAGTGAGTCGGCTCTTTCCTTCAGGTGGACAAAATATTGGAGCTTTAGCTTCATTAGCCTTTCTAATGAATACTTAGGATTGATTTCCTTTCGAATTGACTGGTTTGATCTCCTTGCAGTCCGGTGGACTCTCAGGAGTCTTCTTCAACATCACAGTTCAAAAGCATCAATTCTTCAGTGCTCAGCTTTCTTTATAGTCCAACTCTAACATCCATAAATGACTACTGGAAAAACCATAACTTTGACTAGATGGATCTTTGTTGGCAAAGTAATGTCTCAGCTTTTTTTTTTTTTAATAATTTTTAAAATTTATTTATTTTTGGCTGTGCTGGGACTTTGTTGTTACTCGGGCTTTTCTCTAGTTGCAGTGTGATGGCTTCTCATTGCAGTGGTTTCTGTTGCAGAGCACAGGCTCTGGGGTGCATGGGCTTCAGTAGTTGTGGCTCCTGGGCTCTAGAGCAGAGGCTCAGTAGTTGTGGCGCGCAGGCTTAGCTGCTCTGCGGCATGTGGGATCTTCCCAGATCAGGGATTGAACCCGTGTCTCCTGCAATGGTAGACGGATTCTTTACCACTGAGCCAAGAGGGAAGCCCTGTCTCAGCTTTTTAATACACTAAGTTGGTCATAGCTTTTCTTTTTTTTTTTTTTTGGTCATAGCTTTTCTTCCAAGAAACAAGTGTCTTTTAATTTTGTGGCCGCAGTCATCATCTGCAGTGATTTTGGAGCCCAAGAAAATAAAGTCTGTCACTGTTTCCATTGTTTCCCAGCTATTTGCCATGAAATGATGGGACCGGATGCCATGATCTTAGTTTTCTGAATGGTGAGTTTTTAGCCAGCTTTTTCACCTCTTTCATCTTCATCAAGAGGCTCTTTAGTTCCTCTTTGCTTTCTGCCATAAGGGTGGTGTCATTTGCATATCTGAGGTTACTGATATTTCTCCCAGCAGTCTTGATTCCAGCTTGTGCTTCATCCAGCCTGGCATTTCTCATGATGTACTCTTACGCAGAGAAATGCCGGGCTGGATGAAGCACAAGCTAAAATCAAGATTGCCGGGAGAAATATCAGTAACCTCAGATACGGAGATGACACCACCCTTATGGCAGAAAGCAAAGAGGAACTAAAGAGCCTCTTGAAAGTGAAAGAGGAGAGTGAAAAAGCTGTCTTAAAACTCACCATTCAAAAAACTAAGATCATGGCATCCGGTCCCATCACTTCATGGAAAATAGCTGGGGAAACAACGGAAACAGTGATAGACTTTATTTTCTTGGGCTCCAAAATCACTGCAGATGATGACTGTGGCCACAAAATTAAAAGACACTTGTTTCTTGGAAGAAAAGCTATGACCAACTTAGACAGTGTATTAAAAAGCAGAGCCATTACTTGGCCAACAAAGGTCCGTCTAGTCAAAGCTATGGTTTTTCCAGTAGTCCTGTATGGATGTGGGAGTTGGACTATACAGAAAGCTGAGTGCCGAAGAATTGATTCTTTTGAATTGTGGTGTTGAAGACTCTTGAGAGTCCCTTGGACTGCAAGGAGATCCAACTTGTCAATTCTAAAGGAAACCGATCCTGAATATTCACTAGGAGGACTGAAGCTGAAGCTGAAACTCCAATACTTTGGCCACTTGATGCGAAGAACTGACTCATTGGAAAAGACCCTGATGCTGAGAAAGATTGAAGGGAGGAGGAGGAGAAGGGGACGACAGAAGTTGATATGGTTGGATGGCTTCACTGACTCAATGGACATGAGTTTAAGCAAGCTCTGGGAGTTGGTTATGGACAGGGAAGCCTGGTGTGCTGCAGTCCATAGGGTCGCAAAGAGTTGGACACGACTGAGCAACTGAACTGAACTCTGCATATAAGTTAAATAAGCAGCCTTAACATACTCCTTTCCACATTTGGAACCAGTCTGTCCCATGTCCGGTTCTAACTGTTGCTTCTTGACCTGCATACAGGTTTCTCAGGAGGCAGGTAAAGTGGTCTGGTGTTCCTGTCTGTTTAAGAATTTTCCACAGTTTGTTGTGATCCACACAGTCAAAGGCTTTAGTGTAGTCAATGAGTCAGAAGTAGATGTTTTTCTGGAATTCCCTTGCTTTTTCTGTGATCCGGTGGATGTTGGCAATTTTGATTTCTGGTTTCTCTGTCTTTTCTAAAGCCAGCTTGAACACCTGGAAGTTCTTGTTTCACATACTGTTGAAGCCTAGCTTGGAAAATTTTGAGCATTACTTTGCTAGCATGTGAAATGAGTGCAGTTGTGCAATAGTTTGAACATTCTTTGGCATTGCCTTTCTTTGGGATTGGAAGAAAACTAACCTTTTCCAGTCCTGTGGCCACTGTTGAGTTTTCCAAATTTGCTGACATATTGAGTGCAGCATTTTCACAGCATCATCGTTTAGGATTTGAAATAGCTCAGCTGGAGTTCGATCACTTACACTGGCTTTGTTCATAGTGATGTTTCGTAAGGCCCACTTGACTTGGCATTCCAGAATGTCTGACTCTAGGTGAGTGATCACACCATCATGGTTATCTGGGTCATGAAGATCTTTTTTGTATAGTTCTTCTGTGTATTCTTGCCACCTCTTCTTAATATCTTCTGCTTCTGTTAGGTCCATACCATTTCTGTCCTTTATTGTGCCCATCTTTGCATGAAATGTTCCCTTGGTATCTCTGATTTTCTTGATGATATCTCTAGTCTTTCCCACTCTTGTTTTCCTCTATTTCTTTACATTGATTGCTGAGGAAGTCTTTCTTTTCTCTCCTTGCTATTCTTGGAATTCTGCATTCAGATGGGTATATTTTTCCTTTTCTCCTTTGCCTTTTAGCTTCTCTTCTTTTCTCAGCTATTTTCAAGGCCTCCTCAGACAACCATTTTGCCATTTTGCTTTTCTTTTTCTTGGAGATGGTCTTGATATCTCCTCCTGTACAGTGTCACCAAACTCTGTCCATAGTTCTTCAGGCACTCTATCAGATCTAATCCCTTGAATCTATTTGTCTCTTATACTGTATAATCAGAAGGGATTTGATTTAGGTCATACGTTAATGGCCTAGAGGTTTTCCCTACTTTCTTCAGTTTAAGTCTGAATTTTGGAATTAGGAGTTCATGATCTGAGCCACAGTTAGCTCTCGGTCTTATTTTTGCTGACTATATAGAGCTTCTCCATCTTTGGCTGCAAAGATTATAATTAATCTGATTTCGATATTGACCATCTGGTGATTTCTATGTGTAGAGTCATCTCTTGTGTTGTTGGAAGAGGGTGTTTGCTATGACCAGTGTGTTCTCTTAGTAAAACTCTGTTAGCGTTTGCTCTGCTTCATTTTTTATTCCAAGACCAGATTTGCCTGTTACTCCAGGTATCTCTTGACTTCCTACATTCCAGTCCCCTGTGATGAAAAGGACATCTTTTTTTGCGTGTTAGTTCTAGAAGGTCTTGTAGGTCTTCTTTGAACCGTTTAGCTTCTCCAGCATTACTGGTTGGGGCATAGACTTGGATTACTGTGATATTGAATGGCTTGCTTTGGAAATGAACAGAGATGATTCTGTCGTTTTTGAGATTGCTCCCAAGTACTGCATTTTGGACTCTTTTGTTGAATATGAGGGCTACTCCATTTCTTCTAAGGAATCTTTGCCCACATTGGTAGATATAATGGTCATCTGAATTAATTCGCCCATTCTGGTCCATTTTAGTTCACTGATTCCTAAAATGTCCGTGTTCATTGTTGCCATCTCCTGTTTGGCCACTTGTAATTTACCTCGATTTATGGACCTAACATTCCAGGTTCCTATGCAATATTGTTCTTTACAGTATCGGACTTTACTTTCACCACCAGACACATCCACAACTGGGCATTGTTTCTGCTTTGACTCACCCTCTTCATTACTTCTGGAGCTGTTTCTCTGCTCTTCTCCAGTAGCATGTTGGGCACCTGCCGACCTGGGGGGGTTCATCTTTCAGTGTCATACTTGTTGCCTTTTCATACTGTTCTTAGGTTTCTCAAGACAAGAATACTGAATGGTTTTCCATTCCCTTCTCCAGTGAACCACGTTTTGTCAGAACTCTCCACCATGACCCATCCATGTTGATGGCCCTACATGGCATGGCTCATAGTTTCATTGAGTTAGACAAGGTTGTGGTCCATGTGAAAAATTTTAGTGAATCTTGCCAACTTGCTTTTTTTTAAAAAACATTTTTTTATTTTGAAATAATTTTATATTTACAGAAGAATAAAGATAGTAGATAGAGTTCTTATATCCCCTTTCTCTAGTTTCTCCTACTGTCAACATCTTCCATAACTGTAGTGTATTTATGAAAACTGAGAAATTAACATTGGTATAGTAGTATTAAACTTTAGACTTTATTTGGACTCAGTTTTTCTATTTATATTCTAAAAAGTCATTGAGTCCAGTTCAGGATCCCACATTGCAATTAGCCATCATTTCTCTAGTGTTCTCCCATCTGTGACAGTTTTCCTCCTTATCTTTTTCACTGTCTTGACACTTTTGAAGAGCACTGGTCAGTTGTAGGTTTGTTCGATGCTTTCTTGTGACGAGACAGAGGTTATAGATTTTGGGGGAAGAATACCACAGAACGGATGTGCCCTTCTCAGTGTTATATGTGGGGGTTGATGATACCGACGTGTCAGTACTGGCAGTGTTCACCTTCATGACTTCACTGAGGTGGTGCCTCCTGGGTTTCTTCACTGATTTCTGCTTTTCTATTTCCTTATTGTGTTAAAGGTGAGTCACCAAGTCCAATCCACACTCATGGAGAGGGGAGTTAACTTCTCCCACCTGGAGAAGTCTCAAAGAATTTGGGCATGTGTTTAAACCTCCACAGTAAAATTTTTTTTTAACTACATTTATTTATTTGTTATGGCTGTGCTGGGTCTTATTTGCCGCGTGGGCTTTTCTCTAGTTGCTGAGAATGGGGGCTACTGTTTCATTGCCACGTGCAGGCTTTTCTTTACAGCGATTTCTTTTGTTGCTGAGCGCGGGCTCTGGGGCATGTGGGCTTCAGTAGTTTCGGCGCATGGACTCAGTAGGCTCCTGGGCTCTAGAGCACAAGCTCAGTAGTTGTGGTCCATGGGCTTAGTTGAACTCCATGACATGTGGGATCTTCCTGGATCAGGGATCGAGCCCATATCTCCTGCATTGCCAGGAGGATTGTTTACCACTGAGCCACCAGGGAAGTCCCACAGTAAGTATTTTAGGGCAATATTTTGAGGCTATGCAAATACACTGTTTCTCTTAAAAGTTCACCTGTTTTTTTTTTTTTTTTTTTTTAATATTTATTATTTATTTAGCTGCACTAGATCTTAGTTGCAGCCGGCGAGATCTTTAGTTGAGACACATGAACCCCTAGCTGCAGCATGTGGGATCTAGTTCCCCATCCAGGGATCAAACCCTGGCCCCTGGCATTGGGAGCGCAGAGTCTTAGCCACTGGGCCACCAGGGAAGTCCCAAAAGTTCACCTGTTAACTTTAGCATTCATCAATAGATTTTGTATGTAGCAGTTATTACTGTGGTATCTTAATGGTTATTTTCTACTTCACTCATTACTTCTACATTTATTAATTAGAATTTTTCTGTAAAGAAGCTTGTACTTGTCCTCCACTTATTTATTTAATAATTTATTATTTACACACTGTGGACTCTTGGGTATTTATTATTCTCTGGATTATAACATTATTTACTCTTTTGCTCACTAAACTTTAAAAAATAGTAGCAGTTTGCACTCCAACCAGTAGTTGTAGATAACGAACCTACACAATTACAATATTTGCTATTATCTGATGAAATAAAAGTGTTTTTGTTTTTCTTTATTAAACATGATGTTGAGTGTGCTGTGTATGTTTATTGACTATATTTCTTTGTAAAATGACTTTTTTTTTTTTTGTAAAATGACTTTTTATATACTTTCGCATTTTAAAATTTGTTGTATAGAAGTTTTTTATACTCTGGATGTTAATCTTCCGTTAAATAATTTTTTTTCCTTTTAGGAAGGAATTTTTTTCTTTTTTCATCTTTATAAGAGAAATATGAATATGTGTGTGTTAGTCACTCGGTTGTGTCTGATTCTATGTGACCCCATGGACTGTAGCTCACCAGGCTCCTCTGTCCATGGAATTCTCCAGGCAAACATATTGGAATGGGTTGCCATTTCCTATTCCAGGGGATCTTCCTGACCCAGGTCTCTTGCATTGCCAGCAGATTCTTTACCATATGAGCCACTAGGGAAGATGAGATATGCTTATTGCAAAACATATATAAAGTGAAAAGTGAAAGTCTCTTGACCCTTTCTTCAGTCTCATTTCCCATACATAGTACTTTTGTTGCCCCACAGGCTAACAGTTTGGTATTTTATCCTTCCAGAACTTTTTCTGTATAGTTGCCGAAACATATATGTATGTGTTGTGTGTGCAAGTACACATACAAACATGCCTATACAAGTGTGTATGTATATGTAAAAGCATACATTTTGATAAAAATAGGATCATAGAATATTCTTCAATTTTGCTGTTAATCGTAGATTTGACAAATCATAGAATCCTAATTTGTTGTAAATGTATGTTTCAGTGTCTTTCTCTCACTAGAGTATAAGCTCCTTTGTATAAAGACTGGTTCTTCCCTCAATAAGATACTCTTTTTCTGTGTAAATGACACCACCATTCAACCATTTGCTCATGCCAGAAACCGTTCATTTTTTTAACAAAATATTATTGAGTTCCTACTATTTTTCTGGTCTGCAGTAGTGAACTAACCTTAAAAATCTTTGCCTGCATATAGTTTATACTCTGGTAGAAGAAGGCAGATATCAAGCAGAGGAGTGAAATGTTTAGTATTTCAGTTAATGGTTAACTGGTATTGGAAAAAGCAAAACAAAAAACAGGAAAGGAGACAGGGACGCTGTGTGAGCATGTGACTGTGTGCTTGTGTGTTTGTGAGAGAGCGAGCGAGTGCAGCTGAGAGACTGAGGCAGAGAAGTGGTAAGGGAGAGCCTTGTTGAGAAAGTCATCTTTGATTCCTTTCTCTTCCCCATACCTCACATCAGATCCTTCTCCAGTTCTTATTGCTTTCATCTTCAAAATATATATCTCAAGCACACCATCAAGTAGGTGGATTGCTTTGGCAATAGGAGTTTGTGAAAGTTTTCTTCTGTTGTTTTAATATTCTCAGTGAGTAAGGAATCAAAGTGCTCAGCCTAGAGACAGAGGACGTGAATGGTGGTTTGTAGAGAATGGAGAAGGTGTGAACTTGATGGGGAGAGGGTGAGAGTGGCTGCCCCAGGGAAATACTGTAGTATTGTTGGTGGCATTAAGGGCCTGTCGAGGTTTGTGGTCATGAATTTAGAGTGAGATTAGTCAATATGGTTTTTTCTTTCAGCGACTTTCACCTGCAGTGTTGTACATTTGGGGTGGATTTAACTAGAGACAGGTTTTTTCCAAGATCGTAGAACAGAACATGAGAGGGTCAAGGCAATAGAAAATATATGCAAGAGAGTGATTGTGATAATACAGTGTGAAATTTAAACCAAGTTAGGAGGGAATGGGGGGTGAAGTTGCCAAGAGGTGGTGAAAAGATGGTACAATCAATTAATTGAAGGTTGTGGTGGGATCAAAAGATAATGGAATCTGAGTTGGTGAGAGATGGAGCTATAAAGAAAGTAGGTCGTGGTCAGAGAGTGGGATATAAAAATTGAGATTGTGGAGGCATTGTTGTAGGCTGTGTAGGTGAAGGACAAGATCATTGGAAGCATGAAATTAAGAGAAGTGAGATAAGAATTCAGAGAGATGAGTGTTAGGTTATCAGTGTGAAATTGAAATCACTGAGACTTAGGAACAGTATTGTAGAGTCACAATGTAATAGTTTTCCAGAGGAAAAGAATCAGTACATATATCTGTATTTATCTAGAATAAGGTTTATTATAAGAATTGGCTTGTGCAGTTATGGGGGCTGAGAGTCTGGGGGCTGTAAGCTGGGTACTCAGGGAAGCCAGTAGTGTAAAATAAGGAACACCGATAAAGTTAAGTCTGAGTCCAAAAGTAGAAGATTGATAGCTCAGCTCAAGCAGTCAGGCAGGGAGAGAGAGGGAGAGAGAGAATGAATTCTCCCTTCCTCTGCCTTTTTCTTTTTATTTGGTACTTCAGTGGATTGGATGATCACCTGCTTTATTCAGTCTGCTGATTCAATGCTAATCTCATTTGAAAACACCCTCTCAGACATACCCAGATAAGATAATTTAGCCAAATACCTGGACACCCTGTGATCCAGTTGAGTTGACACATAATGTTAACCATCACAACCTGGTAATGGGTTATGTTTTCACATGATATTCAAAGTAGAGATTTTTTTAGGAAAGAGGGAAGGAGATCAGTGAGGAGCAAGGATGGCACTCCTCACCCCAAAGTCCAGTTCTGTGAGAGGTGTGGGGAAGATAACTTTCACTACTGAGGGCTGTGAGGGAAGTACAGCCTCAGAGGAGAATGAGGTTTCCATTAGAATAAGTCGAAGGGTTCAGAGTAGAGGTTGGAAATGGAGGGCACAGTGGAAGGGTATCAGAATTTGGAGAGGGTCCAGTGGCACATGGGAGAGAGCAGGGAAAGTGTAGAACTAACTGTGAGGATTAGAACATGGAAGATGAGAGGTCTGGAAATCTGAGGCTTCTTTTTTTTTTTTTTTTCGGCGGCCCCGGCTGGAAGATTTTGAGTTTTATAGCAAACCATATAGTACAGACCCGGGGCCCTGAGGCTTCTTTTGATGAACAACATAAACAGATAAAGAACATGAAAAGATTAGGCCTGGTAGATAGCAAACAGATAGATCCAGGAGGTGAGGGTGTGGCTGTTGGGAGGGGTAAGGAGTCCTGGATCCTGGGGAAGGGAATTCTTTTAAATTTTCAATTAGTTTTGTACAACAGGATATTTTGATATGCATATATATATGGTATATTATGGTGAATTGATTACTATAATCAAGCTAATTAACATATTTTCTCACATAGCTACCGTTTTTTTGGTGATGCAAGTGCCTGAAATCGTTGGCATATGTCCAGTGTCCAATACAGTATTACTGACTGTATTCACTATGATGTATGTTACATCTCTAGACTTATTCATCCTACATAACTTCAACTTTGTACTTTTTCACCGTCATCTCCCCTTTTCCCCCGCCTCCCTGCTCCTCATAACCACCGTTCTACTCTGCTTCTAAGTATTTGACACTTTCAGATTCTATATAGTGAGATAATGCAGTTTTTTTCTTTCTGTGTCTGCCTTATTTCACTTAGCATAACGTCCTGCAGGTTCATCCGTGTTGTTGCAAATGGCCAGATCTAAGGAAGGTCATTTTTCTTCCAAGTACTCTGACCCTCTTAAATATCTATCCATGGTGGGGAGGAGTGTCTCATTCCAAGGGTAAAGGGGACTGTTTTAATGAATCCTGTGAGCTCTCTCTTGATAACTGCTTATTAATGACTTTTGCTTTAAATCTCATTATCTAATATTAATATTATTAATAAATAATACTGATATTTCTTTTGATTACTATTTGTATAGTGTATATTTTAATTTTCCTTTAGATTTTTCTACCTTTCTGGCTCACTTTGCTTTAAATGTATCTTGGTAATCTGTAAATAGTTGAGTTTGAAAAAGTCAGTCTGACAACATTGTAAATCAACTGTCTCCTCCCACCCCAATTTTTTGAAAAGTATATATAAAAAAATCAGTCTGGTAATCTGTCTTTTGATAAGTTTAGTGTTTTCATTTTTATTGTGATTACTGATAGTTTGGGCTTCCCTGGTGGCTCAGAAAAGAATCAGCCTGTAATGTGGGAGACCCAGGTTTGATCCCTGGGTTGGAAAGATCCCCTGGAGAAGGGAATGGCAACCCACTCCAGTGTTCTTGCCTGGAGAATTCCATGGACAGAGGAGCCTGGCAGGCTACAGTCCATGGGGTCACAAAGAGTCGGACACAATTGTGTGACTACACTTTTCACTGATAGTTTAAGATTTATTTATGTCGTTTTAGTTTATATCTTTTTTTAAAGCCATGTTTCTTATTCTCATGTATGTTCTTTTTTTCTTCTACTGATTTTTCAAGTTGAACACTATGTATTTTTCTTTTTAGGAATTGACCGTTAAGTTTTTAACATGGTTAGTTTCTTTGCCTTCCTAAGCAATACAAGAATCCTAGGATGCTTTAAATCCCATTCCTCTCTCTACTCCAGTCTTAATTGTTTGATAGTTTCACCTTAAATCTTGCATACTGTGAAATATTTCAGATACACAGATAAAAATAGAGAATAATGAAAACACCTGTGTACTTAGCCACAGTGCTTTGTCTCATCGTAATTATGCCACTTTGCTTCATATCTTTTTTTAATTGACTTTTTTTGTTGTGGAAATTTTCAGCATTCCACACGTGTGGAAAGAATATCATGAGTTCCTATGTACCCTGATCTGACTTTAGCGATTACCGACATTTTTTCACTTTTTAGTTTCATCTGTCCTTCTTACTCCTCTTATGATCAGTGGTTTGAGTACTATAAACACAAGCCGTCCTTTTCTAAAAAAAAAGTTCTCCATTAGCCTTTCAGCTAATGGTTTTAACAGTCTTTGATCATTGTTGCTTAGATCTATTTTCTTAAGGCTTACAAAATCGTGGTTTTTAAATGCTATTATTATTCTGTATTAATTAGCTGGACTCCTTCTATAAAGAAGAATTTTCCTTCTTTAACTCTTTGATTACTGTGAAGTATATGGTTTATACAGGAGAGGCAGAATAAATGTTTTGTTTTTTTCTCTTAATCAATATTTAGCATAGTCAAATGAGTTAGTGCCCTACTAAACTTCAATAGTGTGACCAGTGAGGTTTTTTTGTTGGTTTTAGAGTATGATTATGGAATTAATGGATTTTAATGTATTTAATATGTTTCAGGCACTGTAGACATTATTCATGTTGTAGTTGATATTGTCCTATCTTAGTCTAAGTGGGAACTCACTTATGTTGACTCCTTATAGTAAGACCCCAATAGTGTTTGATAGCTTTCTTGCTTTTGGTCACAAGAAGTATCCTAGGCTCATTGTTTATTTCCTTCCATTATCATGGAATCAGCCATTTCTCTAAGGATCCCTGATTTCTCTTATTGGGAAATGGTATTAACAAACTACAATTTAGGCATCAGATTTTTTTTTTAAAGCATGACAATTAGGTCATTCTCCTTTCTTCTCCAGAAGTAACCACAATAACATATTCAGTGACTATTAATCCCCTGCATTCTTTAAAAATTTTCACTGTGAATATATACTCAAGCTAGAGAGGAGCATTCTGTTGGTTGCAAGATGCATATCCCTCTCATGTAATCTCTGAATTTGTGGTGTGTTTTACAGTTGCTGTGCTGTGCTTAGTCGTGTCCGACTCTTTGCGACCTCTTGGACTGTAGCCCACCAGGCTCCTCTGTCCATGGGGATTCTCCAGGCAAGAATACTGGAGTGGGTTCATGCCCACTCCATGCCCTTCTCCAGGGGATCTTTCGAACCCAGGTCTCCTGCACTGCAGGCAGATTGTTTAAATCTGAGCCACCTGGGAAGCCCGAGAATACTGAAGTGGATATTCTGTCCCTTCTCCAGGGGAACTTCCCAAACCAGGAATTGAACCAGGGTCTCCTGCATTGCAGGTGGATTCTTTACCAGCTGAGTACCCAGGCAGCCTGTTTTACAGTTGCTTAGTGTTTAATTGGCAAAGTTTTTTCTTAATGGTTTGTAAGATAATGATGTGTTTTAATTGTGACTTCTTAGACTGAAGAAAAACAGTATTTTATTTAAGCTTCGTAAAAATAGCAATTTGCCTTTCTTGCTTAACATGGTTTTTGAGGTTTTTTTTTTTACTTTTGCCTTTAATTAGTTATTATTAATTATGCAGTAAGCACCTGCAAACTCACCACCCAAAAGAAGTGTAAGGATCTTGACAATATCCTACAAGTAACTATGTGATCTTCTTTCCTATATCTCTTGACTCTGTTCATAAGATAGCATCATCCTGAAACTACTTTGATCATTCCATTGTTTTCCTTTTTTTTTTTTTTTTTTTAAAGTAGCCTTTGGTCTTGAGATAATTCTAGATTCACATGCAGTTGTAAGAAATAACACAGAGCGATCCTATGTGTGTCCCTTGTTTAAATGTAACTCTAGTTTAAGTTTTCTGCAAGTGTTTAGTTTTGTGGCTATACATTTAAAAATTCATTTGCTTGCTAATAATGTTAAACAATTGTTAATGTTGCTTGTTGTTAGCAGTTTTTAACCATTACAAACAGTGTTGAAGTGAGTAGAGTTTATGGGTCTCAGGATTGTGCATGTTCAGCTTAATGAGGTACCATCAAATTTTGCTTTCCAAAAAGTGAAAAAAAAAAGGGAAGTCGCTCAGTCGTGTCCAACTCTTTGCGACCCTGTGGACTGTAGCCTACCAGACTCCTCCGTCCATGGGATTCTCGAGGCAAGAATACTGGAGTGGGTTGCCATTTCCTTCTCTGGGGGATCTTCCCGACCCAGGGATCGAACCTGGGTCTCCCACATTGCAGGCAGACGCTTTAACCTCTGAGCCACCAAAGAGGTTGTTTTAATGTATGTGCCCTTTACTAGCGTATAAGAATTCCTTCCTCATGCCAATCCATAATTTTATTGGTTCTTTACAACTTTTGCTGATGTTGTGTGTCATACTATTTTATATTTAAAATTGTAGTCTCTCAATTGTTAGTGAGTTTGAGAATATTTTTTAAATATTTATTTGTTTGGCTGTGCTTGATCTTAGTTGTGGCATGCAAGATCTTCCATTGTCATTGCAGCATGTGGGATCTTTAGTTGCAGCCTGCAGATTCTTAGTTGGGGCGTGTAGGATCTAGTTCCCCAACCAGGGATTGAACCCAGACCACCTGTGTTGCGAGCCGGGAGTCTTAACCACTAGACCACCAGGGAAGTCCAGAGTTTGTGCATATTTTATTTCATTTATTGTCATTTAATTTTTCCTCTGTTGTGAATTGTTTGTTCATTACCATGTCTTATTTTTCTATTCATTTGTTTGGTTTTGTTTTAGATTGAGTTATAGGTATTCTTAATTGGGATACAGATCCTTTGTCAATATGCATTGCAAATATTCTCCTAATCTGTGGCTCTCCCCACCCTGTTTTTTATTGCTCTTTAGTTATTTTGCTTTCCAAAGAGGCTGTTCCAATGTGTGTACCCTTTAATAGTGTATAAGAGTTCCTTCCTCATACCAATCCTTAATTTTATTGTGCTTCCCTACTGGCTCAGTTGGTAAAGAATCCACCTGCAATGCGGGAGACCCGGGTTTGATCCCTGAGTTGGGAAGATCCCTTGGAGAGGGAACAGCTACCTGCTCCAGTATTCTGGCCTGGAGCATCCCATGGGCTATAGTCCGTGGGGTTGCAAAGAGTCGCACACGACTGAGCGACATTCTCTTCCACTATTTACTTTTGGCTGTGCTGGGTCTTCGTTGCTGTGTGCGAGCTTTCTCTAGTTGTAGCAAGCTGGGGCTACTCTTCATTGTTGTGTGAGGGCTTCTTGTTGTGGTTGCTTCTTGTGGAGCACAGGCTCTAGGGTGTGAGGGCTTCAGTAGTTGCATCACACAGGCTTAGTTGCTGCTCTGAGATGCCTCAGACCAGGGGTTGAACTGTGCAGGCAGACATAGAATAAACTATATGTGTTTAAAATGGACAGCTTGAGAAGTGTGACGTATAAACTGTCCATTAGCTCCCAATGTTTTCTTGTTTCCTTTGTCATGCCCTTCCTCCTCTACTTCCTTCCCTCTACCCCAGGTAACCATTAATCTACTTTCTATCACTAAATTGGTTTGTATTTTCTGTTTTATATAAGTGGAATCATACTGTGTATACATACTGTGTATATCACACTGTATATAATTTTTTGTGTTGGACGTCTGGCTTTTTTCACTCAGTGTAATTATTTTGAGATTAACCCATGTTTATGGATGGATAGTGTGTATTAAATTTTTTTTATGCATTCAATAATGGCCAACAAAGGTCCGTCTAGTCAAAGCTATGCTTTCTCCAGTAGTCATGTATGGATGAGAAAGTTGGACTATAAAGAAAGCTTGAGCGCCAAAGAATTGATGCTTTTAAACTGTGGAGTTGGAGAAGACTCTCGAGAGTTCCTTGGACAGCAAGGAGATCCAACCAGTCAATCCTAAAGGAAATCAGCCCTGAATATTCATTGGAAGGACTGATGCTGAAGTTGAAACTCTAATACTTTGGCCACCTGATGTGAAGAATTGACTCATTTGAAAAGACCCTGATGCATGGAAGGATTGAAGGTGGGAGGAGAAGGGGGCAAGAGAGGAATGAGATGTTTGGATGGCATCATCGACTCAGTGGACATGAGTTTAAGTAAACTCCGGGAGTTGGTGATGGACAGGGAAGCCTTGGCATGCTGCAGTCCATGAGGTCGCAAAGAGTCGGACATGACTGAGCGACTGAGTTGAACTGAATGGACTTTTGAATTGTTAGCAGTTTTTCACCACTACAAATAAAACTGCTCATTTGTGTGCATGTCTTTGTATGGACATGTATTTTATTTTCTCTTGGATAAGTACCTAGGAGTGGAATGAGTGGGTCGAACAAATGCTTTAATTACTTTCACTTTGAAAGAAACTGCCAAAGTGCTTTCCAAAGTGGTTGTGCCATTTTTACACCTCTATGAGGAGTTCCAGTTGCTTTGCATTCTAGGCAAGACTTGATGTGGTCTTTTAATTTTTAAAAACTTCAGCCTTTCTAATGGTTGTATAGTGATAACTGAGGTTTTAATATGCCTTTCCCTAGTGACTGAGAAAGTTGAACAACTTTTCATGCTCCGCCTCTGGTGAAGTGTTTTAAAATCCAATTCCTGTTTAAAATATTGAGTTGTTCATTTGCTAATTGTTGTGTTGAGAGTTCTTTATTCTGGATACAAGTCCTTCATTAGATATATGATTTGTAAATATTTTCTCTTAATCTGTGCCTTGTCTTTTCAAAGAACAAAAGTTTCATGCTTTTGGTGATATGTCTGAGAAATCTTTGAAAAAAGTTATGAAGTTATGAATTTTTTTTACTTCTGATTTCTTCTAAAAAAACTTAATAGTTTTTAGGTTTTACATTTATACCTGCAATCTATTTCGAATTAACTTCTGTATATGATACCAAAGTATGGATGAAAGTTCATTTTTTGCATATGGATATCCAGTTTTTCAGTACTGTTTGTTGGAAGACTAAACTGCTTTTTATCTTTGTCAAAAATCAGTTGTCTCCATTATGTGTGGGAATGTTTCTGGACCTTCTGTTCTGTTCCATTAGTCTTTGTGCGAGGACCATGTTGTCTTGATTAGTATAACCTTATAACACATCTTGAAATCAGGTAGTGTTCACCCTCTGACTTCTTTTTCAAAGTTGTTTTGGGCGTTCTGGTGCCTCGGTATCTTCATATGGATTTTAGAACTAGCTTGTCAGTTTCTACAAAATTGTCCGCTGGGATTTGAGTTGAGATTACGTTAACTATATTAAAAAATCAACTTGGGGAGAACTGATATTCTAATATCAAGTCTTCCAATCTAATAACAGATATGTTTATATATCCATTTATTTAGGTCTTTAATTTCTCTCAAATGCTGTTTAGTTTTCAGTGTACAAATCTTTCACACCTTTTGTCAGATTTATCCTTTTTTTTTCACTGTTGAGTACATTTTGGTAAGTTTTTATTGGCGTAGAGTTGATTTACAGTGTTGTGTCAATTTCAGGGGTACAGCAGAGTGAATCAGTTATACATGTACGTATGTCTACTTTTCTTTAGCTGCTTTTCCCATATAGGTCATTGCAGAGGGTTAAGTAGAGTGCCATGTGCTATCCAGTAAGTCAGTCCTTATTAGTAATCTGTGTTATATATAATAGTGTATATATCAATCCCAATCTCCTAATTTATCCCTCCTCCCCCCCCCGTAACTATCAGTTTGTTTTCTATATCTGTTGACTTTCTGTTTTATGAATAAGTTCATTTGTGCTGTATTTCTCAAAGTATAAGCAATATTGGGCTTCCAGGTGGCTCGGTGTTGAAGAATCCATGTGCCAAGCAGGAGATGCCAAGTTTGATTCTTGGGTTAGAAAGAGTCCCTGGAGAAGTAAATGGCAACCCACTCCAGTATTCTTGCCTGGGAAATTCCATGGACAGAGAAGTGTCCATGGGGTTGTTTAGTGACTAAGTCCAGACATGACTTAGCAACTAAACAGTAACAACAACAACAAAAACAAAAGAAATACAATTGATTTTGTATATTGTTCGTGTATTCTGCAACCTTCTTAATTCCACTTAATCTAGTACTTTTTTTTTTTAAGGTTTCATCAGGTTTTTCATACAGAAACTGTCTGAGGGTAGGGACTTTGCCTTGCTCATCACTGTATTTCCAGCAGTGACAAGAGTGCTTATACAGGTAGATACACAAAAAATTTTGTTAAATGGATGGATATATTCACTGAGTAATTTTCCTCCATTAGAGTGTAAGCTTTGAGAGGATAGGACATTTTATTTTGTTCACTGGAGTATTTCCTAGTACCTGGAATAGAATCTGGCATGTTGAAGGTGTTCAGTAAATATTTGGTGACTGAATGAATGAATGAGTGAGAAAAATAGTTTTAAATAAGGATGGAGGTCAGAGTAGGGTCATTTAATAAAGAGTTATATTTGCAATGCTGAGTAGCTTTCATTTTAGACTCCTTGGGAGGTTTTAAGCAGGAGAGTGACACGAGCAGGCTTACATTCAATCTAGAAGGATCCTTTCAGCAATTATGTGGAGGATAGTTGAAACATTATAAAACTATTGCTATAATATAGAAAAGAGATCAAGCCCTGATAGAAGTTATCTGGAATGGAGAGGATAAATTCAAGGGAATTTAGAAATATATTTGATTACTATAATGACTGGATTAAGGTAGGGGAAGACAGGAAATAATCTAGCATCATTTCCCAAGTTTCTTCTTTGGGGGACTGCCTAGAGTAGATGGGCTTCCCAGGTGACTGAGTGGTAAAGAATCCACCTGCCAGTGCAGGAGACGCATGAGATTCAGGTTGATCCCTGGGTTGGGAAGATCCCCTCGAGGAGGAAATGGCAACCCACTCCAGTATTCTTGCCTGGAGAATCCCATGGACAGAGGAGCGAGAATTACAGTTCATAGGGTTGAAGAGTTGAGACACAACTGAGCAACTGAGTGTGCACTGGAGTAGGCACTCCAAGAACTAAGAAGTAGGCACTCTGCTGCTGCTGCTGCTGCTGCTAAGTCGCTTCAGTCGTATCCGACTCTGTAAGGGAGTAGATAAATTCAATTGAGACAAGGTAATTTTTTTTAACATGGGAAATCTGGATAATTTTATTAATTTTTGGTAGATTTAGCTGGATTATGTATATTCTTTTTCCCTCCCTCACACACTCTTAACACTTTAAATGTACAAAACCTACCCCCTCTTGTTTTTTAGAAAATGATTTGAGTTAAGCAATTCTTTTATTAGGGACTTGTTCCATTTGAGTTTTCAAGTGGAGATGTACATAGGTAATGTGGAACTTAGTTGAGACGGTTGTTTCTGTACTATTCCTTACAATTACAGTTAAAACAACCTGATGATTTTGGCTTGTTCTGTCTCAGGCAGTTCAGCATGCTTTGTCTCTAGTCCTTGCAAAACTGTACTAGATTTTTCTTCCTTTCATTTTTGTCCTTCTTTATTCGGCCCTTGCCAGATAGATGTAATAGATTCCTGCCTTCTCACTCCTGCATTTTTCCCATGTCCACAACATTTTCCTTCCTCTTCTGTTTTTTCTCGAAGATCATTTTTTTCTTTTATTTAGGTTTTCAGTCAGTTCAGTTCAGTCGCTCAGTGCCCTGACTCTTTGCAACCCCATGGACTGCAGCACGCCAGGCTTCCCTGTCCATCACCAACTCCCAGAGCTTGCTCAAACTCATGTCCATTGAGTCAGTCATGCCATCCAAACATCTCATCCTCTGTTGTCCCCTTCTTCTGCCCTCAATCTTTCCCAGCATCAAAGTCTTTTCCAGTGAGTCAGCTCTTTGAATCAGGTGGCCAAAGAGTTGGAGCTTCAGCTTTAGCGTCAGTCCTTCCAATGAATATTCAGGGCTGATTTCCTTTAGGATTGACGGGTTTGATCTCCTTGCAGTCCAAGGGACTCTCAAGAGTCTTCTCCAACACCACAGTTCAAAAGCATTAATTCTTCGGTGCTCAGCTTTCTTTATGGTCCAACTCTCACATCCATACATGACTAGTGGAAAAACCATAGCTTTGAATAGACGGACCTTTGTTGTCAAAGTAACGTCTCTGCTTTTTAATATGCTGTCTAGGTTTGTCATGGCTTTTCTTTCAAGGAACAGGCATCTCTTAATTTCATGACTGCAGCCACCATCTGCAGTCATTTTGGAACCCAAGAAATTTTAGGGTTCATTTTTATCAGTTACACGTACACATAGTTTGTAGAATCAAATAGTTCTGTAGTTTGTTTAAAAAGGATAAAGCACCTTTCCCTTTTCTTTCCCTGTCTTCAGAGTGACTTTTAGTTTTTTTTTTAACATTAAAAATTTTTTTATTTCTATTTTGGCCACGCCACGAGGCATGGCGGGATATTAGTTCCCTGACCACGGCTTGAATCTGTACCCCCTGTAGTGGAAGGTGAAGTCTTAGTCACTGAACCACCAGGGAAGTCCTTTTTTTCTGGTAATTTTTTTTACCAATAGTTAATACTTTTTGGTATTTGCCTCCACTTCTCTAAATAATATACTTATATTGCAATTTTGGTACCATCAGTTGTAAAATTCATCATTATTTTATAGACTGCTAAAAAAGAGAACTAGACCCAAGTTGGGTAATCTGTAAGAGGCCCTGCATAAAGCTGGGGAGCTACATGAGAGTGTAAATTAGAAGCCCACCAGACAGAAAAGGACAGTAAGGCAGCTTGCATGTCCCAACCTTGGTGTTGTGTAGGATGGGCACAAAGTTTCTTTGGAATTTGAACTGGTTTTCAGATTGTATTCACACTACCTATATGGTACCAAAAACTCAAGCAGAGATTTTTAATTAGAGATTGTTTCAGGTTGGTAGTATCATAGGTGCTTAGAAGAAACAAGTAACAGTTCTGTCATGAATTGTGTCTGGATCTCAGAGATGTTGAAGTAGGAAGAAAAAAAAAGGCATCTTAGCATCAGTGAAATATGGGGTACATGTGCCAGACACTGTTCTTTCTTCTTTTAGGAGTTTTGCTGTCATGGAAAACAGAGAAAAGGATACATAGCTGGAGGGGAAACTGCAGATAAGAGTTGTCTTTTAAAATGGGAAAAGTAATTGTACACCTGAAACTAAGATAATATTATCTGTCAGTTATACCTCAGTTAAACCTAAAAATGGGAGAAGTAAGAATGTGTTAATACACTGTCGATAGAGATGATCTAGTAGGGAGGGAAACGTCGGTGGTGATACAGAAGTGAAAATGAGGAATGCCAGGGCAGAAGGGTTTGGGATCTGGTATCCAAGTGGAGGCATTGACTTTAGACAGGAGCAGTCAGTTCATCCTCAGAAAAATCACAGGAGGGAAGATAAGGCAGATGGAAACGGATGCTGGTAGTGATGGAGATTGCTTCCTGTTTCACTGAGAAAATGGAAGGAAGGGCAGCAGCTGGGAGTGAGGATGGAGAGGTGTTAATGTCTTGAGGAGGAAGGAACATGAAATGGACCTGTAGGGAGGTGTGGGAGAATGAATATCCAAGACAAAAGTTGTAGGATTGTCATGCTGAGCTCCCAGGCCACTTGAAGTTAGTGAGTGTGAATTTTAAGTGAGACTGTTTTGTATAGATGTGTGTGTGTGTGTGTTTTCATTTATTTCTTTTCAAAGCCATGATTAGTTGCGTGGTACAGGCATAGAGTTGAGAAATGGTTGTATTTTTTATCATGTTATTAGGGAAATTTTTAAATATGCAAAAGAAAGAGAACCCTCATGCACTCGTTACACAGCTCAACGAATATTAACTCATGGCCAATCTTGCTTTATCTGTAGTCTTACCCACTTCCACCCTTATTTTGAAGCTGTCTCAGATATCATATTTTATGCATAAATATTTCATATTGTATCTCTAGAAGATATGTACAGTTACCAAAGAATAACCATTACCACATCAAAACATTTAACAACTCCTTAATATCAAATATCTGTCTGTTTTCAAATTTCCAATTGTTTCTCTCTCTCTTTTTGCTTTTGCTTTTTTTTTATTACTCAAAAAAACCTCATTTAAAAATTTAGTTTTCTACCCTGTGTTTGTGCCTTTAACACTTCCAGACGATTTTCTGCTCTTTAGTAAGAAAAATATGCTTGATCTTGCCACAGACACCTTTAGCTCACAGGGAACCATGATAAGCCCTGCTGACCCATTTTTTTGTTTTAGACAACCTTGTAAGCACTTTAGGTCCCACAGCACAAGCTCCTTAAAGTTGGCCTGGGCACACTCCACATTTGGATTTTGCTGCTTTCTCAGCCTTCTTGGTTTGAAGTTAAACAATTCTATTACCTGGAGTTTGGTCAGCCTAGTTTTATTAGAGGCCATATTGCAGGACAGTCTAAGACAGAACATCAAATGCTGGACCATCCTGAATGCGTCTAGATATCGTCCCTTGAAGAGGAAAAAGAAAGCTCTTGTAAGTTCAAAAGTCAGGTTTGACTCCAGTTTGCTCTTAAATGTCCTGCTTGACAGGGAGTTGTATTTAACAACGGTAGGTGTTTTCCCAGGCAAGTATGATGAAGTGTGGGAGGGTGCAGGAGTCTTGAGGCGCACGAAAGGGACTGATTGTAATGATGGACCTTGAGCTCTAAGCTAACATCAGAAATGAGGACAGGAGCAGGGTAGGATCAATTGCTTGTAAGTTCTGTTGAGGTCAAAATATTGTTGTAGTTGGGGTGCTAGAAGGAGCAATTGCAAAGATAGGAAGTGGTGATTGGAGAGAGGGATGCAGATGAAGTGGAGAGCATGGAAGGACTAGAGTTAATCATAGTGACAAGTTCTAGTATGTTGACAGAGGAAGTGAGTGGCTAAAGTAGCATAAAGGACAAGATCATTGCATGCAAGAGATCAGGGAACTGAGGTCAGAGTATCATAGCAGTCATCTAGATGAACATTTGAAATCACCTGGAATTATGACAGGCCAGTGAGGTAGGAACTAAAAGCTTTGAGGCTTGAGAAGTGACCCACCTTATCTAGATGAATATAACAAAGGGGTGGGGAGGTGGAGGTATGGTCTGAGAGAGGGCTTTTTTGGGAAGGGATAGAGGGGAATAATCTGGAAACAGAAACAAGGTACATGGTGAGTACCTCCTCCTACTCCTCCCCTTACCCCCACCCCCTCCAGGTACATAGTGTCAGGGGTGTGGGAGAGAAAATAGCCACAGATCAGACTGTAGAGAGAGCAGTGGCCTCAGTTATTAGATTTCCTCTTGAGCAAAAAGGTGATGGGATCATTCAGACAAGAGGTCAAAATAATAGGAGATTTTGTTGATAAGTTGCAAAGGATATGATGAAAAGATTTCAGGAATTGAGGGATGAGTAGGAGAGGGGGGAGTTCATGAAAGGGGATGTACTTAGCCATATGGGGATGTGAGTGGAGGATTTAGGATGGCTCCAGAGTTCTGGAATTCTTGCAGTGAGTGATATAAAGGAGGGTTAGAGATCATGAGATTAGTCTTGATGTTTCAAAGCAAATTGTAGGATAAGCAGATGCAGAGTAGTGGTATGGGAAGAAGCTGCAGAGCAAAGGTGTCCTTTGCTGCTGGTGCAGGTGCAGAGGCTGGGGGCGTGCCTCACAGTGCCTCCAGCAGAGCTGCAGCTGTTACTGCCTTCTTCTCTTAGGGCCGAAGTGGTGTACCGTAAAAAGAGCTGTTAATCCAGCTCTTTAATAACTAGACGTCCTTGTTCTGTTCCTGTTGTTTACCTTTCCTGCTTCTATTTTCTCCCCTTTCTTACTGAAAAGTCGAATATTTGGATGTTTTCAGTACCCTACCCTTAAATATCCTGGAAACTGGTAAATGATGCTGTTGCTTGCTTGATGGGGACATGACAGCACAATTACAGTAAGGAAGTGGGACTTTAGAGTTGGAAAGGGAAGGGAGCAAGGTTTCAGGCAGAATTAGCTTTCAGTTCCTTTAATCTGACTAAGGAAACAGAGGAGTTAGAAGAGGGAAAGAGTTTGACCTGGGTGCTGGGAGGGGAGACGAAAGTACGGTTTGGAAGGTGAGAACCTGCCCAAGGATCTGTCTCCTGACAGGTTCTTGAAAAAGCTGTTGCTGGATGGGAGACTCGACTATTGCTAGATTCATTCATTTCAATGGGTATTTCCTAGCATCATCCATGTGCCAGGCACTGAACTAGGTACTTGGGAGATCGTGTGGAGCAGATAGACAGGTTCCTCCTTACCTGGGTTTACAGTCTAGCAGGAAAGACAGTTACTACGAACAGAGGTTACAGTTTAATGGGAATGCTCTGATAGAAATAGTGAAGGCTTCTTGGAAGCCTGTAGAAAAAGCATTGATCAGTCTCAGATTGGGGTAGGGAGGGGAAGGATGTAGGTGCTGGAATTAGTGACATATGATCCGAGACCTGAAAGGAGAGTGAGAATTAGCCAGGCAAAGAGAATAGGGAGGAAAGTTAATGTCCAGTGACATGTTTGCCTCTTCAACTTCCAAACCTTGTCTTAGCCAGGGGAACAGGGCACAGAATCATCTATTCTGATCACTGTCTTTGTTCCCGGTATTCCTATATACCAGATGTTGGCAAACTGCTGCTCACAGGTCTGGCCTGCTGTCTGTTTTTGAATGGTCAGCAAGCTAAGCATAGTTAGCAGCTCAAACTGTAAGCCAGGAATGGTGGTAAAATTCAGATCCAGATGTCTTGATCTGAAGTCTATTTTCATTCCACTGATCACATTGTATCATGATAGTTTATATTTTTCTCTCTCAAGAAGAGGCTTGAGCTTGAATGATGGCTTGCTTTTTCTTATCTCTACCATTTATTTCCAGCACAGGGTAAGTCCCAAGTCAGTGTTTATTAAATGATTTTCATTTATGTAATTTCATTTGCCGCCTAACAAATCCTGTGAGAATAGCACATAAAATTTTCTAATAATTTATGTTTACTCTTTTATATATCATTTCCTCCATTTTTAGTAGCAATCCTTTTTAAATATGTCATTTAAAAATAATGTTAAGTGTAGCTAAAGATAATTAGAAATATTTTATGCTATAACATATACATTTAGGAATTACTGACTTACATATTTGTATAGCTGTTTGTTCATAGAGTAAATGTAGTTGGCTTTCCTCATCTTCAGGTTCTGCATGGACAGTTTCAACCAACTATAGATTGAAAAAAAAGATTCCAGAAGGTTCTGAAAAGTGTAACTTGAATTTGCCACCGACTCACAACTGATTACATAGCATTTACAACTATCTATAGTGTGTTTTAATTATATTAGATATTATTAATATAAGTAGTAATCTAGAGATGATTTAAAGTATCCAGGAGGATGTGTAGGTTGTATGCATATACTGTGACATTTTATATAAGGGACTTGAACATCTGAGGATTTTTGTATCTGCAGGGGTCTGGAACCAGTTCTCTGAGTGGTTACTAAGGGATGAGTATAATCTTGGAATGCTTGATATTTCTAGTTTTTGTCAGCTTTGTTTGATTTCTATATATTCCTTTGTCAGCTGTCAGTTATATTATAGCTGCTGTCTGTCACCCCCAGCACCCCTTTTACATGGTTATGTATGGATGTGAGAGTTGGACTGTGAGGAAAGCTGAGCGCCGAAAAATTGATGCTTTTGAACTACGGTGTTGGAGAAGACTCTTGAGAGTCCCTTGGACTGCAAGAAGATCCAACCAGTCCATCCTAAAGGAGATCAGTCCTGGGTGTTCATTGGAAAGACTAATTCTGAAGCTGAAACTCCAATACTTTGGCCACCTCATGTGAAGAGTTGACTCATTGGAAAAGACCCTGATGCTGGGAAGGATTGGGGGCAGGAGGAGAATGGGACGACAGAGGATGAGATGGCTGGATGGCATCACTGACTCGATGGGCATGAGTTTGAGTAAACTCCGGGAGTTGGTGATGGACAGGGAGGCCTGGCATGCTGCGATTCATGTGGTTGCAAAGAGTCAGACACGACTGAGCAACTGAACTGAACTGAACTGTACTGAAAGTGAAAGTGAGGTGGTTTTGTTCTTAAGGATTTTATCACCCAGTTGGAGAGATCAAATGTACTGGGGACAATCATAATGTAAAAGTGTATTAACTCCAAACTTGTCTATCTCATTGCCTACTTAACATCTCTGTGTGAGTGTCTGATATGCATCTTGAACTTAATATGCTTCCCCCAAGATTTTTCCCACAGTCGTCCCCATATCAGGAAACAGAGACTCCTTCCGGTTACTTGATCCTTAAACCTAGTTGATGCTTTTCTCACTGTAACATTTCACATCTAATCTGTTAGTTTTGCCTTCAAAACACATACTGAATCTGATCAATACCATTTCAATACCATTTCTGCTGCTACCACCAAGATTCAGATTGCCATTCTCTTTTTCCTGGATTATTGCATTAGTCTTCTGACTGATTTCTCTGCCTTTTTCCTTATCTCTGTATAGTCTGTTCTAAATAGACATCCAGAATGATCCTCTGAAAAGAAAGTCAAGTTGGGTTGTCCCTCCTTGCTCAAAAATTTTTAGAGGCTTTCCATCTCAGAGTCAAAAACAAAGTTATAGGACTTCCCTGGTGGCCCAGTGATTAAGAATCTGCCCTGCAATGCAGAAGACACAGGTTCAAGCCTTGGTCAGGGAACTGAGGTTCCACATCCCACAGAGCAACTGAGTCTGTGCAGCACAACCAGAGAGTCTGTGCCACAACTGAGACCCAACACAGCCAAATCAATCAATTAATTAAAATCAAGCAAACCAAAAAAACTAAGTTCTCACAGTGGCCTTAAAAGATGACACAACCAGAGAGTCTGTGCCAGAACTGAGACCCAACACAGCCAAATCAATCAATTAATTAAAATCAAGCAAACCAAAAAAACTAAGTTCTCACAGTGGCCTTAAAAGATGATACAGAACCTTGCCTCAGTTTATCTCTGGCCTAATTTCCTGTGACTTTTCCTCTGCTCATGTCCCTCTAGCCACAATGACATCCTTGCTGTTTTCCTAAGATGCCAGGTTGTTCCTTCTTCAGAGCCTTTATACGTGCCGTTGCCTCTCACTGAAATGCTTTTTCTGTGGAGATAGCTTGACTTTTCCTCTTTCTTTCAATGTCAGGTGCAAATGTCATCTTATCAATGAAGTCCTAGGTCTCTTTACCCCCATGACCCCACTTTATTTTTCTTCAGAGAGTTACTCGCATCTGTTAGGCTGCTTGTATACATGTATATTTTAATTAATTAAATGATTTTAACTTCTAAAAATTCGCTTCACTGCTGTCTCCCCATAGGCATAGAACAGGGGTTCACAAGCCAAAAACACCCTGCTATCTGTTTTTGCAAGTGAAGTTTAATTAGAACATAAGTCATGCTCAGTCATTAGTGTAGTGTCTGTGGCTGCTTTCACACTACAACAGTGGAGCTGAGTAATGCAGCAGAGACTGTAAGGCCTGTAAAGCCTAAAATATTTGCTGTTTGGCCCTTTACAGAAAAAGTTTGCTGACCTCTGGGCTAGAACAATGTCTGGTACCTAGTAGGCAATTGAATGAACGTAACAGAAGTGTTCATTGTCAGGGTACAGACTGTAAGTTGCTAGTGAGGATATAGGTTAATATTTCAGAAGTTATTATTAGACTGTAATAATTAGGATAATTTGGGAGTATGTCAATCATAAAAATTTGTTCTAGCTGAGGTTCTTGAATTTATTACACTCATTACCACCTGATTGCAGAGATGCACCAACTTTGTGAAGGCTACACCTAATTTGAAGAATAGTGTTCCAAAGGCACAAAGTCCTTTTATTTGTTTCTTTTAATTTTAATTTTTCTTTGCCCCTGCCGTGTGGCTTGCAGGATCTTAGTTGCCTGACTAGGATTAAACCTTAATGGTGAAAGCATGGAGTATTAACCACTGGGCCACCAGGGAATTCCCCACGGTCCTTTTAAGTGTTACCTTTTATAATAGTACTACAGAAAGGACTCTAAGTAGATGGTAGTTGGTTGCGTGCTGTGAAAAATATGAACTTAATGAAGGGATGTATCTCTCAGTCATTTATAGGCCTATGGAATAGATAATAATAATAGTAATATTTGGCTTCTTGGATTAACCTGATTATTTCAGGTACTTTTAATAGTGTTTTAATAAAATCAAACTGGAAGAAAAAACAACTCAGAAGAATCTGGAAACTTGTATTACTTCTGGCATCTTGTCTTTGTCCAAATCTTAGATTTTTAAAAGCTACATCCAGGGAATAAATAGTATCAGTCACACAAAACACCTGTGTGGAGAGGTGGAGAAGATTTTAGAAGTGTTTTAGTTTTAAAAGTCTTTTTCTGGTAACTGAGCTTAGGGTAGAGGAGGAGTCTTAAATTACTGCTTTATTGGACTAGAATACTGTATCTTTAGAAAACTAATTAAAAAAATGATAAAGAATGATGGAGTAAGAGCTGGAAAAAACTTGGTCCAATAAATATTTGAATGTGCCCAAGCCGCTTTGTTAGACATGGGGATACAGAGGTGAATGACAGTATCATTGACCTCATGAGACTTACTATTTAATCCTCATCCCAGTCGCCCTCTCACATCATTTTACGTTCTGTAGTGGAAACTAAAGATTATGTGCTGCTGCTGGTAGGTCGCTTCAGTTGTGTCTGACTCTGTGCGACCCCATAGACGGCAGCCCACCAGCCTCCTCTGTCCACAGGATTCTCTAGGCAAGAATACTGGAGTGGGTTGCCATTTCCTTCTCCAAAAGATGATGTAGCTCGTTACTGATAGAACAGAACTAGAACACGTGTTTCTTATAGAACACATGTTTCTTATGTGGGGAATAAAAACAAAATATTCATGCATGCAGAGTTTGGAGTGCTTGCTAATGTGCATAAGACTGTACTAGGTGCCGGGGGATGCAGTGGTAAGTATAATAGCCCCATCCCTTTGATGTAGTACTTAAAGAAAATTTGGGGGGGAAACCAGTTTTTCCCACTATATTGCATTATACTTTTTACAATCATTTATTAATATCTTATGAAAAGTTAGGGGCTCTCAAATATTCATTCTTTAATGTGATTTAGTTCATTGAGTTTAGTGTTTTTCTAACATCTGAAGTCAGTTTTATTGAGGGACTTTTGAATGAGAAAGGAAGAATTAGGTAGTTGTGGACTCTGTAGGAAGAGTGATCTTTATTTACTAATATTTCAAAATTTGTACAGGGCCTAAACTTATGCTGTATGAGCAAGAGGATATTTTAAGTCAGCCATTTTATTGTTGTTGTTGTTCAGTCACTTAGTCTTGTCCGACTCTTTGTGATCCCATGGACTACAGCACGCCGGGCTCCTCTCTCCACCATCTCCCAAAGTTTGCTCAGATTCCTATCCATTGAGTCAGTGATGGTGTCTAACCGTTTCATCCTCTACTGCCCTCTTATCCTTTTGCCTTCAGTGTTTCCCAGCATCAGGGTCTTTTCCAATGAGTTGGCTCTTTGTTTCAGATAGCCAAAATATTGGAGCTTCAGCTTCAGCATCAATTCTTCCAATGAATATTCAGGATTGATTTCATTTAGGATTTAAAATCAACCACAAAGTGAAGTCGCTTAGTCGTTTCCAACTCTTTGCGACCCCATGGACTGTAGCCTGCCAGGCTCCTCCATCCATGGGATTCTCCAGGCAAGAATACTGGAGTGGGTTGCCATTTCCTTCTCCAGGGGATCTTCCCAACCCAGGGATTGAACCGGGTCTCCCGCATTGCAGGCAGATGCTTTACCCTCTGAGCCACTGTCAACCATATTATGGGTTAAATAAATTTTTGCACACTGACCTTCTCTTTCCTTTTAGTTACCCAAACTTGGGTATATGTCATATGTACACTGGTATGTATATGCTTGGGGGTATATGTATTACTCAGTGTTCGAAGAATCATATCTAAAGTAGAACACATATTTTATTCTTTAAAATTTCTTCCCAAAGTGATTATGATTATGTTTGATTTTTTTCTTCTCAATGCTTGCTTGCTAAAATATATATATATATATATATGACAATCTAGGAAAGAGTGAAAAAAGGTTAATTAAACTGCTGCTAAATAATTTAGGATGTTTTAGTTATTTGGTTTCATAGAAGATTAAAGCTTTTTTCCTTACAAAATCTAGTTGGAAGTGTTTATACAATGGAGAAAGTAATTACATTTTCAGAGTAAGTTATCTTGACCTCAGGCCTCCTTACTTTTCCTATTCCAGAATACCTTATGCCATTCTGCTGGGGCCAATTAGTACTTGGCTCAGCTGTTTTAGTTTCTGTATAGAAATTGAGCTTAACCATGTTTATAATCTGTGAACATCATATTCCATTTTTTCTTTTAAGAGCTAGGACATTAAATTCTCTGCCAGTGATCTAAAAACATTGAATTTTATATCTTCAAATGCAAAAGATTTATCTTCTCAGAACTTAGACCATGGCATTTAACAATGAAGAGACATTAGAAAGAGTGGCTCATTATATATTAGTGATGATTATTCTGGGTCTGCTGCAGGTATGTACGTGCCAAATGTGTGTGTGCATGCTCAGTTGCTCAGTTGTGTCTGACTCTTTGTGACCCCATGGAGTGTCTGACACTTGAGCAGGGAAATCCAAATAGGTAGAAGCTGGAATAGTTGGGGCTCCTTGTTATCTTCTTCGAATTCTGTGTAGTCTTTCCAGCATAGAGGAAAGACTTCATGGTAGCCAGACTTCTTACATGGAGGCTTAGGGCTGCTAAAGTACTTGTTCCAAGTAAGAGAGCCAGAAGGGAACTATATTGTCTTTTATGACCTAAATTCAGAATCAGTGTCATTTCTACTGCCTTTTATTCATAGAAGCAACTCACTAAGGCCAATCCATATTTAAGGGGAAGGGAAGGGAATTAGAGTCTACCTCTTGCTGGGAGAAGTGTCAAGAATGAAGTGAAGTGAAGTGTTAAGTGTTAGTCTCTCAGTTGTGTCCTCACTCTTTTCAAGCCTATGGACTGTAGCCCGCCAGGCTCCTCTGTCCATGGGATTTCCCAGGCAAGAATACTGGGGTCGGTAGCCATTCCCTTCTCTAGGGGATCTTCCCAACCAGGGAACAAACCCCAGTCACCTGCATTGCAGGCAGATTCTTTACTGTCTGAGCCACCAGGGTAGCCCCTAGTGTCAAAAATATGCGAAACTTATTTCAAAGCCGGTTTAGTCTTCCCTCTGGCTACACATTATTTATCTTCCTCCAAATGCAAAACACAAGCACTCAGAGGCAAAACTGAAGCCCTCGAAGTCTTATCTAGTACAGCATCAGGCTCAGGCTAGAGATCCAGGATCAGTTCAGTTCAGTCGCTCGGTCATGTCTGACTCTTTGCGACCCCATGGACTGTAGCACGCCAGGCTTCCCTGTCCATCACCAACTCCCAGAGTTTACTCAGACTCATGTCCATTGAGTCGGTGATGTCATCCAACCATCTCATCCTCTGTCATCCCCTTCTCCTCCTGCCTTCAATCTTTCCCAGCATCAGGGTCTTTTCAAATGAACCAGTTCTTTGCATCAGGTGGCCAAAGTATTGGAGTTTCAGCTTCAGCATCAGTCCTTTCAATGAATATTCAGGACTGATTTCCTTTAGGATGGACTGATTGGATCTCCTTGCTGTCCAAGGGACTCTTAAGAGTCTTCTCCAACACCACAGTTCAGAAGCATCAATGCTTCAGTGCTCAGCTTTATTTATAGTCCAACTCTCACATCTGTACATGACTACTGAAAAAATAGCTTTGACTAGACGGACCTTTGTTGACAAAGTAATGTCTCTGCTTTTTAATATGCTGTCTAGGTTGGTCATAACTTTTCTTCTAAGGAACAAGCATCTTTTAATTTCATGGCTGCAGTCACCATCTGCAGTGATTTTGGAGCCCCAAAAGATAAAGACTGTCACTGTTTCCATTGTTTCCCCATCTATTTGCCGTGAAGTGATGAGACCGGATGCCATGATCTTAGTTTTCTGAATGTTCAGTTTTAACGGTTTTAACAATTTAACATTTAGAGATCCAGGATCTTGTCATCTAAATCAGATCCAGGTGGAGGCAAGGCTATTTGGATATAGTTCCTTGGGTGTAGCTCCTTGAGTACCCTTGCTTTCAGTTTGAAGACTTGTGAACTAAAAAGTCACATTATCTTCTCCCATACCCAGCCCACCCAGTATGCAATAATGGGCATAAGGTAACAACTATAGACATTCCTATTCAAAAGTAAAGAAGGATGTAAAGAATAGAACAGTCACTGGTCCACATCAATTCTGAAATCCAACCAGGCACATATTGCTAGTTTTGAGATTAGTTTTAGCCTCTATTGCTCAGGAACCATCCTCAAAGCCTCTGTTCATTGTGTACTGTCTCTGTCATTTTTAGTCCAAGATGATAATGTTTCTGAATTTAAAATCCTTCTCTGTGAATATTTTTGAAGGGTTCACTCTGTTAGACAAAAGGCACACTTGCACACTGATACAAGCCCTTCTCTACCTTAGGCTTTGTGGAGGAGGAAAAATGTTTTCCTTGACCCTCCTAGGGTTCCTGGCTGGGTTTGAAAATTAAGCTGACAAAGTACACAGATTTATCTAATGTATGTTTTATGTGAAACAGGAGATATAAATGAGGGCTCAAAGAAATGTTTGAAGCTGAGTATTTTATGCTAGGTTTAATGAAGAGTGGACAGTGTGGAGAAATGATAGATCAAAGAATATGAAGTCACAGTGCATAAATTGGTGGCAGTTTAGCATGGCCTGCTGTTGGGACTGGAGAAGGAAATGGCAACTCACCCCAGTATCCTTGCCTGGAGAATCCATGGACAGAGGAGCCTGGTGGGCTGCTGTTCATGGGGTCACACAGAGTCGGACACGACTGAAGTGCCTTAGCATGCATGCATGCCTTGGAGAAGGAAATGGCAACCCACTCCAGTGTTCTTGCCTGGAGAAGCCCAGGGACGGAGGAGCCTGGTGGGCTGCCGTCTGTGGGGTCACACAGAGTCGGACACGACTGAAGCGACTTAGCAGCAGCTGTTAGGACTCCTTTTCTTGTCCCTTTGTCTTTGGATATACAGGTGCTCTTTTCTTACAGGTATAGGGAGTGTGCGTCTTACAGGAGGGTTTTATGATTTGCCTTAGGGGAGAAGAGTAGGGAGAAGACTAAAGTGACCTTCCTCTTCTTAATCTCTTCTCAGATATTTCAGCTTAAAATATTCAGTATGCCAGGGTGCCATATTTTGGTTTTAGCATATCCTAAACCCTGTCAGCTTCCTTAAAACCTTTTGTGGGACAACACCTTTAATATTCTTAGAAAGCCTTTTGTTTGAAAAATTTTGAGACTTCACCTTAAATCTCTTTCAAGTCTTAACTAGTGGTAGGAAAACTGGCCAGTGATCTGAGATTTGTTTTTACTTTTAGTTTTGGCCTTGCCATGCGACTTGCTGGATCCCAGCACAGATCAGACCAGCACCCCTTGCAGTGGAAGTGTGGAGTCTTAACCACTGGACATCTAGGGAATTCCCTGCTTTTTTGTTTTTAAAGGGCTGTTAAAAAATATAAGAAGAATGTTCAACGGAGACTGTGTAATGCCCTCAAAGCCTAAAATACTTATCAGGCCCTTTATAGGAACAGTTTGCCAACCCTTGGTCTGAATAAGAGTTTAATCTTTAGGCCATGTTTCCCTGACACTACCTTGAATTTGATCATTGCTCAGAGGGCATTTCTTCTTTTTTTTTTTTATTTTTTTGGATGCTGGAGACAAACATCTTTATTAAAGATACCACCAATATTTTGGCATTTCTTCTTTTTTAAAAATAATTTTATTTATTTTTATTTTTGGCTCTGGTGGGTCTTCGTTGCCATGAGGGCTTTTCAGAAGTTGTGGTAAGCAGGGCTACCCTCTAGTTGTGGTGCACTGACTTCTCATTAGTTCTCCATATTCTGCTCGAAAGTTATATAATTCCTTCTTTTTCTCATTGCTACCTGTGCTTTATGGAACACAGCTAAAAACACAACCACAGTTGACACTTTTGACATTCTGCCTAGAAATCTCCGTATCAGGTTCATCATTTTATTAGTTCAATATATACATATATAAGTTAGTACATTAGTTATATCTATTTTTCACATTACTGCTGGTGACAGCTTTGCTAAACTTTCCACCATTACCTAATAAGATTCTCTTTTCCTGTTGCTTCCAATAACACTTTCCTCACTTTATTTATTTTTATTCTTGATGTAAGCTTCAAATAAGCAATTTATTTTCTTTTATTATGATCTTTGTCATTTTTTTAAAAAAATAATTTTTATTTATTTGTTATTTCATTAGTTATTTTTGACTGGGCTGGGTCCTTGTTGCTGTGCGGGTGTTTCTCTAGTTGTGGAGAGTGAGGACTACTGTCTAGTTACAGCGCACAGATTACTCATTTCAGTGGCTTCTCTTGTTGCAGAGCACAGGCTCTGGGGTGCATGGGCTTCAGATATTGTGACTCCTGGGCTCTAGAGCATGGCTCAGTAGTTGTACAGAGGCTTAGTTGCTCCATGGCATATGGGATCTTCCTGGACCAGGAGTTGAACCTGTGTCTCCTGCATTGGCAGATGGATTCTTGACCACTGAGCCACCACGGAGATCCTCCTTGCTTTCTTTTTAGCCAAGGATTAGTAACCTTTTTCTGTCAAGGGCCAGATAATAAATATTTTGTTTTGAACTTTATGGTCTCAGGCACACCTATCCAACTCTGCTCTTGTAGTGAGAAAGCAGCCATAGACATAGACAGTATGTAAACATGAATGTTGACTGTGTTCCAATAAAACTTAATTTATGAAAACAGGCAGGCAGGTTGAACTTTGCCAGTAGATTGTAGTTTGGTGATCCCTGTTTTAAATCTTTATATTGACAACTTCCTACCAGTGTCCTTAAGGCCCTTCAAGGACTGTCCTAGAGCCACACAGCACAACTGCTGAGCCCACATGAGGCAACTATGAAGCCCGTGCACCTAGAGTCTGTGCTCTGCAACAAGAGGAGCCACTGCAGTGAGAAGCCCATGCACCTCAACAAAGAGTAGAACCCACTCACTGCAAACTAGAGAAAGCTCGCAGCAACGAAGCCCTAGTGCAACCAAAAATAAAATATAAATAAATAAAAAAAGTAAGATCCTTCAGGCTTTCACTAACACTTTCAAGGCCCTTCTTGCTTTCTCCTGCCACCCAGTCCCAAAGCTAAACATTTTAATTTTTGTAATGAAAGTAACCCACTCCTTATACCAAAATCTGTTTTGGCTATCTGTTGCTGTGTAACACACTGTGTCAAAATTGAGTGATGTAAAATACCACTCACTTTTTCTTTCACGGTTTTTTGATGTTTGGACTCAAGTAGGCAGTTCTTTCTCATGGTTTCTCATGACGATGCTATCAAATGATAGCTGGGTCTGGAATCAGATCTTAAAAGCATTCCTTACCAAAGTTTCTTACACAGTTAGAGGCAGATAGTAGTTGAGCCTGGGGTCATCTCCAAGGATTCCTCATTCACAAGTCTGGTGGCTGGCCTTGGGAAAACTCAAAATAGCTGGCACCCCTGTCTCTAACCCTCTGAGGCTTCAGTCCGTAGACTCTCTAGCATCAGGGATTTAGGGTGGCTGGATATCTTACATGGTACTTCAGGACCCCAAGCTTGTCTGAACTGGGAGGTTGCCAGACGGAGGGTTTATCACCTTTTATGACCTAACTTCCGAGGTTGTTCAGTGTCACTCGGCTTTGTTCTCTTCATGGCGAGGAGAATTAAAGTTCTTTTTTTTTCTTTTTTTTTTTTTTAGTGGTGCCACGTGGCTTGTGGGATCTCAGTTCCCTGACCAGGGATTAAACCTAGGCCCCTAAGAGTAGAAGCGCAGAGTCCTAACCACTGGACTGCCAGGAAAGTCTTAGACTCATCTTTTTTTGATAGGAGTAAGATTAGAGAATTTGCAGAGCTGTTTTAAAATGCAAAATGCTCTACCCGTACCCCTATCAAAAAATTTTGGAAGCTAGCAGATAGTGGGTCACGCTTTGTTAGAGCAGGCTTTCTCTTCCCTGTTCATGGGGATGGTGGAGGTAGGAGAGCACCTCACATGGTTTAATGTTCAAGAATGGATTTGTCAAGAGCTATGGAAGGAGACTTCACCATTACAAACCCTCTCTGCTTCAGTAGATAGGGCCTGGGCTCTCTTTTATATGAGAGTAGGTATAATGGTACCTCCATCTCAAGGAGAAAACAAAAGAAACAAAGAAAGAAATTGAAAAAAAACTCCCAAACTGTTAAAAAGTTCTACCACTGAGATTTGCTTGAATTGATAAGTAATTTTTCCAAGGGTTAAAGAGCATGTGTACTCTTGTGTTATTTACACTTTCAGTTGAGTTTAGCTAGCTGTCTTAATCGGAGAAGGCAATGGTACCCCACTCCAGTACTCTCTCCTGGAAAATCCCATGGACGGAGGAGCCTGGTAGGCTGCAATCCATGGGGTCGCTCAGAGTCTGACACTGAGCGACTTCACTTTCACTTTTTACTTTCATGCACTGGAGAAGGAAATGGCAACCCAGCCCAGTGTTCTTGCTTGGAGAATCCTAGGGATGGGGGAGCCTGGTGGGCTGCTGTCTGTGGGGTCGCACAGAGTCGGACACGACTGAAGCAACTTAGCAGCAGCAGCAGCAGCTTTCTTAATGCCTGCAGGGATACCTTTAAGGGAGATTTTGAAAAGGGGGCAGGTGATAGAATTTTAAATTTGAGGACTCTAGAGCAGGTGGTAAAGTGGGTTCTAAGAAATTTTGAATAGCATCAGGGAATAGTCTCTTGAACCACTCTACTGTCCGAACCCATCTGAGAAGACTTTACTCTTAAACCTTACTATAGTGATCTGGCTCTGGAGATAATATATTTGGAAAATTTGGGATATTTTATTATATATATTTGTAGAGGTTATTGTGTTATTTTTTCTCGCTAGATAGCATATTAAAAAGCAGAGACATTACTTTGCCAACAAAGGTCCGTCTAGTCAAGGCTATGGTTTTTCCAGTGGTCATGTATGGATGTGAGAGTTGGACTGTGAAGAAAGCTGAGTGCTGAAAAATTGATGCTTTTGAACTGTGGTGTTGGAGAAGACTCTTGAGAGTCCCTTGGACTGTAAGGAGATCCAACCAGTCCATCCTAAAGGAGATCAGTCCTGGGTGTTCATTGGAAGGACTGATGCTGAAGCTGAAACTCCAATACTTTGACCACCTCATGTGAAGAGTTGACTCATTGGAAAAGACCCTGATGCTGGGAGGGATTGGGGGCAGGAGGAGAAGGGGATGACAGAGGATGAGATGGCTGGATGGCATCACCGACTCGATGGACATGAGTTTGAGTAAGCTCCGGGAGTTGGTGATGGACAGGGAGGCCTGGTGTGCTGCAATTCATGGGGTCGCAAAGAGTTGGACATGACTGAGCAGCTGAACTGAACTGAACTGAACTGATTGTGTTATTTTTTCTCTCTAGATTAAAAGAAGGTGATAGTAAATATATTTTGCCTTATTGTTTATGGTCCAATAGGCAATGTGAATATTGCATCTTTGTGTTCTATTTGTTTTCTTTTTTTTCCCCAGTGTTGCTTCTTTGTTTACTTTTCTCTCTGGATTTGTGCATCATGAGGGAATTTACCCAAATTCTCTGGTGATGTGAAAAAAGGAAGATGACTTAGTGAGTAGGAAGTTGTTAAATAAATAGCTGCCTGCCATATTGCTCCTCCCACTTGGGGAAGAAGAAATGACTATATTTAATCACTTACCTGGTTTGTTTGTTTTTTTTCCCCCTTGGTCTCATGATCTATACATTGTTGAATTGAGGGTAGAGAGAAAAGCCTGTTAACTTTTATTTTAAATAATTATTTTTTTTTACTTGGTATTTAAGAAATACCTTTACAAAGCTTTAATAGAATCCTACAAACACATGCTCTAGGGAAGAGTCGGAAAAGAAAGTTTTGGAATGAGTTACATTCCCAAGGAGGAGGACATTTGAACTCTGAAAATGGTGAAGACGACTCACGTAGTTTAACTTCAGTTTCAACTTGGACGAGTAACATCTCTTTTCAGTCATAGCATTCTGTACCTTTTCCAGTTGTTTTGTTTATCCCCATTCTCTTTTCTTCTAATTGACACACGTTAGCACCTGAAAGATTCCTGCTGGTTTGGAGGGAGTCAAGATGGAGGGGGAGAAGGAAGAGTTAACTTTTCTTGCTTTTAAATTGGCTAGTATTTACTTAACTAATTTCAGCTAGAGAACTTCTCTTTTAGAATATTTAATGCATGATATGCTGCATGTATTATGCATTCATATTAAGAATTATAGTAGCATGGATTTATGAATGACATGGGTAGCAAATTATTTCCAATTTAAATTATTCATTTTTGTACAAAATAATTACTTGCTAGAGTAATATTTTTCTGGCGTGTTACAAGCCATGAAAGTGGTTTTGAAGATCTGAATGAATGCTGTGTATAAAGATTTTTGGTACAACTTGATTTTATTCTTTCTTTCCTGAGAGTGTCAGGGGATTAGTTTGATCCTGAGTGAGGATAAAAGCTGCTTTGTGAAAACAGTAATTCCATAGAGACTACACTGGTTTTAGAGCTATTTTAAATTTGGGACTTAGAAAGCCAGAGGATCTGAGAATTAGATATGCCTTTTACGCCTGTATTATGAATTTAAAATATGTTGTTGATTTAATGTTTGGTTTGTGTATTGGTTTCTGGCTTTGGCTTCTTTAGGTTGTTTGTTTGAATCAAGTTAGTTAAAAAATATTTAATTTTTATTGTGACATACACCAATAGAAGACAACTATTAGTTTGAAACAACAAATATATTTAATATTTTTATGATTGTATAGTTGTTGACTGGCAAAAAAAATCTTCTGGATCAGGAAAGCAATTGTCACATGTAGATTTTTTCTTTAATATGAAGATGTACCATCTTTTAAAAAATTGAATATAAATTTATTTATTGTATTTTTTAATTTAGTTTTTATTTTATATTAGAGTATAGTTGATTTACAATGTTGTGTTAGTTTTAGGTGTACTGCAAAATGATTCAGTCATACATATATATATGTCTATTATTTTTTCAAATTCTTTTCCCATAGAGGTTATTACAGATTGAGTAACTATCTTCTTTTAGTGACTGTAATTAACAAAAGTAGTTCATACAAAAGATTCTAAGTGTGTCTGAAATGATGAAACTCTGTTCTTGAGACAGTCCTTTGTTTACACTATGCATGAGGAGAAAAAAGCATCTGGAAATGTAATTTTCAAAGCATTCTTTTGTGAATTATGGACTCTTTTAAGAACGATCAATTTCAACAATGACTATGCTTCTTAGAACAATGACTGTGCTTCTTAAAGTCTTAAAATTTCAGAACTGGGTGGAGAGAGGCCTAAGTTTTGTCTGGCCTCCCTTAAATATATTAGTGTAAAATGATGTCTCTTTCTCTTTTGCATTAAAATTTTCGTCTTCCATGGTATATATATATAATGTGTTGTATAAAATTCATTGTTAAAGGATGGTGAGATAAAATCTTGATTTTTATATGGATGTAAAATGAACAGATGTAAAATATGTTATTTAATTCATTAATTAATGGGAAAACCAGAAAGATAAAGGAGAATTCAAAGTTCTGCATGTGTATAGGATCAGGTATGCTAAAATGAATTTACAGATCTGTGCAAAACTGGCCTATCCATAGGGGTGGGGGGAGTGATTCTTCCCTCACTGGACAGAATTTGTTTGTAAGTGTATGGACATGAATCCTTTGTATTGCTGTCATTTAAGTACAGCTTAACAGTTGTAAAACAGCTCAGAGGTCATGAAGGATGCAAACCTTGTAGAATCAGGTAACTAGGAAAGGTTCATGTTACACAGTGCCCAGTTTTCCATTGAAGATACCAAGTGATCTTCTTGGTCCATCTTAAAGTCTCTTACAATTTGTCATAAAAGGACAAAATAAATAGAGACTTCCCTGATGGCTCAGTGGATAGAGTCTGCCTGCAGTGCAGAAGGCCTAGGAGATACAGGTTCGATCCCTCGGTCCGGAAGATCCCAGGAGGAGAAAGTAGCAACCTACTCCAGTATTTTTGCCTGAAAAAAATACCATGGATGGGGAGCCTGGTGGGCTGTAGTCCAAAGGGTCTCAAAGAATCAGACACGACTGAGCAACTAAGCGCACACACAGTTTTGCATTGAAGATACCAAGTGATCCTAAGAGGTCTCTCACACTTTGTCATAAAAGGACATAGTAAATGGATCTGTCTTCTCACTTTTTTATGACAGTCCTATGTCTGTTAGTCTTGGGGACTTAACTCTCATTACTTGTAAATAAAGTCAGTCTTCAATGTGAAAGAAAACTAAGCTATTCTTAGATGAATATTTTCTGGTATTTTGATCAACACTCGAGCACTTTTTCAGGTTAGTGTTGAATTTTGGACCATTGGCAAGTATTTAAACTGTAGCTTGAAATGGTTAGGTAGCAAATTCAAGACTACCAATGCCTAATATTTTGTAGATATTCAGTAAGTAAAAAGCAATAGTAGTAATTTGAAGGAAAGTGGAAGTCTCTTGCCCAATTTTAATTCTTAAAAGTATATGTTATTACAACTTTAGTAACTTCCCAATGTTAAATACTTTTTAGTTGGGCAGTTGAACCTTGGCGAGAGGGCATAGCAATGACATTATCTACTCCATATACACGCTGTTGGTGACCTTTTTATTCCTCTTGTATTTTTTCTCTTTCACTTTCCTGATGTTGTTGCAGCAGTGTACTGTAGCAGAAAGATAGATTTGTGGTCTCATAGACCTGGGTTTGAATCATCACTCTAACTTACCAGCTGTTAGTTCTTGGGGAATTCTCACAGGTTTAAGTTCTTCAGTTAAATGACTAATAAATACTAAAGAGGATTACATGAAATTTGTATATAAATGATGTAATAGTGCATGATAGGCAGTAAGTATTAGTTTTCTTATCTCTTGCTCTTAGACCTTCAAGCCTCCCTGCCTTCTCTCCTCTAGTTTCCATTAGGGAAACAATTGGAGTCATTTGGTATGACCTCCTTCATCTTCCCTTTTCATTTTCTACAGAGGTGTATATTTTCTTATCTTTTTTGTTTCAGAAGTATGTTTCTTTTAATTCACAAGGTTGTTTTGAGGATTAAATAAAATAATGTGTATGAAATTGCTTAGTACTTATCCTAGCACATATTATGTATCAAAGGAAGATTAATAGTATCTGAGAGTAAGGTTAGTATTATCTTTGCTGTTACCTTTCCTGTAAGTATTACTCTCTTTGTTGTATGTTTGAGTTTTCCTTCTTTTTTTAAACATACACATATTATGAACTCTTTTAAAAAATTATTTTCCCATTTATTTCATTACAGAGCATTGAGAGGAGTTCCATGTGCGGTAGTAAATCCTTATTAGTTATCTATTTTATATATGGTAGTATTGTATATGTTGATTCCAGTCTCCCAGTTCATCTCTCTCCATTCTTTCTCCCCTGGTAATCATAAGTTTGTTTTCTACATTTGTGACTCTGTTTCTGTTTTGTAAATAACTTCATTTGTACCATCTTTTTTAGATTCCACATAATAGCAATATCATATGATATTTGTTTTTCTCTGACTTCATTCTGTATGACCATCTCCATATTCATCCGTGTTGCCTGCAGGTGACATTATTTCATTCTTTTTTATGACTAAGTAATATTCCATTGTGTATGTGTACCACATCTCCTTTATCCATTCCTCTGTCAGTGGACATTTAAGTTGCTTCTGTGTCCTATCTACTGCAAGTGGTGCTACAGTGAACGTTAGGGTGCATGCATCTTTGGTTTATGGTTTTCTCTGGGTATATGCCCAGCAGTGGGATTGCAGGATCATGTAGTAGCTCAGTGTTTGGTTTCTTAAGGAACCACCATACTGTTCTCCATAACAGTTATACCAGTTTACATTCCTATCAACAGTGTATGAGGGTTCTCTCCTCCTCTTCTTTCAAAATATCTTCCTTTTTAAGGGGTAAACTCTTGAGGGGAAACCCCTTTTGCTTGGCCTTGCTAAAACTCTGGCTAATACTGTGTTTCTTTCATTCCTTTATTGTCAAACTTCTTGGTTGAATAGGTAAGGGGTTTGCCTGCCACTTTTCCACCACGTACTCTTCTCATTCAACCCTTGCATTCTGATATATCATAATTTCCCCCTGAATCTGAAACAGCGCCCTCCCGTTAAACTCCCACAAGGCTTAGAATATAGCAGGCATTCAGTGGTATTAGTTGAATAATGAATGAAATGAGAAGCTTTAAAGTACTATCACTGAGGGCTCTCTAATGCTTTTGATCAATGCTTTCAAAGAATTCTAATAAGAAGCCATTATGCCTAAATTCAACCTAAGTAGATGCTGATGTATAACATGAATATTGTTGTTTCAGAAATCCCTCGTTTGTATAAGGTTCCAGAAATTTTGAATACTTTGTTTTAGAGAAAGTTTAACTCTCAAGGCAAATTTATTAGCAAAAGCATGTTTCCTCTTTTTCAGATCAGCAGCACTCAGACCATGGTTTTTCCAGTTCAGTGATATTCAGACCTTGGTTCTTGAGCCCCAAGTAGTCCTCTCAACATCTGTCTTCTTTGAAACCTTCATTACACTAACCAGACTATGCTGGGATAGGCTAACTGTGCTGCCTTTTGTTAACAATTATAGCCAGTATGGCACCAGAGGCATATTCTTTTTGGGGGGCTTATTCTTTTAAATATAGCATCTCAGCTTTGGTAAATTTGATTTTTCTTTTGTCATTTTAATAAGTAAGTTTGTTTACAGTTAAAGTTTTAGCTTTATCTAGTAGATAATATTAGTTTGCAAAAAGTAATTAGAGCAAGCTTTCTTTGATTAGAGATAAAGAATATTATCTAATATCATCCAATCTTATATAGTTTACTATTAATTGAAAAGGTTGGTTAAAGCAAGAAATAAAAATGATACATACGTATCACAAGCATTTTATTTTGGCTTAAAACAAATAAGTGTACATTTATTCATCAACCTTTTGATATATTATGTATGAGTCTGCTGCTGAGAGTTTTTCATCTATTTGGCATTAATTGCACTCCGTGATGCATTGCTTACAACTTCCAGTTACAGTTTTTCTAAGTGGAGTGAGAACTCTTGAAGACTTGAAGCAATGAGTATAGATTTCTCCTAGATTTCTGATTTTTCCTCAATTTTATTTATGTATCTCACCCACACTTAAGTTCAGGACAGAATTTCAAATGATTTAATAATATATGGGCCTTCAGCTTAGTTTTCTAAGAAAGAGCAACTTTTCTTACATTCATAGTTCATTAATATATTTAGTATTTCTTTACAATCATGTGATTGTAATTATAGACACAACTGGAATGTACGTTTGAGAACAGATACATCAGACTCAGTGTAGTTTAGTGGGAGCAGAAATGCCCCAGTGTTGGTGTTGCCTGTAAGCTGTCAGTGTTCAGCCAAAGGTATTGGTTTGTGCCCGGTAGAGGGATAGGGGAGTATCAGTTAAATAGCCCTGTTAAGAAGTAAAAAGATGTCTTTATTTTCTTTTTTTAAAAATAAGTTTGAGGTATAATATACATGAAGTAAAATGCAGAATCCTTAAGGGTACAACTGGTAAATTTTTGCACAGTGTACACACCTATGTCACACTCAGATCACAATAATATATAGAGAATAGTACCAGGATCCTAGGAGCCCCCCAGTACCCCGACCCAGTTTCTTTCCCACTATTCTGACCTCCATCACTGTCTGTTGGTCTGACTTATTTATGAACTTCATATGGTTGGAATTGTATACATACGCTCCTTTGCATCTGACATTGTTCACTTAGCACTGGTTTTGAAATTGATCTGCGTTGTGTCAGTAGCTTATTCCTTTTCACTGCGGTATATAGTATTCTACTCTGTGAATACACCACAGTTTATCCATTCTGTCATTGGTAGATGTTTAGGTTTATTTCTTGTTTAATCTTATAAATAGTATTGCTGTAAACATTCTCATACCTGTCTCTGGTATACATATACATGCGTTTTGTTGAGTATACTCTTAGGATTGGGATATCTGGTTATAGGGTATGCGTATAGGTAGCCTTAGTAGATTTTACTAAATAGATTTTTATAGTCCCACTAGCAATATGTGAGAATCAGTTATTCCATACTCTCCAATGGCCGTTTAAAGGAAAACTTCCCTATGTATTTATTTTTATCATTTTTGTTTGTGTATTTGGTTTTTAAAAGTATTTTATAGAATATTCATGAACTCACCATTTAACCTGAGTTTAGTACTGAGTATTGACAGTCTTACATGTTCTCCTCTCTCATGTCCTCTTGCCTTTCAAAGTAAATACTATTCTAAATTTTTTTTTAATCTTTCCATAGCCTTT
Source organism: Cervus elaphus (assembly GCF_910594005.1). Taxonomy (NCBI): domain Eukaryota; kingdom Metazoa; phylum Chordata; class Mammalia; order Artiodactyla; family Cervidae; genus Cervus; species Cervus elaphus. The sequence goes on along the minus strand of NC_057817.1, from coordinate 30,126,443 downwards.
TCAAAAAAATAGTTTTATCAGGTGTATATGTGTGTCTAAATAATATATTGTCTAGTGTATTTTTTAAAAAAAGAATATGCAATCTGAGAATCAGTTTCTTTTTTATTTAATGCGTAACAATTATATTGCTGAGACTCATCTGTATTGTTGCATACAGTTGTAGTTGACTCATTTTCTCTACCATATAATATTTCATTTAGTGGATATATCACAACTTATTTATTTCCTGTTGATGACATTTGGGTTATTTCCATTTCTTACTGTTGCGAATTCTACATGTTTTCTGGTATACCATGAGCAAGAATTTCCCTTGATACTTAGAAAAGTAACTTCTGGTAATAGCATTGATAAATATTCTACTTTATGAAATAATGTCTATCTTCCAGAGAAGTTATACCAGTTGTGTATTCCTATCAGCAATAGATCAGAGATGAGATCCTTTTCATTATGAGAGAATTTAAAATTATAACCTTAGTTACTTTTAGCAATGTAAGACTATTTGTATTTTCTATTTTTTACGTGTTTTTGGTGATTTGTGTTTTTAATAAATTTGTTACCTAAGTTTTCATGTGTGTTGACATAAGGTTGTTTGTATTTTTGTCTTATATTTTAATGTCTGTAAGATCTATAGTTTTCTTTTTTAAATTCCTGATACTGATATTTGTGTTTTCCTTTTCTTCTTCTCTTAGGGATTTCTTGCTGGGTCAAGAAATCAATTCTTTCATAATTTTTTTCTTATTACATTAAAAATTTTTTAAATCACATCAAAATACACATAAAATTGCCCACTTTAACCAGTTTAAAGTGTGCAGTTCAGTGATGGTAAGTACATTCACATTACTGTGCAACTATCACCACTGTTCATCTCCCCAGATTGAAACTCTGTACCCATTAAACATTAATTCCTAAGTCTTCTCCCCTACAGCCCCTGGCAACTTTGTCTCTATGAATTTGACCACTCTATAAGTAGAATCATATAAGTAGATTCTCATGTAAGTAGAATATATTCTTATATAATACCTTGTACAGTTAGAATCATACAGTATCTGTCTTTGTGACTGGTTTATTTCACTAACAATTACATCCTCAAGGTTTATCCATTGAGGATGGCCTAAGGTTTTTTAGCATGTGTCAAGTATTGGCACATAGTTGTTGTTCAATCACCCAGCTGTCTCCGACTCTTTGCGACCCCATGAACTGCAGCACACCAGGTCTCCCTGTCCCTCACCATCTCCCAGAATTTGCCCAAGTTCATGTCCGTTGTATTGGTGATGCTATCCAGCCATCTCATCCTCTGATGCCCTCTTCTCTTTCTGCCCTCAATCTTTCCCAGCATCAGGTACTTTTCCGATGAGTCAGCTGTTCACATCAGATGAGCAAAATACTGGAGTTTCAGCCTCAGCATCAGTCCTTCCAATGAGTATTCAGGGTTGATTTCCCTAAGATTGACTGGTTTGATTTCCTTCCTGTTTAAGAGACTCTTAGGAATCTTCTCCAGCACCACAGTTCAAAGGCATCAATTCTTTGGCCATCTGTCTTCTTTATGGTCCAGCTCTCACAACTGTACTTGACCACTGGGAAGACCATAGCCTTGACTCTATGGACCTTTGACAGCAGAGTAATGTCTCTGCTTTTCAACACAGTGTCTAGGTTTGTCATAGCTTCCCTGCCAAGAAGCAAATGCCATCTGATTTCATGGCTGCAGTCACCATCGCAGTGATTTTAGAGCCCAAGAAGAGGAAATCTGTCACTACTTCCGTCTTTTCCCCTTCTATTTGCCATGAAGTAATGGAGCCAGTTGCCATGATCTTAGTTTTTTTAATATTTAGTTTTAAGCTGGCTCTTTCACTCTCCTCCTTCACCCTCATCAAGAGGCTCTTTATTTCCTCTTCACTTTCTGCCACTGGAGTGGTATCATCTGCATATCTGAGGTTGTTGATGTTTCTCCCGCCTATGTCGATTCCAGCTTGTAACTCAACCAAGCCCAGCATTTCTCATGATATGCTCAGCGTATAGGTTAAACAAACGAATCTTGAACCAATCAGTTATTCCCATACAGGGTTCAAACTGTTGGTTCTTGACCCACGTACAAGTTTCTCAGGAGACAAGCATGATGTTCTGGTATTCCCATCTCTTTAAGAGCTTTCCACAGTTTATTATGATCCACACAGTCAAAGGCTTTGGCCTAGTTGATGAAACAGGCAGATATTTTTCTGGAATTCCCTGGCTTTCTCTATGATCCAGTGAATGTTGGCAATTTGATCTCTGGTTCCTCTTCCTTTTCTAAATGCAGCTTGGACATCTGAAAGTTCTTGGTTCGCATAATGCTGAAGCCTCGCTTGCAAGATTTTAAGCATGACTTTACTAGCATGGGAGATGAGTGCAGTTGTCCAATGGTTAGCACATTCTTTAGTACTGCCCTTCTTGGCACATAGTAAGTTATCTTAAGTACTTATTAATTGATCAGTTTTTTAAGTTAGGTGTATTTAGAAATCACTTTTTCTGTGTGCATGGGATTTCCCTTTATAGAGTAGCATCAGTGAATAAAAACTCCTAATTGCTGTATTTTGTTTTTGCCTCACAGCTGCCTCCATTTCCTTGTGCCACTTGTGCATCTGTGCTTTGGGGAGAAGGAAGGAATAGAGTTTATATGTGTGTGGAGGGGATGAGGATTAAATGATCAGTATTGTTTAAAACCATTATTGAAGAATTTATACAGCTGAGGATGATTTGGCTTGATTAGGCTTGGCTTACAGCCACCTGCGTGAGGAGGAGGAGGAGGCTACAGACAACTCTAACCACCCAGCTAGCAGTGAAATAGGAAGAGACAAACGTGTGTGTATTGCCCCTCTGCTCCTTTGAGCCCCCTCTACTCCCACACTACAGCTGCCACTGATGACTAATGTTCAACAATTTGGAGGATCTTGTGCCTTTTAATAGTAGTAAGAAGAGTTGTGATATCATGTGGTTTCTGATTTTCCACTTAGAATGTATTTTAAATTTCCAGAAATACTATTTTGTTTCAATTCTGTGTTGTTCCAATTCAGTGTTTACGTTTAAAAAGAGGAATTTATTGGTTTTTCTAAATGAAAATTCCATTTTCCAGAATAAAATTTGTGGTGATCAGCTTTATAATTATGGGGGTTAGAATATTTATATTATTGGGGGTTAGAATGATACATGGATTGGAAAGTTAGTGCCAATGAATAAAGACATTTGTTGAGAAAACAGAATTATGGAAATGTCAGCTTTTGACCTAAGGACATCATCTCCTTTGTTGCTAATTATTTTTTAGAGTATATCAATGCATTACTTTGGGTCTCTCTGCTTTTTCTTATTCCTTTATAAGGCTAATGAGAATATTTATTGGCAAACTGATGATATATTGTGGAATAAGAACTCTTGATTGTTTTCTCATAACCAAAACTCTTTAAGTCAGGAAAAATGTTCTTACAAAAAAAGTATTACAATTGTTTTGAAGAGATAAGATTTATATGTTTCAGTGCAAGAAATATATAAAAGGTTGATTGAAACATATAAAAAGGGTGATTGAAAAGTCTTTCTTAACCTAGTTTCCTATTTTTCTTCAACGGATCATCTCTGTTGGCTAGTTTCTTGTTTATCCTTTCAGATACACAATATTTATGTATATATGATAGTATACATTATTCTTCTCCCCGTCATATTTACTTAACAATATATCTATATCAATACATAAACGGATGTTCTCTTTCCTCAAAAATATTTGCATAGTATCTCATGTGAATAAACCGTAATTTATCAAACTAGTGTCCCACTGATGGACATTAAGCAAATCTATCAGTGCCGTTTTCCCACCAGCATTGTTCAGTTTGTGCATCTCTGTCACATTTTGGTAATTCTCCCAATATTTCAAATGTTTTTATTATTGCTATATTTGTTATGGTGATCTGTGATCAGCAATTTTTGATGTTACTACTGTAATTGTTTTAGAGTGCCACAAACCATGCCCAAATGAGAGGAAAATTTAATCGATTCTGACTGACCCACCAACTGACCTTTCCCCTACCTCTCTCCCTCTCCTCAGGCTTCCCTATTCCCTGAGACACAAGCATTGAAATTATAGGCAGACTTTGCTTTATTGTGTTTCACTTTATTGTATTTCACAGATATTGCTTTTATTTTTAAGCATACTGAAGGTTTGTGGCAACCCTGCATTGTCAGATGATGGTTAGCTTTCTTTTAGCAATAATGTATTTTTAAACTAAAGTACATACTTTTTTTTTAGATATAATGCTGTTGTGCACTAAATAGACTACAGTGTGTGTAAACGTGACTCTATATGCACTGGGAAACCAAAACATTTCTGTGACGGACTTTACTGTGATGTTCACCTTGTTGCAGTGATCTGGAGCTCAACCTGCAATCTCTCCAAGTTCAGCCTGTACCTATAAAATCACAATATTCCATTTCCATCTCCCTCTGGTCTCTGGCTGACCACCATTCTCCTTTCTGTTTGTGTGAATTTCAGTACTTTAGATACCCTATGTAAGTGGAATCATACGATATTTTTCTTTTTTAAGACTGTTACTTCATTTGGCATAATATCCTTAGGGTTCATTTATTTTGTGGCATGTATTAAGATTTCCTTCTTTTTAAAAGCCAAATAATATTCCATTGTATATGTATGCTACCTCTTGTTTACCCAGTCATCTGTCGATAGACATTTGGGTTGTTTCCATCTCTTGTCTATTATAAATAATGCTACAGTGAAAATGGATGTGCAAATACTTCTTCGATATCCTGCTTTAATTTCTTTTGGATATATACCCAGAGGTGGGTATTGTTAGAGGTATGTATTGCTAGATCATATAGTAGTTCTATTTTTAAATTTTGGGAAACCTTCATATTATTTTCCACAGTGGCTACACCATTTTATATTCCAACCAACAGTGCACAAGCGTTGCAATTTTTCCACATCTTCAACAACACTTATTTTCTGGTTTTGTGTCTGTGTGTGTTTTGTTTTGTTGCTGTGGTTGTTTTTGTTCTCAGCGATCCTAATCGATATGAAGTGATATCTCACTGTGATTTTGATTTGTGTTTCTCTAGCTATGAGTGATGTCAAGCATCTTTTCATGTCTTTGTTGACTGCTTATCTTCTTTGGAGAAATGTCTATTCAAGTTGTTTGTCCATTTTTAGGTTGGTTCATTTATTTTTCTTTTGTTAAGTTGTAGGGGTTCTTTATATATTTTGATTATTAACCCCTTATCAGATATATGATTTGCTAATATTTTCACTCCATTGATTATTTTTGATGTACAGAAGTTTTTAATTTTCATATGGTCCTTTGTCAATTTTTGCTTTTTTTGGCTGCTTTTGGTGTCATATTCAAGAAATCACTGCCAACTTCTGTGTCATGAAGCTTTTCCTCTGTGTTTTCTTCCAGGAGTTTTAGATCTTATGTTTAGGTCTTTAATCCATTTTGAGTTGGTTTTTGTATGTGGTATAAGTTAGGAGCCCTGTCCTTCACCATCTCCCAGAGTTTGAGGAAACTCATGTCTATTGAGTTGATGATGCCATTTAACCATCTCATCCTCTGTCGTCCCCTTCTCCTCCGGCTTTCAATCTTTCCCAGCATCAGGGTCTTTCCCAGTGAGTCGGCTTTGCATCAGGTGGCCAAAGTATTGGAACTTGAGCGTCAGTCCTTCCAGTGAATATTCAGAACTGATTTCTTTTAGGATGGACTGGTTTGATCTTGTTGCAGTCCAAGGAACTCTCAAGAATCTTCTGCAACTCCACAATTCAAAAGCATCAATTCTTTGGTGCTCAGCCTTCTTTATGGTCCAACTCTCACATCCCTATATGACTACTGGGAAAACAACAGCTTTGACTAGACCGGCCTTTGTCAGTAAAGTAATGTCTCTGCTTTTTAATATGCTGTCTAGGTTAGTCATAGCTTTTCTTCCAGGGAGCAAGCATCTTTTAATTTCATGGCTGCAGTCACCATCCACAGGGATTTTGGGGTTGACGAAAATAAAGTCTCTCATTGTTTCCATTGTTGCCCCATCTATTTGCTATGAAGTGATGGGACCAGGTGCTATGATCTTATTTTTTTGAAAATTGAGTTTTCAACTTATTCACTCTCCTCTTTCACTTTCATCAAGAAGCTCTTTAGTTCTTCACTTTCTGCCATAGGGTGGTGTCATCTGCATATCTGAGGTTATTGCTATTTTTTCCAGCAGTCTTGATTCCAGCTTGTGCTTCATCCAGCTCGCCATTTCACATGATATACTCTGTGTAGAAGTTAAATAGGCACAGTGACAATATACAGCCTTGGTGTACTCTTTCCCAATTTTGAACCATTCTGTTGTTCCATGTCTGGTTCTAACTGTTGTTTTTGACCTGCATACAGATTTCTCAGGAGGCAGGTAACATGGTCCAGTATTCCCATCTCTTGAAGAATTTTCCATAGTTTGTTGTTATCCACACAATTGAAAGCTTTAACATAGTCAGTGAAGCAGTAGTAGATCTTTTTCTGGAATTCTGTTGCTTTATCTATGAACCAGTGGATGTTGACAATTTGATCTCTGGTTCCTCTGCCTTCATAATCCATTCATATTTAATATAATTTTTATATAGCTAGGTTTATCTCTGCCATTTTGATACTTGTTTTTTGTATTATATCTTTTGGTTCAATTGTTCCTCCTTTATTACCTTATTTTTGTGTTTAGTTCAGTTCAGTTGCTCAGTTGTATCTGACTCTTTACAACCCCATGGACTGCAGCATGCCAGACCTCCCTGTCCATCACGAACTCCTGGAGTTTACTCAAACTCATGTCCATTGAGTCTGTGGTTCTATCCAACCATCTCATCCTCTGTTGACCCCTTCTCCTCCTGCCTTCAATCTTTCTCAGCATCAGGGTCTTTCCCAGTGAGTTGGCTCTGCATCAGGTGGCCAAAGTATTGGAGTTTCAGCTTCAGCATCAGTCCTTCCAATGAATATTCAGAACTGATTTCCTTTAGGATAGACTGGTTGGATCTCCTTGCAGTCCAAGGGACTCTCAGGAGTATTCTCCAACACCACAGTTCAGAAGCATCAATGCTTCTGTGCTCAGCTTTCTTTATGGTCCAACTCTCACATCCATACATGACTACTGGAAAAGCCATAGCTTGACTAGACGGACCTTTGTTGGCAAAATAATGTCTCTGCTTTTTAACATGCTGTCTAGGTTGGTCATAACTTTTCTTCCAAGGAGCAAGCGTCTTTTAATTTCGTGGCTGTAGTCACCATCTGCAGTGATTTTGGAGCCCCCCAAAATAAAGTTCTGTCACTGTTTCCACTTTTTCCCCATCTGTTTGCCATGAAGTGATGGGACCAGATGTCATGATCTTAGTTTTCTGAATGTTGAGTTTAAAGCCAGCTTTTTCATCTCCTCTTTCACTTTCATCAAGAGGCTCTTATAGTTCTTCTTTGCTTTCTGCCATAAGGGTGGTGTCATCTGTATATCTGAGGTTATTGGTATTTCTCCCAGCAGTCTTGATTTTAGCTTGTGCTTCATCCAGCCCAGCATTTCTCATGATGTATTCTGCATAGAAGTTAAATAAAGCAGGGTGACAATATACAGCCTTGATGTACTCCTTTTCCTATTTGGAACCAGTCTGTTATTCCATGTCCAGTTCTAACTGTTGCTTCTTGGCCTGCATACAGATTTCTCAGGAGGCAGGTCAGGTGGTCTGGTATTCCCATCTCTGTAAGAATTTCCAGTTTGTTGTGATTCACACAGTCAAAGGCTTTGGCGTAATCAATAAAGCAGTAGATGTTTTTCTGGAACTCTCTTGGCTTTTTTGATGATCCAACAGATGTTGGTAGTTTGATCTCTGATTCCTCTGCCTTTTCTAAATCCACCTTGAACATCTGGAAGTTCATGGTTCACGTATTGTTGAAGCCTGGCTTGGAGAATTTTGAGCATTACTTTGCTAGTGTGTGAGATGAGTGCAATTGTGCAGTAGTTTGAGCATTCTTTGACATTGCCTTTTTTTGGGATTGGAATGAAAACTGACCTTTTCCAGTCCTGTGGCCACTCTGAGTTTTCCAAGTTTGCTGGCATATTGAGTGCAGCACTTTCACAGCATCATCTTTTTTTAAAAATTAATTTGTTTATTTTAATTGGAGGCTAATTGCTTTATAATATTGTAGTGGTTTTTGCCACACCTTGATATGAATCAGCCACAGGTGTACCTGTGTCCCCCATCCTGATCCCCCCTCTCAGCTCCCTCCCCATCCCAGCCCTCAGGGTCGTCCCTTTGCACCGGCCCTGAGTGCCCTGTCTCAAGCATCGAACCTGGACTGGCAAACTGTTTCACATATGGTAATATACATGTTTCAGTGCTATTCTCTCAAATCATCCCACCCTTGCCTGCTCCCACAGAGTCCAAAAGTCTGTTCTTTACATCTGCGTCTCTTTTGCTGTCTCACAAATAGGGTCATCATTACGATCTTTCTAAATTTCATATATATGCGTTAATATACTGTATTGGTTGTTTTCTTTCTGACTTATTTCACTCTGTATAATAGGCTCCAGTTTCATCCACCTCATTAGAACTGATTCAAATGCATTCTTTTTAATCATAGTATCATCTTTTAGGATTTTAAAAAGCTCATAGATTTTTTTTTAAGTGTATGATTTTAATTGTTTTGCTGTTGTCTTTTGTTTTTGCTGTCTTTGAGTTATTTTCTTTTACTTTTTAAAATTTTAAGTCAGCTTCCCTTTGTATCTCCAAACTTTTGAAACACCATTCTGGATATTATAACCTTTATGGGTTTGTATTTCTTCTCCATAAAATAAAAAGAATAGTTACCCCTATCACAACAACTGGAGAAAACCTCAGTAGAAACTCAACACTGTTTTTCAGTGAGAAATACCTGATGTTGTATATTTTGTTTAGTGAAGAGAGTTGGTCGTATACTAAGCAAGGTAGAAATAGCTAATGTGGTCAGTTTAAAAGAAGCAAATAATTTAAAATACAAAGGCTTCCAGGTGGTGAGTTATTTTCTTAGTGCTTGCTCTAGACATTCTAAAGTGCATTTTAATTTATCACAGTCTACTTTAGATTAATGCTAGTTTAATTCTGTAAGATAGCATTTCCTACTCCCTCCTTTGTACAGTAATTGTCATATATATTTGTTATAAATATAACAATAGTGTTGTTATTGCTGCTTTATACAATCTTTTAAATAATTTTAGAGAATATATACATATATATATGTAACATGTGGAATCTTAGTTTCCCAAACAGGGGTCAAATTCACATCCCCTACATTGGAAGTGCAGGGTCCTAACTACTGGACCACCAGGGAAGTCTCAAGATAATAAAATTTTTGGAATGCATTCTTTTATGTTTACCCATATATTTCCTTTTCCCAGTACTTTTCATTTCTTTGTGTAGATTCAAGTTACCATCTGGTGTCAATGGATTCTCTTAATTTATTGGGGATGTCTGTATTTCATGTTCATTTTATAAAATAATTTTATTTTTATGTTTGGCTGTGCTGAGTTTTCCTTGCTGCACAGGCTTTCCTCTAGCTAGGCAAGCAGGGCCACTCTCTAGTTGTGGTGCACAGGCTCCTCATTGTGTGACTTCTCTTGTTGTGGAGCATGAGCTCTAGGACATGCTGCCTGCTGTAGCTGCAGCCAGCGCGCTCAGGAGTTGCGGTTCCTGGGCTCTAGAGCACAGGCTCAATAGTTGTGGCACATGGGTTTAGTTACTCTGCGGCATGTAGAATCTTCCCGGATCAGGGATTGAACCCGTGTCTCCTGCACTGGCAGGCAGATTCTTTACTACTAAGCCACCAGGGAACCCCCATCTTCATTTTTGAAAGACAATTTAGCTATCTGGATACAATATTCTTTTTTTTTTTAAATTTTATTTTTAATTGGAGGGTGATTACTTTCCAGTATTGTGTTGGCTTCTGCAATATATGAACATGAATCAGCCATAGGTATAAGTATATCCTCTCCCTCCTGAACCTCCCTCCCACCTTCCTCCCCATCTTGCCCTTCTAGATTATCACAGGGCACTGATTTGAGCTCCCTGCATCATACAGTAAATTTCATTAGCTATCTAAATTACATATGGCAGTGTATATATTTCAGTGCTGTTCTCTCCATTTGTCCCACCCTGCCCTTCCCCCTCTGTGTCAACAAGTCTTTTCTCCGTGTTTGTCTCCACTGCTGCCCTGAAAATAGGTTCATCAGTACCATCCTTCTAGATTCCATATATATGTGTTAGAATACAATATTTATCTTTCTCTTTGTGACTCACTTCACTGTGTATAATAGGTTCTAGGTTCATCCACCTTATTAGAACGGAGTCAGATTTGTTCCTTTTTATGGCTGAGTAATATTCCATTGTATATGTGTACCACAACTTCTTTATTCATTCATCTGTCAGTGGACGTCTAGGCTGCTTTCATGTCCTAACTATTGTAAATAGTGCTGCAATGCACAGTGGGGTGCATGTCTTTGTCAGTTATGGTTTCCTCAGAGTATATGTCCAGTAGTGGGATTGTTGGGTCATATGGTAGTTTTATTCCTAGTTTTTTAAGGGATCTCCACACTGTTCTCCATAGTGGCTGTTATCAATTTGTATTCCCACCAACAGTGCAAGAGGGTTCCCTTTTCTCCTTACCCTCTCCAGCTTTCTTGTTTGTGGATTTTTTGATGATGGCCATTCTGACCAGTGTTAGGTGATACCTCATTGTAGTTTTGATTTTCATTTCTCTAATAATAAGCAGTGTTGAGCATCTTTTCATGTGTTCATTAGCCATCTGTGGATACAGAATTCTTACTTGACAGTACTTTCTTTCAGCATTTTGAATATGTTTCATTGCCTTCTGGTCTCCCTTGTTTCTGATGAGAAGTTAGCCACTAGTTGTATCTTTGTGTCCCTGTAATATTATACTCCCAAGATTTTCTGGTTTTGGCTTTCATCAGTTTTACTATATGTCTAGGTATAGTTTTCTGTGTTTCTGTTGTCATGGTTCATTTAGCTTCTTAAAAGTGTAGGTTTGTATAAAAGTGTAAAAGTCAGTTTGTATAGTTTTTGGTCACTGTTTCTATAACCTTTCCACTTCTGGAACTCCTAATTCATGTATGTTGGTACATTTGACATTGTTCCACAGGTCTTTAAGGCTATGTTTGTCTTTCTTTATTCTTTTCTCTCTTCAGATTAGATAATTTCTGTTACTCTTTCTTCAGGTTTATTTTTTATTCTGCTTTAGTGTTCAACTCTGGGGTTTTGTTTGGTCTTTTTTATAATTATTTTTTGTTGTTGAGATTTTCTATTTGTTTAAGGCATTGTTCTTATAATTTTCCTTAGTCTTTTAAAGCACTTTGAAGTCTGTGTTTGCTAAGGCTGGCATTGGGCCTACTCAGCGATGTTTTCAATCACATGGGATCTTTTTTCCCTTCTCAGTTTTGGTCACACTTTCTTGCATTTTTACATCTTACAAATTTTTGATGAAGCTGTGGACATTTTACATAATATATTGTAGCAGTGTTGGATTCTGATTTTTTTTCCCTTTTAAGGGTTGTTGTTGCTTTGTTATTATTGTCATTTTTAAAGTAACTCTCCTGAGCTAAATCTGGAATTTTTCTCTGTGGTGTGTGACTGCTGATATATGCTCAGTTTTTTGTTATTTTAATTTCTGTTTTAATTTTTATGTTTGGCTTCCTGGAGTGACACCTGCATCTGCATTGCTTAGTGGTCAGTCAATGATTGGTCAAAGATTGTGCTAGATATTGTGCTAGGTGTTGTGCTAAATACCTAGTAAGACTTCTACTCTCTGCTGATCTTTATCTGTTTGAGGAAGCTCCTTAAAAGTTCAGACCATTTCAAAGTCTGCCCTAATTTTTACCTTCCACCGGGCACTTTTGTGTCTTTTTTGCCTGTGTACGCAGGCTCCTGGTGGACCCTCTCCAGTGTGAATGTGTAGACATTTATCAAGGTCCCTTATAGTTTCTTCTCCAGATTTCCTTTTTTAATTTCTGACTAGTTTGCTGGTCCATTGTTTGCACTAACTATGACAGCAACCGCAGGCTATTGGAACCTTTGGTCTTGCTTTTCTGTTTGTCCCCAAGAATGCAAACTCTTACTGACAATGTGGATAGGATAGGCATGGGCTTTTTCTGTGCTTTGCTTTAAGTAAAGTCAGCCTTCTTTGTCAGTGAAACTGCTGGTTTTTACCACCTTGGTAGACCCAGCTTCCCCACTGACCTCTGGGGATGGGAGTAGCTTTAGACAGTAATGCCACAGACTCCCTCTGTGCTCACCCCAAGCTCAGCAGTTTCTTATGAATAACTGCAGAGAAAGTAACATGTGAGAAAAAGCCTAAAGGAAGTGAGGAAGTATTCCATGTAGCTATCCAGGGGAAGAACATTGCTGGCAGAGGCAACACCCTTTTAAGGGCCTTAAGGGGAGAACATATCTAAGTTATAAAATGGACAATAAAGAGACCAATGTGGCTGGTATAGAATACCTAAGAGGAAGAGTAGCAGGATGTGAGGTCAGAGAAAGAAAGGGTGCATGCGGACAGGGTGTTAGAGCAGATAAGACCTTTTAGGCCACTCTCAGGGCTCTGGCTTTTACTTTGAATGAAATGAGGAGCTGCTGGAGGGCTTTGAACAGCATAGTTGGGACATGATGTCTTATAATTTTAAAACAGCTATGTGAAACAGAAGCTAGAGTGGCAGAATAGCAGACTCAGGATGCCAGTTAGGAGACTATTATAGTCTTGATTATAGCAAAGCAGGTGAGAAATGATTGTGTCTTGGACAAAGGTGGTTGCAAGTAGAGATGGCAAGAAGTGGGCCAGTTCTGGTGTATGTAGAAGGTAGTGGGGCGGGAACGATACTGATCCCTTATTCCAAAGGAATTTTCCTGTGTTTCATCTGTGAATGTTTTTTCTGTTCCCTTTATTGAGTCCTCTGTTTTTGGAGTCTATTATATTGATTCTAATTATCCTTAGATTGGATCATTTTTATCTTCTAGTATTATCTTCTAATTGCTTTAACTTCTTTTATGTTATTATTATTATTATTATTATTATTCTGAAAGCCTTTCTCCATCCCATTCATTCTATTTTCATTTGAATCTGTTCTGTTTCTGTTGCCTTATTGAATCTGTAATTGTGGTATTTTGTTTTTTCAGATTTTCTTAGCTTTGCAGTCATCTTTCTTTTCATTCTATTTATCCTTATTCATTCTTTCATTCATTTCCTAGCTCTTATTTTATTTAATCTAAATTCTTATTTAAAGTATTCAAATAAGTAGTCAATGAAAAATCTTTGATTTTGGGGGTTATATTATTTTCCAGGTTTAGTTCTTCATCTGCTATCTGCTACATGGTAGTTTCTCTCATTGTCTTTCTCTTTTGTTACTGGAGATTTGATAGTTGCTGTGTCATTTTTATTGATTGCACATTGCCGGATCTCAGTTGCCCAATCAAGGATTGAACCCGGGCATGTGGCAATGAAAGCTCAGAGTGCTAACCACTGGACTGTCAGGGAATTCCCTAAGAGGCTGTTGTTACTCTGAAGTCTTTCTTTTACATGTATCCTTTTTTTAAACTTCTTTTTATATTGGAGTGCAGCCCCTTAGCAATGTTGTGATAGTCTCAGGTGCACAGCAGAGCGACACAGAACAGGCTTTCACTCTTGATGGATTTGTTTAACTTACTCATGACTTATCCCTTTTATTCTCCTCCACACTGAAAAAATATTTCATATAAGTTTACTCTTATTTCCTTCTTGGGTTACATTTTGTAAAGTTTTTTTTTTTTTCTATCAGGTTTCTAGGTACAAGAGTACTATGATCCTCCTCATGCTTTCTTTACCCAGAAATTTTGGACCTGTGTTTATTAAATGTTTAGTAATAAGGGAGGAAAAAGGCATTTGTATCTTTGCAATTTATAAAAAGCTTTCTGTAGTATTGACTAATCCAAATTCTGATGTTTCAGTTTTCCTTATTAAATTAAATTCCCTTTTTTCTCTCCTTTTCCCTCTCACCCTCCCCCCAAATGTCTTGCAACTATATTTGAGCTGGGAAACCTGAGGAGGGGTTAGATAAAGGAAATTATAGAGGAAGAGAAAAGACCCTTGATTTATATAAGAAGAGCAGGTGGTAAGAGAGATCTTAGGGAGTGATAAGAAGTAACTGTTTCAGTTTGTGAAGTAGAGATGGAGATAAGGTTTTTGAGATAGACACAAGAAGAATAAGAAAACATGCTTTCTGAACTGAGAAGATAGTTTGATTATAAGATTAAAATTTCTTAAGGAGCAAATTATTGCTTTTTTTAAAGAAGGTTTACAGTGATTTCTTTTTTGAGAAACTTTTAAAAATCAAATTATAGTGGATTTACAATGTTGTATTAATTAAAATATTGCTTCTTACAACTGTATTCTTTCTAGAGTAGTTTTTTTTTTTTTTTTTTTGAAACAAGTGAATACCCTGTTTTTTCTCTCTCTTAAATAGTTTGTTTATTTTTGGTTGCTCTGGGTCTTCTTGCTACATGCAGGCTTTCTCTAGTTGTGGCGAGCGGGGGTTGTTCTTTGTTGAGGTGCACGGGCTTCTTATTGTGGTGGCTTCTCTTGTTGCGGAGCACAGGCTCTAGGACCACGGGCTTGAGTAGTTGCGGCATGCGGGCTCAGTAGTTGTAGCTCATGGGCTTTAGTCGCTCTGTGGCACATGGAATCTTCCTGGACCAGGGATTGAACCCATGTACCTGCTTTGGCAGGCAGACTGTTACCCACTGTACCAACAGGGAAATCCTAGAGTAGTTTTCTTTTAATAACTAGTTTCATTTAGAAAAAATATAAAATAAAGCATGTGGATATCTTGTTAAAAATTTTGTACAGCTGTTACTGTCATAGTGAATATGTGTGTATGTTTGTTTTCCCCCTAGAATCTCCCTGGAAAAAGAGACATGAATGTCTGCAATGATATTTCTTGACACAAATTTGATATGAGAGAAGAAAAGGAGATTGACGGCTAGTGAACAGCATTTCAAATAACCAGGATTTTATATTTATCACCTCCAACTACAGCCTTCGGTCGCCTCCTTTTAAATCAAAGATAACTACAGTCAGAACCAAGACAAGGCAAAATAATACTTCTCTTCTGCATTTTTTGAGATTAAAGAAACCTGAAATGTCTAGGAAACAAAACCAGAAGGGTAAGATTCCACCTGGGCATGAATTGTTAAAAGCATAGTTGTGGAGTCATGATCACCATTTCTATCTGTACATAGTTTTAAAAAACGTTCTCTTAATGTGTTTTGAGTGGTGTTATACTTTTGCTCACCTAGTGTAGTACTACTGATAGTTATAACTTATCTTTTAGTCATGACCGCAGTTAATTTTAGAAGACAATGGAACATTCACAATATTATCTATTGTCCCTTTAACTAGCTGGATATTAGATTATAGCTTTTTGTGTTACTAGTTTGGGAATTCATATAGCAATTGCTTTTCTACTCTTATAAACTTATTAAATCGTAATATAATTTCAGGAAATCCAAATGCATATTGAAAGTGCACTTTTTGGAGGGTGAACATATGTTATAGAGGTAGGATATAACTTACTGCAGGATATTCTATATCATGTGAGTTGATGTTTCTTTGGAGACAGGAAATGAAACCAGTAAATGCTTCTAGTCACTGATCTTTAGCTTTCCTCCTGGGATTGTAACTCTAGCTTTTTGTGTAAAGTATAAGTTGCAAAGAGTCAAGAAATAGCAAAAATAGTTATACAGAGGAAAGGCCAACAGAGACTACACTTTTTCAGCTTTCCAAGAAGACCTGCGAAAATGTAAAGGTACAAATAGCACTTAAAACTGTCACATATAACTGGAATATATTTGTTAAAAGAATGACCATAGCTATCCTAGATTTTTTTTCCCCTCATTTAGTTTAATTTTCAATTTAAACTTGATGTTCTTTAATTCAAAACAAAGCTATGGATCCAGGTCTCATATGTTAAATTTGAAGGGAATGCTTAATTTTTTTTTTTAATTGAAGCATAGTTAGTGTACAGTGTTACATTAGTTTCAGGTATTCAGCAAAGTGATTCAGATATGTATGTATACACATATGCACTGTTCTTTTCCATTATAAGTTATTATAAGATATTGAATATAGTTCCCTGCGCTATAATTAGGCCTTGTTGTTTACCTATTTTAGATATACTAGTGGGTATATGTTAATCCCAAACTCCTAATTTGTCCCTCCCCACCATTGTCCCCTTTGGTAACCGTAAGTTTTGTTTGTTAGGTATGTGAGTCTGTTTCTGTTTTATAAATAAGTTCATTTGTATCATTTTTTTTTTAGATTCCACATATAAGTGGTATCATATGATATTTGTTTTTCTCTTTTTACTTAATATGATAATCTCTAGGTCCAAATCTATTCTTGCTGCTGCAAATTTCTTTCTTTTTTATGTCTGAGTGGTAGTCCAGTGGTGGTGGGTGTGTGTATATCACATCTTCTTTATCAGTTCGTCTGTTGATGGACATTTAAATTGAAGGAAATGCTTTCAAACTTCTTAATTTTGACTTGGCAAATCAAAAACCTCACTATAAGAAAACAATATACCAGGGCTGCGTGTGGTTTTGAAAGCTTTAGTTTCATTGTATAGCAAACCAGTGTAAAGAATATCTGAGCTCTAAAGAATGGTTAGATTACTAAAGAAGCTGAACTCTTCAAGGGAGTGAGATTTATCAACTGAAAAGTTTTTAAAATTTCATATAAAAAATTTTGCATTTAATTTTTCCCCAAAAAAGTAAACTTTAGCAGATTGCTTTGGCCTTTTAAAATCTAGAGTCTTTGTTTATTTCATCTCTATGTTGTCCCAGAGCTACAAAAAAGTATCATTGCTTTCTATAATTTGTGTCCAGTTACTATACAATAAATGTAGATTTTAGATCACATCATAGGCATTAAGTGCTAACAAATTTCGACTAAACATAGCCTGCATATACACTTAGTTGAAACAAAAGAAAGCTTTTATGTCATTTTGACTTTCTCTGAAACAAATATATATAACCTATATATATATTGGTTTTATATATATATATAACTATATATATATATGTTCAGATATCTGAACCAAAAAAATACAAAATACATATAAAATTCTATCTCAGTTAATTCATTTATATATTTAAAATTACATTGTTTTGGGTTTTCAGTTCATTTCAGCTCAGTGTCGCTCTAGTATATCCAATTCTTTGTGACCCCATGCACTGCAGCACACCAGGCCTCCCTGTCCATCACCAACTCCCGGAGTTTACTCAAACTCATGTCCATCGAGTCAGTGATGCCATCCAACCATCTCATCCTCTGTCGTCCCCTTCTCCTCCTGTCTTCAGTCTTTCCTAGCATCAGGGTCTTTTCAAATGAGTCAGTACTTTGCATCAGGTGGCCAAAGTATTGGAGTTTCAGCTTCAGCATCAGTCCTTCCAATGAATATTCAGGACTGATTTCCTCTAGGATGAACTGGTTGGATCTCCTTGCTGTCCAAGGGACTCTCAAGAGTCTTCTCCAACACCACAGTTCAAAAACACCAATTCTTCTGTGCTCAGCTTTCTTTATAGTACAACTCTCACATCCATATATGACTGCTGGAAAAACCATAGCTTTGACTAGACAGACCTTTGTTGACAAAGTGATGTCTCTGCTTTTTAATGTGCTGTCTAGGTTGGTCATAACTTTTCTTCCCAGGAGCAAGCGTCTTTTAATTTTAGTAGTCTAATAATTATACTGACTTTATCAATTTAGTTATAATAAATTAAAAAGATAGATACTATGGTAGTTTTTGTTCTCTAGAGACAACTCATTTATTAAGTGTCATTTTGTAATGAGTTATGTTTTTATTCCACAGTAGACCATGGTTCCATATTTTCCTGTATCAGTAATATTTGTGAATTTCTTAATGAAATATTTAGTGGAGTTAAACTTGTATGGCTTAAGTTAAGGTGCATTTTAATTACAACTATTGATTGCTCCAAGCCTTTTAGCCCAACCCCTAGCAGAAGATCAATTGATCAAGCAGATCAATAAGATCAGTGCTTCTCAAACTGTGGTCTGTGAATTAAAGAAATACTTTAAAATGGAGAGTGTTTAGAAACTCTTTTATAGTGGTTTGACAGTGCTGTAACATCTAGACCCTTTCAAGGCAGTTTTATTGAGGTGTAATTTAAATACTATAAAACTAATCTATTATAAATGTACAGTTTTATTACTTTTAGTAAAATTTTTTTAATTTTAATTTTGGCCATGCTGTGCAGCTTTCAGGATCTTGGTTCCCTGACCAGGGATTGACTGAACCCAGGTCCTCGGCAGTGAAAGTGCAGAGTCCTAACCACTGGATTGCTAGGGAATTCCCTGTTTTTAGTAAATGTATACAGTTGTGCAACCATCACCACAATCCTATTTTAAAACACCTTCCTTTCCCCTAAAGGTATACCTAGTTACCTGTCTACAATCAGTCCCTTCTTTCAGTCCCAGGCAAACATACCTACTTTCTCTGTCTTCAGTTTTGCCTCTTCTAGAGATTTCTAATAAACAGATTAATCCAGTATGGTTTTGTGTCTGGCTTCTTAATGCTGTTTTTGAGGTTCATTAGTGTTTTTGAATGTATCAGTAGCTTGCCGCCTTTTACTGCTGAGTAGCGTTAAGGTTATAAAAAGTCACAGAGTGTTTCTTTTACACTCTGCTACTCATAATACTTGTGTGACCAGAAGTGTGGATGTTTCTCCCACATTGACCAATTCTCTGATACCAGCAGTGTCCCTACAGTCCAGTTCAATCCTGACACTACCTTCTTGGAGTTAGTGTTAGATCCCACAGGTTAGGGGCTCCATCCCCCAAGACTGCTCTTGCTTCAGACACAGTCCATGAGGAGCAGGTTCCCAAGTTATCCACCCTCAGTCCATCTTGACTCCAATGGGTGGTTTCTACAACCCTCCTTCTCAGGTTCAATAACTTGCTATAATGCTCACAGAAGTAAGGGAAACCACTTACCTACATTTATTGGTTTATATACACAGTAGAGGATGTTATAAAGAATACAGATGAACAGCCAGGTGAAGGGGTGTATAGGGTAAGATCTGGAAGGGTCACCAGTGCAGGAGCTTCCATCTCCATGAAGCTGAGGTGTACTACTCTTCCAGCACACTGGTGTATTCACTAACCTGAAAGCTCTCTAAACCCCATACTTTATAGAATTTTTTTTTAAGGTTTTATGACATAAATGTGTTCAAGTATTAACCCTTACCTCTAATTCCTCCCCTTTCCCTTACCCAACAGATGGGAGTGAGGCTGAACATTCCAAGCCTCTAATTATGGGTTGATCTTTTTGGTGATTTTAAAGCCCCCTTCCTGAGGCTCTCCAGGAGTCCACCAAATTGTTCATTAGAACTAAAGATGTTCCTATCACCCAGGAAATTTCAGGGCACAATCTCTATTAGGAACTGGAGTCAAATACCAAATATTGGAACAATGAGATGCTCCTAGCATCTTCATTGCTTAGGGAATTATGAAGGTTTTAGGAGCACTAGCCGGAATTAGGGATGAAGACCAAAATATTTATTTCTTATTATATTACAGTATCACAGGTTATATCACATTTCATCTTCCATTTACCAGGTTCATTTGGATTCATTTGAATTAGTTCCAGTTGTGGCTATTATGAATAATTATTAATTATGAACATTTGCCTACAAGTCTTTGTGTAGACATATGTTTTTGTTTCTCTTGGGGACATTACTAGGAGAAGAATTGTTTAACTTTCAAAGAAATTACTGTGCCAAACTGTTTTCCAAAGTGTCTGACCATTTTATAATCCCACCAGCAATAAAGCACTGGTTTCAAATGCTTCTTATCCTTGCTGATACTTGTTATGGTATCATTTTCATTATAGCTAATTTTATAAGTATAGCTATTTTTAACCTATATTTTATAGATAATAAACACCTGTTTACTAGGTGTGTAATGATATTTCATTATAGTTTTGATTTGTACTTCCTTAATGTGGTTTTGATTGTATTTCCTTGATAGTCAATGATGTTCCTATTTCTTGTGATTATGAGCCATTTGTATCTTCTTAGGTGAAATGTCTGTTTAAATTCTTTTTTCATTTTTACAAATTGTGTTATAGGTCTTTTCCCCCACACCCTGCAAATTTTTTTTTTCATTTATTTTTTTTAGTTGGAGGCTAATTACTTTACAATATTGTGGTGGTTTTTGCCGTACATTGACATGAATCAGCCATGGATTTACATGTGTTCCCCATCCCGATACCCCCTCCTGCCTCCCTCTCCATCCCATCCCTCTGGGTCATCCCAGTGCACCAGCCCTGAGCACTGTTTTACATATAGGGTTATCGTTACCATCTTTTTAAATTCCATATATATGCATTAGTATACTGTATTGGTCTTTATCTTTCTGGCTTACTTCACTCTGTATAATGGGCTCCAGTTTCATCCATCTCATTAGAACTGATTCAAATGAATTATTTTTAATGGCTAAGTAATATTCCATTGCGTATATGTACCATAGCTTCCTTATCCATTCGTCTGCTGATGGGCATCTAGGTTGCTTCCATGTCCTGGCTATTATAAACAGTGCTGCGATGAACATTGGGGTATACGTATCTCTTTCAGATCTGGTTTCCTCAGTCTGTATGCCCAGGAGTGGGATTGCTGGGTCATATGGCAGTTCTGTTTCCAGTTTTTTAAGGAATCTCCACACTGTTCTCCATAGCGGCTGTACTAGTTTGCATTCCCACCAACAGTGTAAGAGGGTTCCCTTTTCTCCACACCCTCTCTAGCATTTATTGCTTGTAGACTTTTGAATAGCAGCCGTCCTGACTGGCGTGTAATGGTACCTCATTGAGGTTTTGATTTGCATTTCTCTGATAATGGGTGATGTTGAGCATCTTTTCCTGTGTTTGTTAGCCATCTGTATGTCTTCTTTGGAGAAATGTCTGTTTAGATCTTTGGCCCATTTTTTGATTGGGTCATTTATTTTTCTGGAATTGAGCTGCAGTAGTTACTTGTATATTTTTGAGATTAATCCTTTGTTGCTTTGTTTGCTATTATTTTCTCCCATTCTGAAGGCTGTCTTTTCACCTTGCTTATAGTTTCCTTTGTTGTGTAAAAGCTTTCAAGTTTCATTAGGTCCCATTTGTTTATTTTTGCTTTTATTTCCAATATTCTGGGAGGTGGGTCATAGAGGATCCTGCTGTGATTTATGTCGGAGAGTGTTTTGCCTATGTTCTCCCCTAGGAGTTTTATAGTTTCTGGTCTTACATTTAGATCTTTAATCCATTTTGCAAATTTTTTTAATTGAGATATAGTTGACTTACAATATTATATAAATTTCAGATGTACAACATAGTGATTCATGATTTTTAAGGGTTCGGTTCAGTTCAGTCGCTCAGTTGTGTCCAACTCTGCAACCCCATGGACTGCAGCATGCCAGGCCTCCCTGTCCATCACCAACACCCAGAGTTTTTCCAAACTCATGTCCATTGAGTCGGTGATGCCATCCAACCATCTCATACTCTGTTGTCCCCTTCTCCTCCCACCTTCAATCTTTCCCACCATCAGGGTCTTTTCAGATGAGTCAGTTCTTCCCATCAGGTGACCAAAGTATTGGAGTTTCAGCTTCCAATGAACAAACACTCAGGACTGATCTCCTTTAGGATGGATCGGTTGGATCTCCTTGCAATCCAAGGGACTCTCAAGAGTCTTCTCCAACACCACAGTTCAAAAGCATCAATGCTTCTGTGCTCAACTTTCTTTATGGTCCAACTCTCACATCCATAAATGACTATGGGAAGAACCATAGCTTTGACTAGACAGACCTTTGTTGGCAAAGTAATGTCTCTGCTTTTTAACATGCTGTCTAGGTTGGTCATAACTTTTCTTCCAAGGAGTAAGTGTCTTAATTTCATGGCTGCAGTCACCATCTGCAGTGATTTTGGAGCCCCCCAAAATAAAGTCAGCCACTGTTTCTATTGTTTCCCCATCTATTAGCCATGAAGTGATGGGACCAGATGCCATGATCTTAGTTTTCTGAATGTTGAGCTTTAAAGCCAACTTTTTCACTCTCCTCTTTCACTTTCATCAAGAGGCTCTTTAGTTCTTCTTCTTTCTGCCATAAGGGTGGTGTCATCTGCATATCTGAGGTTATTGATATTTCTCCTGGCAATCTTGATTCCAGCTTGTGCTTCATCCAGCCCACTTTTCTCATGTTGTACTCTGCATATAAGTTAAATAAGCAGGGTGACAATATACAGCCTTGATGTACTCCTTTTCCTATTTGGAACCAGTCTGTTATTCCATGTCCAGTTCTAACTGTTGCTTCCTGACCTGCGTACAGATTTCTCAAGAGGCAGGTCAGGTGATCTGGTATTCCCATCTCTTTCACAGTTTTCCACAGTTTATTGTGATCCACACAGTCGAAGTCTTCAGCATAGTCAGTAAAGCAGAAGTAGATGTTTTTCTGGAACTCTCTTGCTTTTTCGATGATCCGGCAGATGCTGGCAATTTGATCTCTGGTTCCTCTGCCTTTTCTAAAACCAGCTTGAACATCTGGAAGTTCATGGTTCATGTATTGTTGAAGCCTAGCTTGGAGAATTTTGAGCATTACCTTGCTAGCATGTGAGATGAGTGCAATTGTGCGGTAATTTGAGTATTTGTTGGCATTGCCTTTCTTTGGAGTTATACTTCATTTATAGTTATTATAAGAGATTGTAGGTCTTCTTACTGATTTGTAAGCATTTTTTATTCTGAGCATTATCAAGTATATGATTTGCAAATATATTTTCCCAGTCGGCTTATCTTTTCATTTTCTTAATGGTTTCTTTTCTTTTTCCCCTGCTGTGCAGTTTGTGGGGTCTTAATTTTCTGATCAGAGATTGAACCTAGTCCTTAAGCAGTGTAAGCATAGAGTCCTGATCAGTGGACCACCAGGAATTCCCAATGGTGTCTTTTTAAAATGGAAAGTTTATAACTTTGATAAAACCCACTTTATCTTTCTTAAAGTGTAGAATAATAAGGTATAGAGTGAATCTGATCTTCCCTGGTGGCTCAGTGACAACCTTTCCCACACCAAAGCTTTAGTGGCTATCCTGGTTCTTTTATATTTCTGTAGAAATTTAGACTCAGCTTATCAATTCATGCAAAAATATCTGCTTGGAATCTGATAGTGATTGCATTGAATCAATAGATTTGTGGTGAATTGGTTATCTTTACAATATTGAGTCTTTCAGTTAATGACTATAGCATATCTCTACATTTATTTAGATGTTGCTTTCTCTCAGCAATGTTTTACAGATTTAAGTGCACAGACCTTGCAATTTCTTTGTTGAGTTTATTCCTAAGTAGTTTATAATTTTTAGTGCTGCTGTGAATGGGACATTTGATTTTTGTTGTTGTTAAACTCACTTATTAGTTCAAGTAGTTTTTGGTAGGTGACTTAGATTTTCAATATACAATGTCATGTCCTCTATGATTAAAGTTGTTTTTCTTCCTCTCCTCCATTCTAGATGACTATAATTTCTTTTTTCTTGCTTTCTGCATGGACTTGAACTTCCAGTTTATTGTTACAAAGAAGTATGAGAGCAGACATTTTGCCTTGTTCTCACCCTTTGAGAGAAGCGTTTCATCTTTTACCATTGAGTTACTCCTTGGAAGGAAAGTTATGACCAACCTAGATAGCATATTAAAAAGCAGAGACATTACTTTGCCAACAGAGCTCCGTCTGGTCAAGGCTGTGGTTTTTCCAATGGTCATGTATGGATGTGAGAGTTGGACTGTGAAGAAAGCTGAGCACCAAAATTTGATGCTTTTGAACTGTGGTGTTGGAGAAGGCTCTTGAGAGTCCCTTGGACTGCAAGGAGATCCAACCAGTCCATCCTGAAGGAGATCAGTCCTAGGTGTTCATTGGAAGGACTGATGCTGAAGCTGAAACTCCAATACTTTGACCACCTCATGCGAAGAGTTGACTCATTGGAAAAGACCCTGATGCTGGGAGGGATTGGGGGCAGGAGGAGAAGGGGACGACAGAGGATGAGATGGCTGGATGGCATCACTGACTCGATGGGCATGAGTTTGAGTAAACTCCGGGAGTTGGTGATGGACAGGGAGGCCTGGCGTGCTGCGATTCATGGGGTTGCAAAGAGTTGGACACGACTGAGCAACTGAACTGAACTGAACTGCCTGATGACATTCAGTTGGTAAAGAGTCCACCTGCAATGCAGGAGACCCAGGTCCAATTCCCGGGTTGGGAAGATCCACTGGAGAAGGGAAAGGCTACCCACTCTAGTATTCTTGAGTTTCCCTTGTGGCTCAGCTGGTAAAGAATCCGCCTACAATGTGGGAGACCTGGGTTTGATCCCTGGGTTGGGAAGATCCCCTGGAGAAGGGAAAGGCTACCCAGTCCAGTATTCTGGCCTGGAGAATTCCATGGACTATAGAGTCCATGGGGTCACAAAGAGTCAGACACGACTGAGAGACTTTTACTTTCAATTCATGCTGTTAGATGTAGGTTTTTCTTGGAAGCCCTTTATCAGTTTAAAGAAGGTCCTCTCTTTTCTTAGCTTGCTGAGTTTTTACATGAATGTGTTTCTGATTTTGTCATATGTTTTTTATGCATCTATTCCAGTGGTTCTCAAACAGGGGTGATTTTGCCCCTAGGGGATATTTGTCACTGTCTGGAGACATGTTTTATTGGTCACACCCTGGGGCCATGGTGCTATTGGTGTCTAGTGGGTGTGGGTCCAGGATGCTGTAAACATCCTATAGTACACAGGACAGCCCTTCACAACAAAGATTTGTTGCCTTAAAATGTCAATACTGCTGAAGTTGAGAAACTCTGATCTATTGTTATGATCATATGTTTTTGTCCTTTATTTATATAGAGCATTATATTAACTTTCATATGTTAAATCAATTCTGCATTCCTGGTATAAATCCCACTTGGTCATAGTTGGCTGTGTTACTGTTTTCTGTTTTCTAATGTTTTGTAATAAATATCTACACCTGTATTCATGAGAGAGGTCTGCAGTTTTCTGTTCTTGTGATATGTTTGTCTAGTGATGTGTTTGTCTAGTGTATCATTTGTTCTGAAGAATATGCCATGTGTGCTTAAAGAGAGTGTGCATTGATCTGTTCGGTGGAGTATTCTATATATGTCAGTTAGGTCAAGTTGGGTGATCATGATGTTCAAGTCATCTATATCCTTACTCATTTTCTGTTTAGTTCTGTCATTTACTAAGAGAAAAGTTTTGAAATCTTCAGCTGTAATTGTTGAATTGTGTATTGTTCCTTTCTATTCTGTTAATTTTTAATTCACATATTTTAGGACTCTGTTATTAAATGTATATAGATTTATAATTGGTTATATACTGCTGATATATTGATTTTCTTATCATTATAATTTTTTTATCTCTAATAATATTTTTGTCTTTAAAGTTTTAGTTTTTATGCTGGTAATATACCTATTCCAGGTCTCTTATAGTTACTGTTTGGAAGAAATATATTTTTCATCCTTTACTTTCAATCTATTTATGTCTTGGAATCTAAGGGATATCTCTTGTAGACACTATATAGGTAGATCTTGCTTTTTATCCAGTCTAACAACTCTGCATATGTGCATGCTAAATCTCTTCAATAGTGTCCAGCTCTTTGTGACCCCATGGGCTGTAGCCCGCCAGGCTCCTCTGTCCATGGGAATTGTCTAGGCAAGAATACTGGAATGGGTTGCCATTCCCTCCTCTAGGGGATTTTCCCAACCTAGGGATCAAACCCCTGTTTCTTACATCTCCTGCATTGGCAGGTGGGTTCTTTACCACTAGTGCCACCTCGGAAACCCGTCCAACAACTCCACCTTTTGATTATTTAGTCCTTTCCATTTAAAATAATTATCAGTATGATTGGGTTCATGCCTGCCATTTGTTGTTTTCTGTATGTCTCATTTTTATTCCTTTATTACTCCTTTATTGCCTTCTTGTGTGTTAAACATACTTTTTAATGTGTTTTAATTCTTCTGATTTTTAAAGCCATTTAAAAAAATTATTAATGATTGCTCTAGGTTTTTATATGCACCTTTTACTTATCACAAGCTACTTCAGGCTAATATTGACTTAATTCTGGTAAAATACAGTAACTTTGTTCCAGTATAGCCTCATTTCCTCTCCTCCTGTTTTGTACTATTGTTTTCACATACGTTATATCTATATATGATATAACTATATATTTAATTATAACAATATCATGTTATTTATTACTTTAAACAATCTTATGCTTTTTGGAGAAACTGGAGAAGAGAAAAAATATATATACCTAATCTCTTATATTTACCCAAATATTTTACCATTTTGAGGACCCTTAATTCTTTCCTCTGGATTTGAATTCCTGTCTGGCTTCATTTCCTTTCAGTCTGAAGGGCTTCCTTTAGTTTTTCTTGAAGGGTGTACCTGACAGGAATGTATTCTTTTAGCCTTTTTAAAATTGTGGAATGTTTGTATTTTAACCTTCATTTTTGAAGAATAGTTTTACTGGATATAGAATTCTTCTTTGACTTTTTTTTTTTTCTTTAGCCCTTAGAATATGCCATTCCAGTGAATGTGTCATATTATTCTTTGTTTGTGATGAGGTATTTTTCTACTGTTGCTGGTAAGATTTTCTCCTTTTCTTCTAACAGTTTGACTGTTATACAGCTTGGTGTGGCCCTCTTGGGAATTTCATCAGATGTTGGGCATTATTTCATCAAAAAATTTTTTTTTTCCTGCTGCTTTCACTCTTGCCTCTCCTGCTAGAAATCCTAGTACATGTATATTGGTAAGTTTGATGTTATCCCAGAGGTAACTGAGGCTATGTTCATTTTTCTTGCCTTTTTTTTTTTTTTTCAGATTGTTTACTTTCTATTGATTGATAAGACAAACTTATTTGTTTGTCTCTGCTGGGTTTTTGTTGCTCTTGGACTTTTCTCTGGTTGCAATGAGAGGGTGCTACTCTCTAGTTGCGGTGCATGAGCTTCTCATTGCAATGATTTCTCTTACTCCAAAGGGCAGGCTTTAGAATTTTGGGGGTTCAATAGTTGTGGTTCATGGGCTTAGCTGTCCTGCAGCATGTGGAATCTTCCCAGACCAGGGATTGAACCTGTGTCTCCTGCATTGGCAGGTGGATTCTTTACCACCGAGCCACCAGGGAAGCCTTGTTGATTTCTTTTAAAGTTTGCTGATTCTTCTGCCATCTCAGATCTGCTGTTAGGTCTATGTAGTAAATTTTTCATTTGGGTATTGTATTTTTAGTTAAACTTTCTTTTTAGCTCCTTTTTGTCATTGTTTCTCTATTGAGATTCTCTGTTTGCTGAGTCAATGTGACCATATTTTCCTTTAATTCTTTGCATATGTTTATTTTAACTGTTTTAAAGTCTTTAAGTCTACTAGCTGAGCCCTTGCAGAAAAGTTTCTATTGACTGGTGTTTGTGTTTTTTCCTGTATATGAGTGAATCTTTCTTCTTTAAAAATTTTTTTAAAAAGTAGATAGTTTAGATCATATATTGTATTAACTCTGGGTTTGTATTAATTTTCTGAGGGTATTTTTAAAACTTAGTCTGAATGTAATGAAGTCTGCTTCCTCCATGTGTACACTCACTAATCAGCACATTTTTTAATTCTAATTTTTATTTTTTAACTTTGCTTTTTAGGGGGTTGTCCCTGCGTCTTCAGTGTTTAGTGGTCAGCCAGTGATTTGGACCAAGGTTGTGCTCAAGACATCTCAAACCTATAGACTTTTATCCTCTGCTGACTGATTTGTGTGGAGCACATTGAGTTCAGACAGTGCTCAGTTTTACGTTGACTTTTACTTTCCACTGGCCTCTTGGGTCTCCACAGTGCACATGCATACTTTCTCATTTGGTTAGGGATGTGTAGAGAGTTTATTTAACTTTTCTTCTTTCTTTTTTTTTTTTTGCTGGCTGCACCACACTGCTTGCAGGATCTCAGTTCCCCAACCAGCGAAAGCATAGAGTTCTAACCACTGGACTGCCAGAGAATACTCTCTCTAGCTTTACTGTGGCTTTCATTTATAGGATTTCTCTGATAAATTTCCTGTTTGTTTACCACTCGGTCAACTAAGACTCCAAATTCAGAGGAGCAAAGCAGCAAGTTTTTCATTTCCTACTGAGTTCTATACTGTAGCTGACAGAGGTTTTTGCCGTCCTCTCCAGATCAAGGCCGCTTTCTTTGGGAATAAAGCTGTTGATTTTCATGGCCTTCCCTGCCCTAATAGAAGCTATTGTTCCCCAGCAGGTGGAAATAGAATGGGAGCAGTCCTAGGCATGAAGGGTACAGACTCCACTTTTCTGATGTAAGGCTCTGGCAGGTTCTCAATGATTTGTCCTGTGCCTTTTGTTGATTTCCATAGCCCTGACACGGTTGTCCTTGGCAGTTTTATTCGGTTTCATTCCTGAGTTTTAAGGAGAGGATTTGCCAGCCTGTGACTGCCTCCTGGGCCTCTCTGGTGGCTCAGCCTCCAGTGCTGAAGACCTGGGTTTGATCCCTGGGTTGGAAAGATTCCCTGGAGAAGGAACTGACTACCCACTCCAGTATTCTTGCCTGGAGAATTCTGTGGGGCAAGAGTCTCCAATCTGTGGGGTCCCAAAGAGTCGGATGCGACTGAAGCGGCTAACACTTTCACTCCATCTTAGCCCTTCAGCCCAGTTTTTATTGTATTTTATAAAAGTACTGGGGCTCAAAGGATTAGAAATTGAAACAGTGATTAGTTACCATAGATTGTTTGACTAGCACTGAGTTAAGTAGTGGCAATAGTGAGTAGGCCTTTAGACCTTAAATGGTCTACAGACTCATGTGGCTTACTAGTTAACTGGGTAAAAAAATGTTTCTGCCAGAAATCTCCTGTGGGCTTACCCTTGGTTTTTGTGTACTGTTTTTTTGACATCTGAATGTTGAAAATCTTGAGATAAACAAAAGGACCTGTGAGTAGAACTCATGGCAAATTTTTGAGACCCTATTAAATTTACAATGTGAATTTATAGTGGGATAGGTATGCATCATTTTTTACCTTTTCCTCACTCATCACTGAATTCAGCACTGGATGACAGAAAGCCAGCTCTAGGGGTAACCAAGATTGGGAATATAGACTTAGTTGTGATTCTCACAGGTTACTAGTCTATCTTACATTATTCCTGATTCTGTCTCAAAGAGCCTTTAGAGACTAGAGAAGGGTGAGACCAAGCATTGTAATTTTATTTTATATTTTAAGAGTACTGATTTGTCAGATGATTTTATCTCCCAAACTTAACTGTGTATCAAAATTATTGTAGAGATTAAAACAATTTTTTTGAATCACTGTCTTAAGAGTGATATACTAGACTCTTTTTAATAGGTTTGCTGATAGTGACTGTTCTAGACGTGAAAACTTTGCCTGTCAGTGTCTTGACTATATCAGATTACAATGATAAGAGCAAATTCATAAGTAGTGTACTTTTTTTGTTGACTTCATCTCACATTTATATTTAGTTCTCTCTCTTCCTCTTTTCTCCTTTGCAAAACTGTTCAGCCATAAAATACCTCCACATTTGATATTTAAATCTCTGAAACACTAAAATAACTGACTTGAGCTTCATAGTTGATCATATGTGACCATTTCTTTATCCTGTAGTATCATGTGCTATCACTTAATTCCTTTGGTACCTTTTGTCTTATACAGGGCTACCAATATATTTCTCTTTTCCCCTCCCTACCTCAACTTTTTTTCACCTTGTAAAACTGAAATTCTGTACCCATTGAACAGTGACTCCCTATTCTCCCTTCCCCCAGCCCCTGACATCCACCATCTTACTTTTGTCTGTGAATTTGACCGCTCTTGATAACTCATACAAGGGGCTTGGATGAAGCAGAGAGAATAGAGTAGCTGAGAGACGGAATGCTGACAAACCCTGGAGCCAGGCAGACTGCAGTTGATGAAAAGGGCCTTCTGGGGTATAAGGAGGCCCTTGTCATGCCCCTTTGCTCTAGGATAGGTTTGAGGTAATATAGGTACACGCAAACAAATCCTCTCGGGAAGACGATAACCTCACAAATTAGTTTTACCATAAATTTTTAAAATTTATGAGTGTTTAGTACACAAAGAAAAATAATTAGAAACATGAGGCAATGGAACAATAACAGTATGGAACAAGAAGCAGTAGAAACAGAAATGACATATAGGAGACCCAAATATTGGACTTATCCCAAACGGACTTAAATATTCTTAAAGTGTTCAAGGAAATAATGAATACCTGGAGAAATTTAACATAGAACTGGAAATCTTGAAAATCTTACAATCTTGAAAGAATAAAATGAGCTAAGTTTCTCAACAGAAACAATAGAAGACAGAGGAATGATATCTTGAAAGGGCTGAATAAAAATAGCTGCCAGTCTACAATTCTACACACATCATCTGCAGTGAAAATATCCCTCTGAAACAGAGAAAAAATAAATGGCTTAAACAGAAATAAAACCCCCCAAAATAAAATAGAAATCGTCACTATCAGAATCCACTGAGGAAAATTCTAAAGGTATTCTGAATAGAGAAGAAGGATGGCCCAATTGGAGATGCAGGATGGCATGAACAGCAATGAAAACCACAAATTTATGGGCAAATCTAAATGAATATTGATTGTATAAAAATAATAAGAATGTCTTATTAGTATTTAAACATACATAAAGGATAATACAAAATCAATGACCCGTAAGTTTGGAGGGACATAAGCTTTCTTGCTTTGTCAAGGAAGAGGGTAAAGCTACTAATTAATATTAGGATTTTGCAAGTCAGTAATAGTCAGACACGACTGAGCGACTGTACTGAACTGAACTGAACAGACATTATAATCTCCAGGGAAACTAGATACATAGATGTACCTTAAAGACACTATGCTAAGTGAAACAAGCCCATCACAAAAATACAAATATTGTATGATTCTACCTGTATGAGGTATCTAGATTAGTTAGATTCAGAAAAATAGAAGAGTGGTGGTCGCTAGGGACTGGGGGATATGGGCTATTGTTCAGTAGATTACGAAGTTTTAATTTTGCAAGATGAAAAGACTGCAGATTGGTTGCACAAAAATGTGAATGCACTTAATACAACTGACCATACATTTAGAAATGGTTAAGATGGTAAATTTTATGGTATGCATTTTTTTTTTACCGCAGTAGGAAAAAAATGGTGACTAAGCAAAAGAAGAATGTTCTGGATGTTGTTGTTGTTCAGTCACTAAGTCATGTTCAACTTTTTGAAACCCTGTGGACTGCAGCACCCTATGCTTCCCTGTCCTTCACTAGTTCTCCTGGAGGTTGCTCAAATTCATGTCCATTGAGTTGGTTGATATATTGCACTTTGCAGATAGTGTGTTGTTTTTTTCTTTTTATTGAAGGTTTGTAGCAACCCTGTATCCTCAGATGATGGGTAATAAAATATTTTTTTTAATTAAGATACGTTCATTGATTTTTTTAAACATAATAAGATGTAAGTCTAAGACATATTGCACACTTCACAGACTACAGCATAGTATAAACATAAGTTGTTTTTTTTTAAACAGTTTTATATGCATTGGGAAACCAAAAAATTTGTGTGACTCACTGTATTGTAGTATTTACCTTATTGCAGTGGTCTGGAACCAAATCTGCAATACCTCTGAGGTACAGTCTGCAGATCAGTGAACTAAGTGTGTATCTTAAGAAGTTAGGAAAAGAAAAAAATTCAAAAATGTTAAAGGAAATGGGATGATCAATGAATAATAGACTTCTATTATTTATGATATTTCTTCTTTTTCTTGCTTTATTGTAATTGCTAAGACCACAAGTTGACCAGAAATAATGAAGCAAGAAAATTAACTATGTGCTATATGAGATGATGAATGTGTTAATTATCTTGATCTTGTTAATCTTTCCACAATGTATATACACGTCAGATCATTATGCTGTATACTATAAACATATACAACTATATTTGTCAGTTATTCTTCGGTAAAGTTGGGAGAAATAAAAAAGAAGTAATAAAACAAGCATCTTGTCTTGTTTTTTTTACCTCAAAGGAAAAGCTGTCTCAGCATTTCAGCCTGTGTTGATGTTTTCTGTGGGACTTTTTAGATACCTACATAGAAAGCCCAAAAGAATCTAAACTATTAGAATTAGTGATTTTAACAATGTTGCTGAATATAAGATCATTTTACAAAAAGCAGTCCCACCTATTTACATCAGCAATAAGAAGTTAGAAAATGAAATCTAAAAATAGATGCTGCTTACAACTGTACCAAAAGTATAAAATAGAAATTTAATGAAAGATGTGTAAAAACACTATCAGAAAGTGATAAAACATTATTGAAAAAAAGAACATTTAAGTAGAAGGATATGCCACATTCATGGGTTGGAAGACTCAATATTTGAAGATAACTGTCATTCAAAATGGATTTATGTAATAGGTTTAATGCAGTTCCCATTAAGGGCTTCCCTCATAGCTCGGTTCGTAAATCATCTGCCTGCAATGCAGGAGACCTGGGTTTGATTCCTGGGTTGGGAAGATCCCCTGGAGAAGTAAATGGCAACCCACTCCAGTGTTCTTGCCTGGAGAATCCCCATGGACAGAGGAGCCTGGTGGGCTACAGTCCATGGGATCATAAGAGTTGGACACAACTTAGCAACTAAACCACCAATTCCCATAAAAAAAAAAAACAAAACACTTTTTTTTTTAATATAGTTAGACAAAATGATTCTGAAATGTATATAACAATGCATAGTGCCAAGAATAGCTAAAGAATTCTTGAAGGACAACAGCAAGGTCTGAGAATTTGTTGTATCAGATATTAAGATATGACAAAGTCACAGTAATTAAGATAATATGGAATAGCCGTAAGTCAGAAATATAGACAAATGAAGAACAAAGCCTAGAAACAGATCTATTCATATAAGGAGTTTTATTTATTGAAAAGGTGATACTGAAGAACGCTGAGGAAAGGATGGTCTTTTTTCTGTTCTGAGACATTTAGAAATCCATATGGTAAAGATATATCTCTTGTCACTTACTTTACTTGTTTAGGCACTCAGTCATGTCCAAGTCTTTGTGACCCCATGGGCTGCAGCTCACCAGGCTCCCCTGTCCTTCACTATCTCCTGGAGTTTGCTCGGACTCATGTCCATTGAGTTGATGATGTCATCCAACCATCTCATCCTCTCATCCTCTTCTCCTCATGCTCTCACTCTTTCCCAGCAACAGAATCTTTTCCAGTGAGTTAGCTCTTCGCATCAGGTGGCCAAAGTATTTGAGCTTGAGCTTCAGTATCAGTCCTTCCAATGAATATTCAGGGTTGATTACCTTTAGGATTGACTGGTTTGAGCTCCTTGCTGTCTAAGTAAGTAAGGAAGGTCGCTCAGTCGTGTCCGACTCCTTGCGACCCCATGGACTGTAGCCTACCAGGCTTCTCCCATGGGATTTTCCAGGCAAGAGTACTAGAATGGGTTGCCATTTCCTTCTCCCCTTGCTGTCTAAGGGAGTCTCAAATGATTTCTTACTTTACTTCATACCTATAAATCAATTCCAGGGTTTGGGCTATAGATCCAAATATAAATGGCAAAACAGCAAAACTTGTAAATGATAATTTAGAAGACTATCTTTCCAGACCTGACAGTAAGAAGGACCATTAGTTTTTTTATTGTTGTTGTCATTTTTACTTTTTTCCTTAGTAGCATTTTTTATATGTTTTAATAGACTATTTTTTTAGAGCAGTTATAGATTTACAACAAATTGAGCAGGAAGTGCAGGGATTTCTCATATGCCTCCTGCCCTTAAACATACAAAACCTCCCCCATTGTCAACATACTTCACCAAAATTACACATTTGTTACAGTTGATGACCCTACACTGATACATCATTATCACTGAAATTCCATAGTCTACATTAGTATTCACTCTTGTTGTTGCACATTCTTTGGGTTTGTGCAAATGTACAGTCACATATATCTACTGGTATTGTATCATTCGGAGTAATTTAGCAGACCTACTGTTAAACTTCTGTGTTTTGCTTATTCAGTCTTTTTTCATCCCCCTTACCTCTGGCAACCACTGATCTTTTTATGGTCTCCATAGTTTTGCCTTATCCAGAATGTCATGTAACGGGTATCATACAGTGTATAGCCTTTTCAAATTGCCTGCTTTCACTTAGTAATATTCCTTCATGTCCTTTCGTGGCTCATTAGCTCATTCCTTTTTAGCACTGGCTAGTATTCCATTGTCTAAATGTATCATGCTGTGCTGCTGTGCTTAGTCTTGGTCGTGTCTGACTCTGCGACACCATGGACTGTAGCCCGCCAGGCTCCTCTGTCCATGGGGATTCTCCAGGCAAGAACACTGGAGTGAGTTGCCATGCCCTCCTCCTGGCGATCTTCCCAACCCAGGCATCGAACCCAGGTATCGAACCCAGGTCTCCCACGTTGCAGGCCAATTCTTTACCAGCTGTGCTACCTGGGAAGCCTGAATGTGTCATAGTTTATCTATTTACCTACTGAAACACACCTTGGTCATTTCCAATTTTTGGCAGTCATAAGTATAAAGTTTCTCTAAACATCCATGTTCAGGTTTTGGTGTGGTCGTAAGTTTTCATCTTTTTTGGTTAAATACCGAACAGTGCAATTGCTGAATCATAGGGTGAGAGGATCCTTAGTTTTATAAGAAAGTACCAGATTGTCTTCCGAAGATGACCATATCATTTTGCATTTCGAGTACTGATGAATGAGAGTTCGTATTGCTCCACATCCTTGCTAGCTTTGATGTTAATATTCTCAATTTTGGACATTCTAAGAGATGTGTAGTGGTAGCTCATTTTAATTTGCATTCCCCTAATGACATATGATGTGGCACATCATTTCATATGAGTATTTGCCATCCATATATCTCCTTTGGTGAGGTGTTTATTAAGGTCCTTGGCCCGTTTTTATTTGTATTGTTTCTTATCGTTGAATTTTAGGAATTCTTCATAAATTTTGAATCTTTTGCAAATATTTTCTCCCAGCCTGTGGCTTGTCTTTCATTTTCTTGACAGTGTCTTTTGCAGAGCAGTTTTTAATTTTAATGAAGTCCAACTTATCAATTATTCTTTCATGTATTATACCTTTGGTGTTGTGTCTAAAAAGTCATTGCCCAACCTGAGGTCATCTAGATGTTCTCCTAAGTTATCTTCTAGGAGTTTTACAGTTTTATATTACATTTGGGTCTGTGATCCATTCTCAGTTAATTTTTGTGAAAGGTGTAAGGTCTGTGTCTAGATTCATTTTTTGGCATGTGGGTGTCCAGTGGTTCTAGCACTGTTTGTTGAAGAGACAATCTTTGGTTCATTTTGTATGCCTTTGTTCCTTTGTCAAAGATCAGTTGATTGTAATCCATGTGGGTCTATTTCTGAGCTCTGTTCTGTTCCATTGATCATTTTGTTTATTTTTTTCACCAATACTCTACTGTCTTGATTACTGTAGTGGTATAGTGTGTCTTAAAGTTGGTGTCAGTTTCTGAACTTTATTCTCTTTCAATATTGCGCTGGTTATTCTGGGTCTTGCTTCTCCATATAAGCTATTTTTTTAAATAAAGCAGATTTATTTATTTACTTATTCTTTCATTTATTTATTTATTTTTGGCTGCACTCTGTCTTCGATATCACACATGGGCTTTCTCTAGTTGTGGCAAATAGAGGCTACTCTCTAGTTTCAGTGCATGGGCTTCTTATTGCAGTGGCTTCTCTGGTGGCAGAGCATGGGCTCGTGGCACTCGGGCTTCAGTAGTTGCAGCATGTGGGCTTTAGAGTGAAGGCTCAATAGTTACGGTACAGATGACTTAGTTGCTCCATGACACGTGGAATCTTCCCAGACCAGGACTTTAACCTCTGGACCACCAGGGAAGTCCTTCATATAAACTTTAGAATCAGTTTTTCAGTATTCACAAATTAAATTGCTAGGATTTTGATTGAGATTGCATTTAATCTGTAGACCAAATTGGGAAGAACTGAAATTTTGACAATATTGAGTCTTCCTATCCATAAATATCTCTCCATTTATTTAGTTCTTTCATTTTTTTCCTCAGAGGTTTGTAGTTTGTAGTTAACCTCATATATATCTTATACATACTTTATTAAATTTATACCTTATTTTCTTTGATATGCTAATAATATTGTGTTTTTAATTTCAAATTTCACTTGTTCATTGCAGTTATATATTAACCTTGTATCCTGCAACCTTGTTATAATCACTTAAATCCAGGAGTTTTTAGTAACATTTTTAAAAATTTACTATTGAAAACTTTAAATTTTTGTATAAAAAGTAGAGAGAATAATATAGTGAACTCCCATAAACCCGTAACTCAGGTCCATAATTTGTTAATTATGTCCACATATGGACACATGTCCAATTACCCACCCCCAGTGGATTATTTTAAAGTAAGTTTCTGACATCATCTCAGGGAAGAACTTTTTAAATAGACATAAAATCACTAACCATAACAGAAAAATTTCATGTCAATGCATTATTACATTAAAATTAAGAACTTATATTTATCAAAAGGTACAGTCAAGAAATTAAAAAAGGTCACAAGATGGGAAAAGAAATTTGCAAAGCAGTGTGATATAATATACTAAAGCTGAAGATGTGCATACCCTATGACTTTTTTTTTTGCTCTTTATTTTGGAATATAGCCAGTTAACAATGTTGTGATAGTTTTAGGTGGAAAACAAAGAGACTTAGCCATATACATGCATGTATCCATTCTCCCCCAAATTCCCCTTCCATCCAGGATATCACATAACATTGAACAGAGTTCCTTGTGCTATATAGTAGGTCCTTGTTGGTTATCCATCTTAAATATAGCAGTGTGTACATGTCAGTCCCAAACTCCCTAACTACCCTGTCCCCCATCCTTCTCCAACGGCAACCATAAGTCTATGAATCTGTTTCTATTTTGTAAATAAGTTCATTTGTATCATTTCCTTTTAGATTCTGCTTATAAGGATGTCATACAATATTTCTGATATGTCTCTTTCTCTGTTTGATTTAACTTCACTCAGTATGACAATCTCTAGGTTCATTCATGTTGCTGCAAATGGCGTTATTTCATTCTTTTTAATGCTGAGTAATATTCTATTGTACATATATACTACAGTTTCTTTATCCCTTCCTCTGTTGATAGGCATTTAGGTTGCTTCCATGTCTTGGCTGTTGTAAACAATGCTGCAGTGAACATTGTAGTGAATGTATTCTTTTGGACCATGTGTTTTTTTTTGTTTTTTGTTTTTTCAGATATACAACCAGATGTGGGATTGTGGGGTCATATGGTAGCTCTAGGTTTAGTTTTTTAAGGAACCTCTATACTGTTCTCCATAGTGGCTGTACCAATTTAAATTCCCACCAACAGTGTAAGAGGGTTCCCTTCTCTCCACACCCTCTCCACCATTTATTGTGAGTGGACTTTTTGATTATAGCCATTTTGACTGGTGTGAGGTGATATCTTATTGTAGTTTTGATTTTCATTGCTCTAATAATTAGTGATGGTGAACATTCTTTCATGTACCTCTTGTCCATCTGTATGTCTTCTTTGGAGAAATGCCTATGACTTAACTTCTGTTCCCGCATATACTCAAGAGAAATGCATTTCCAGGTACACCAAGAGACTTGTACATTAATATTCAAAACAATATTGATTGTACTGGCCAAAAACTCTAAGCACCCCAGTTGTCCCTCATTAGCAGATTAGATTAACAATGGTGTAATCATACAATAAAATATTATTTAGCAAAGAATAGACTATATTTACTTGTAAGAAGACACATGATCTTACAGGCACTGTAAAGGCACACACACATAAAGTGTTCAATTCCATAATTGTAATTTCATATATAATAACTCCATATATTTCACAATAAAAATTTTTTTAAAGAATTTATTAAGACAGATGGACTTAAACAAGTGTGCTATTTAGGTAGTATGTTTCTTACGTTCGGAAGTATAATACTTAAAAAATCTAGTGTCCACTTTGTGATAATTGTAACAACTATTTAGAAATAGAAATATTTATAATCAAAGTAGATTATTGATCCATAAGTCAGTTTAGGAAAGAAAAGCTGACATATTTAATTCTTATTTGCACGAAGGTTAATGAATGAAGAATGACAGATTCTACAGTGCTGTACATTATGAGAAAAGTCATTATTTTGTTGGAGACAGAAGTATGTAATTAGATTTGTCTTGTTCATTTCTGTAGTTTGAAGTATGGGGGATGAGTTGGGATAGGGAAGGAAGTCATTTACTATTTTACAGTGCTAGAGGAAACATCCACAGAAAAATCTTTTATAATGACAAGTAGGATATCTCTTAAATCTAAACAGAAATTAGTTCTACCACATAGTAATTCTAAAAAAAAATTGCTCCTCCTTACTTTCCTTCAGCTTCTCAGGAATTCTGCCAGTTAGTGTGCACTGATCTTAGTAACTGAAGGTTTGTTTTACTTTTAAATATCATAGTTCATAAGTGTTTTAATTTTTTTGACTTATGGAATTGAGTTTCTTCCTGGACTAGCTAGCAGAATTCTTGAAAATCTGAAGGACCATGAGGAACAGAAAATAGTTTAAAAAACAAAAATATAAAAAAACAAAAATAAAAACCTGTGCGTTCAACTCACCCAGTTCCTGTCTTAAACCCAGAACTATGGCATATATTGTAAGGACATCCAAGAGTGATGATGATTCCATAAAATAGAAGAGCCATTAACTAGAGAAATATCAGCAAAACCTAAAAAGAGGATTTAACTTGTAAGAGAAACTAAAAATAGGCCCTTAGTAGGGGAAAGTATGTTTTTCTTTAGACGTAATGTTTTTCTTCAGACTCAGCTCACACAGATGCATATTAGAAGACTTGATTTATTCACAGACTGATTTTCTGGTTTTTGGATTATCTAGTTTCCTTGATTATACACACACTTAAACACACACACACGTTTTTACTGGCTATCCATCTTTTAGACACACCACAGTTTATTTTTTACTTTCACAAAGGGCAGGAGGAGATTAACAAGTGGAAAAATGAAACTCAGTCAGTCCTTCTCACTACTTGGAAGTAAAGAAAAATTTAGCTAGATATTTTACTTTTTATTCTATTTTAGTGCCACTTTCCTTAAAAAAAAACAAACTGAAAGTTGGCTATAAGCAGATATCAAAATAATTGCCATGTGGCTTCATAATTTTCTAAATAACTATTTGAATTCATGTAATTCATGTGGATATATGTACAAAGTTTTGCAAATAAAATATTAGTTCAGAGATAATGTAGAATTAGCAAATAACATGTACTGATCTTAGTCATTGAAGATTTAGTTGAGTGTTTTTTTTTAATCACAATTTTTTAAGTGCTTTAATCTTTTCAATTTATGAAGTTGAGTTTCTTTTTTGAAACAGTTGACAGGATTCTGAGAATCTGAAGGACAGTATGCAAAAGGAAATAATTTTTTAAATTACTCATTTTATTTCATATGTGGGAATACTAATTCCAGACTAATGAGAGATGGCATTGAGACAGAAGAGGTTGGACATTAAAATCAATATTATTGCCTCCTGGCTGTTCTCTGGAATATATCACTAAGAAAATTTTGAAAGGTGGTGGACTGAATTTCCTATCTTCCATTCAACCAGCAAACCTTTTAAATAATGAGACCATTCAAGAACTTTTGGAACTTAAAAAATAGAAGCTTATTCTGTTGCATCTGCTTGAAACCTGGGAAAATCTACTAGTAAGAGTAAAGTAGAATTTAATTTCTTGCTTAATAAAAACCGTGACTTTCCATCAAGCTCTACCTTGAAAAATCAGAACTTATTCTTGATGTTAGGAAATTTCCCAATGTAAATGTCTATTAAAAGAGGTACAAAATACATCAGAATGTAGTTGAAAAAGCACTCAGAGGAGCGAAGAAAAAAATTAATCAGCTTTTAAGCCTAGATGACTTGCTTAGGAATTCCCTGCTGGCCCAGTGGTTAGAACTCGTGCTCACTGCCGAGGGTGTGGGTTCGTTCAGTCCCTGCTTGGGGGGAACTAAGATCCCACGAGCCTTACAACAAGGGCAAAAAACAAACAAAACAAAAGACTAGATGATCAATGAAAGCAGAAATAACAGAAAGGTAGAAAGCTGTTTTCTTTCATGAAAGACCCACTTAGCAGATTGGTTGTTGAAGTGTGGATTTTTCTGGACATTTAAGCTACATTAGTTATCTGAAATGGCTAAGAAGACCAGTTAATGAGACCCCTTACAACCCACTAAGAATATTTTTTAGGTTAGGCCATTGTCAACTAGGATGGAGGCTTCTTAAATAACTTTTAACAACTTAATATATTTTAAAAGTGTTAGCATTTCAGAAAGCTATGGTAGAAATACTTAAAGCAAACTAGAAATCTTACAAAATGGCACTTTGACATAGTTGCCTTTCTTAATTTCCCATCTCTGATTTGCTTCCCTTCTAAGCCTGATTCCCCTTTATTTATACATAATCCCCCCACCTTTTAAAATTGGTATCTTATTTCTTACACAAAACAGTCATAATTCTTCCAAGCTTGGTGGTAGGTTGACAGAAGCAAGAATTACCACCTAGGAAGCTAAAGTTGGTGGCATCTTCAATTTTGAAGTTGTGAATACACTCCTAGGCTTTAGCAGTAGTGCCTGTGACAGTATTCTTTTCCTTGCACTCACATTTGTACAACATAACCCCCATCCCTATGTGTGCCATTAGTTCATGTGAAGAAAATGAACTCCACCATGTAGATTATTCTCAAAATTGGCATGAGAAAAAGCAATTGCAAGAGACTAATTATTTTCTTTTAGGTGGTTGAGTACTGGCTGTGTTCAATCTAAAGGAGAACTTCAGATTCTTTAATTGTTCATGAGATAACACTTCTGGTACGTTGCCTCTGCTTATGAGTTTGCCTTTTAGTTTTTAAGAGGGAGTTGATACAGTTTGAGAAAATATGACAAGTGATTATCACACTTGTTAGGTTGTCTAGGGTTCTTCACCCCTGGTCTCATTTAATTGGCTCATAAATGTATGGTCTGTCTTTGGCCATGGTGAAATGTGAATAATTTTGTTATCCAGATTGTTTCATGTATGTATGAGGAATATCAGGGAGTAATAACAAAAATCTGAGATCCTTGGAAGAAACATGATATACCACCTTTTTGTTGAAATAATGCAACTTGGGAACTAGTATATTTGATGAGTTACAGCACTAACGGGTAGCATAAAACTTGGACTCAGTCTTTGATTCTGCCGTAGGTTTCTTACTGTAGACTTGGGTACTGAATAGTACCATAACTGATTTTTCTCACCATTGTAAAGTTAAAAGAAGGTATTTCGGAAGGGATCATATTTCCATCTTTCTTTTTGCTTGTCAGATCGGATGATATAGTGATTTACCATCATGTCAGTGAAAAAATACATAAACAATCTAAAACAATAGGTTTTTAGTTGTTAAATTCAAAGACACACATTCAGTAACCCCTGTGAGAATCCTTAGACCTACTCCATGCCTGGGAAGCTCCCTCTATGCTTCTCTCAACTGTAAGCAGCCAAGAATTTGGGGGGACAGCCTTTTCCATGAAAGAAACAATCTTCTCATTGATAATCAGATTGAATTCACTTCAGTACTTTCAGAGAGCCTTACCATGTCTTCATAATATTAATTCTGCTAAATATTTTTAGGTAGAACGCCAAGTAGTAAAGCTTTTAATAAACTCCACCTCATTTGTTACGGTGGGGGTGTAGTATATGCATTTGTTGTCGTTGTTCAGTCTGTAAGTCGTGTCCCATTGTTTGCGACCCCATGAACTGCGGCACACCAGGCTCCCCTGTTCTTCACTATCTCCCAGAGTTTATTCAGATTCATGGTTATGCTATCTAACCAACTCATCATCTGCCACCCCTTCTCCTCCTGCCCTCAATCTTTCCCAGCATCAGGGTCTTTTCCAGTGAGTTGGCTTTTTGCATCAGGTGGCCAGAGTATTGGAGCTTTAGCTTCAGCATCAGTCCTTCCAATGGATATTCAGGGTTGATTTCCTTTAGGATTGACTGATTTGATCTCCTGCAGTCCATGGGACTCTCAAGAGTCTTCTCCAACACCACAGTTTGAAAGCATCAATTCTTTGGTGCTCAGCCTTCTTTATGGTCCAATTCTCACATCTGGAAATGACTGCTAGAAAAACTGTAGTTTTGACTATACAGCCCTTTCGTGGCAAAGTGATGTCTCTGCTTTTTAATACACTGTCTAGATCTTTACTTCCAAGGAGCAAGTGTCTTTTAATTTTGTGTCTGAAGTCATTGTCTGCAGTGATTTTGGAGTCCAAGAAAATAAAATCAGTCAGAGTTTTCAGTTTTTCTCCATCTGTTTGCAATGAAGTGATGGGACTGTATGCCATGTTTTAGTTTTTTGAATGTTGAGTTTTAAGCCAGCTTTTTTACTCTCCTCTTTCACCCTCATCAGGAGGCTCTTTAGATCCTCTTCACTTTCTGCCATTAGAGTGGCATGGAATTACTGTATCATGATAATTATATCTTCAGTTATTCAAGGAGCCACCATATAGCTTTCCACAGCAGTTGTATCATTTTACATTCCCACCAGCAATGTATGACTGTTTGAATTTCTCCACATCCTCACCAGTACTTGTTTTCTCTCTTCCTTTCCTCCCTCCCACTTCCCTCTGTCCCTTCCTGCTTACCTGCCTTTCTTCCTGCCATCCTCAGAGTTGTGAATATAATCAGAACTTTTAACCAAATTAATTATGAAAATACAGTTTGGTCTTCAGGTTAAATTATTAATTAAAAACAATTAGACAATGTTTCAAAGTTTTTTGAGTATGTGTTCAGTTATAAAGAAGACATAGAGATAGATGTCCAACAGACACATAAAAAGGTGCTTAACATCACTA
This sequence comes from Cervus elaphus, assembly GCF_910594005.1. Lineage (NCBI taxonomy): Eukaryota > Metazoa > Chordata > Mammalia > Artiodactyla > Cervidae > Cervus > Cervus elaphus. Next base: position 30,083,395 of record NC_057817.1, on the reverse strand, counting down.
ATCAGGAAAATGCAGCCCAAACCATAATGTGATACTGCCTCACACCTGTAAGAATAGTTATTATTAAAAAGACAAGAAATAGCAAGTGTTGACCAGGAAATATAGAACTATTCATCAGTTCAGCTTCTGGTTATGTATCCAAAGAAAGCAAAAACATTAACTTGAAAGGACACATGCACCCCCATGTTCATTGCAGCATGATTTACAATAGCCAAGATATAGGAACAACCTGAGTGTCTTCATATGGTGGAAGAATGGATAAAGAATGTGGTGTGTATTTATACAATGGAATATTATTCAGCCATAAAAAGAAGATATTGCCATTTGTGACACCATTGATGGACCTTGAGGACATTGTACTGAGTAAAATAAGTCAGAAAATGACAAACCATATGACCTCATTTATATGTGGGATCTAAAACTTACAGAGGAAAAGAACTCATAGATACAGAGAACAGATCGATGGTTATCAAAGATGTTGGGTGGGAGGAGGGCCAAAAGGTACAGGGGTATCTTTGGGTAAAGGGGGTCAAAAGGTACAAACTTCCAATTATAAAATAAATAAGTCCTAGGAATATAATGTACAGCATGGTGACTCTAGTTAATAATACCGTATCGCATATTTAAAAGTTGCTAAGAGAATATATCTTAAAGTTCTTATCACAAGAAAAAAGTTTCCCTTAACTGTGTATGTTGATAGATATTAACTAGACTTTTTGTGATCAATTCACAGTATGTACAAATATCAAATCATGCTACATACCTGAAACTACGTAATGTGATGTTATATATATATGTGTGTCAATTATACCTCAGTTAAAAAAAAAAGAAAACTTGTTCAAGTCTGATTTGATACATGTGATAGTCAGACTCAGGTATTTCTATGTTGTCCTCATTGAAACAACTGTTGCCTGATTTTTTAAGCCAGTGAAAATGATATGTTTTCTAATGTTTATAAATAAGTCAGTGATACTGTAAATAGCATATTTTATCCACTAAAACTAGTGTTGGTCATTCAGTCTTGTCTGACTCTTTGCGACCCCTGGACTATAGCCTGTCAGGCTCCTCTGTCCATGGAATTCTCCAGGCAAGAATACTAGAATGGGAGCTATTTCTCCTCCAGGGGATCTTCCAACCCCAAGGATCAAACCCAGGTCTTCTGCATTGCATGAGGAAGACCCAGAGGAATCGGGTGGAGAGGGAGGTGGGAGGGGGGATCGGGATGGGGAATACGTGTAAATCTAGTGCTGATTCATGTCAGTGTATGACAAAACCCACTGAAAAGATAAATAAATAAATTAAAAAAAAAAAAAGAAAATGCAGGCAGATTCTCGACCATCTGAGCCATCAGGGAAGCCCGCAAAATGTTCCTAAATGTGTAGTATTTGAAATAATTCCAAGGAACTTGTGAGATGGTTCCTGATAGAATGAAATAGATGGTAATCTCAAGGGTTCCTCATATCCTTTATGAATCTTACCTGAGTATAATATTTAACTTCAGTTTTTTTCTTTAAAAATTTATGATCTTTTATCATAGGGTAGGTGCAAAAGGATGAGATCTTACCTCATTTACCAACAGTGAAATTAACTAAATCTTAGGCTTACTTTGCATGAAAAAATAAGAGAACTGTTAAATCACTAAATATTGTTGGTAGGAATTAAAATTTATTTTCCCTACAATGTTGAGAGGCACTTAAGCTCCAGTTCATTGAAGCAGGATTTTTTTAATCTACTTGAGTTTGTTAGTATAAGTAAAAAGACAATATTAGCTGGTGAATAGACAAGTTAAGATGTTAAATTATTGCTTTCCCATTTTGGCAAATTCATGATTTAGAATATAAATACAAAATGGGCATTTGTACCCCGGGGGGCTGACCTGTCCAGACTGAAAGTCAAACTACAGGTTTCTTGCCTTGGGCTTCTGGTTGAGTTTGGCTGTTGGGCATCATAAGGCAGGAGACCAGAGGCAGGGAGGAGAGTGAGATAGGCGTATCGGTTCCCCTAGTCTTTGCCTGAAGGGTCACTGTGGTCTTACTGTGTCCTCTGATTAAAGGACTGTTATCCTATGGCCATCTCCACACCAGATGAAACAAAGATGAAAGAGCCTTCTGTCTCCGGATTCCAGTAATTGCTCCCTCCTTACCGTCTTTAAAACCTCCAGTAGCAGTATACATGGCTGTTCTTAGCCAAGGAGTACTGTGCTCTCTTTTGTGGTTTCCCTACTCCCTACCAGCACCTTCGAAAATAGTCCCTTCATTAAACTCTCTTCACATTTCCCAGTCTCAGTGTGCTGTTTGTTTCCTGCTGAGATCCTGACTGAAATAGCTTCTGTATGTATTTTTAATCATTATCCCAACTGGTATGCCAGATAAACTCTAATAATACTTATGCTAATTTGGGGGAGGTGATCACTGAAAGTGTTTGCAGAACTACCCTTTGTTTTCATTGAGCTTCATTTCATCTAGCGTGTTGTTAAATGGAAAAAAATAAAAGGTGTTAGATGATGTATAAAAAGTTAATGATACCAATAGCTTATTTAAATATAGGTCCCAAAATGCTGTTTTAAGTATCCCCTCTTGGGATGGGATGGGGAGGGGGGTTCAGGATGGGGAACACATGTACACCCATGGCTGATTCATGTCAATGTATGGCAAAAAACCACTACAATATTATGAAGTAATTAGCCTCCAATTAAAATAAAAAGAAAAAAATAAAATTAAGTATCCCCTCTTAAGAATCTGCTGCCAATGCAGGAGATGTAAGAGATATGGGCTTGATCCCTGGGTCAGGAAGATCCCCTGGAGAAGGAAATGGCACCCGACTCCAGTATTCTTGCCTGGGAAATCCCATGGACAGAGGAGCCTCGTGGGCTACAGTCCATAGGGTCGCAAAGAGTCAAACACAACTGAGCGTTCAAGCACCTTTCCCTAAAAAAGATTGGTGATTGGATTCTTGGCTAAGATTACTGATGTTCTTTGTATCATCTCAGTGCTCATTAATGTGTCTTTGAGAGAGGGTACAGTTGACCCTTGGATAATATGGGGGTTAAAGGTGCTGACCCCTGAGTGCAGTGGAAAATCCTTCCAGTTGGGCCTCAGTGTCCACAGTTCTACATCCGTGGATTCAACCAACTGCAGATTGTGTATGCTGAGGTACTTACCATTGAAAAACATCTGTGTATAAGTAGACCTGGGCAGTGTTCAAGGGTCAGCTGTACTTAACAGCAGTCAAGTTATACCATCTGGATAACCTAAAGCAGTTCTGAAAAGGTTGCTCAGTAGTATTTTGGCTGTGTAAAATTTTCATCTGTATATACTATGTTTCTTTGCATTTAATAAAGATAATTCAGTGTTAACCGTATTAGGTCATCATCTAGAAAATTCAGGCTCTAAGTATTGAGTTTGTGTAAATGTAACCTGATTTTTCCTTTGGGTAACAATGACGAAACTGCCAGTATTACAGAGGTTAAAAATTAATTCACAATTCAGTGGTAATTGACAAGCGTACTTTCTCTTGGAATGACACAGGCTGTATTCATATCCTCTTTTCTACTTTTAGAAACAAAATACTGTTATCATTCTAATGTATAAGTTATCAATATTCTGCAGCAACTCGGAGGTATTATATAAAACACATTATAAAGATTGAGCTATAAAAGAGGCTTTAATTAAAACACATCTGTAATAATACTAAAAGAATTTGGAAAGTGTACTAGAATATTACTCTTTTTTTATACTCCCATCTTATTCTGTTCAGACTGCTCTAACAAAATACCACAGACTGAGTAGCTTATAAACAATAGAAATTTACTTCTTACAGTTCTAGAGGCTGGAAATCTGAGATCAAAGTGCCAACATGGTCCAGTGAGGGCCTTCTGGGTTGCAGACTTCTCGTTGTGTCCTCACATGGTGGCAGAGGTCTCTATGGAATCTTTTTAATAGGAACACTGATCCCATTCATGAGAACTCTGCTCTCCAAAGGCCTCACCTACTAATACCATCACTTTAGGATTTCAGCGTATGAATTTGGAGGTGAAAAGACAAACATTCAGACTATTGCAACCCCTTTTCTCAAATTTTCCCCTTTTACTTACTTTGTTGAAATTTGAACTCCCAAAGTACTCCCAAGTATGGTAGCTTGGATCTGCAATGTTGATACCACTTGAGAGTAAAAATCTCAGGTCACACATCAGACTCTTGAATCAGAACCTGCTATTTAACTTGAGATTCCTCCAATGATAAGTATACACATCAGAATCTGAGAAGCACTCTAGCTATTTCCTGGGATCACATCTCATTAGAGTAAAACAAAGTTGTCAAGTGTAAAAGCTGAGGTAATTTGTTGATCACATAGTCATGGGTAAAGAAACTGATTAAATTCACAGATAGCCTTTTCTTTCTAAGTGCAAACTCTTGTCTATAATTTCTTACATTGAACTAAGTTCTCCCATTTATGCTATTAATATAAACACTGGTACATTGCTTTATCATATATTGTATTGGGAACACAAGCAAATATATTTATGAAATTCATAGTCTTAAGAATGTGATGTGTGTGTGCAGTCTAGAAGTCTAGAAGATGGAAAGTACTTTTATGTGTTGTTATTAATGTTATAGAAACTCTCATTCTCACATTTTCAGATTTGTTAGTGTTAAATTTTACCTTGAGCTATTTCCTTACAGTATTTTTATAGGGACTTTTATATTAGGATAGTTATAGATATCAAGGATTACTGGACAGTCTAATATAATTGATTTCAATATTTGTCTCAAGTTGTGACAATTTCTACTAAAATCAAATTTAATTTCACAATTTGAATGCAAAGGTAGTTATCAGGTATGTAGTAGAATTTGCAAAATGACAACTAAGTTCTGTTTAGTTCTTAGCTCTTTATGGGAGAAAAGCAGCTAGTATTGGCCCTTACATTTTGCAGGCTGTTATGTTAGTTTTGGACCCTGTTGAATATATTTTTCTTTCTCATTCTTTCAGATTCATCAGGATTCATTTTTGATTTGCAATCCAATACTGTACTGGCCCAAGGAGGAGCTTTTGAAAACATGAAAGAAAAGGTATGTCTAGTTACTGTGGATAGGAAACTTGAATGTCTTGTTAAAATTTAGGTACTAATAAAATAATTGGCTACAAAACTCATTAAGAAAGTGAAAATTAAGAACAAAACTGTATGAATGCCATGGTATATCAGAGAGTAACTCCCATGAAGGTTTTGAGGAATCAGAGCCCGTAAGTATGAACAATTTTCTTTACACGTATACATATGCATATATTTATTCTAAATTCTCTTGGACATCTTAATATTAATTAATACAACAGTATATCTATGGCTAAGTGTGTCTCTCATTTGCTAACATTCTTTAAGGAATAGTCTGGGTAGGATCGTCCCATTCACTTGAAGAGGATTTTTAAGACCAGGAGCCTTGAGGGCAAGAAGAGAAATTTTCTAAGTAACATACCTTTGGAAGGGAACCAGGTTGTCTTTAGTAATATAACCCTTAATGAGCTATATTGAGAAAAAACATAAAACAAAAGCTTTACATGTGTTCTCCATTTCATTTAAAAAGTAAATCTTTGATTCTGGTGTCATAGATACATATTGGTTCAATAATATAAACAATGTTGCATTTTCAGTTATGAGAATTTTGCCTTTATCTTTGAATCTGTAAGTTTTGCCTAAAGCCCATTTTCTAGTGATCATAGTAATTTTTTGCTCATCTCAAAAATGTATATTATAAATTCACCCTCTTTGAATTATAGATTATATACCATCCCACTTGTATAGTTTTAAGCCTGAAACAAAAAAAAAAGTATAGAATGACATGAAAGAAAGCAAGTGTACTAAAAAAGACTTAGGTCCTAATACAGGTTCTGCTAATAACTTGAACAAGATTCTTTACTCCTCTTCATCTGTAAAAGGGCTTTCTTTTCGAGCAATATGGCAGACTAGATATCCTGAAAACATTTCTAATGTAAAATGGTTACAAATACATATTGAAAATGATATACATCATTTTAAATGCATAGCCGAGGAATTCCCCAGTGGTCCAGTGGTTAGGATTCCATTTTCATTGCCGAGGGCCCAGATTTACTCCTGGGTCTGGGAACTAAGAATCCTGCAGGCTACATGGCCTGGCAAAAAAAGAAAAAAAGCATAGCTGAACCCAAGAAGGGATATCCCTAGGGGCCAAAAATAGAGAAGAAACTGAAAAGCTGAGTGGTGAGCCGGAGCTGAGTAACTCTGATGTGTTTTGCCAGTCTCAGTAATAAATGGGTTTTTACCACCCAAGGCCCCAGATTTAGCTCAAAGCTTGTTCTGGGTTAGAAATTGGAACTGAGATCTTATATAAGGTTGAGATCCTGAAAATGTTTCATCTTCAGGGAAAGGTAAACTAAAACAAATCTTCCCACTGACTTTGAACACAGTATTAATATTCTTACTGTAAATGTTCAGAGGAATATATTTAAGAAGTAAAAATAAACTCAACTTTCTTCATTAGTAGTAATATTATATTCTGTAATTATTTTATAATATTATAGAATAAAGCAAATCAAGAAATATGTTAATGTTTTTAAGAGCTAAAAACTTTCAGTTTAGAGAAGAGAAATACATGTTTAAAAACCACTTTATAAAAAGTCTTTATAAAAAGTCTCTTTATAAAAGTCTTTATAAAAAGTCTCTTTATAAAAGTCTTTATAAAAAGTCTCTAAGTCCACTGGTTAGGACTCTGTGCTTCCACTACAGAAGGCATAGGTTCAGTCCTGCATGCTGCACGGTGTGGCCAAAAAAAAAAAGCGCCTTTTAATATTACATTTAAACTGATGGTGTCAGTATAAATTTATGTTGTAAAAAGCAAAATTTCCTAGTTCTGTTCACTGAAAGGACCTAGAAATAATCACATCCTAGTATTAGGTTGGTGCAAATGTAATTGCGGTTTCAGACTGAATTTTAAATCATTGTAACTAGGCTCAAATGTATCTTTAATCAAAATAGAAACCATTTCAATCAACACATTTTTGCCAACAAGAAGTAAGCTTGTTTATTTTTATAGTGTAAAAATCCATGCTTCAGGAGCCAATGAACTCTTGGAAAGCATTCTCTGCCTCTTGCTGGTTATGGAAGCATTTTCCCTGCAAAAGTTGTCAAGATGCTTGAAAAAGTGGTAGTTGTTTGGCAAGAGGTCAGGTGAATATGGCAGATGAGGTAAAACTCCATAGCCCAATTTTTTAACTTTTGAAGCAAATGTTGGTTGTGCGAGGTGCAGTCGGGCGTTGTCATGGAGAATTGGGCCCTTTATGTTGACCAATGCTGGTTGCAGGCGTTGCAGTTTTCAGTGCATCTCATCGATTTGCTGACCATACTTCTCACATGTAATGATTTCGCCAGATTCAGAAAGCTGTAGTGAATTAGATGTGCAGCAGACCACCAAACAGTGACCATGACCTTTTTTTGGTGCAAGTTTGGCTTTGGGAAGTGCTTTGGACCTTCTCGGGGCTTCCCAGGTGACGCTAGTGATAAAGATCCCACCTGCCAATGCAAGCGAAAACCTAAGAGATGCGGGTTCGATCCTGGGGTTGGGAAGATCCCCTGGAGGAAGAAATGGCAACCCACTCCAGTGTTCTTGCCTGGGCAATCCCATGGACAGAGGAGCCTGGCAGTCTACAGTCCATGGGGTCGCAAAGAGTTGGGCACAACTGAGCGACTAACACTTTTACTTTTCTTTGGTTTTGAGAAGTGTTTTGGAGTTTCTTCTCCATCCAGCCACTGAGCTGATCAATGCTGGTAGTCGTATAAAATCCACTTCTGTCGCACATCACAATCCATTCGAGAAATTGTTTGTTGTTACACGATAAAAAAGGATGACACTTCAAATCAGTGGTTTTTTTGATTTGCTATCAGTTCATGAGGTACCCACTTATTGAACTTCTTCACCTTTCCAATTTGCTTCTAATGCAGAATGACCGTAGAATGGTCGATGTTGAGTTCTTCAGCAACTTCTCGTGTAGTTGAAAGAGAATCAGCTTTGATGATCCTTTCATTTGGTCATTGTCAATTTGCAATTGCCAGCCACTGTGCTCCTCATCTTCAAGGCTCTCCTCTCCTTTACAAAACTTCTTGAAGCACCACTGCACTGTACCTTTGTTAGCAGTTTCTGGGCTAATGCATTGATGATGTTCAAATTGTCTCCACTGCTTTATGACCCATTTTGAACTCAAATAAGAAAATTGCTTGAATTTGCTTTTTGTCTAACATCATTTCCCTAGTCTAAAATATATATTATATAAAATAATATAAATAATATATAAATATTATATATATTTATATATAAAACATATAAATATATATAAAATATATAAAATAAACAGCAAATAATAAGTCATTAGCAAAAAAAGTGAGAAATGTGCATTAAAATGATGTATAACATAATCACATTTATATGAGAATGTATTCCAGTATCAAATGGCAAAGCTCAGCAATGCAAGACCACAGTTACTTTTACACCAACCTAATAGCAATAAACACACCTAGCTCTTAGATCTTAGTTTCTAACTACCACTGCCTAACAAAAAAAAAAGGGGGGGGAGTCTTCTTGAAGAAATAACCAATTTCACATTGTCCAGTAAGACAAGAAATGAAGATTATAAAGAATAAAAAGGAAGGGGGGTGAAAACTGCTGTTACTATAGATAATAGAATTGCCTACATAGAATAACCAAGAAAGCAACAAATTATTAGGAATAATGAGGTCATCAAAATAGTTGGATATAAAATTGACATATAAAAATGAAAAGAGAATATGCAGTTAATTGTAAAGTGTATATTTTTAACCTCAAAAGATACAAAATACCTTAGGAATAACTGACAAAGTTGGCATATTCGTTTTGAAGGGAAATTTGGCATTTCTAATGAATTTTTAGGTACACTACTGTTCAGAATTTTGCCAAGAGAACGTACTGGTCATAGCAAACAGCCTCTTCCAACAACACAAGAGAAGACTCTACACATGGACATCACCAAATGGTCAACACCGAAATCAGATTGATTATATTCTTTGCAGTCAAAGATGGAGAAGCTCTATATAGTCAGCAAAAACAAGACTGGGAGCTGACTGTGGCTCAGATCATGAACTCCTTATTACCAAATTCAGACTTAAATTGAAGAAAGTAGGGGAAACCAGTAGACCATTCAGGTATGACCTAAATCAAATCCCTTACGATTATATAGCGGAAGTGAGAAATAGATTCAAGGGATTAGATCTAATAGACAGAGTGCCTGATGAACTATGGACGGAGGTTCGTGACATTGTACAGGAGGCAGTGGTCAGGACCATCCCCAAGAAAAAGAAATGCAAAAAGGCAAAATGGCTATCTGAGGAGGCCTTACAAATAGCTGTGAAAAGATGAGAAGTGAAAGGCAAAGGAGAAAAGGAAAGATATACCCATCTGAATGCAGAGTTCCAAAGAATAGCAGGGAGAGATAAGAAAATCTTCCTCAGTGATCAGTGTAAAGAAATAGGGGCAAACAATAGAATGGGAAAGACTAGAGATCTCTTCAAGAAAATTAGAGATACCAAGGGAACATTTCTTGCAAAGATGGGCTCGATAAAGGACAGAAGTGGTATGGACCTAACAGAAGCAGAAGATATTAAGAAAAGGTGGCAAGAATACACTGAAGAACTGTACAAAAAGATCTTCATGACCCAGATAATCATGATGGTGTGATCTCTTACCTAGAACCAGACATCCTGAAATGTGAAGTCCTTAGGAAGCATCAGTACAAACAAAGCTAGTGGAGGTGATGGAATTCCAGTTGAGCTATTTCAAATCTTAAAAGATGATGCTGTGAAAGTGCTGCACTCAATATGCCAGTAAATTTGGAAAACTCAGCAGTGCAGTGGCCACAGGACTGGAAAAGGTCAGTTTTCATTCCAATCCCAAAGAAAGGCAATGCCAAAAAATGCTCAAACTACCACACAGTTGCACTCATCTCACATGCTAGCAAAGTAATGCTCAAAATTCTCCAAGCCAGGCTTCAGCAATATGTGAACCATGAACTTCCAGATGTTCAAGCTGGATTTAGAAAAGGCAGAGGAACCAGAGGTCAAATTGCCAACATCTGTTGGATCATCCAAAAAGCAAGAGAGTTCCAGAAAAACATCTGTTTTATTGACTATGCCAAAGCCTTTGACTGTGTGGATCACAACAAACTGTGGAAAATTCTGAAAGAGATGGAAAGCAGGCCACCTGAGCTGCCTCTTGAGAAATCTGTATGCAGGTCAGGAAGCAACAGTTAGAACTGAACATGGAACAACAGACTGGTTCCAAATTGGGAAAGGAGTACATCAAGGCTGTATATTGTCACCCTGCTTATTTAACTTATATGCATAGTACATCATGAGAAATGCTGGGCTGCATGAAGCACAAGCTGGAATCAAGATTGCCGGGAGAAATATCAATAACCTCAGATACACAGATGACACCACCCTTATGGCAGAAAGCAAAGAAGAACTAAAGAGCCTCTTGATGAAAGTGAAAGAGGAGGACTTCCCTGGTGGTCCAGTAGTTAAGAATTCACCTTCCATTGCAAGAGACACGAGTTCAATCCCTGGTCAGGGAGCTAAGATTCCACATACCTTGAGACCAAAAATTAAACAACAAAAAAGCAATATTGTAATAAATTCAATAAAGACTTTTTAAAAAAAGAAAAGAAAGTTAAAGAGGAGAGTGAAAAAGTTGGCTTTAACTCAACATTAAGAAAACTAAGATCATGGCATCCGATCCCATCACTTCATGACAAATAGATGGGGAAACAGTGGAAACAGTGACAGACTTTATTTGGGGGGGCTCCAAAATCACTGCAGATGGTATTGCAGCCATGAAATTAAAAGATGCTTGCTCCTTTGAAGACAAGCTATGACCAACCTAGACAGCATATTAAAAAGCCAGAGACATTACCCTGCCAGCAAAGGTCCGTCTAGTCAAGGCTATGGTTTTTTCAGTAGTCATGTATGGATGTGAGAGTTGGACTATAAAGAAAGCTGAGCGCTAGGGAATTGATGCTTTTGAACTGTGGTGTTGGATAAGACACTTGAGAGTGTCTTGGACAGCAAGGAGATCCAACCAGTCTATCCTAAAGGAAATCAGTCCTGAATATTCATTGGAAGGACTGATGCTGAAGCCGAAACTCCAATACTTTGGCCACCTGATGCGAAGAACTGACTCATTTGAAAAGACCCTGATACTGGGAAAGTTTGAAGGCGGGAGGAGAAGGAAATGACTAGAGGATGAGATGGTTGGAGTCTTGAGTCTGAGTAAACTCTGGGAGTTGGTGATGGACAGGGAGGCCTGGTGTGCTGCAGTCCATTGGGTCACAAACAGTTGGACACGACTGAATGATTAAACTGAACTGAACTGTTGAGAAATTCTACTAGTGATTGTATATACAATAGACACATCCTCTCACTGTTCACTGAAGACTTTGTTTTCCTTTTTTTTAACAATTTGCTAAGCATTGTTGTAAGCATTCAGTAAATAAGCATAAGCGTAGGAATGTTTACTATGGCATTTTTCATAGTAGCCAAACACTAGAAAGAATGTAAATGTCTGTTGACAGAAAAATGATTAAATTGGCTATATTCACACAATGGAAATGCTATTTAGCAATTAAAATAAATTACTAATAATAATGAGATGTTTTTACCAACATGAAAAATCTAAAAAACAATATTACATGAGAAAGCAAATTAAACATAGATATGTATGATATTGATATGTAATGCAAACAATAATATGTCTTACCCTTGGATACAGACATACATCATAAAAGTACAAAAACAAATATTAAAATAACACCAAATTCAAGGTAGAAATCTCTGTGGAGAGGAGGGAAAGGGGATTTATGAGAAGCTTCACAGCCTTTTCAATTGCATATATTTTATTTTATTAAACTGGCCATCATAGTGAGTGTTCATTATATTTTATATACCTGAAGTAGTTTATAATAATTTAAATGATATTTATAGCATTATTATACAATTAAATGATATGAAATAAATGTTTGAAAAATGCTATACAAAAATCTAAATTATTATTGGTGGTTTATTCTGGTGGTTTGTTCAACTTTCCTCCTTTCTCTATATAGTATGCTAAAAATGAGGAAATGTTGATGCTAAATTAATACCTGATACCTGAATTAAACCACTCTGAGATAAGATCTGGCACAAATCTTCTGTTTCTGGAAATGTTCTCCTTTTTCTAAGTTTTAAAGTTAATTTTTTATGTGTTGGCATCATTCATTTATTAATCATCCCAGCGAGATGGTTGTGTGTACTCTCGCTGATACTAAAGTGATGTGATACATCTTGTTAAAGATGAAATGGTACCCTTACTGTTATTCCCTGTAATAGGCCTCAGCTTCCAACTGATCTCCTGATATTAGAATTAAATGACCTTATCTTCTTTTTCAGATAAATGCAGTGCGTGCAATAGTTCCCAATAAGAGTAACAATGAAATTATCCTGGTTTTGCAGCACTTTGATAATTGTGTGGACAAAACAGTACAAGCATTTATGGAAGGTAACCCTAGCTCAATATTTTTATAAGCTCATATTTGTTCAAATAGAAGTTGCTTCAAATTTCTATAGCATTTATTTGGCAGTCTGGTATTTTATAGATGATATAGCAGACCCTGTGCGATTTTTAAAGATACCTTTTAAAGCTCCTTTTTTCAGTCCTAGAAGTAATTCATTCATAAGCTATATGATACCTGGAATAAGAGACAAGCAGAGAAGACTCCTTCATTTTATTCAGAATGTTTTCTAATGACAGTTAGAAGAAATTAGATAGCCAGTGGTATAAGGAACTTGATTGGAGTTGGGTTGAATAAGAATTTAAGAAGCAATGACAGAGCAGTGGTCCAGTGGCTCAGCTACAGATGGCAGATTTAGGGACTCAATAGTCTTTTTTAGGCTCTGACAAGTGATTTAAATATATGGATTTGAGTTTCCTTATTTACCATACAAAAAATGGTATGCTTAGTCAAACCTTCTGATTTTATAGAGTTGAGGAGCATTTTACAAAATTCTTCCACACAACTTGTTTGGGAAAAACTGTCTGAAGTTGTCTCTTTCATTGAACAGTGACAGTGATGTCAAAACAGATCTCCCTCTTTCTACTTTTCTGAATTTGCCAGTGTAGAATAAACAGGTCCAAATACTGTAAGTTTTTTCTTTATCAATCATTTTTTTTTTATAATGTTAGTATTTGGGCCTAGGGTAGTAGACGGTTCTCTCTGAAACAATGTAACCAGGTGGTGTGTAATCTTCTGGAGGAGAGGGGACACCATACTTGGGCTGAAACCAGTCCTCTTTGTATTTGGTCAAAGCTACATACATAAAAAGAAGCTTCAAAATGGTCAGGCTACATTAGTCTCTTCCTGGAAGAACTTACTGAAGAAATTAAATGGAGAAGGGGGATCTAAATGGGCAGGTATTCTAAAAGGTAAGCATGATATGATTATCTCATTACATTAACTTAGATACCTGAACCATCACTTTTCCTATTGGGAGAGGGAGACTTTGCAGCAGTTACAAAATTCAGGGACACTAATTCCTTCTTGAGCATGCCTGTGATGGGAGAAAAAAATCTGTGATTGGTTTCTCTTACAGGTAGTGCCAGTGAAGTACTCAAAGAATGGACAGTAACAGGCAAGAAAAAGGTAAAAATGAATTAAATTTAAGTGTGGTATCCCTATTTGTATTCTAAAAAAATTAAGCTCTGCAGAAATATTGAAAGATTTACATATGCATCTTCATTTTACCTGGCTAAGAAAAGTTTTCTTCCAGGACATTGTAACACTTCTATGTACATAGAGTACCACAGTCTCCTCCATGTGATTTCAGGCAGAAAGCAGAATTACTCTGCCATCGCAGTTGCAGAGAGTGTATTAATATTAGGCAGGGATGAAACAAGAGAGCATGTCAAGGACAGCAGAGCTCCTCTAGAGAAAGTGATCCATTCCAGTGGTTTTTCAACATCATTCATATCATACGTCGGTTAAAATAGTTCAAATTTTTAAGTCAGACCACTTGTGTTGTAATCTCTGATATTAACCAGCTTTAGCCTAAAGCCTAAAGAGAAGCTTTGCTACTCTTAGCTATGCAGAGGGGTCTAATGGTCTAGTTCAGGGAGATATTAGAAGATAATAGAAGGCACTTGGACTGTGGAATCAGTCAAAACTGGATTTATATCCTATTCTACTACTTACTGGTTTTATTTCCTGGGAATATTGTTTAACCCTAGTGAGCCTTAGTTTGCTCGTCTCTAAAATAGGAAAATAATATTGACAACTGCAAGTTTTTCAGTTCAGTTCATTTCAGTTGCTCAGTCGTGTCCAACTCTTTGCAACCCCATGGGCTGCAGCACGCTAGGCTTCCCTGTCCATCACCAACTCCCGGAGTTTACTCAGACTCATGTCCATCGAGTCAGTGATGCCATCACACTGCCTCATCCTCTGTTGTCCCCTTCTCCTCCCGCCTTCAATCTTTCCCAGCAACAGGGTCTTTTCAAATGAGTCAGTTCTTCACATCAGGTGGCCAAAGTATTGGAGTTTCGGCTTCAGCATCAGTCCTTCCAATGAATATTCAGGACTGATTTCCTTTAGGATGGACTGGTTGGATCTCCTTGCAGTCCAAGGGACTCTCAAGAGTCTTCTCCAACACCACAGTTCAAAAACATCAATTCGTTGGGGCCCAGCTTTCTTTATAGTCCAACTCTCACATCCATACATGACTACTGAAAAAAACCATAGCTTTGACTAGATGGATCTTTGTTGGCAAAGTAATGTCTCCTCAAGTGTTTAATACAATATATAGCATATCAGTTCTCCTTATCCACTTGAAACCAAAAATGCTTTTCCCAAAAAGGACACTAGCTAACCTTAACATGCTTCCCATAGCTCTTTACTCTAAATCTAGTTCCTTTAGGAAGTGCTTGAAGTGTGAATTTGAATCAAGTATCTCTATGAAATCTCTTTGGGGTCTATATTAGGTTAGTGCTGGAGTTCTGGAATGCTTTCTTGATGACTCTAAATGACTTCATTAGGAATTCTGCTAAGTCTTGATTAAACCAGACTTGGGGAAAAAAAGAAAACAGGCTTGGCTCCAATGACCCTTGAGAACTTTTTCTAAGAACTTAATACTACCGCAGATTCCCCTGAAGCTGTCCATACCTGTAGCTTTGAATATTTGCTTAACTTCTTCCCATTGCTTTCACCAAACCTAAGTAACTGTGCGTATTCTGATTTATTATTTTATTGGCCAAGGATAATAGGTTATTAGTAATGTAATATGTGCACAAAGCTGGGGAAGTATGGTTGGAGATACATAAATTTCTTAAAATTTGGAGAAAGAAAAATGGCTTCAGTTTGGCAATTCCAAATACCCAAATCACATCCAGTTAACTGTTGGGATTAGTTCAATAGGATATGATCATGAACGGTTACTGGGGAAAGGTATCACATGCATAGGACAGTGACATGAAAACTTAGCCAGCTCACATGGGAGAAAGTAATTAAGAAAAGGAGAAATGAGAATTGTGGAGAGGAAAAATCCCTTACCAGATATATGATTGCAAATAGTTTCTCACAATCCGTGGATTGTCTTCTTTCTCATGAAGTCCAGTTTGTTTTTCTTTGTTAACTGTGCCTCTGGTGTCATCTCTAAGAAATCCTTACCAAGTCCAATATCGTGAAGCTTTTGTCCTACTGTCCTACATCATTTTCTTACAAGTTTTGTTGATTCAGGTCTTACATTTAGGTTTGATCCATTTTGAGATAATTTTTGTGTTATGTTTCAGGTTAAAGTCCAACTTTATTCTTTTATAAGTGGGGATTCCAGTTTTTCCAGCATTATTTGTTGAAAAGACTGTCCTTTCCCCATTGAGTAGTTTTGGCAAAAATCATTTAGCCATATATGTTAGAGTTCGCTTCTGGGCTGTTTATTCTATTTCATTGTCTCTGTGTTTGTTTTTTATAAGTATTTTTGTCACTCTGCATGGCTTGTGGATCTTAGTTCCCTGACCAGGGATCAAACCCCTGCCCTCCATAGTGGAAGCAGAATCTTAACCACGGGACACCAGACAAGTCCCTTATACATCTGTCTTTACCCTAGTACTACATTGTTTTGATTAGTGCAGCTTTGTAGTAAGTTTTGAAATCAGGTTGTATGAGTCTCCCTGTTTTGTTCCTCTTTAAATTTTTTCTTGAAATGTTGATTTACAATGTTGTGTTAATTTCAGGGGGTACAGTAGAGTGATTCAGTTATATACACACACACATACATATACATAAATTTTTTTAGATTCTTTTCCATTGTACCAGCTGAGCCACAAGGGAAGCCCATTGTAGGTTATTAGAAGATACTGTTATAGTCCCCAACAGTAGGTCTTTGTTGGTTATCTTTTCATATATAATAATGTGTATATTTCAGTCCCAAACATACTAGCCCTCCCATACTAGCCCTGTTCCCTTTTGGTGACCATAAGCTTGTTTTCTATGTCTGTGAGTCTGTTTTTCTTTTGTAAGTAAATTCATTTGTGTCCTTTTTTTTTAGATTACACATATAAGTGATATCATATGATATTTGTCCTTCTCTGTCTGACTTATTTAATTTAGTATGATAATCTCTAGTCTTCTTTTTCAAGAAGACTTGGTTTGGTTCCTTGAGAGTGCATATGAATTTTAAGATGGGTTTTTCTGTTTCTGCAAAAAATATCATTGGGATTTTTATATGGATTGCATTGATTTGTAGATCACTTTGGGTAGTATTGACATTTTAATATTAAATCTTCTAATTCATAAATATATAATGTGTTTCTATTTAGTTATGCTATTATAAATTGAATTATTTTATAATTTACTTTTCAGATTGTTCATGTATGGAAGTACAACTGATTTTTGTGTGTTGACTGTATCTTGCTGCTTTGCTGAATTGTTCTCTGTGTGTGTGTGTATGTGTGATCTTTAAAGTTTTCTATATATAAGATCATATCTTTTCCAAGCATATTTTACTTTTTCATTTCTTGCTTGGATGCCTTTTATTTCTTTTTCTTTCTTAATTGCACTGGCTACAACTTTCAGTACTGTGTTGAATAGAAATGGCAAAAGTGGGCACCCTTGCCTTGTTCCTGATCTTTGAGGAAAAGCTCTCCTCTTTGACCATTGTTCCGTGTGGGTTTTTCATATATGTCTTTTACTATGTTGAAGTAGTTTCCTTCTAGTCCTAGTTTTTTTTTAGTGTTTTTATCATGAAAGGATATTTGAATTTTGTCACATGTTTTTTCTGCATCAATTAAGATGATCATGTGGCTTTTTCCCCTTCTTTCTGTTAATACGGTGTGTTACATTGATCAGTTTTCTTTTTTTTTTTTTTTTATCAGTTTTCTTAAGTTGAACCATTCTTGCATTCAGGGAATAAATCCTATTTGGTCATGGTATATAATTATTTTAATATGTTGCTGAATTTGGTTTGGTACTGTTTTGTTGAGAATTTTTGCATCAGTGTTCATAAGGGATATTGCTTTGTAGTTTTCATCTAGTGTCTTTGTCTAAGTATCAGGGTAATGCTGACCTCATAGAGTGAGTTAGATATTGTTCCCTTCTCTTCAGCAGCTTTTTTTTTTTTTTTTTTTTAAAGTTTGGCAGGAGTATATGTTTGGTAGAATTCACTAGTGAAGCCAAGGCTTTTCTTTGTCAGGAGATTTTTGATTTGTGTTTCAGTCTCCTAACTAATTAGATTTTCTATTTCTTCATGACAGTATTGGTAGGTTTTGTGTTTCTAGGAATTTGAACAATTTCATCTAGGTTATACAATTTGTTGGTGTATGATTGTTCATAATATTCTCTTATAATCAATAGTAATGTACCCACTTTCATTTCTTATTTTAATACTTTGAGTCTTCTCACTTTTTTCTCAGTCCGTCTAGCTAAAGGTTTGTCAACTTTGTTTTTATGAAGAACTAGCTTTTGGTTTTGTTGGTCTTCTAAGTCATGCAGAAAACAAGAAGAACAGTAACAAACCATTGTTATAATAATACTAGCTTTTGTAGTTGTGCATGTATTTTACCTCTGCCAAGTTCTTTATTTCTCTGTGTGCCTTCAGAGGACCATCTAGTGTTGTTTCACTTCACCTTACAGGCCTCCCTTGAGCATTTCTGGTGGGGCAGGTCTGGTAGTCATGAACTCCCTCGTCTTTGTTTATCTGGGAATGTCTTAATTTATCCGACAGCTTTGCTACGTAGAGGATTCTTGGTTGGTGGGTTTGTTTGTTTTTTTCCTTTTAGCACTTTGAATATATCTGCCTACTGCCTTCTGGCCTCCTATGTTTCTGATGAGAAATTTGCTAATCTCACTGATGATCTCTTGTGTGTGATAAGTAACTTCTCTCTTGCCGCTTTCTAGATTCTTTCTTTATCTTTGGGAAGTTTGGTTACAACGTGTTTCATCTTCTTTTATTTATTTATTTATTTTTTTGTCTTCTTAAAAACTATTTTAAAAATTTTTTTTCATTTATTTTTATTAGTTGGAGGCTAATTACTTTACATTCATCTTCTTTTAGAGGTTGTTAAGCTTCTTGGATGTTTATAGTCATGTCTTTCATCAAATTTGGAAAGTTTTCAGCCATTATTTCTTCATACGTTCTTTCTTCCCTTTCTCTCCTCTCCTTCTCCAGTTTATACAATGCATATGTTGGTTTGCTTGATGGAGCCCCACAGGTCCCTTAGGCTTTTCACTTTTCTTCAATCTTTTTTTTTCTCTTCCTCAAACTCAATAATTTCAGTTGTGCTATCTTGAAACCCACTGGTTCCTTCTTCTGACTTCTCAGATCTCCCTTTGAATCCCTTCAGTGATTTTTAAAAAAAAATTTAAGTTACTGTACTTTTCAGCTCAAGAATTTCATTTTTGATTTTTTTTTTGATCTAATTTATTTTTCTGTCTCTTAATTAATATTTACATTTTGTTCATACTTTGTTTGCTTGACCTTCCCCACATTTGCCTTTAGTTCTTTGAACGTCTTTAAGGCAGCTTTTTTTTTGTTTTCATTTTTGAGGGGTGGGTTTTGGTTGTACTGAATCTTCGTTGCTGCATGGGCTTTTCTCTGGTTGCGGAAAGCAGGGACTACTCTCCTTTGTGCTCTTTCGTACTCTGCAGCTAGCGGGGACTAGTTGCATTGTTCAGGCTTCTCATTGCAGTGACTTCTCTTGTTGTGAAACACAGGCTCTAGGCGCATGGGCTTCAGCAGTTGCAGCATGTGGGCTCAGTAGTTGGTGGCTCCCAGGCTCTAGAGCACAGGCTCAGTAGTTGGGGTGCACAGGCTTAGTTGCTCCATAGCATGTGGGATCTTCCCAGACCAGAGATCATGTCTCCTATGTTGGGAGGTGAATTCTTTACCACTGAAACACCAGGGGAGCCCAAAAATGCACTAGGCATTTGAGTAAAAAAATCCTACTTATGGAAACTGCTAGTTAGGAACATATTAAGAATCCATGTTTACATAATTAAAATTAATCTTTGGATAAAAAAATAAAGGCTTTAATATATCTCCCAACAAGTCTTTCTCAGGGAAAGTTTCTATTGATTTATTCTTTTCCTTTGTATTGGCCATACTTTCTTATTTTTTTGTGTTCTTTGTGATTTTTTGTTGAAAGCTAGACATTTGAATCTAATAATTTGATAACTCTGGAAACCAGATTCTCCCTCTTTCTCCAGGTTTGCTGTTTTTTGTTATTGCTATATTTTAAAATTGTTGTAAGCTGTCTTTGTACCAAGGGTCAGCCTAAGGTGTAAACTTAAGGTCTTCTCAGATCTTGTCTATGCTTTTCCCTGGGCATGCATGATTACTTTCAATTTTTTTCTATATATAAAGTTGTTTTTGAATGTCCTAGTCTTCGATGTCTGTCTCCTGAAAGGGAATAAAGAAAAATGAAGTGGGGAGGAAGGGTCTCACCACTTTAATTCCCCTAAAGGAATTAAACTTCAACCAGAGAGGGAGGGGCTTGGAACAGTGGGAGGAGGTGCAGCATCAGTGGCTGCCTGCCTCTGTCTATACCTTTGCTGTGAAAGGCAGCAGTCAGTGACCACGACACAGCTCCCAGATATTTGGAGGACAGGGTCCTTTTTGCCTACCCTGACTCTAGCAAGCTATGTGCCAGCTGCTCCAAGAACAGGTGCACGGCTGCCTGTTCCCTAACTGGGGGTGGGGGGTGAGTATCTGCTACTGTGCTCAGAACTGAAATTGACTGAAATTAACTGCAATTTATCATCCAAGTCTTCTCCTGGAAATTATAAGCCTTCAGTAGACTACAGAGTTCCAAAATAGTTAGACAGATTCTGCCAGTGTAATTGTTTTCTAGGTGAGGAGACAGATTTCTGATGCAAAATTCTCTGCAGTGCAGATTTAATTTATCTTTATTAAACTGAAGTTTCACTTCATTCCACATGTTTATAGCTACACCAGTTTTTCTATTGGATTATTATTTTGTTTGTTTAAGAGCTTTCTCTATTTCTTTGTATATATTGCACTTTTTTTTCACATTTTGTAATTTATCTTTTGGTTTTTCTTATAGGGGGTTTTGTTATGCTTTGCTGTTTTATTTTTATGTGTTTGAGTTTATCTTAAGTATTTTACATAGTTATTTCAGTCAGTGGTTCAACATATACAGAAACGTATTCAGTTTCTGGAAGAGCAAATGAGAAATTGGTAACATTGGTTGCCTATGGGTAGCTGGCGCCACCTCTCTGGATTGTCGGGGTCTTCTTTTTCTTTTCTTTTTTTCAAATCTTTAATGACCATTAGAACAAAAAGAAGAAAAGCAAGCCAAAACCTGCAGCAGAACCAAGTAACAGTATCCCAGATTCCAATAAATCGGTTTCCGTTCAAGAGGAACAATCTGCGCCCTCCTCAGAGAAAGGTGGTATTAATGGTTATCATGTCAACGGTGCCATCAATGATACCGAGTCTGTGGACTCACTCAGTGAAGGTATGGAGACACTTTCAATAGAAGCCAGAGAACTGGAGGATCCTGAGTCTGCCACATCAGAAATGCTAGATAGAACAGGTGAGTATATTAACAGGTCCTTGGAAAGTTCCATTCTACTGAAAAATACAGGGGCTTCTTGGTTGAGAAAGCAATCAATAAATTAAATCTAGTTAGTTTTTTAATTTTGTTACTTATGTGAAAGAGTCACATTTGGTAATTATCAAAGGCCTAGAAAAATATAATTCTTATTCCATTGTTTCACATTTTAATTTTAGTCTAAATCAGCCTTGTGGAAATCTTCTAATTTAATAGTTCTATAATACCTAGAGATTACAGAAGGTGACGTTAGGTGTTTTTTAACTTCACATTTATTAAAGGAAATGATGATCATGAGTTGATATTGATGTTATTATTCCAAGACTCAACACAGTAAGGAATATATAAGCATAATTGTAATCCCATGGCTTTCATTAGAAGTAGACTGTTGGTTTTTATAGTCTCACATTTGTTTTTTAATAAAGAATTAAGATTAGTATTAGTTGTAAATTCAGATAGCTTGTACGTTTTGTTTCATTAACCATTTTGATGAGTACTGGAAAGATATTGGGAATATATTTTTAAAAATAGGCTTTTTAATTACTTGTTTGTTAATCTAGTTCTCTTTGCTCTGTTGCTGCTGGCTTTATAAATGTAATGCCATTTTTTAAATTATGCTGTATATTTCAGATTTTTTTTATTGATTAGTTCAAGCACACACGCATACATACAGAGACTTAGAAAAAAACATAGCACCTCAAACAAACCACAGATAGTCAATGGCCTCTATTTTTTTTCTAAACTAGCTTTCCCTTATTTCCTAACTCTTTGCCCTTTCTATTTCCTCAAGCTTTTAAAACTCTTCTTTCTTTCCCTGGGACAGTGTAGAAATCTTTTCCTCAGCATAACTTAACAGAAGCTTGTCAGAGGTGGTGATATTGACTCTTCACTTCCTTGTGACCAGAACTGCAAGGAAGTTACTAACAAGGTCCAGGGAATGAGCTAGCCTGTCTGGAGATGGGTTAATAAAGAATCCTTCTCTCCAGTTAGTGTGCCTCCTGGGCTAAGCCAGATGATACTCACAGCCCCACTGACTCTGCTCTTCGTCCTGTTTTGTCAGTTGATTCTATTCACAACCTTTTAAGAGGCATTGTTTTGCTGCATTTTTACCTTTTTACTTCATGTGTACTTAAAGACTCCTTGATTTACCCCTAAACTCTACTCTAAAATACTGGCCTCTTTATTTGACAGGATCCATGCTGGAGAATGGTGTCTCTGATTTTGAGTCCAGATCTTCGACTATGCACTCTACTCAGAATTCTCAACAAAACAGGAACGCTGCCAAGTCTCTCTCGAGAACTACTGTAGGACCTCAGCTTTCAAATCTAGGCATGGAAGATGTTCCCCTCTCTTCCACCAACAAAAAGCTTGGTAAATCAAAGACCTTCCTTTGAGAGAAAGCAAAAAGAATCTGTGTTTTTAGCTAGAGAGAGCAAATTATCTCTTTGTTCTCATAGATGAGGTTTCAGAAGTGACTATCCATGATGATCCAGCCTTTCCCCAGTTTTGTGTACAGTTGGAGTCTGATAGTAGTGTAATGCCATACAGTCTTGAAACAACAATAGTGGTCGTTTTTTGTGAATGAGAGTCAAACTCTGCAGCTAGCATGACGTTTCTGCTAACATTAACCTTCGTTTTATTTGCTTTACTGCAACATGTCTGTGCTATTTCCTTCATTTTTAACTCCAGGTTGACTCAACAGTAAAAAGCTTTGCCATCTCTGAAATGACATTTTGAAGAAATATTTTAATTTCTCTTTTCAACTTCATGCTTTTACTAATACCTATCAGACTGTAGCTTTAAACAAGGTCATTTTCTCAAGTAAATCCTTAGCATTGATTGATGGTAGCCATTTGCTGTTTTTCTTTTTTAACTATAATAGTTATTTAAATAATCAGCCAATAATTAGATAGAGATAATAGCCCTTCTATCGTCCATTTAAGGATGGCAGTCCACTTACCTGAACAAATGAAACAGAAAAATGTAAAAGACCCTTGTAACCTGTAGCTCTGTATTGAATTATTTATACCGCATGAGCCAAATTTAATTATTGAGGCTCTCTTTTTTCATCTTTCTAACAGAGCCCTCAACTTGTCCAGAAAGGCAAGTCTGACAGTATTTAGTCAAGCAAAAATAAAGGAACAGTGCTTGAAAGCTTTTAGGTAGATTTTAAAAGAAATCAGGTTGAGATGAGGAAGGATTTAAAGATTGAAAATCTGTGTCTTGGCACTTTATAAATTTGTTAGATCAGTTATTCTAACTACCAGTCATAATAACTTTGACATTAGTGAATATAAAAAGGTTACAATAGAATTCTCAGAAACTGGTTAAAATATGTTAGGTAGGTAAATATGCTTCATCTTTATCTACAGTGTTGACTTACTCACTTAAAATGCTTCAAACTGTACTATCAAGAGAGAACTTTATCAGTTTTGTAATATCTACATGGTGAATTGTATTCTACTAAATCCTGTTACGTAGGGAGTTTTGAAAATTTCGTACCAACTCAAATAGTTTTTCATTTTGGGTTCTTTTTTTAGTCTTTTTCTCTCTGTGCTTAATTTCATTATGGATAGTTCTAAAATTACTGTCTTCAAATTTATTAACCTTTTTTCTCTAAGTTTTTAATCTGCTATTAATCCAATTCAGTGTATTTTTCATCTCTGATTTTTTTTTTCATCTCCAAAGATTCTGTTGGAATCTTTTTAAATATCTTCCATGTGTCTCCTTAACAGATTATACTATTCCTCCGCCTTCTTGAACATGTGATATTTGATTATATTAGCTGTTTTGATGTCCTTACTGACTTGATACTACATCTTTGTCATTTCTGCACCTGTTTCTGTTAATTGATTTTTCCCTTCATTATAGATCAGTCATATTTTTCTGCCTCTAGTAATTTTTTTATTAGATGCCAGACATTGTGAATTTTGCTTTGTTGATTGCTAGATATTTTCATATTTCTTTAAATATTCTTGTGATTTATTCTGGAACTGTTATTTGGAAACAGTCTGCTTGCTTGCTTAAGCTTTGTTAGTAGAAGTAGCGCAGCGTTTAGTATCAAGCTAATTACTGAGGCAGTACCCCTGTAAGTACTCTACCTGGTGCCCCACTATGCTGGTGTGAACATAGACTATTCCTGGTCTGGGTGAGCTCTTAGGATTATTCTACCTGCTCCTTTCCAGTGGTTCTTTTCCCTGTTTTGGGTGGTTCTGCACACGCATGCACTCAGAATCCTCTGTGGATCTTTGTACAGTTTTTTCATTGCAATGTAGCTTTCTCCTCTCCACTGTTCTGCCCTGAGAATTCTAGCCATCTTAGCCTCTTTGAACTCTCAACTCTGTCCCCTCAATTCAAAGAGATGTGCAGACTCAACTTAGGATTTCTCCTCCTTGCATTGCAGCCTGGAAACTCTCTTATGGCAGCAAGTTGAGGCCATCTTAGGCCTCACTTTTTTTGTTTTCTGTGTTCTTGTGGAGGGTGGTAAGAAGTACTGCATATTGTTCATTGTCTGAAAACCATTGTTTCATATATTTTGTGTATGTGTGAAGTTTTTTAAGACAGGAAGGTAAATCCAATTCCTGTTACTCCATCTTGGCCAGGATACTTTAAAAAAAAAAATATGAAAAATTCCGTTTTTTGTTGAGGGTGGCCATTTAGGAAGCATTCTTAGTTATGAGACGTTAGTTACGTTACATGCTTAGGTATTCAGATCCAATTTTCAAGTTACCTATGTTCTTTTTTTTATTGGGGTTCTTTCCAAGGTTCTAATATTGAAAAATCTGTGAAAGACCTGCAGCGCTGCACAGTGTCTCTTGCACGGTACCGAGTTGTAGTTAAAGAAGAGATGGATGCTTCTATTAAGAAAATGAAACAAGCTTTTGCCGAATTGCAGAGCTGGTAAGTTAAGTTGCATTTTGTATCAGTAGCATGAAAATGATAAAGATGGTTAACCATTCACCAAGTTCTTTAATTCCGAATTCTTAACTTCTCTACACAGTGGAGGAAGACTTAAAAATCCTATGCTATGTTTTGCTTTCTGCTTCATTCTGTTTGTGGTCACAGTTTGAGAATGAGTCATAGAAGAAACTCATGCTTTAGGAATGGACCTAAGGTTAATATTGTTTGGAAAGGGACAAGTAATTATAGAGTAGGTCATGCTCCTTTACATTAGGGTCTGTCTTTTAAACCAGGAACCTGTAACCAATGACATGATGTTTTTTAACAAATCAATATGCCAGCAAATTTGGAAAACTCAGCAGTAGCAAAAGGACTGGAAAAGGTCAGTTTTCATTCCAATCCCAAAGAAAGGCAATGCCAAAGAATGTTCAAACTATGGCACAGTTGCATTCATTTCACATGCTAGCAAAGTAATGTTCATTATTCTCCAAGCTAGGCTTCAACAGTATGTGAACTAAGAACTTCCAGATATTCAAGCTGGATTTAGAAACGGCAGAAGAACCAAAGATCAAATTGCCAACCATCCACTGGATCATAGAAAATGCAAGAGAATTCCAGAAAAACATCTACTTCTGCTTCATTGACTAGGCTAAAGCCTTTGATTGTGTGGATCACAACAAACTGTGGAAACTTCTTAAAGAGATGGGAATCTCACCTGCCTGCCTCTCACCTGCCTCCTGAGAAACTTACATGCAGGTCAAGAAGCAACAGTTAGGACCAGACATAGAACAACAGACTGGTTCCAAATTGGGAAAGGAGTACATCAAGGCTGTATATCGTCACCCTGCTTATTTAACTTACATGCAGAGTACATCATTCGAAATGCCAGGCTGAATGAAGCACTAACTGGAACCAAGATTGCTGGGAGAAATATCAATAACCTCAGATAGGCAAATGATACCACCCTGATGGCAGAAAGTGAAGAGGAACTGAAGAACCTCTTGATGAAAGTGAAAGAAGAGAGTGAAAAAGTTGGCTTAAAACTCAACATTCAAAAAATTAAGATCTTGGCATCTGGTCCCATCACTTCATGGCAAATAGATGGGGTAACAGTGGAAAGAGTAACAGACTTTATTTTCTTGGGCTCCAAAATCACTGCAGTTGGTGACTGCAGCCATGAAATTAAAAGATGCTTGCTCCTTGGAAGAAAAACTGTGACAGACCTAGACAGTATATTAGAAAGCAGAGACATTACTTTGCCAACAAAGATCTGTATAGTCAAAGCTATGGTGTTCCTAGTAGTCATGTATGGATATGAGAGCTGGACCATAAAGAAGGCTGAGCATGAAAGAATCGATGCTTTTGAACTGTAGTGTTGGAGAAGACTCTTGAGAGTCCCTTGGACTGCACGGAGATCCAACCAGTCAATCCTAAAGGAAATCAGTCCTGAATATTCATTGGAAGGACTGATGCTGAAGCTCCAGTACTTTGGCCGCCTGATGCGAAGAGCCGACTCATTGGAAAAGACCCTGGTGCTGCGAAAGATTGAAGACAGGAGGAGAAGGGGATGACAGAGGATGAGATGGTCGGATGGCATCACTGACTCGATGGACATGAGTTTGAGCAAGCTCTGGGAGTTGGTGATGGACAGGGAAGCCTGGTGTACTACAGTCCATGGGGTCGCAAGGAGTCGGACACGACTGAGTGATTGAACAACAACAACATTAATACAAAGTAGAAAAGATGTCTTTGTTTTCCTCCCTCCTTTCATCCTTCCCAATGACCCCACTCTAGTGGTCTCTTCTGTGCCCTATTATTAATCATTGATTTATTTTAATTTTGTATTTTTTAAACTTGCTTTAAAAAATTCTCATATCTTAAAATGTATTAATATGTGTTCTGTAGGTGAAATAGGGTTTAGTAGCTAAAGAGGTTTGAAAAGACCTAAATTTTCTTTACTAATGGACTTCTTGATGCGTTAATGCTAATATGCATTGTGAATTTACAAGAGGGAGCTATGCTATGCTGTTTCTCAAATATATTTGATTATAGAATCTTTGGGAGGAGAAATATATTCTACTTTTCTTCTCAACCATTGAAGCTGTTTTAACTATTAGATATTAAAGGGGTAACTAACTTTTAAACCATAACTCTTTGGGGGAGATATTTTCATTTAATAATGAACATTTTTTTTTTTAAGGACCAAATTAAGTAACATGACAGGAAAACAAGCAGCTAGGTTGATATTTGGGGATATGAGACTGTCCATACTGCTTGTTTTTAACACTTTCAAGAATCTGAAATGTGAGAGGAAGTTTTCATGAACAGAGAGAACCTACACCACTCTTACTCCCAACCATCCATCCGTTTTCTTGATTGTCTGGGTGCTGTTCCCTGAGGTCATATTCAACCATGTCTCTGTTCACAAACTTAGTCTGGTACTTCATGCCACAGTGAACAAAAGACAGAGGGAGAGTGGGTAGCCTCAGTCCTCCTGTTTTGTGAAATTGGAGAAGGGAGTGAATTAACAGAAGTAGAATAAAGCCTCCAGAAAGTTTCTGACCTCTGCTTTTACCAAAGTGTAGAATGATCCATGAACCAAAAAGTACTTTAGAATAGATCATTCATCTGCTCATCTACCCATGGGTAGATGAATCCCAAGTTTGCCCTTTCAGGTTTTATAGCTAGAAATTTAATGTCAAATCTTCTGTTTTCTTATATACATTTTTACTCTAGCCAGATTACGTGTCTGAGAATTTAACATACACATTTCCTCTTTCATACGCTCCTTAATGCTGCTTTTCCAACCTAGTAATGCTGTCTTGTATCTTTGTACTTATCTAAATCCAACCAGTTCTCCCAAATTCACGTTAACTCTGACTTCCCCTGGTTTTTCTAGGTAACTGATTTCTCCTCTTTCTGACCCTCTGGGAGAAAGCCCCATACCCTCTACCCTGGATTATTATCATATCAGATATTATTGGTTTAAGAATAAAGAACTAAGAGTAGAACATCACAACTTTGCCTTGACAAGCCTCCAGTCTCCATGATTGTTTACTGACTACTTTAACCACAGGATCTGATTGCATTCAGAACCAGCCTGAACCCGGAAATACAGTTCCTGGAGAGAGACTTATGAGTCCTCGTTGACTTGGAACCCAGCCAGGGGGAGCCTCCTTTAATAAATGACAAATGAAGTGGTTTCCTGCCTAGAAACTGTGTATTTAGGATTGATTAGCAGGTGTAGCAACCAGGTCAATTTAACTTGAGGAAAGAGATTACCTGCACTTTCCTGCTAGTGTAAAGCCTTCTCTCTGGCTGATTGGGTCTTTAAACTGGCTTATTTCCATGCCCCTTGTAGTTGCTACTTCAAGATATAATTGGCAGGTGAGCTAACTCCCTTTGGCACTGAACCAGAGCTTGGAGTTAATGTCACTTAGGAAGCCATTTTTTGTGTTGCTTATAGTATAAAAGAAAAGAAAAGGGTTCTAACAAATTTGCAACAGTAAGATTGCATTACACCTGACCGGGCACTAGGGGAATTATACGGATAAGTGCTCTCACACTGGGGCCAAATGAAAGCTGACATTTACCTGTGGGGAGGTAAAAGCAGCGGCTTTCCAGGATGTAAAACGTCAAATCTGTCCTTATTGGTGATCCAGTAATAATCATCACTAGACCCAGGTTTACTTTTCTTGTTAATTAATAAAATCTCTGACACATTGTTGGAGCTCCTAGTTGACTTAAAGTCTGTTAGGGAGCAGGATATGAAGTGGAACTTGAAGCTAGAGTGTGTAAACTATTTTGAACGGTTGTCATTGTATGTGTCAGTGCAAAGGATACACACTCAGCCTGCCTTTTAAATAAAGTTTCTGTTTTATTGAAAGTCAAAAGGTACTTATTAAAAGGAGAAAAGTGGTAAGAAATTTGAGATTCTGCAACACATGAAGTCAATATAAGCCTGTGCTTAAGACTGAAGTTTTTCCTGGCTGATTCCTCATTCACCTTAGAAAAGTTACTTCCTTTGATTTGAGCTTCTCTTTTCTTCTTATATTAAACTATCACTAGTCTTAACAAATGCTTTTAGATCCTTAACTTTAAAGTTTATCTATAGAGATGCTGAAAATTCAGAAAATCATTTTAGGAACAAAAGCACTTTCAAAAATGTCTAAAAACCATAGAGATAAAGGAATAGGTTACTGTTATAATGTGTTATCAAAAAGGTACCTAGCACTCCTTAGTTTTAAATTATTCTTCAGTTTTTGCATGTTTAGTACATTAACATCTTATTTCTACTAGTATTTGGCCTCCATGGTTCTTGGTAGTCTTTGACTTAAAATTCTAATGAGTTTGAGTCCATTGTAGTGAAGTGGATGAACCTAGAGCCTGTTATACAGAGTAAAGTAAGTCAGAAAAGGAAAAATGTCACATATTAACATATATATATGAAATCTAGAGAAATGGTGCTGGTGAACCTATTTTCAGGGCAGGAATAGAAATGCAGATGGACAATACGGACTTGTGGAAACAGCAGGGGAAAGAGCGGGTGGGATGAATTGAGAGAGCAGTACTGACATATATACACTGTCACGTGTGAAGTAGATGGTCAGTGGGAAGCTGCTGTGTAGTACAGGGAGCTCAGCTCAGTGCTCTGTGATGACCTGCAGGGGTGGAATGGGGCTGGGTGGGAGGGAGGCTCAAGAAGGAGGAGATACATGTATACATATATCTGATTCACACTGTTGTACAGCAGAAACTAGCACAACATTGTAAAGCAATTATCCTCCAATTAAAAATAAATAAATTTAAAAGAATTCTATCTCTTTAACCATCTGAGAAAATGACTGAGTAGCATACAAAACAAACAGGTTCCTTTCCAAACATGTTCAATCATACTGTCCAATTTCTTCGTGCTGATTTCTGTCCTGTGAAGAGGGAGCCTTAATTTTTACTTTACAGTTAAAAGGAATTTGAGTCTTAGGTTAAGCTGTTTGCCTAACATGACATCATATTTAAGTTGCAGGCTCAATATTTGAATCTATGTATTCTGACTCCCAGTAACCTATGATCTTCATCCCACCCATCATCATTGGTGGCTCACTTCTGCACTAAAGCTGGAAGAGAGATTCTTGGTGCATGTCTCACACATGGGTTTGATTCCTAGTTCCCAGACCAGGAATCTAACTGTGCCCTCTGCAAATTGCTGCTATTTCTTTTTCCCAAAACATATTGTAGGATATCATCAAGTCATATGGTCCCTAGCATTACTTTAGAATTGAGATGCTCTTTGAGCCCAAATGTGTGTATCATACTCATAAAACCAGTGTTGGGAGTATGGAGTTTTATGAAGCACATGAAGTGTCATTAATTCTGCCAACAAAAGCTACTAAAAATTTTCTTTTTTTGGTCGTTTTATATGAGAAGGAGGAAGTGTCTTCAGAAAAATAAAGGTGTTTGCATTGACTGGGCTTTGCTTGGATTTCTGCTTTAGTGGAATTAGAATAAATAGGTTTTAGGTTTTCAGCAAATAAAATCAAGTATAAATGTTTTGTAAGAACATTGTTGAGTGGTTTAGAGTATAAACCCTTGAAATAATTAGTTGGCTCAACAGTTGCTAGAATTGTTTCTGTTATAACATTGTTTTCTAATGTGGCTGGGCCTTCCCAGGTGACACTAGTGGTAAAGAACCTGCCTACCAATGCAGGAGACTTAACAGACATGGGTTCCATCCCTGGGTCGGGAAGATCCCCTAGAGGAGGAAATGGCAACCTACTGCAGTATTCTTGCCTGGAGAATCCCATGGACAGAGGAGCCTGGCAGGCTGCAGTCCATGGGGTCGCAAAGAGTCGGACACAAAGAAAGCGACTGAACACGCACTAATGCAACAGTCATAAACAAATGATAGTTAATAGTTTTTTGGAACCAAGAAATTACTGAAGGTAATAGTATAATCAGTAAGCTACATGCTAAAAATATTAATTGAAGGGCCTGCTTTAAATGATGGACATATAATGTATCTTACAGATATGAATGGTGATGCTACAGGGACAACTATTTTGACCAAGTAAATTACACAAAAAGCTTTAGAGTAAGTTGAGGAAATGGGAAGATTGTAAAAAAAAGTCTTGGTAAGGAGGGAAGGAAATACAGAACATTCAGACATTTACCAGTCTTTTTCCTTAACAGTGACAGGACATCTAAAACCATCCTTTGTGATCAAAGACAGGAAATTCTGTGTGCTGTATAAGGCCCAGGCTTAATAAGACCTCGTGTCTTTCTAAACAGAGTCCCAATGATATTTAGCAGAATTTCATTAGTGGTTTCTGAGTCTAGTGTATCAGATGCTCATCATGGTGTGTTTCCATTCAGGAAATTCGCAGAACAGTTGCAAGCTTAGTACCCTCATGTCCTGAGTGAGCAAGGTAACAACAGAAAGTCTGGTGGTGTGAATGAGCTTCTCATCACTCTGAAAGTACTCATTGCTCATAGTTATGGCATCTAAAAAACTGTTACCTCAAACCACAGGTACTTTTGAATCTCTCGGCCACAGATTCCTACTGGCACCACCACAGCTTAGGAACAGATGGAAAACTTTAGCTAAAGTTTCTTCATTGTCAGAAAGTTATATTACATTAAATTACTACTTTTAATTGTGAAAATTGCCTCTGCTCTTTCTCTTATGCTTAGCCACTTTCCACTTCTGAACTCTTCTCACTTTCTCTGTTGATTTTGTGATGCACATGTTTCCACAGCTTAAACTTTCAGAATACAGAAAAGCTGAAGGGGTAGTACAGTGATCAATGTCTTTGCCATGTGTGTGTGTTTTGGTAGAACCATTTGGAAGTTGCAGGCATCATGACGTGCCATCCCTAAATGCTTTAGCATTAATTACCTAAAACATAGTCATTCATCTATACAACTGTAGTACATTATGTGATATACTTTTAAGAAAGTTCTTACAGTGTTTGTGTTGGTCTCAGCCTACTTTGGTGATGCCATCAGCTAGTAGTGCCTGAGGGCACTCACCTGGGCCTTGTACTACTTGTGGCCCCCACCCCATAAATCAGTGTTGGGGCAGACAGGCCCTTGTGGCTCTAATGATTGCTACATGCACCTCAGCAACAACCATCAGGGGATTTGGAAAAACAAAGTTTATTATTCACAAGTCCTGGAGGGTGCATGGCATGCCTAGGAGAGGATGAACCTTGAGTCATGCCTTTATTGGGGTCCAGGATGGGGTGCCTTGAGTTTTGTGGGTTCATTCTTTATTAGTGAATCTAAAACGTAAGAGCAAGAATTAAAGTGTGGGAAGGAAAAGTCCCGGTCACTCAAGTGGTCAGTTATGTAGCTCACCCAGGACCTTCTAAGAGGATGGCCTGGCCTGGCCCTTTCTCTTGTTGTATAGCTTATTTATTTGAGATGATTATCTTTGAAGTGAATGTCAGCAACCAAAAGCTTAATGTCAGGCACTTAAATTATTATCAGAAAAACTAATTGTCAGGTACTTACACTACATGTAATTTAACATTTATTCATTTTTCTATTTTAAAGACTTGTAAAAATTTTAATGAAAAATTGCAGAGATTCATCAGGCTTCTCTCTGAGAAAATATCCCAACAGTTAGTCCATAGATTCCTCTGTTTAATGCTTGGCTGACATCACAGAACCTTTCAGTAGATGTTATGAATAGATAGTAACATGACAGACAACAAACAAAAAGAAATAAAAGTCCTTATTGCTTTTCAGTGTTTTTTGGCATGGAAAGGTAAGCTTATTTTTTTTATTGGAATGGTCATATGACCCGTGGCAGAGGAAATGACAACCCACTGCAGTATGCTTGCCTGTAAACTCCCCTGGACAGAGGAGCCTGGCAGGCTACAGTCCGTAGGGTCACTAAGAGTCAAGACACGACTGAGCACTCACGCCGTCATATGATTCCCCACACACTGAACTGTGGATTTCTAATGATCACCAGTGAGTGATTCAAGAAACAAAGCTTGTGTAAAGGGATGCTAACCATTCTTGCAGGAAATAGAAGTGCCGTCCTGATGTGCTAGCTCATAGTGACACTAAAAAGTCTTAATGATGATGGTACTGTTTTTCCTTGCTGAGAGTGTCCTGTGACACTCTGCTGTCTCATAATAAAGATTGTAAGCTGCAGAAAGCTTACTTGTTTGCTAAGCTCTTTTAATAAATATTTTACAAGCTTTGTCAGTTAAATTTGTCATCTGACAGACAGTGTCTGCATCTTAAGGTGATTCAGCAGTAGAGGAGAGGTGATAATACTGAACTCGAGGCCTGGCAGCTCCTGTCTCAGATGTACTTTTGTTTTGCTTTTTAGGTATTCCAAATGCTGCTAGAGTGCTTGGAGCAAAATGTTTGCCAAGGTTTGGGAAATGCTTTCTTAGCAAAAGTGTTGCTACCTCACAATAGTTGTATCTTCTCTCTGGTCTGGCACTTTGGAATTAATATGCCGACCAAATTTGTTACAAGTCTGTGTATTAACATCATGCATAATGATTATCAAACCTGTTCTTTATCACTTCACTACAAAGGATTTTACTCCTTGAGAAAATGTCCCTGCCTTATACTTTTTAAAATATCTCACTCTAAAAGCAGGAATAGAAGGAACATACCTCAACATAATAAAAGCTATATATGACAGACCCACAGCAAACATTATCCTCAATGGTGAAAAATTGAAAGCATTTCCCCTAAAATCAGGAACAAGACAAGGGTGCCCACTCTCACCACTACTATTCAACATAGTTTTGGAAGTTTTGGCCACAGCAATCAGGGCAGAGAAAGAAATAAAAGGAATCCAGATAGGTAAAGAAGTGAAACTCTCACTGTTTGCAGATGACATGATCCTCTACATAGAAAACCCAAAAGACTCTACCAGAAAATTACTAGAGCTAATCAATGAATATAGTAAAGTTGCAGGATATAAAATTAACACACAGAAATCCCTTGCATTCCTATACACTAACAATGAGAAAACAGAAAGAGAAATTAAGGGAACAATACCATTCACCATTGCAACAAAAAGAATGAAATACTTAGGAGTATATCTACCTAAAGAAACAAAAGACCTATACTTAGAAAACTATAAAACACTGATGAAAGAAATCAAAGAGGACACAAATAGATGGAGAAATATACCGTGTTTATGGATTGGAAGAATCAATATTGTGAAAATGAGTATACTACCCAAAACAATCTATAGATTCAATGCAATCCCTATCAAGCTACCAATGGTATTCTTCATAGAACTAGAACAAATAATTTCACAACTTGTATGGAAATACAAAAAACCTCGACTAGCCAAAGCAATCTTGAGAAAGAAGAATGGAACTGGAGGAATCAACCTGCCTGACTTCAGACTCTACTACAAAGCCACAGTCATCAAGACAGTATGGTACTGGCACAAAGACAGAAATATAGATCAATGGAACAAAATAGAAAGCCCAGAGATAAATCCACGTACCTACGGACACCTTATCTTCGACAAAGGAGGCAAGAATATACAATGGAAAAAAGACAACCTCTTTAACAAGTGGTGCTGGGAAAACTGGTCAACCACTTGTAAAAGAATGAAACTAGAACACTTTCTAACACCATACACAAAAATAAACTCAAAATGGATTAAAGATCTAAATGTAAGACCAGAAACTATAAAACTCCTAGGGGAGAACATAGGCAAAACACTCTCCGACATAAATCACAGCAGAATCCTCTATGACCCACCTCCCAGAATATTGGAAATAAAAGCAAAAATAAACAAATGGGACCTAATGAAACTTGAAAGCTTTTACACAACAAAGGAAACTATAAGCAAGGTGAAAAGACAGCCTTCAGAATGGGAGAAAATAATAGCAAACAAAGCAACAGACAAAGAATTAATCTCAAAAATATACAAGTAACTACTGCAGCTCAATTCCAGAAAAATAAATGACCCAATCAAAAAATGGGCCAAAGAACTAAACAGACATTTCTCCAAAGAAGACATACAGATGGCTGACAAACACATGAAAAGATGCTCAACATCACCCATTATCAGAGAAATGCAAATCAAAACCTCAATGAGGTACCATTACACACCAGTCAGAATGGCTGCTATTCAAAAGTCTACAAGCAATAAATGCTGGAGAGGGTGTGGAGAAAAGGGAACCCTCTTACACTGTTGGTGGGAATGCAAACTAGTACAGCCGCTATGGAGAACAGTGTGGAGATTCCTTAAAAAACTGGAAACAGAACTGCCATATGACCCAGCAATCCCACTCTTGGGCATACACACCGAGGAAACCAGATCTGAAAGAGATACGTATACCCCAATGTTCATCGCAGCACTGTTTATAATAGCCAGGACATGGAAGCAACCTAGATGCCCATCAGCAGACGAATGGATAAGGAAGCTATGGTACATATACACTATGGAATATTACTCTGCCATTAAAAATAATTCATTTGAATCAGTTCTAATGAAATGGGTGAAACTGGAGCCCATTATACAGAGTGAAGTAAGCCAGAAAGATAAAGACCAATACAGTATACTAACACATATATATGGAATTTTAAAAGATGGTAACAATAACCCTATATGCAAAACAGAAAAAGAGACACTGATGTACAGAACAGACTTTTAAACTCTGTGGGAGAAGGCGAGGGTGGGATGTTCTGAGAAAATAGCATTGAAACAAGTATACTATCAAGGGTGAAACAGATCACCAGCCCAGGCTGGATGCATGAGACAAGTGCTCAGGGCTGGTGCACTGGGAAGACCCAGAGGGATAGGATGGAGAGGGAGGCAGGAGCGGGGATCGGGATGGGGAACACATGTAAATCCATGGCTGATTCATGTCAATGTATGGCGAAAACCACTACAATATTGTAAAGTAAGTAGCCTCCAACTAATAAAAATAAATGGAAAAAAAAAGAGTGCATAAAATATCTCACTCTGTAGTCTCCATATTAACTACTTTGTGCTAACATAACAACATATAGAACTAAATTGAGTTGGGTTTTTTTTTTTCTGTGTGTATGTGTATATATATGCGTGTGTGTATATATATATGCATGTGTGTGATTAGTTTTACAACCAGAAACAAGAAAAGAATTTTTATTAACTCTGTAGTTATACACCCATTCAAAAGGAGAAATTAGAATGAATTTCAACTATGAAGAGAGTTGGAACATTTTATGTTTGTACAGATAGTAAAGCTTTAGTTCTTTTTTTTTTTTTTTTTTTTTTTTGCCAAAATTGATGTGGTAAGGAAAATTATTTGTATCCAGAGGTTTAATACTAGGGCAACCTATTATCTCTTAATATGTTCTTTGAAGATGGTGGGCTCTTTTATAAGGACGTGGAAAAGCTTTCCCATGCTTACAAACCATTTACATTTATAGTTGGGGAAAATTCTAATTGCCTGTTTAATGTTCTTTTTTGGTAAAAAGCCTTCCAGAAACCTTTGATTCCATCTTTTCTGGATTGCTATTAAACGTTTACCCAAAAATAGCACCAGTATATGTGTCTTTTGACTACTCTGCATTCTAAAGACTAAAGTGCTGGTGGACTTGGTAAGCAACTGTGCTAAAATGTTGAAGATCTATAAATCCTAATTGTGGTTAAATGTATTGGGCCCTAGCAGGGGTATTGCTTGGTAAAAATTCATTAGAAGCAAAACTGACCAATTTTATAGACCAGAATATAAAATAAAATATATGCACATATGTAGAAATATGTAATTTTCATGAGGACTTGTGCTTTAGCACAACTTACCAAAAAATGTTTTGTAGTTTGCTACTGCCATCTACTGGTTCTCAACTCTTAAATGTCTAGCTACTGGCTTACTGTAATATGTATCAGTAGAAATAAAAGGGAATTAGATTTCTGTATTGAAATCTTTAAAATAGTCTTTGCTGAGGGCAAGATAAGATTTTCATGTGGTATATATGTGCTTATTTTGTAGTATGCTTTCAGGGAACAAACGCATAAGTCTTTCTCCACTATTAACAGCGTGTCATTTTTCTGTTTGAGTTTCTGATCCAACATTCTTTCCCTTTGTCATCCCTTCCTAGTTTAATGGATCGGGAAGTGGCGTTGCTTGCCGAAATGGACAAAGTGAAAGCTGAAGCAAGTAAGATTGATCTTTATTAAAAGTATTAGCAGTTAGTAAGTACCTGCCTCTCAATCCCCATAACAAAAGCTCAATGTAAATGCCACACTAAGAGTTTGTATTTAGTTAAACAGTCTTGAGCAATTGTACTGTGCTGGCATAGGAATGCTTTCAGGTGAAACAACTTTATAATAGCCTGTTTATCAATATTTCCAAATTTTAATATTTTGAATATAGATTTCAGTGTCTACATCATGGTATCTGCCACCTCAGCACCAGCTAAGGAAAATCAGTTATCTTGCAGGTGCCTGGGTTTTATTTTGTTTTTACCTTCAGTGACTGAATAATTCCTTTGGGTTTTTTCCTACTTGGGAAAAAACCTTTGGCATAATCAGAGACTACCAGGTTGCCTACAATTAATATATATATCCCTGTCATTACCTCTGCAGAACTTTGTATTCTCAGTTTGTTGAAACTTCACTCAGTGTCTGTTATCCTTGGCTGAGGGTTCAGGATACCCATGACTAGGACTCTGAAAGATTACTAAAACAGTTGCTGGAAGAATAGTCTAAGTTGAATAATTTGTGGGATTTTGTACAGAAGAACCCAGATAAGCTGTTTTTGTCATTTCTGTTAAGGGTTAGGTTAAACATAGACAGCTGTGTGAAAAGAAGAGAATGTCAACTGCACTTTGTACAACGGCATTGATTTAGGGCTTTTCAGCAGTTTTTACCTTCGTGCATTAAATGACAGATTTGTAATTAGGAAGGTTGTTTCTTTTAACCTGCTCTCAAACTGTTGAGAATGAATATAGGTTGAGAGGACTCACAGTTAAATCATTTGTGTCTGTGGTCTTGGGTCAGAGGAGGCAGCTTTGAAGCACTGAGTTGAGTTCAGTTTTGATCCATTTTAACAAAGTGTTGGATATGTAGCAGAGATGCCATCCATTGTTTTTCAGAGGTGAGATTTCACTTAAATTTAGTGGTATATCCTGAAATTTCTAGTGACAGTCTCAGTCCATTCTTGTAGTGATGTATTCTCTTTTTGAAGGTGAAGTTTCAGAGAGGAAAAAAGACATAGTCCTTACTGTTGAGAAGAAGGTGCTTTTTAAAATATATCTTTAAAAAAAAATAAAAATAAAAAAATAAAATATATCTTTTATAGAAAAATTTTAGCATATTTCAAATAGAGAGGCTAATATAATTACCTGCACCCCCGCCCAGCACCCAGCCTTAACCAACTATCAATTCATGGCCAGTCTTTTAGTATCAAATTCAGAGCTACAGAGTTTTGCTCAAATTCATCAATTTTATATCAGTATCTTCTTGCTCCCATGCTAAAAATCCTAGTTCTCAATGACACTAATGTAATTACTCTTTTACCAATAATATCAAATTTCTTTTTTATGTATTATAGTTTTATTAGTTATATATTCATAGTACTTCACAGTTTAGGGTTTTACACACTCATTCATATCTGATCTTAACATCAACCTTATGGGAGATTTAGGTTTTCTGAGTTCTTAATTTTTTTCATTTCATAAATGAAAAAACTAGTTCCTTGGAAAAATGTGACTTGTCCAAGATCATATACTTAGGGTCTCTGAATTATATGCTATGTGTAGAAATCTGTACTTGACACATTTCTCCATCTTGAGATTTGTAATTTTATCTTAGAATCCTAGAATGCTGAAGCTGAGAGAAAGTGAATTTGATACAAATGACAAATAGATTTTATCTTGGGAGCCAGACCAATAAATCGTTTGTATTTGTTGGGCCTTTGTGTTGAGAAATTTTTGTATGCATGTTCCTAATTTATTGCAAAAGTGTGCCCTTATTGATTAACCTGACATGGGTATGGGCAGCCCATCCATATTTGTGGCAAATCAGACTGAGTAAACCTGCTATAAGACATTCCAGCTCTCTAACATCGGATGTAGCTCTTTAAAAATTCTGTTTTTTTTCTAACCTAAATTTGGCTAATTTCTCAGTAGGTTACAGGATTCTGTGCATAACAGTTAGGAATTGAGTGTAACTGCATGCCACGGAATGGCCTAAATAAATGTGAGGTTCTTTTTCTGTCGTGAAATGAAAGGCCCAGAAGTAAGCAGTCCAGGGCTGTGGGGCATCTCCAAAATGATATGAGGGACCCAGGCTCCTCTCTTCTTCTCCCCAGCCAACCTTACAGGGTGTTTGTCCTCTGTAGTCCCTGGCTCTTTACTCTGAGAGACTCCTTATTGTCTGTTATCTTTTGTGGCCATACCTGATTTATGTACCTCGGTGCAAACTGAAGATGATGCTTTTTTTTTTTTTTTTTAAGATGATGCTTTTTTAAAAGCAGTAAACAGACTTCCCTGGCAGTCCAGTGGTTAAGACTTCAAGTTTCTACTTCAGGGGGCTCAGGTTCCATCCCTGGTCAGGTAACTAAGATCCACAGTGCGGCCGAAAAACATTTTTTTCTAATTAAAATGTTTAAAAAGTTATTCTACAAAAAAAAAGGCTGTGAACAATCTAAATATGCATCATTAGAGAACTTGAGTATTGTGCTATTCCGTATATGCAGAGAGTATATTAGGGAAATATACATGAAAAATTGTTGTCAGTGGTTTCTCCCAGGGAGGGGAACACAGAGTCAAGTGGAAGTTTTAATTTATTTGTTTGGCTCTACCTGGTCTTAGTTGCAGCATGCAGGATCTGTAGTTGCAGTGTGTGAACTCTTAGTTGAATCTTGTGGGATCTAGTCCCTGACCAGGGACCAGACCCATGCCCTCTGCATTGAGAGTGCAGAGTGTTAACCACTGGACCACCAGGAAAGTCCCAGTGTACATGCTTCTTAATAAATTTTTTTTAATTGGGAAGAGGAGAAAGAAAAATGACAAATGATTTGTGAGTCTTTATGAGTCATAAGAAGTGTTTACCATATTAACTGCCTTCGGAGTTCCTCAAGAAGGTGAAAACTGGACCTTTGGTATTTTCACTTTCTGGGTGGGTGGGCAGCTAAGCCTTTGGCAGTGCAAGTACATACTGCAAGGCCTGTATTTCCAGTCCTTCTTTGTCCTATTTAGCAGACCCTAAGAGTCATGCTCCCTTTCCCTCTACAGTGGAAATTTTGCTTAGCCGTCAAAAGAAAGCCGAACTTCTAAAGAAAATGACTGATGTGGCTGTTCGGATGTCAGAAGAGCAGTTGGTCGAGCTCAGAGCTGATATCAAGGTAAAACTTCCTTCTCTTTTCTGCCTTTCTTCTTACCCTCAGGGACTAAAGTAACAAATCTCCATAATTCATGGTGATATCTAATATATTGAATTCATGACCCCAAACCTGGCCCTTTTCCAAGTTCTCTTGCTCTGTAAGTGGTACTGTCATCTGCCCAGTGTCCAAAGTGGAAACCTTAGGAAGTTTCTCCTTTTCCCACATTTAAATCTATCAGCAGACCCTATCCATTTGACCTTCTGCACAATCTCAGATCTGACCTTTTCTCTTTGTCTCCACCACCACCATTATGATCAAGCTACTGTGATCTCTTGCTTTGACTTCTGTAGTAGCCTCTTAACTGATTCCAGTTTTCCACTTGGCCACCACCTTGCCCTCCTCACCTGTTCATCACACTTCAGACCCTGCTTCAGACTTCCCATTACTTTCAGAATAGGCTCTAATGCTTAACAGCCTGTAGGGCTCCGTATGGTCTGGCTCTACTGCCGTCCTTTGCACATTGTCCCCCTTGTTCCCAGTGCTTCAGCTGTGCTAGCTCTCCTTTCCACAGGCATACCTGTTCCCTCCTGTCAGGGCTGTTGCACATGCTTTCCCATCTGCCCAGAACATTCTTTTCCCTCCTTTCTCCCCCACTCCCCCCCAACCCCCTACCCCCCACCATTCCAGCTCACATCTCATTCCTGATCTCCTCATCCTTTCTGGCTTTCCTGTCACATCCCCTCTTTGTGCCTTCCTAGCACACTTATAATTGTATGTGTAGTTGAGTAATCTGTCTTCCTCACTTGATAGGCACTACTGTGTCTCCAGGGCCCTGGCATAGTGCCTTGACACCTAGTAGGTGTTCAGTAGACATTTAAATAGTTGGTTGGTCAATTCTGATTTTATAAGAGAAAAATGAGCAGTTTGAGATGTTGGTTATATTGTAATCTGTCTATAAAGATTACTTGGATTCAATACTCAGACGTTTTAAATTCTTATGTAAAGAACAGTATTTCTGAGACTAAGATGGGAACCCAAGAGAGGCTAGGTTAATCATGGGTAGTTGTAGACACCAGCATTCTTATTAATTGTTTCTCAACTGTGAGCTGTATGAACCAGGGGAGTTGGCCTTCTCTGCTCCCAAGACCTAACTCTGCTCTTTCTGTAGTGTGAAATTTACTGCCATATTCAAGAGGAATACTTGCTGGGGAGGTTTTATAACAGCCTTTGGAAAATAAAAGCATAGACGGAAGATCATCTGAGACCTTACAGGCATCCTGGTTACTATACTGACCTGGTGTTTCATGCAAACCTATATGTGTTATCCCCTCGCCCCTTCCCCTTAGACTATACTGGGGAGAAATAGTGAAGCCAACAATGTAAGTTTTAAAGTACCATTTTCTGATTAACAAGGCTATTTTGCTAAATTTTATAGAGAGTCTTCCTCGTATTGATGCCAGTCAGTCTCATTCAGCTATCTGGGAGAAGCCGGAAACCCCTTTGGAATTAGATAAGAATTCTGGCTTTCATAGGCTTCATCTGTTCCCCTTCCCACGTGGTTGAAGAGCTGCTAGAAATATTTCTGCAGGCTGACTAAGGATCTGTTTCTCCACGTTTTCAGTGTACTGAAGTGGGTGCTATGCAATTTAAATGTCTTATTTCCAGATCATTTTATTTCCGTCATTCCTGTTATGTCTTTGGCTCAGCAAACCCTAGAATTTGCTTCAGAATTAATCTCAGACTGATATTACATGTCTGAAGGCTTTGTTATAGAGATTCATGAGCTTTCCTGAGCCACAATATACTCTGAAGCTTTAGGACTTCAAGGCCAAAAACTAATTGTTATTCCTTCTCTCCCAGTTATTGCTTCTAGGCGCATCCCAAGGATTGTGATTCATTTGATTCTACCCCTTGAAAATCCATAGTGGAATTAGGACACCCCCAGACAAAGTACTGCTCTGAGTAGTTCAGTTCTCCCAAATTGTATCTAGGTCTTTAACTTTTCTTTCTTATTCTCTTTTTCAACTGAAAAACTGATTCCAGGCTACGTTAGAAATTGTTTATTGAAATAGACCCCAGAAGCACTTTATTCCTGACATTTTTCTAGTCCCACTATTTCTATAGTATAGTTAGTTTTTGACCCAAGAGGTTGGTTATTTCTCGGCTCAGTCTGCTTAAAAGGATTAAATTACTTGCAGCAGAAACTCTTCTGATTTGCAAAGCTGACTTTTCACATGAATGATTTTCCAACTCAAGAAATTGTTCCTATTTCAAGGGCTAACAAATCCTACTTTGTATAAAGAGGTGCAGTGGGTTTCCTAAGGAAGTTTCTATTAAAGAACACCAAACCATTTATTTAAATGGAATCATTGTTGTAACTGTGGACATTTTTGCTGCCTCTGCCTGTGTATATAGTGGAGCAGTGTGGAGAGTAGCCAACAGTGGAGAGAAAGATGGCCCTCCATTGTGAGTTCCTTCTCCTTCCTTCAGTTTCTCTTGATTTACACCTAATGACCATCATACAGCATTTCATAAAGCTCCCAAATGGACTTATCTTTGGACTCTTAAAGAAAATGGCTGGATTTTGTCAGCCACCCAGCATTGGTAATATATGACCACTTAGTGAAATTTGAAGCACAAAAAGAAATCAGTTGAAAGTAATCCTGTTCATCTGTTTATGGTTGGTTTAGTCATTAAGTCATGTCTGACTCTTGTGACCCCGTGGACTGTAACAGCCTTCCAGGCTCC
This sequence comes from Cervus elaphus, assembly GCF_910594005.1. Lineage (NCBI taxonomy): Eukaryota > Metazoa > Chordata > Mammalia > Artiodactyla > Cervidae > Cervus > Cervus elaphus. The sequence continues at coordinate 30,040,299 of NC_057817.1, read as the reverse complement.
TCTGTCCATGGAATTCTCCAGGCAAGAATACTGGAATGGGTTGCCATTTCCTTCTCCAGGGCATCTTCCTGGCCCAGGAATTGAAGCCAGCTCTCCTACATTGCATAGCAAGCTAGAAATCCCATACATTGTTTGTCTCATCTGGAGGTTTGTCTTTGTCTTTTCTCCAGCACTTTGTTAGTGAACGTAAATATGATGAGGATCTGGGACGAGTGGCCCGATTCACCTGTGATGTAGAGACCCTGAAGAAGAATATTGATTCATTTGGACAAGGTGAGATGGTGAGAGATGCAGGGTGCTGGAGACGATGAGGAGACCACCACCCTCTCCAAACTAGAGACTGAAGTGCTAACTGGCTTCTCCCCTGATTCTCCCTCCCTCTTGGGTTTTGGTTTGCTTGCTTGCTTTTATGAAAAGGGACTCAGAGACACTTAACAAGTCAGTGAACACAGATGCTTTGAGCTCTGAGGATGGGCATTTCCCAGCTCCCTAAATCTGTGCTGGTTTTTTCATTTTCTGCTGAGCTGCGAGGTGTTTGGCTACAGTGTAAAGAGCATGTGCACTGGAGTCAGACCAGGTTTGAATCCCTGTGTCTATACTCTGTATGCTGCCCTCAGCTTACTCCTCTCCAAAATGGAGGTAACACTACCTGCTCGGCCTGGCACATAACCGGGATGGTGGGGGGCGAGGAGGCGGGAACAGAGATGCCTCTAAGATGAGCGCTTGTAAGTGATGCATCAGTCAGACCCAGAGAACCTGAGCTCAGCTCTTCTGTTCTTTAAGTCTCGGCGTAAAAGTGAAATAAATGTTGGACTTAGGGCAGGGATTGTGAACTCAACATTAGCCCAGGCTTAAAACCAAGGAAAAAAATCTAGGGACTACTTTTAAACCATTGAATTCTGACAAAACTTGAAAATGTTAATATTTTTCAACTAGACTGATATTTTGAATTTGGAGTTAACGTTTGCAGAAAGAACCTTAGGAAGATAGATATTTGTTGTGAAGACTAGTTCTGTTCGTACGTAACTCATCTTGCATCATTCAAATGTTTAAAAAAGAATTTAGCTTTTCATTTAACTTTTTCTTTCTTTGCGAAGTCAGTGCTTTAGAATGTTCCTTGCATAGGAAACTGAACATATGGCTCATACTATTGTTCCTAGGCTTAGTCAGCCACTGGAGCCAAAGCCAGGCGTTGAGGTGGTAGGAACGCCAAGAAATCATTAGTTGGTGGGGGGATGGGCCACTCTGATGGATTGTTACAAAGCCGTGGGGATTTGGAAGGAGTGGAGGAAGAGGGCAGAAGGGAGGTTTTCCTTCCTGTTACCTCCTTAAAAGCTTAGCTTTACAAATACTCAGACAGTTCTTTATCCTAAATTGCTCATTGTGGAATGGAGAAACAGGGAGAACATTACCAGTCATGCTTTTCTATCACGTGACCACATCTTTCTCATATTTCTGTCTCAGTATCCCATCCAAAGAACAGCTATTCCACCCGATCTCGATGTAGCTCGGTTACATCTATGTCTTTGAGTAACCCGTGTGATACCTCTGCTGCTGCTGCTTCCACCTGTGCCTCTGCTCCCAGCCTTACAAGTGCTAACAAGAAAAACTCAGCACCAGGGGAGACTCCTACAACCACAGCAAACTCCGGTGGCCGATCCTACCAGCCTCATCGAGAGGTAACCTAGCTTCCACACTGAGCAGGTTAGGCAGAAAAGCTTTTAAACCAGGTTGTCACAGTTTAAATGCTGACAACTCAGTACATGACCCGCTTCTCTTTATGCCCCTTCCACACCTATCTTGAATCCCTCTGGCCTCAGTTAGTTCCAGAGAAAGGGTTTGGTGTGTATGTTCCAGTTCACCAGCCAGTTTAGATTTCCCGTTGCCAGGACTACTGACTTTCTGATGTTGGCAGTGATCCTCGCTGTCGTAGGCAGTAGTCTTGCCTGGTAATTGGTCACACTGGGAGTCGTGCACCCATCTGGAGGTGGAAAGCACCACAGTGGTAGGTTCGCCAGAATGCGACTGAAGCAGCAGCTCCCTGGAAGCCCAGGGAGAGCATACCCCGGAGAGAGAGAAGCATGAACCAGGTAGGGCAGGGAGCAGACACTAGAAAGTTGAAGCAGAATCCATAGTTGCTTTTCCTTGATTTGAAGGAGATACCATAAGAGCCATCCAAGGCAGTGCTGTGAATTACCCTGAAGTAAGTAATTCTTCAGACTGGTATTACATTGGAATTGGAGGACAAAAATAAAATCCTATGCCATGAGCTCTCTGGGTTGTACTGTGAATGTGTTAAATGTCACAGCAGAGTGATTTAATCTGTGGTTCATGATATATAGCAAAGTAGATCATAGTGAAGCTTATTTTATTATTCACATCTTCATTATCTTTACCAATGGCTTGTGATCTACAAAATTCAGACATGTGATCAGACACTTGCCCAGTTGAGGGCTTATAACAGCCCCAGAGAATGTTTTTTCTTCCTCAGCCCAGCTAAAGAAAAGCTGTTCAGTGGAGAGGAGCCTGAGGTGAAAGGCAGAGGGGAGATAGTGAAAGATTTATGAGTTCTCATTAGGTCTAGGTTGGATCAGCTGACCAAATTCTGTGAGTATTATAGAGAGAACCGAGTCCCAAGCATGGGATACCACTGCTAGGCTCTCAGAATACTCCTGTACCGTCCCTCCAGGCCACGGAGCTGGCGGCCCAGGGGGAATCGCAGAGTCCAGAAAATCTGTCCCGCAACCCTGTGTCAACTCCTGAAGTATTTAAGATAAACTTTATATTTCCAAATGGTGACAAGTATGATGGGGACTGTACAAGAACATCTTCTGGAGTCATTGAGAGAAATGGAATAGGTATTCATACCACTCCGAATGGGATTGTCTACACAGGAAGCTGGAAAGATGACGAGATGAATGGTTTTGGAGAACTTGAGCATTTTTCAGGAGCAGTATATGAAGGACACTTTAAGGACAATATGTTTCATGGACTGGGAACTTATACATTCCCAACTGGAGCAAAGTACACTGGAATTTCAATGAAAACAGGGTGGAAGGCGAAGGACAATATACTGATATCCAAGGACTAGAATGGTGCGGTAACTTTGATATCACAGCTGCTCCAGGCCTGAGGCTAAAACTCCATATGTAGATAGCCTGCATTAAAGTTTTAATGTGGTAATCGCAGCTTTTACTTATAAGGAAAACAACTAAATCTGTCATCTGAAATAACTTCATACACTATCTAGTTACTTTTGCCAATAAAACCATCAGTCATTTAAAAAAAGAATACTCCTGTACATTGAACTGGCACACATGGGGTGCCCTTATACCGCTGTGCTCTGAACATTGTATTCTTTTATCCTTAGGTATTGCCAGGAAACAGACGAGGAGGACAAGGCTACAGGCCACAAGGCCCGAAGTCCAGTGACCCCACGAACCAAGGGCGACATGACAGCATGGGTCGTTACAGAAATAGCTCATGGTATTCATCTGGTTCCAGGTACCAGAGTGCTCCATCCCAGGCACCAGGAAACACTAGTGAACGGGGCCAGGCTCACTCTGCAGGGACCAGTGGGACTGGAGCCAGCATGGAGCCTGGCCCACCCAAGCCCTCATTCAGGAAAGGGCTCCCCCAGCGCAAACCGAGGACCTCTCAGCCTGAAGTTGTAAACTCTTGAGGAAAATGCCAGCCGGTCTCTCTCTTCTTTCCCACACAATTCAACTTGGTAACTGGACTTTAGGAAACTTATAGTTAGATTTAATAACAAAAAAGTTTACGCATATCACTTTTTATGCCATTCTAAATATTTTGCCATTCTGAGTATTTTGGTTTCTTCTCTCCTCGTTTCCTCTTTACCATTTTTGGAAGGGAAGCTGTTTGTTTTTTTTTTTTCTCTTGACCTTTCCCAGTGAGATGGATTGATTGTGACTGGTCATTTCCACCAGAAATCACAGGCAACTGTTGCCAGGTTTCCCAAGGGTAAGCAGTGTTCTTCCTGGTGCTCCAGGCCTTCCATAGGCCTGAAGAAGCCTTCCTCAGCCAACCCGACTGTCCAGGCATTCAGGAGGAGATGGATCACAGCTGGTCTTGCTGCCTTTCCGTCTAAGCAGAAGCCGCACGTGCCTGTCAATTTCCCTGTAAACAACAGCGTGACCAGGAGAGGCAGCGAGGGGGTTGTGTACAGCCCTGAATTAGCCAGAAAAGGGGAAATTGAATAGGTGAAGATGGAAGAACCCTGGGACACATTTGAGAATCTGCCTGTGCTCCTAGACTGTGCCTGAGACTGACACTCAGATTGCGGTTTTAGTTTCTCGCTTGGCAACATAGCTTAACCTGTGGTTTCTTCCATATGCCCAAGCCTTGTTTTCTATTACCTTAGGCTGCAAACCAGTCTAGGGAAGTCTATGGGAAAGTAGCATTAATTCAAGGGAAACAAGTATTTCTTCATTTCAGTGTTTGAAGATTTTTGTTGCTATTGTTCTCCCTCTTTCCTGATTCCTATTCTGACCCTGAACCAAATTTATAGCAATATAATTAGTGTTAATCTAAGGTGTCAACCGTCCAAAAATTGCTGCAGTCAATCTTTAGAGTTGAATAAATAAAAACAATTGCATAAACGTTCCCACGTTTGTTTCACTGCGGGAAGCAACTTCATTTCATTACTGTTTTTCTCTGGGCCTCATGGGGTAGAAGTCACTTGGACAGCTTGTTTGGGGCTTCAATGAGGGTATCCAGTTCCTCAGTCATTTGTCCACTGCTTTAGCTTCAGATCCAGATTAAATACAAAAGTCAGGGTGAGCAGATGCAGCTGTTTCTCTTGGGAAGAGGTCTGTAGGAGACGGATGGGTAACTTTCCAAAGGAGAACCTACCAGCTCTGAAAAATCAACTGCCAATAGCTCCACCAGGCAGCCAGAGGCTCTGTCTACACCCCTGTCCTCCACCCTGTCCCTTCACAGGAATAGCGGTTGTCACTACGTAATTGGGTTCCTGCATGTGGCAGCTGGTGCCGGTGTCAGACGGCTGCCCCATAGCTGCCCCAGCCTCTATGATTTAATAACAGCAGAGCTTTTTCTTCTCAGCGTTTGTTCTCCCAAGTCTGCCGCCCAGGCTGTAAGTGGCGGTGGTGCAGAACCTAGCTGCCTCGGGGCTTCCCCTGGCCCTTTGGCTGAAGCTGAACTGCCAGGGTTCAGGTTGGTTGCACAGATCGAGAGAGAAAGAGTGTGTGTGTGTCTTTCAGTAAAGAAAACAGTAGTCAGGGAGTACTAGGAAGCCATTTTTTAAGGGGCTGGCTACCTCATTTGGGGGAATTTATCCAACAACACCATCCAGGTGCTCTTATTTAGGAAAAAAGTCCGGCGTCTTTGATTAATTGCTCACCTACACTTTATAGGAAATAAAGTGTATTGAGATCAAAGTGGCCTTGAAGGATTATGAGGCTATCCCTGTATCCAGGCAAGACTGTATTTAACCACCTAAACAGATGGGAAGCCACATGTTTGTCAAAACTGCCTTGAAGTTGAAATTAAAATTTCCTTATAGAAAAACATTTGAAGATATTTTTCTAGGACCACAAAAAGTTTGAAAATTATGAAGCTTTTTTTTTTTTTTTTTTACACACTGTTTTTAATTACAAAAGTAGCATTTAAAATATCAAATAGGGACTTCCTGGTGGTCTGGTGGTTGAGACTTCACCTTCCCCTGCAGGGGGTGCAGGTTTGATCCCTGGTCAGGCAGTTAAGATCCCACGTATCATGGCCAAAAAACCAAAACATAAAACAGAAGCAATATTGTAACAGATTTAATACAGACTTTAAAAATGGTCCACATCAAAAAAAAAAAATCTTTAATAAAATAAAATATCAAATAATGCACAAGTGTAAAAGGAAAAAAAGTTTTCCATGTTCCCATTCTATTCCTCGAAGGTAATGACTGTTAATAATTTGGCATATATCCTTACAACGCTTTTTCAAAGCATATATGTACATATACACATACATACCTAGGCTTTTAATTTTTGGTTTTGTTTTTTATTAAAGGAACATACCATATGCATTCCACCATTCTTTTTTTAGATAATATGTCTATACCATAATTAATTTAGGATCTCATGTTGTAAATATTCTGCTCCTAAATTTGCCAGTTTGACTTTCTTCAGTGAGGAGAAGTTAGATTTATATTAAGTTTGAACTGTGCAGCTCATCCTTTGCTCCCCATGACAGCTCTTCCTTCCAAGAGAAGGGAGGCTCTGTACCCTGGGCAGTTCCTGCTGTGTGTACAGAAACATCCTACCTAATCATCATGTTTCCTTCCCTTTCTATTTTGTCCTACGGATCAATCTCGTGTCCTTTCCCAGACTAGGAGATAGGATTGAAACTTCAGGTTTAGATTTGTCAATTATGTGCCACATGAGAGAGAAAATTTAAATTAGCATGGTTTCTTTAGGTACATTAAATATTTCATGGGCCCCTTATTTACAGCAGTTTTTTAAATTCACTTTTAAAAAACCTAATACAGGCTCATTTTTTTCAAGTTACAAAAGGATACATGATGTGAAAGTAAAAAAATACTTGGCTACCTTGTCCCACTCCCCAGAAGAAATTACTGACAAGTTTCTTATATAACTTGCCACAAACTTTCTAAATCCAAACATGCAAACATATTTTCTCTCTTTTACGTAAATGGAAATCATATTATGCATATTCCTAAACAACTTGCTTTCTTTTTTTAATTTGTCCTTGCTTTTTATAACTAGTTTCTGTTTGGCTTTAAGAAAAATCAATATATGTGCATAGTTTTTTGAAAAAAAAAAAAACAAACCTAAACAGTTCAAATGGATATATGATGAAAAATAAGCTTCCATCCCATTCTGGACTATGTATTCCCTCTCCAGAGGCAACCACTGTTGTTTCTCGTCTCCCTTCAGAGATTTGCTATATTGATACACGTATATCAGAAGAAAGTACACTGCTTAGGCCTCTTAACGTTGGTATACATAAATATATCTGTTCTTTCTATGGTTGCATAGTGTCTCATTGTATAAATTCATCATAATTAGTTCAACCAGTCCCTAATGATGATTTTCAGTTTTTTACTATTACAAGTATTGCTCAAATGAGCATCTCTTTTTTTTTGTGTGTGTGTGTGTAATAGAGTTTTATTAAAGTATAAAAGGGATAGAGAAAGCTTCTGACATAGACATCAGAAGGGGGCAGAAAGAGTGCCCCCTTACTAGTGTTAGCAATGAAGTTATATACTTTTTAACTACTCATTACAGTGAATCAAAAGAATGTCTGGAGGTTGTAAAGACCTCACTAGACCCACTCCCATAATTTACATATTAAGATAACAGGATTAGCCAGAAGGTTTTTTCCAGAGACTATCCTCAAGCAGGATACATTAGTGTTATATAAGCCTGAGGAATGTAGAGAGAAAAAAAGTTTGTCCTTTCCTCCTCCTTGAGAATTCCAGACCCCTCTCTCCTTGGGGACACCCGGACTTCTTATCAACCTGCCTAGGAATTGACTCTCTCATTCCCCCTTTTTCTTTTAGGAGAATTATGTTGCCAAGGGAAAGGGGCATCATTTTCGTTCCATAACTACTTCCTGCTGTTTAGGGGCATGGTCCCTAAATCGTTGAGGCAACATATTCTCCTAACCCTCATATTGAGGGTCTCTGATCCATGGTATCCAAGTAATAGTTGGAGGAGATTGTGGCACTCGTAGGAGCTTGGACAACCATTTGTAACTTAAAAGCTTTTAGACGGTTAGAAAACCCCATTATACAGTTACATATGTAAGGCAAAATAGTCATTAAACCAAGTTAAAATCAAAATGAAAAGTCACATTATGTCCATAGTTACATTAGTCCATCTTAGGATTGTTAGATGTCATCACAGAGTTGAAGAAAGTCCTTTCCTTGAAGTGGAGAAACCCACCATGCGTAGTCTTCCACTTGAGGCGGGGAGTGCTCTGCAGACCCAGCAATTAGACCGATTGTGGAATGTGGCGTAGGAGTGAGTCAGGACAGGAAGGCGTTGTCTTGAGGGGCAAACAGCAGACTCAGGATTTTTGGAGTCAGCAGAAGTAGACTCACATAGATTATCAGGCCCATCTTGTCCTTGTCCCAGACGAGCCCCCAAGATGAAAGGTTGCTGCTGAACCACGAAAGATGCCGGGATTCTTGGCCTCCAGAGAAGTATTCAATCTGGGGCTGGAGATGAGGCTTGATCACTCAGAGCTTTTATGTAATAAAGTTTTATTAAAGTATAAAGAAATAGAGAAAGCTTCTGACATCAGAAGGGGACAGAAAGTGCCCCTCAAATGAGCATCTCTTAATACATATGTCACTCATCACATATGAGAGTGTATCTTTAGGATAAACTCCTAGGAGTGGAATTGTTAGACCATACAGTTACTGATAAAGTACTCTTAAAAGATGCATGGTTTTACACTCTTACCAACAATGTTTGGGAGTGCTTTTTATAGTTGCTGAGCTGGAAGCTAAGGAGAGAGAAAGATAATTAAAACACAGCCTTTCGTGGGGCTGATAAACTACTTGGGACAGCTGACGTATACAGATAAAACAATACAAGGTAATAAGTAGTATTGCATCGAAGAGCCTTGCTGTCTTCTGTGAGTAAAATGGAGCAGCACTACTCACAGGGCCTGTGCTTCAACTAGATCTATACCAGTGGGTGATCAGGCACTTGTTTGGTGGTTTATATTTCAGAATCCCAAACCAAGGGTATAGTCTTGTGAGTATGAAAGTATGTATGGGGTACAACAAGATGAACTATGTTAGGTTGGGAGTGGCCTGGAAAAGCCACGACACATGGTTATCAATCTATGAGCCTCTGCTTTTGGAGAAGTTCATTAGAGTAATGGCTTGTCCTGGAATTCCTGCCATCTGACCGAACAGAGTGAGGGTTTGTCTTGCCTAATCTACAGGTTTTATCCCACCTTATCCCATCTGGGGAAAATTATATCCACAGAGAAGCACACTTCATGGAAGAAACAGGTATCCAAAATGGTACATGTCTGGAGGTCAGCAACTGATTCAAGGAACTATTTTGTCAGTATTTTAACCAGTTCAGAGTACCAGACCATAACGCTAGAGCCAGAACAACATACTGTAAAACTAGCCCAGCTAGACTTCAGGTAGTTTGAGCCACCTGAACGCATTCTTGCCTTTAAATGTTGAGGCACCTTCTGGGTGCTAGGCACTCTGCTGAGTTCTGAGGCTAAGAGGTCCCAGCTCTTTCCTCACCCACTTCGCAGGTAAAGGAACGAGAGCTCTTAACTGCTCCTTAAACAGAAGCAGTGTCTGTTGGCCAGGCAGTGCGGTAGAGTGGAAGGACCCTGGGATTTTGATACATATGCATATGTCCTAAGTCTCTTCTGTCATTTCCACTCTGCAACCCCATGGACTGCAGCCCGCCAGGCTCCTCTGTCCATGGGCTTCTCTAGGCAAGAATACTGGAGTGGGTTGCCATGCCCTCCTCCACGGGATCTTCCCCACCCAGGGATTGAACCCACATCTCTTCTGTGTCTTCCTGCATTGCAGGCGGATTCTTTACCACTTATGCCACCTGGGAAGCCCTTTGAGACATATATTTGGATTTTAATTTTGGCTTCATGACTTGGTAGCTATGTGGCTTGTTAACCTTGGACAAATAGCATCTCTGAACCTCTTCTTGAACTGGGAAGTGAAGACAATGGTCACTGCTTCACAGAGGGGTAAGGGAGGTATCAAGCAGGTGCTGGAGAGCAGGATCCTCATGTCCAGGCTAACCTGTGACAAGTTAAACATTGACTAACTCTTTGCTTTTCTGTCTCTCCCGCCCTGTTAAAAATCGCATGAAAGACTTCCCCAATCTCCAGCCATACAGACCTAATTAACCAAAGGAATACATAAATAATAATACTTGAGTCATCCTATTCCTTGCAAAGCTCTTTTCTTTTGAGTGTATATCCCTCCAGCACGTCTGTCCTGACAGCTGTCAGGAAAGCACCATCCCCCCTTAGATGCCCCCCTGTGCCCCACCCCACCCCAGTTTCTGAGCTACTCAGGGTGACATGGCCCAGATGCTGATGGTGCCAACCAGGACAAACAGGGAGCGGGGCTGTGACAGCATCTGCCTGGGGACAGCCAGGGGCTGTCATTTCCCCGAAGGTGCCGAGGGAGTTTCCTTACCTACACTGTGACTCCCTACCGGGGAAACGCTAGCTGAAGATTTTTCTGGGTGAGGAAACTCACCCACCATCACCACCATCAGCACAACTGTTCTCCAGCCCACCCGCCCCTTCACAGCCGTCAAAACAGCAGGAACAAATACCACCCACTCTATTCCCCAGGGAAAAGTCAGGTCTCCTTTTTATGTCTCTCTTCAACTTAACCCAGTTAGGCTTTCTCTGTAACTAGATTTCAAACAAACCCATTTTCTGGTGTTGCTCAAACTCGCAGGTGAGAGACTGAGAGCATTTCTCAGACTTACTCCCTTGCCGAATCCAAGTAGGTGGGGCTTGTGGTCCACTGCAGTGTCTCCCCCACAGCCTGAAGTCCAGGTGGCTGTTCACAGTCGGTAACATCAAAATGCCTGTGTGTGTGTGTGTGTGTGTGTGTGTGTGTGTGTGTTTCAATCATGTCTGACTCTGTAGCCCCGTGGACTGTAGCCCACCAGGCTCATCTGTCCATGGAATTCTCCAGGCAAGAATACTGGAGTGGGTTGCCAGTTTCTTCTCCAGGGTATCTTCTGACCCAGGGATCAAACCCAGGTCTCCCACATTGCAGGCAGATTCTTTACCATCTGAACCACCAGGGAAGCCCTAAAAATGACCTAAAATAACCATTTTTTCCCCTTTTAATAGGCTGTTTCTCAGAGGACAGGACAAGGCACCCCCAGCAGCGTGGCATGATGGCAAACTGCCAGCTCCTTCACCAACTCCTGGTTCAGAGCTGGTTCACTCAGTTAACTAGCCACATTAATTAGCCACTCAACTTTCCTTTTTAGAAAGTTTGTTGTGGTTTCTTTATACTAGCTGGGACCCTCCACTAAAAGAAAAAGAATGGTCTAGAATGAGACAGCTGTGGGGTGGCCAAGTACTGGAGGCCTCAGGGTATTCCAGAATGTTTTGGTGGGGGTGGGGAGCCTCCGTCGAGGCTGCACATTGAGCTCATATCTGTGGTCCCAGCACCCGGGGCCAGGGCAAGCACAGGGGGACTTTCAGTAACAATCATAACCACTTAACTAAGCTCGTCTCATTCTCTCCACAATCCTCTGAGAAAGGTTCATTTCACAAATGAAGGAACTGATGCTCTTCGAGATTAGCACCTGTCCTCCGCCCCCTCCCAAGGTCACTCAGTGGCAAAGCTAGAATTCAAACCCAGGCTAGTCTGACTTGAAAGCCCGAGATTTCCCCGCCTCACGACACAGCCTGAGACGGAGAGACCTGCGGACCTCCAGAGAGAGTGGGAAGCGGGGAGGGGAGGAGCCCCTGGACTCTGATCCGACAGCCACCTGTTCTCAACCGTGGCACACAGCAACCGACTCCGCCTGCGCTTGGGGGTGGGGTGGGGGCTTTCTCCATCTTTTGTGTCTTGAGCAATTTTTTTCCTTGCTTTGCTCTTCCCTGCTCTCTCTCCCTGTTCCTTTTGTAGATAATACTCCCACAGGCCTCCCACGGCAGCTCCGAAACTCAGCCTCCTGAGTTTCTTCTTGTTGACAATGCCTCTGAGCTATCTCTGAACAGGCCCCCCCCCCTCCTCCTTAACCTCCCTTCCCTGTGACTCCCCACGGTGGCCAGTGAGTCAGGAGCTGGGGAAAGGGGAGAGGAAGAGGAGATTACTATGAGGAGCCCAGTGCTACCTGACCCACACCCTGCCCCGGGCCCTGCCCTGTTTCCTTTTCAACTCCTCCCAACCCCCAACCCCCCTGCCAAGCTGGCTCCTAAATGTGGGCCCCTGCTGTGTATGTGTGTGTGTGTGTGTGTGTGTGTGTGTTGTTTATTCTAGGTGGGAGGGTAGATGCAGGGAAGGAGGTGGAAGGAGGAGGCAAGGAATTCATCACTGCAACCTCTATAAGGCAGGTCTGGCAGGGAGACCTGCGGGCCTAGGTGACATGAAAGGGTGTCAAGTGGGTTGAGACCCTGAACACACTCATCTAGATGGAAAGGACACCTTCAATCAAGCCAGGCTAAAGGTCTTAATGACCTGGATAACCACGATGGTGTGATCACTCACCTAGAGCCAGACATCCTGGGTGCAAAGTCAGGTGGGCCTTAGTAAGCATCACTACAAACAAAGCTAGCGGAGGTGATGGAATTCCAGCTGAGCTATTTCAAATCCTAAAAGGTGATGCTGTTAAAGTGCTGCATTCAATATGCCAGCAAATTTGGAAAACTCAGCAGTGGCCAAAGGACTGGAAAAGGTCAGTTTTCATTACAATCCCAAAGGTAATGCCAAAGAATGTTCAAACTACAGCACAATTGCACTCATTTCACACGCTAGCAAGGTCATGCTCAAAATCCTTCAAACTAGGCTTCAACAGTACTTGAACCAAGAACTTCCAGATGTTCAAGCTGGCTTGAGAAAAGGCAGAGGAACCAAGTATCAAATTGCCAACATACGTTGGATCATAGAGAAAGCAAGGGAATTCCAAAAAAGAGTTACTTCTGCTTCATTGACTACGCTAAATAAAGCCTTTGGCTGTGTGGATCACAACAAACTGTGGAAACTTCTTAAAGAGATAGGAATACCAGACCACCTTACCTGCCTCCTGGGAAATCTGTATGCAGGTAAAGAAGGAACAGTTAGAACCAGACATAGAACAATGGACTGGAAAAATTGGGAAAGGAGTATGTCAAGGCTGCATATTGTCACTCTGCTTATATTTAACTTATATGCAGAGTACATCAAACAAAATGCTGGGCTGGATGAAGCACAAGCTGGAATCAAGATTGCTGGGAGAAATATCAATAACCTCTGATATGCAGAGGATACTATCCTTATGGCAAAAAGTGAAGAGGAACTAAAGAGCCTCTTGATGAAAGTGAAAGAGAAGAGCGAAAAAGTTGGCTTAAAAGTCAACATTCAAAAAACCAAGATCATGGCATCCAGTCTCATCACTTCACGGCAAATAGATGGGGAAACAATGGAAACAGAGACGGACTTAATTTTCTTGGGCTCCAAAATCACTGCAGATGGTGACTGCAGCCATGAAATTAAAAGATGCTTGCTCCTTGGAAGAAAAGCTATGACAAACCTAGACAGTGTATTAAAAAGCAGAGACATTCCTTTGCCAACAAAGGTCCATCTAGTCAAAGCTATGGTTTTTCCAGTAGTCATGTATGGATGTGAGAGTTGTACCATAAAGAAGGCTGAATGCCAAAGAACTGATGCTTTTGAACTGTAGTGTTGGAGAAGACTCTTGAGAGTCCCTTAGACTTCAAGAAGATCAAACCAGTCAATCATAAAGGAAATCAACCCTGAATATTCATTGGAAGGATTGATGCTGAAACTGAAGTTCCAATACTTCGGCCACCTGATGCAAAGAGCCAACTCACTGGAAAAGACCCTGAAATTGGGAAAGATTGAAGGCAGGAGAAGGGGACAACAGAGGATGAGATGGTTGGATGGCATCACTGACTCAATGAACACAGTTTGAGCAAGCTCCAGGAAATGGTGAAGGACAGGGAAGCCTGGTGTGGGGCAAAGAATGGGATATGACTGAGCAACTGAACAACACAAAAGGAAAGGGTTGGTGGCCACATCTCCATCCCATATATGTCCACACAAAATCTATGATGGGCAGTGGCAGAAGCAGTTTAAAGCCCAAAACACTGCTGTTTCATTCTGAGATAAGAGTGATCATATGTTCAATTTATGTTAGTATGTTTTCCTCTGGAAAGGGGGACCAACCAGGGCACCAAAGCGATATCAGAGGCATTGTGCCTGGAGCTGCTGGAGAAGACAGTGCATCTGAGACAAGATATTTAACCTCTCTGCCTTAATGCTTTCCATCTGTAAATTGTCAATTATAACTAACTATTTCACAGTTATGATAAAGATTAATGGGATAATCCAAGTAAAGCACTCAGCACAGTGCTTTGGCACAAAGTTGATGTCAGGTACTGTTATAGTACACACAGGTACTGTGTGGAGCACCCACACATTCCATCTACCGCCCACTTGCCCTGACCCACGGAGTCTGGTTTGGCTTCATTTTCAAATCAGCCCAGGCTTATGAACTTGAAGACTGAATGTTGTGAACACCTGGGCTCACACAGGTGACTGAGGAGCCATCCGGATCTGATGCACAACCCCAGATGACCAGTCCTTGTGAGTGCCTCACAGCTAGCCTGGGGCTGTTTCTGGGTCCTCAGAGTGGGAGCCAGCTATCCTGGAGTGAGGTGGACCCTACACCCGGGGTTGGGAGAGTGTCAGGGTTGGAACCTTAGCCGTAAACCAAACCTGGAGCAAGTCTCTCTATCGCTGCCTCTTTTTACTCATCTGTGAGATGGAGTGTGAGTAGCATCTACTCTGCATAATTCACATGGCTCCTATAAGATTCAAAATCAGATAATATTTCCACGATGCAAATGTCACACACCGTTCTGGATCCTCTAATCTTTTAATTCTCCTAACAACTCTCTGCGGTACTGTCCCTGCTTCACAGAGGAGAAAATTGAGTCACACAAGGAAAATCACAACAGCAAGTGGCAGAACTATATTCAAACCTAGGTAAGTAGCCTGGCTCTCAAGTTAGGTGCTATCAGCCATAGCCTCATCCTTTCAAAGTGTGACAGTTGGTAAACTGCACCCCCTCCTTAGCAGTACAGCTTGAACTGGCCCGGTGGGGGAAAGATGAGCCAAGAGAGAGGTGTTACTGTGCAACCCTAGACACAGGTGAGACGGTGGGAGGGCGGGAGTCAGGGGCAAGATCTGCAGACTCCTTAGGGTCGCTCTTCCTGGGAGCAGGATTCCAGAATTCAGAGGACTGGGAGAGGGGGACGAATTCCTCCTGTTCCTCGCCTAGCACCAGCTCATTTTAATACAGGTGCCAGGGGCTTCGGCCCTTGTCGCAGATGAGGGGTGGGTGGAGCGGGAGACACTCCCTTTCCGATGCTGATGACTGTGGTTGTGTCTCCTAGAGGGGTGGGGGGTGCTAAGCCTTCCGCATCACTCGTTCGGGAACAAATTGCTGTTTTGGCCCCGGCGGTTCCTCTGGGCGCGGGCGGTAGCCGCGCTCGCTGGCAAATCGTGGGAGGAAGGAGGAGCGGCGCTGGCAGCGCGAGGCTGGGGGGACCGACGCAGCGCGGGAGGCCGGCGAGAGACTGCGGCCCGGGGCCGGGCTGCGCACCGCCCAGTGTCGGCCCCTCCTCCCACCCCCTGGCTGGATGGGAGGGTCCCTCAGCCACCGCACACCCTTCAGCGCAGAGCCTAGGGCTCTTGGACTGAAGGCGCTGGGGCAGAGGAGACATGGTCCTCTCACTCCCCCCTCGCAAGGACCCACTAACACAGGGCTAGGAAGTTTCCCCCAGCGTCTGACGGCTACCGTACCTGTATTTGCAACCTGACCCTTCATCGCAGCCTGGAAGCGGCAATGGGTGACCGAAAGAAATGTAGAGGCAAGACAAAGGTTCTGGGGCGCCCCCATCCCCACACACCTGTTTTCCACTCCCTACCCCCTCCACCTCCCGATCAGACATGAAGAGCGTCTAAATCTTATTTCCAGGACTGCCCACCCTCCAATTCCCTGACAGCTCCAGTCAGCCGCCGCTTCAGGCTGAGATGCGCTTAGTGACAGATTGATCCATTCTCCGGAGAGTCAAGTAGAGGCTAAGAAAGACGCGGATGCCCAGAAGCTGTTTAGACCCCCTCCACCAAACCTCCTTTCAGACTTCCCCTGCCCCACAGCTTCCGCCAACCACCGGTCTTCACCACCTCCGCCTGCTGGCCCAGCCCCCTTTCCCATTACATTTTTCCTAAGGGAAAAGCTTCTTCTAAAACAAGCAACCCCCGCTCAGCCCCCGCCTGAGCTCTCCCCAGGTCCCTCCGGGGGAGGAGAGGCTGCCAGGCTCTCTGAGCACCCCCTTGCTGCAGAGAAAGACGCCTCGCCCCTGCGGCTGAGTCAGCCCGAGCGGGACCAGGCGCTTGCCCGTCGTTCTCCGAAGGGCGGGCGGGGCGGCTTGGGGTGGCCCGGGCGGCCCGCTTGGAGCGGGTAGGGAGGGAGGGCGCCGCCTCCCAGGCCCCCACGAGGTCCCGAGGGGAGGGGGATCCCTCGGCGGGAGGCCTGTCCCTTTAAGGAGGCGGCCCTGCCTGGGTGTGCCCCGTCTCCATGGTTACCCCGGTGCTGGCGGCGGGCGCAGGAGGGAAGGAGGGCGGCTGCCGCTTCTCCCCGACAGACGGAGGGAGCTGCGGGGATCCGGTGCGGAGCGGAGCCCGAGCGGGAGCCGAACCGCAGCCGAAACGGGAGCCGCTGCTGCAGCCGCCGCAAGTGGAAGGTTCCGAGAGCACAGCGCGAGCGGAGCCGCGAGTCCAGGATTCGTGGGCTGCCAGGGCGCGAGTAGCTGCGCGCCATGCTCCGGGCCCCGACGGCGGGGACGCCCCCTTACGCGCGGGCGGCTGGCAGGACCTGCGAGCCCGGGGTGGGCATCGCCCCCCGACGGCTGCGCTAGGGGGCGCGGGGCCCGGCGGGGGGCGGCCGACTTGGGCGCCCTCCCCCGGCGCTGAGCCCCCGCGCCCCGGAGGGATGGGGCGGGCGGCCTTGGCCGCCTAAGATGCCGGCCATGCGGGGACTCCTGGCGCCGCAGAACACCTTCCTGGACACCATCGCCACGCGCTTCGACGGCACGCGTGAGTCCCGACCCTCGTCCCACTGGCTTCCGGACCAGCTGTCCCTAGCCAGGGTTCCCTCTAGTCTGGTACCCTGCAATCTCAGACTGGAGCCCTCCTGCTTTCGCCTTCCCTTCCCCGAGCCCCACTTTAAGCTGGGACCACCGTCTCCTTTCAGATGCCGTTTCGGAAAAATTGAAAGTCAGCGCTGCCCCAGGCCAGGCGAAATGACTAGAACTCTCAGTCTGGGAGCCGGGCATGCTGTCTGTGCCTGGGGGAGCGAACCCGGAGCTACTTAATCTAATTTATCCCATCCCTGCGTCTGGCGCTGTCCCATCGACTACCCTCGAACTGGCAGGTTGGGGAGTGAGGGAAGGAAGCGTCAAGAGTCAGCCCAGAGGCTTAAAAAAATGGTTTAGAAAAGAGGTTTGCAAACCAAAATAGAGTAAACCGGGCCCCGGAGAGCGCTGTTGGTTCAAGCTCACCTCACCGCCTAAACCCACTGAGCCCGTCTATCCCCAGATAGTCAGGTTTGGGGACTCCCACCAAGACTGGGGAAGTTTGGAGAAGGCAACCAGAGTTCTGAATTATGGTTTTCTATGAGCTCTGAGCTCTGGAAAGTCGTGAAAGCTCCCTTCCTCCTCCCCCTCCCTCAAACTACCCCCCTTCCCCCAGAGGGGCTTCCCAGCCCTCTACCTCAGTCTGGCTCCTCATAGTGGGTGGAAACCCCTCTCTGAGGACCCCTTCAAGCTTCTCCTTCTGCTTTGCCTGCACTTGGCTCCCGTAGCCTGCTGATTCAGCGCCCCCATCCCGCAGTAGTTCCTGGCTCCAGGCTGCCAGAGCTCAACTACCATCCTTACACCCCCATTGTGGATCACCTTCACTAACTTCCGAGCCAGGTCAGGCAGCTGGGGCTCAGGCAGAGTGCAGAATAGATGATGGCCTGAATCCCTCTCCCAGCTAGTCTCAATGGGAGGAGCCAAATAGCCAACCTGAGTATCTGGCAGGTGAATGAACCTGGCAGAGGCTGGGGTGGGGCTGAGGCTGTCCTAGAACTGGTCCTGCAGTTCTCCTTTAGACATCCACAGTCCCACTCTTTACCCCAAGCTGCTCAGCTCACACTTCAGAGAGCAGAGCATCCACACAGGGCTGCGTTCACCAACCTCAGGGCTCAGGTATGCCGATTCTCAAATACACTTATACACACGGTGCTAAGAATGGGTCCTTGCAGGGCACAGACACACAGGTGACACTCTAATTCCAGTTCATAAACAGCTCCTGTCCTAACCCTCACCCAGCCCCCCAGCCCAAACACTCACAGGCAGGATTCCCAAGTTTTGTCACACCCCGCCTTTGATAGCAGGCAGTGTTAAAGGAGGGGCAGTAGACCTTGTGTCCCTTCACCACACACCCTCTCTGAGAAGTGCTCTCTTGCAGATAGTAACTTCGTGCTGGGCAATGCCCAGGTGGCGGGGCTCTTCCCCGTGGTCTACTGCTCTGATGGCTTCTGTGACCTCACGGGTTTCTCCCGGGCTGAGGTCATGCAGCGGGGCTGCGCCTGCTCCTTCCTCTATGGGCCAGACACAAGTGAGCTCGTCCGCCAACAGATTCGCAAGGCCCTGGATGAGCACAAGGAGTTCAAGGCTGAGCTGATCTTGTACCGGAAGAGCGGTGAGGGGCCATCTGGCCAGCCTGCCTTACTTTCTTGGTCTCACCCAGCCTTACCCACCCCATCCACAGTCCCTCCTTTCCACTCCCATCTTCATCTCCCCATCTCATCCTACCTTCCCACATTCCCATCTCCTTTTTCTCCACCTTTCTTCGGTCCTCATCGCAATCTCAGCCGGTCCTCTATTTCCCATCTTGGCTTTCCCACCCCAGCAGAAGAATTTGCCCATCTTACTTAGCAGGACAGATCTCTGAACACACGTGTCTGAATGTCAGCTCTGCTCTCCCTTGCCCTCCCTCGCCCTGTTCGGTCGAGCCTAAGTGTCCTAAGTGGATCTGGCTTGTGCCTTAACTAAGGGGTGTCAATGGCCCCTCTGTCGTCTTGGGCAGCTTAGAGAATGGGAGCTGAACTGTGTCTTCATGCCCAGGGCTCCCGTTCTGGTGTCTTCTGGATGTGATACCCATAAAGAATGAGAAAGGGGAGGTGGCCCTCTTCCTGGTCTCTCACAAGGACATCAGTGAAACCAAGAACCGAGGGGGGCCTGACAACTGGAAGGAGTCAGGTGGGTGCCCAGGGGCCACTGATTTGGCTGCTCTGCCTGGTGTGTTGGGTACCTCAGCCTGGGTGGGGCCATGGCACCCAGTGTGGGCTTGTGGGCCCCCCACCCTACCCACACCCACTGACTCCCGCTCTGCTGGCTGAGAAGCCTGTGGCTCTCTCATCTCTGCAGGCCCAGGTGGGAAAGCTTGCTAAGACACAGTTGGAGTATTGGGTTTTTTTTAAAGATTTTTTTTGGCTCAGGCCATCTTTAAAGTCTTCATTGAGTTTGTTAAACATTGCTTCTGTTTGATGTTTTGGTTTTTTGGCTGTCAAGCACATGGGATCTTAGTTCCCTGACCAGGGATCGAACCCATACCCTTTGCATTGGAGGGCAAAGTCTTAACCATTGGGCCACCAGGGAAGTCCCCAAAGTGGGAGTTTTGAAGTCAACTTTACTAAGAAACTGAAAAAAACACATTCCACTAGTGTCCATGAAGTACCATTTTCCCACTGATCAGTGAGGCCCGCCTGGTTCCTTTTCGTCATACAAAACTGTCTGGGGAGCCCTCGCCAAAACCCTCCTTTAAGTCCTTGTGTTCTTTCCCCACTTGCATCCTCTCAGGGCCTGGGAGTGGCCTTTGGACAGCTCACAGAGCTGTTATCGGAAGCTGCCCCAAGGCCTCTTCATCATTTGCTAATGCTGGGATACTCTTCCATCCCCCAGCCGTGGGCTGCAGCGACTCTGCCCCATGGCCTCCTGCTAGCTCGGCACTCACCCACTCTGGGAACCACCTCCCCACTCCTCTCTCAGGCTTTTCCTAGTGGAGATCCTCTCCTGCCTTGCCCTGGTCCAAACCTTCTCCTAGGAGAAGGCACTGGGAGGAGGGTCCATATGTACCCTCAGCACTGCCAGTTGCTGGGGTTGTTGGCAAATGACTCTAGGAAGTGAGAAACACTGAGCCCCAGCTCTGAATAGTCTAACTAGTCAATGAGCCAGTCCATGGGCCAGCACCAGGTGTCCTACCCCCACACCCCAGGGCTAAGTGTGTGAGTGTCCTCCCCGTCCTTCTCTCCAGCCCTTCTTCCTTCGCAGGTGGTGGCCGACGCCGATATGGCCGGGCTGGATCCAAAGGTTTCAATGCCAACCGGCGGCGGAGCCGGGCTGTGCTCTACCACCTGTCTGGGCACCTGCAGAAGCAGCCCAAGGGCAAGCACAAGCTCAATAAGGTGGATTGCTTGCTAGGGTGTGTGTGTGGGGGGCTGTGCTGGGGGGACCGGCTGAGGAGATAGAGAAGGGGAATGGAGCCTACCACAGAGAGACTGCTCAGGGGGCCACTCAGGCTCCACTAGCATTTCGGGAGTTGTGGCGAGAATGTCACCTGTCTGAGCTGTCAAAGATAAAAGGAGGAGTTTGGACCCTGGAGTCAGATGGCCCTTGACTCAGTCTTGACTCCTCTGCTAAGCAGCTGTGTGACCTCAGCTGAGTCACTGGAGCTCCCCAATGCTCGGTCTTCTGATCTATAACCAGGGGGCTCTAAAACCTGTGTCAGAGGTGGTTTTGAGAATGCAGGGAGAGAAAGGAGGCCAGACCCTATCCAAACTCAGCCTGTTCAATGTCCTGTCCTCCCTGCCTGGACCTGCCCTGCCTCTCATTAGGGGGTGTTTGGGGAGAAGCCAAATCTGCCTGAGTACAAGGTAGCCGCCATCCGGAAGTCACCCTTCATCCTGCTGCACTGCGGGGCGCTGAGGGCCACTTGGGATGGCTTCATCCTGCTGGCCACCCTCTACGTGGCTGTCACCGTGCCCTACAGCGTGTGCGTGAGCACAGCCCGGGAGCCCAGCGCCGCCCGCGGCCCCCCCAGTGTCTGCGACCTGGCCGTGGAGGTCCTCTTCATTCTCGGTATGTGCAGTCTGTGCCTCCCACCCCTGGTGACCCCCGGGCTTTGATGGGAATAGTCTGCATGGCTTCCACTGCCCCCCGGTGGCCCCCTGGCCCTCCCTTTGTTTATGACCCGTGGCCTTTGAAATAGGACCTAGGTTCCATATGTCTCCACTGCTAATGGGTCACTGGACCGCAACCTAGTCATAGCCTCTCCAAGCCTGTTTCTCCCACCATCAAATAGGCATGACAGTACCTACCCTTTGCAGTTACTGTGAAAACTAAGATAATGCATTTGAAGGGCCCAGGCCAGTGTCACATACTGAGCCAGGGGCCCAGAAAAATGTGGCTCCTCCCCAACCCACGCTGAGTCCCGCCCTGACTTCCCACAGACATTGTGCTGAATTTCCGCACCACGTTCGTGTCCAAGTCGGGCCAGGTGGTGTTTGCCCCCAAGTCCATCTGCCTGCACTACGTCACCACGTGGTTCCTGCTGGATGTCATCGCAGCGCTGCCCTTCGACCTGCTGCACGCCTTCAAGGTCAATGTGGTGAGTGCGGTTGGGCTGGGTGGGCCCGTGGGCGGGATGGGACAGGCCGGCCCTGGGGTGACCGCCCCGCCTCCCCCCACCTCAGTACTTCGGGGCGCACCTGCTGAAGACGGTGCGACTCCTGCGGCTGCTCCGCCTGCTCCCTCGGCTGGACCGCTACTCGCAGTACAGCGCCGTGGTGCTGACCCTGCTCATGGCCGTGTTCGCCCTGCTTGCCCACTGGGTGGCCTGCGTCTGGTTCTACATCGGCCAGCGGGAAATTGAGAGCAGCGCCTCGGAGCTGCCCGAGATCGGTACTGGAGGCTGCTTGCGTGTGTGTGTGTGTGTGTGTGTGTGTGTGTAAACATGTGCCCAAGGAATCTGTTCACTCAAGGGTGTGTGTGTCAGGGAAATGTGAGTTCAAGTGTGTGTCATGGGACATCTGTGAGCTGATACAAGGTGTCAGATGTGTGCAGGCCTGCGTGTGTACATGCTCACAGCTGTGTGTCAGGGGCGTGTGTGCAAGTAGGTGTGTGTTTGTGAGGAAGAGACGGGGGCTGATGTGTGTGTGCAGAGGGGAGTGTCACAGAGCTGCTTCCTCAAGACAGGCCGGCTCTCCAGCAGCCCCTTATTGTGGAAAAAGCCTGGTAGGCTGCCTGGGAGAGGCTGTTCACCCATCGTGGCCTCCTCGTGGTCAAGCCTGTGGCACTTGCTTCTATTCCCTGCCCACCTGGGAAGCCCACCTCTCTTAGGAGACCCCTCTCCCATGGTCTCCCATGGTCTCCCATGGTCAGGGGCTCCTCCCATGCCTGGCACTTTCCCGCCAATCTCTTGGAAACTCATTCCCCACCACCTTGGCTCCTAGGGCCCCTTCCCCGCTCTTTTCACCTCCAGCAGCACGTTTTCTCATCCGTGTCAGCCTCTGCGGCCTGAAATGCAGCCTTTCCCTGCACCCCACCCGTGTCTTCACTCTCCTTCATTTCACCTCCACGCTCACAGCTCCTCCCTCTGCTTACCTCCCACTCACAACTTAACTCCTGCCAGGAGGGCTTCCACCCCCACCGCTCAACCCAAAATGTCACCCTGCAGGTCACAGCGACCTTCTGGGACCAAACCCTTATTCCCTTGAAGTCCCCAGAGCACCTGACCCTGCCAGCCACCTTTCTGCCCCAGGATGAGGCCTCCTCCTGCCCCAGACTTTCCTCAGACCCCTCTTCCCCCCGCCCTGCTCTCCCTGGGCAACTCCACTGGCACCACTGCATGAACATCTCAGCTTCCATCCTCTCTCTCTGTCTTCAAACCATTCTGTTCCAAAATTGAACACACCTCTTCCACCCACGCCCTCCAGCCCTCCAGCAACTTCCTGGTAACTGGCCTTTAGCCCCCGTTTCCAATCAGTGGGCGAGAGGCCAGCTGCTCGGATGCCCCCCCATGACTACCTGCTCCTTGGTGGGGTCAATCACCCGGAGTCCAGGTTGGCCTTAGACACGTGCTCTGATCAGTTCCCGGGGATGAGGAGACTTCTGAGAATCCTCCCCCGTTCACCAAGCCCACGGAGGCTGGTGTGTAGCCCAGAGGCCCACTTGGATATTCCCCAAAGCTCTAGTTGCTGAGCACAGGAACTAGAATGTTCCAGACAGTGTCAGCTCCTTGGCACCTGCCCTTCCCAGAGGGAGACTGTGGTGGAGGCACCTCTGGGGTCAGAGGATTGGGAGATGGATAATGGTGACGCAAGCCCTGACCCCAAAGTCGTGTATGTGTGCATTAGCCTCAGTTGTGTCTGACTCTTTGTGACCCCATGGACTTTAGCCTGCCAGGCTCCTCTGTCCGTGAAATTCTCCAGTCAAGAATACTGGAGTGGGTTGCCATTTCCTACTCCAAGGGATCTTCCCCACCCAAGGATCGAGCCCAAGTCTCTTGAGATTCCTGCAAATCCCTGAGGTCAGTTGCCTTCCCCAGCAGGATCCAGACACCTGAGTCTTGTGTCCATGTGGCTTCTCCATTCTGACCACCTCACAGGGGTTGCTGAGCTGACATAAAGAGCACCTTTGGTTCCCAGAGGAGCTCTGAGCCCCTCCATGGAGAGCATGGGGGTTGTAGGAGGCTGTCTGACTGTTTTGCAGATCACACCTTGAACCCTAAGTTCCAGAGAGTTTTTCTATTTGGGGCTGGTACTAGTTCACATTAGGAACTTCCCTGTAGCTCAAACGGTAAAGAATTTGCCTGCAGTTCAGGGGACTCGGGTTCGATCCCTGGGTTAGGAATCCTCTGGAGAAGGGAATGGCAACCCACTCCAGTATTCTTGCCTGGAGAATCCCATGGACAGAGAAGACTAGCAGGCTACAAGTCTGTGGGGTCGCAAAGAGTCGGACATGACTGAGCAACTAATACACACACTAGTTCACTTTGGGCGAATTTCCAAGTCCTTCACATTTTCATCTGCCCGTTCCTTCTCAAGGGAAACTACCCTTAACTGGGTGGGAGCTACACCCAGACCTGGTAGAGATGTCCGTTGAAGAGAGAGTGGCGCCCCCTGCTGGTCCAGCTCTGTCTGGTGGGAGGTACCTTCCCTCCACCTACTTGCCTTGGGTCTGGGCAGCTGCACTGCCCCGGGTGTGGACACAGAGTTCCGACCCCAGAGTCCCATTAGCCCAGTGGAAATGGGCTGGATTTTTCAAGAGATGGTGCTTAATACTGAGGGAGGTCGTTTGGGGACATTTCTCAGTATGAATACCATCAGCCTCCAGAACAGCCTCTGCAGTTCAGCCTCCACGTGCAGAGGCAGTATCCCACCACCAGCATCAGAGGCTGCGGATGCCCCAGGACCAAGACTTAGTGAGGAGGGGCTCCTCCCTTCATCCGCTCCTTCTCCTGCCTCCGGCCCCCTCCCCTCCCCTCCTAATAATGACTGAAGAGCTCTGGGCGCGTCCCTGTGTTCTCACATCTCAAATGGCAGGAGGCGAGTCCTCACCTCAGCTCAGGGTTTCACATATGCCCCCAACTCCCCAGCGTGGACCCCGCATTCTAGCTAAGCTAAGCTACTTGTCTGTATTTGTCGCCAGTTCTAGGTTAGTCCAGGCCTTTCCCTAGATCAGGAATGACCCCGTCTCAGTTTCTTTATCTCAAAACCACCCATCCTCTGAGGCCAAGCACCAGTGCCCCCTCTTTCAGGAAGTCATCTAACTCTGGCCCATTGCACATGGGTTTGAGCCCCACCCCAGGGCCCTCAGGTGCTGGGTACATTTTTCCCCTGCAGGAAGCTCCTGGAGGTCCCCCGGCTCCTGGCACACGTGTGAGGTTACTGAATGGAGGGCTGGGGATGAGAGGAGGGGTGTGAGGACCACAGGGGTCTGCGTGTGTGGTGTTAGGGTGAGTGTGGACTAGGGGACTGGGGAGGGGCATGTAGAAAGGTGGGTCCAACTGCAGCCTGTGATCCTGAGCCCACCCTCTGGACCTCTGTGCTAGAGCTGCCCTCTCTCTCTGGCTCTCCGTGGCCCCCACCTCTGCCAGGACTCTTGGGACCTCTGTGGACCCTGGGGACCTTCATCTAACACCTTAGAATTCCCACATCCCTCCAGCTGGACTGAGTGACTTTGGGCAGCTGTGGGCTCCTGAGAGACCCCAGTACACAGTCCCACTCCCTCTAAGGTCTGACCAGAGAATGTGGGGTTGATGGGGAGACTGGGGCGATCTTCATTCCCCTCCCAGTGTCCCTGGCTGGCTTGTGTCTGTGCGTGTGCAGAGCCTCTGTGTTCACTTACCTGTGTGCTCACGTCCACGCAGGTGTGTCCCTCTGCTACCTGGGTGTCCGTGTGCGAGCACCTGTGCGTCCTTATCTCTCTCCCAAGTGTGCACAGGCATGGCTGTGCTCCTGGGACTGTGCTCACACATGTGTGTCCTTGTCCTCTTGACTGTGTGGAGCACAGCTATAGCCTTAATGGGGTGTAGGCACACATCGTTTCGCCGTGCCCGAGAACATGTGCATGAGGTTGGGTGGTGTGTGCGGCTGTGGGGCAGGATGGGACTGAATGGAGGACGGCTTTCCCGAGCTCAGAGAAAAAGTGAGAGGGACCGGGCAGAGGAGGGGGCCCTGGGAGTGAGCCCGTGGCTGGTACAGTGAGCCTGCCAGCCCCTGTGCCCCCTCCAGCTGGACTCACTGCCTGGGTTTAGTGCCACCATGGGGAGGAGGGTGCAGCGCTCCTCACTGCAGCCTCGGCACCCAGAGACACGGTCCGGGGAGATGACAGTCTCGTCCTCATGGGCTTGTCTTGGTGAGGGTCAGGGGAGGATGGGGTGTGCAGGGCTGGTGGAGGAGGGACACACCTGGCAAGAAGTCATGAGGGTGGATCTGCAGCCACGTGCCCCCTCACCCAGGGGAAGCAGCGGGCACACCTCTGCTCCTAGTGCAGCAGTGCCATCCTGCCCTCTCCCCAGGCTGGCTGCAGGAGCTGGCCCGCCGGCTGGAGACCCCCTACTACCTGGTGGGCCGGAGCCCCTCCGCAGGGAACAGCTCGGGCCAGAGTGATAACTGTAGCAGCAGCTTCGGCGAGGCCAACAGGACCGGGCCTGAGCTCCTGGGCGGCCCCTCACTGCGCAGCGCCTACATCACCTCCCTCTACTTCGCGCTCAGCAGCCTCACCAGCGTGGGCTTCGGCAACGTGTCGGCCAACACGGACACGGAGAAGATCTTCTCCATCTGCACCATGCTCATCGGCGGTGAGGCCTGACCTGCTTCCGGTCCAGGGCCCCCTCCCAGACTCATGACCTCCGCCGGGCCCCGGCCTCCCCACCCCCCGCAGGGTCCCCAGGTCCTTCTCCGAGGTGCGTCTGCCTTAGAGGAACAAGGAACCCGAGGCCAGGGCCGGGAGAGGCCACATGGCAGCCGGGGGCCTCGCCCAGCGTGGGGGCGGAGTGGGAGCTGGGGGGACAGATGTGTCCAGCACGTGGCAGGCCGGGCTGGGCCGGTCCTGGAGGTGACCCCTCTGCCCCCCTCCCCAGCCCTGATGCACGCGGTGGTGTTTGGGAACGTGACGGCCATCATCCAGCGCATGTACGCCCGCCGCTTTCTGTACCACAGCCGCACCCGCGACCTGCGCGACTACATCCGCATCCATCGCATCCCCAAGCCCCTCAAGCAGCGCATGCTCGAGTACTTCCAGGCGACCTGGGCGGTGAACAACGGTATCGACACCACAGAGGTGCGCAGGCCTCCAGGGCCGGCCCTTCCAGCCTCTGCTCCTTCCAGGAGCGGGCTGGAGGGCAAGGGAGGCAGCATTCCTACCTCCGTGCCTCCGCTCTCTCCTGGGGAGACAGCGGGGAGGAGCAGAAGGCAGCCAACCGGCTCGGAGCCCCTCTCCACCATCGTTAGATCTACAGCCCCTGCTCACTGACGTCCAAGCCCAAGGCCTGGTGGAGAAAAGCAGGGCTGCTGGAGGGGAGGGAGGCCGGTCCCTCCCACGCCTTCCCTTGCTCCCCAGGCTCTCCGGGTGGAAAGGGCTGGCGGTAGGCTGCCCCCATTCTCCACTCTGACCTTCCCCACCTGGTGCCACCCGCAGCTGCTGCAGAGCCTCCCAGACGAGCTCCGCGCTGACATTGCCATGCATCTGCACAAGGAGGTCCTGCAGCTGCCCCTGTTCGAGGCGGCCAGCCGGGGCTGCCTGCGGGCGCTGTCCCTGGCCCTGCGGCCCGCCTTCTGCACACCGGGCGAGTACCTCATTCATCAGGGCGACGCCCTCCAGGCCCTCTACTTCGTCTGCTCCGGCTCCATGGAGGTGCTCAAGGGTGGCACCGTGCTGGCCATCCTAGGTTTGTGAGGGCAGAATGGAGGATGCCAGGGCTGGGGAGCAGGGCGGGTGGAACCAGGGCCCCTTCTGTAGAGAGAAGATGTGGGCAAGGCCACCAGGGAGAAGCAGCGGGGCGGGGGTGGGGGGGGGGTGGGGGTGGGGCCGGTAGCAGCCACAGAGCCCTGGGCAAAGCTCAGAGCGGACCCAGTGACCACCAGGGGGCAACACAAGGGAACTCAACTCATGGATTTCGGGAGGCCAGACTGAGAGCAAAGGGCCAGCCGTTGGTCTGTGAGAGGCCGGAGGGAGCACTTCCTGTCAAGGGGGAAAATCAAATGCTAAAGATGCAAGCGCTGGAAAGTGTTCAGGCAGGAAAAAGGGAGGCATGAACGCTATTTTTTTTTCTTTTTATTGAAGTGTAGTTGATTTACAATGTGTTAATTTCTGCTTTATGGTAAAGTGATTCAGTTATACATATATATATACAATCTTTTTAATATTCTTTTCCATTATGGTTTATCATAGAATATTGAATATACTCCCTTCGCTACACAGCAGGACCTTGTTGTTTATCTATTCTATATATAATAGATTGCATCTGCTGATCCCAACCTCCCACTCCATCCCTCCCCTAGCTTCCCTCCTCCTTGGCAACCATAAGTCTGTTCTCTATGTCTGTGAGTCTGTTTCTGTTTTGTAGATAAGTTCATTTGTGTCATAGTTTAGATTCCACATATAAGTGATATCATATGGTATTTCTCTGTCTTTCTGACTTACTTCACTTAGTATGATAATCTCTCGTTTCACCCATGTTGTTGCAAATAGCATTATTTCATTCTTTTTTATGGCTGAGCAGTATTCCTATATACATATATACATAAATACATGCTACCTCTTCTTTATCCATTTGTTGGTCAATGTACATCAAGGTTGTTTCTGTGTCTCGACTATTGTAAACAGTAATGCTGTGAACATAGGAGTGCTTGTAGTTTTTTGAATTAGAGTTTTGTCTGGATATTTGCCCAGGAGTGGGATTGTTGGACCACATGGCAACTCTCTTTTTAGTTTTTTGAGGAATCTCCATGCTGTTTTCCATAGTGGCAGCATCAACTTAAATTCCCACCAACAGTGTAGGAGGGTTCCCTTTTCTCTACACCCTCTCCAGCATTTGTTATTTGTAGACTTTTCAATAATGGCCATTCCGACCAGTGTGACGTGGTACTTCATTGTAGTTTTGGTTTGCATTTCTCTAATAAGTAGTGATGTTGAGCATCTTTTCATATGCCTGTTGCCTGTTTGTATGTCTTTGGAGAAATGTCTATTTAGTTCTAATGCCCATTTTTTGATTGGGTTGTTTTTTACTGTGATTGTGGTTGTTGTTGAGTTGTATGAGTTTGTATATTTTGGAAATTAAGCTTGTTGGTCATATCATTTGCAAATATTTTCTCCAAATATATTCCATAGGTTGTCTGTTCATTTTGTTTATGGTCTTCTTTTCTGTGCAAAAGCTTGTATTTGATTAGCTCCATCTGTTTATTTTTGCTTTTATTTCTTTTGCCCTGGGAGACTGACCTAAAAGATTACTAGTACAATTTATATCAGAGAATGTTTTGCCCATGTCCTCTTGTAGGGCTTTTATGGTGCCATGTCTTATGTTTTTGAGCCACTTTGAGTTTATTTTTGTGTATGGTGAGAGGGAGTGTTCTAAGTTCATTGATTTGCATGCAGCTGTCCAACTTTCCCACACCACTTGCTGAAGAGCCTGTTTTTTCTCCATTGTATATTCTTGCCTCCTTTGCGAAGATTAATCGACTGTATGTGTCGGTGTATGCCATTTTTGTTCAAAAACAGGAGATGCTACTTTCTTAGAGCAGGCCTGGGATTGAGATGGATGACACCAGAGCTCAGGCTCCAAATACATTTCCCTTCTTGGCAAAAGAAAAGACTGATCCTTAGATCAGTCCCTTAGATAAGGAGGGAGAGACTGCAATTGTGGAATGGGCGTGGTAACAGTGCTGGCCCCAGGGGTCCTACAGTGGAGCCAGCCCTGCATCCAGGCCCTTACATGCTTCAACTCACACAAACCTCACAAAACCCAGCTGGGAGGAACTATTGCATGGAAGGAGACTGAGACTCTGAGAAGTTAATGAATCAGCAAGCCACTAGGGCTAGAACCTGGTTTGCTGACTCTCAACCTCAGGCTTCAGACATTGTGCTCTTAAGGGCTCTGCTATGGGGAGAGTCATCCCGCAAAAAGGGCTCAATTTCAGGGTGGTGGGCGACACGGGGTTGCAGGCTCCAGGGCTGTGGGGATGCTGTGGTCTCTGTGGGGAACAGAGGGCCTCACATACGGATGGAAGGTGCCCGGACCACAGCCGATCCTCAGGCAGCAGTGCTTGTACACTCCCTGTGGGGACCGCTGATGCTGCCTGGAGAGCCTGGAGTTTGTCACTCACCTGGAGAACCACATGCCCAGCAGCAACCGTGTGTCCATCATTTCCTCGCTAAGGATGGTCTTCCAACAGGAGCAGAAGAAAGAAATACCATGCGAACTGAGAGAGGCATTGTTTACAAGTTTGGCTTCTGGCCCTATGTGCAGGTAATGCCAGGACCCTGAGCAAACGGAATTATGGCCACTCATGGATGGCTGGCAATCCTGGAGAAATTATGAGGAACTGGAGATAAATCAGAAAGGCAAAAAAGCAGATTTTGACAGTTGAAACCTGGTCACTCCAAAGCAACATTGTCCGGTGGATTATTCAGCAGATGGTTTTCAGCTTGGAGCTGAGGAAGAGCGTGGCTGGGAGCTGGCATGGGCCCTGCAGGAATGTCTCTTTGATGCCAGGTGCCAGGTCTCAGAATACCCGTATTTGGTATGAAGACAAATGATGAAGACAGCCTCAAGGATAGCCACTGCCCATGTCCCGGCCTTTGCTTCCAGAATTCCCCAGCACTGGGACTTTTGCCACCTTTGATCCATCCTGTCCCTGCCCATGTGTTCCAGATGAATGGTTTCCTCTGTTGACTTGGCTGCACTGAACACCCTGATGGATGCGTGGCTCCCCAGCCTTCATGATAGCCTGGTTTTCTGCTTTGCCTTCACCCCATCTTCCATTTGCCTCCTTAGTTGAACATGCAGGTGCTTCCTGCCTGCTCCTGGCAGCTAAGGCTCACACATCTCTAGCAGTATCAATTCTGGCCCCTACCTCTGTGTATAAACTAACAGCTAAGCCTGTAAAGTTAATTATGGGGGAGGATGGAGGAAAGACAAAGAGAGGTGAGCTAAGTGATGGTGTGGAGAGGACCTCACACACCTTGATGAGCTGAGCTGGAAGCTCTGGCTGAGGTCAGCTGGAAACTGGTCCCCGAGACCAGTGGCACGGAACTCCATCCTTGGTCCTGTCCTATCTCTTGTTTTTCTCTCCCCTTTTGGATGAAGACAAGAAATACATCCTTATCCTATTTCCAGATGACACACATGAGGAGAGAGAGCTCATTCATCAGATGATCAGACTGAGATCCAAACAGCTCTCAGAAGGAACCAGAAGGATGGCCGGAAGCCAAGAAAATAAGATTTAACGATGATGCGTTCTACACTTAAGTTTGAGCAAAAGTCCGTGAACATTTAGAGGAGGCCTTTAAGCTCAGTGAGTTCTACTGGCAGCGGGAGGCAGCCCACAGCGGGGGTGGCGGCAAGCCATCTTTTTCCTTAAGGATGAGGAAAAGCTGTCTAATCTTGTGAAATGTCTGGCTGTGGGCTGAGCTTCCTTGTGAGGGCCATGAGTGCTCTGCCCAAGCCCCAGTGGCCAGCCATCCCTGTTGGGAATCAGATATAGGGGATTCTTGTTGAGAAGGAAGGGAAGGAAATGAACTTTGACTGACCGTCTACGTGACCAACACTTTATCTACACTAACTTATTTAATCCTCGTGTCCCTGATTGGAGTCATCCTATTTCATTGATTCTAAGTCACATGTCCCCCACCCCACCCCTGCAATTTAACATCTCTGAGATAGCGGTGTGGACTCTAATTGATGCCATTTTACAATTGCTGTCAGCCAGGTGACAGTCTCACTTGGGTGGTGGGGAACCCCTCCGTTGACACCTTTTGGTAAGATGGAGAAAGCACCACAGACTCGGTTCAGGACAGGACCTGCCATATAGCAGAGGCACCAAGGCTCAGGTGCAATAACGTGACCCTCCCTACCCCCAACACACACACAGCACTAACTTGCCGGTTCCAAATACTGGTTCCTAGACAAGCTCCTCCTGAATCACCCACAAGGCTTAAAAACAACTGTGCGGTCTCCAGTAGATATTACAATTCTGTACATAGTGATGGGGCTCCTTCCCTGGGGAGTCTGATAGGTTTAACTTTCCCAGAGGATTCTGATCCACACGCAACCTGGGAACCATTAGACTTAAAATTCGGATGTTTTAGCACAGTGCTTTGATTCCAAAGTTGATTGAGCACCTGGGGCACAGAGCTGTTCTGAGAAGCCAGTGAGGTGGGCAGTGGGGGTCGGCCAGCGTCTGGGTCCCACTGCTCTTGTCCTGGCTCGAGAGACCCCGTCTGGTGGCTGAGGGACAGGGCTTGCTGACCTCTGCTGCCTCTCCTCAGGGAAGGGAGACCTGATTGGCTGTGAGCTGCCCCGGCGTGAGCAGGTGGTCAAGGCCAACGCCGACGTGAAGGGGCTGACGTACTGCGTCCTACAGTGTCTGCAGCTGGCCGGGCTGCATGAGAGCCTGGCTCTGTACCCCGAGTTTGCCCCCCGCTTCAGCCGAGGCCTCCGAGGGGAGCTCAGCTACAACCTGGGTGCTGGTGGAGGCCCTGCCGAGGTGAGGGCGCTGGGTCTGTGCGTGGGAGGGCTGGAGGCCTGGGGAGTTGGACAGAGAGGGGGTCTGCGGGGGGTGCTGTGTGAGCGCATGGCCTGGTGTGAGCACCACATGCATGACGGTTCCACACTCTCCCACCCCTTCACTCCCTCACACTGGCCCTTAGAGCCCAGCCCCACCCTGCTCAGCCGCCTCTCCCGCTCTCCCTGGCCCAGGAGAGTCTGACCAAGTCCACTGGTACCACACAAGCAGGCTGTGAGGCTGCAGGGGAGGAGCGGTGCCTTCGGGTCAGGCCACCTCTGCAGAGAGCCCTGCCGTGACCCAGGACCACTCTGAGGGGCTTTTGAATTTCCCTGCCTTATGTTACTAATTCCAAACCAGTTTTCAGTACCGGGTCCTCCTGGATGGTTCAGTGAGCCTCAGAGACCAAGCAGAGGGACAGTGTGTCCGTGCTTGGCTAGAATTTTGAGGGACAGTGGATGCCTCCAGGGCTGGTGGCTTTGTGATGGCAGCAGGAAAACACCCCTTCCCCCTGCTGAGTCTCCTCCTCAGGAGGTAGGAGACACCCACATCCTGTTTTAACAAAAACAGCTCCTGGCTTCTAGGACCCTGAGACCTGGCGAGGGTAAGTGAGTGGGACATTGGGGGTGCTATCCATGCCAACTCCCTGCCCCTGCTCTCCCCAGGCGGACACCAGCTCCCTGAGTGGCGACAACACCCTCATGTCTACCCTGGAGGAGAAGGAGACAGATGGGGAGCAGGGCCCCGCAGCCTCCCCAGCCCCGGCTGATGAGCCCTCCAGCCCCCTGCTGTCCCCTGGCTGCACCTCCTCGTCCTCGGCTGCCAAGCTCCTATCGCCACGGCGAACTGCGCCCCGGCCCCGGCTGGGTGGCAGAGGGCGGCCAGGCAGGGCAGGGGCTTTGCAGGCTGAGGCCGGCCCCTCAACTCACCCTCGGAGCTTGGAGGGGCTGCGGCTGCCCCCCGTGCCATGGAATGTGCCCCCGGATCTGAGCCCCAGGTGAGCGAGCTCTGGGCCACTGAAGTCAGGCAGAGATAGTGACAAGGCTGGATCCCCAGCCAGGCACATTGCTGCCCTGGATGCCCATCCTTCCATCCTAACCCCTCCCAGCCTCCTCCAGGAAGCCCCCCTTAACTACCCCACCGCCTCACTGCCCCCACTCCACCATTTAGGCCATGTACTGCTCAGAACTCTTGCTGTTTCACATCGCTCAAGCTTGAAACTGCAAGCTCCTAGGAAAAAGGGACCACGTGTTCCACCCTTCTCTTGGGACCCCAAGCCCCTGGCCTAGCTCCAGCTCTTGTAGCTTCTGTGGACAGTGGGGCATCTTGTCCTGTAAAACAAAACACTGCATGGCTGTCTATTGACTGATTTGTTGTCCTGGCACCTGTGTCCACAGGGTTGTAGATGGCATTGAGGACGGCTGTGGCTCTGACCAGCCCAAGTTCTCCTTCCGTGTGAGGCAGTCTGGCCCAGAATGTAGCAGCAGCCCTTCTCCTGGACCAGGTACTGGGGCTCAGTCCGTGGGGAGGCTGGCAGAGCAGGCCCCTTACCCTGGGGGCCTCTGAGAAACTGGCAGGGCACAGACTTTGGATGCCTTCTTGCCCTCACCCATCTGCATGGTTTGGGCGGGGGAGTTTGGTGGGTAAGACCAGCACCTTAGTGTTGGAAGGTAGCTGAAATGGAGCTTAGATCTCTGCTGCAAGCTTCCCATCTGTAAAAAGGCGATTGTGCATGTTAAATGAGATAATGTTGCTAAAACCCTTAGAAGTGTCTGGCCCACTGGGGGAAATACAGGGCTGGGGAAGCAGAGTTGAAAATGGCCCCTGGGCAGGCCCGGCAGCCCTGAGAGTGTCCCCAAGCCTGGAAGACAGAACAAGAGACAGTCACGAAGGCAGCTTCCCGAGGGGGAAGCACGAGTCAGTGTGCCCGAGGCCCCCTGGCGGTTTGCACTGGATTCAGCAGCTCGGGCAAGGTTACAAATGGCTGTTCCTGGCGGCAGGCCTGGCCAGGCCAGTGTGGTCTGTGCTAACTAGGCAGAGGCCTGGACCCCACGCTGTCTTCATTTACCAGCCCTGGCTGGTAACCCCATCCTACTGTCCACAGAGAACGGCCTGCTCACTGTCCCCCTTGGGCCCAGCGAGGTGAGGAACACAGACACGCTGGACAAGCTTCGGCAGGCGGTGGGTGAGGGGCAAGGTGGGGTGTGCCTGCTGTTGGGAGGTCCCGACTCCACTCTGACCTGCCCACCCTCCCCGCAGGTGATGGAGCTGTCTGAGCAGGTGCTGCAGATGCGGGAGGGACTGCAGTCCCTTCGCCAGGCTGTGCAGCTGGTCCTGGCACCCCATGGGGAGGGCCCCTGCCCTCGGGCATCAGGAGAGGGGCCCTGCCGGGCTGGTGCCTCTGGGCTACTGCAGCCCCTGTGTGTGGACACTGGGACATCCTCCTACTGCCTACAGCCCTCGGCTGGCTCTGTCTTGAGTGGGACCTGGCCCCACCCTCGTCCAGGGCCCCCTCCCCTCGTGGCTCCCTGGCCCTGGGGCCCCCCTGCATCTCAGAGCTCACCATGGCCTCGAGCCACTGCTTTTTGGACCTCCACCTCTGACTCGGAGCCCCCAGGCTCAGGAGAACTCTGCCCTGAGCCCAGCACCCCTGGCTCGCCGCCTCCTGAGGAAGGGGCTAGGACTGGGCCCCCGGAGCCAGTGAACCAGGCTGAGGCTGCCAGCACCGGAGAGCCCCCACCAGCTTCGGGGGGCCACGCCTTGCCCTGGGAACCCCATAGCTTGGAGATGGTGCTTATTGGCTGCCACGGCTCTGGCACGGTCCAGTGGACCCAGGAAGAAGGCACAGGGGTCTGACCACCAACCCCAGAACTCAAGTGTTGCCAGACCTGCTTCCGTCTGCTGCTCTGCCCAAGCTCAGGGTGGAGGGGACAGCCAACCCCCGCCCCCCGGGGACTCCATGCTGCCTGCGGACTCAGGGCAGGGAGCTAGACAGCAAACGAAGGCCTGGCCCCGGACTCACAGGGGGGGTGAGAACTTCAGGGGCAGGCCCCAGCCCAGGAATCTCTGGGCTCCTACTTCTGGGGCCCTCGCTCCCTTCGGCCTGCTCCTCTGACCACCTTGTCTCCCTCTGCAGGCTGGGGGACAGTGGCCCGAGGCCCAGGAGGGGTTCTGCTATCCCCTGCATGTGCCCCTGCCTCAACTGTCACCATGTTTTTTATATTAAAAAGAGAATAAAGAAACTACTTTGGAACTCAATGCTTTGTATTTACAAAAGAAAAATAATAAAAGAAAAGTCTGAAGCTATTAATAATCAGCTGAAGACAGGGAGCAAAGGTGGGAATCTGGGGGAAAGGGCGGGATCATCTGCAGAGAGAAGAGGGGCTCCGGCACTAAGGAAACTGAGGATCCCAGCCTCAGGTGCTTCCCCAGGGCCAGCCCCACCCTCCCACAGAGGCTCAGATCGAGGGGCCAGGAGCCGAGTCTCCCGCTGCCCACTCTGGTTTCTCCAGGAGCCTGAGTCCCCAGCTCCAGGGGCTGGGATGGCAGGGGACACTGAGGCCAGAGAGAGCCCATGGGTCCCACCGCCACTCCTCACTGTGGCGTGATCTTGGCAGCCTCGGCCCGAATGAGGGCAATGAGGTCCTGGTTGATAAGGAAGACAAATCGCAGGCTGGCAATCTGTGGGCAGGAGAGAAGGGTAGCTGAGGGCGGAGGTGAGACTGGGGCTAGGGCCAGGCCTACACTCTGGCTCACCACACCCCAGGGTTCACCCTGGCCTTTCCACCTCCCCCCAGCTCACCTCCACTACTGAGTTGTTGCTAAGGCGCCACTTGGAGCCACACAGCACAGGCCGTCCATCAATGTAGATGGGCCGCCGGCCCTCGTTGGCAATGAAGAAATCACCATTGTTTTTCAGCTTGATGACACCTATGGGAAAAGAAAGGAAATAAGTATGATAGGATGAGGGAAGCTAGAAGACGGTCTGAAACCCCCATGTACCCTCTGCTTCCTGGGGACACTACAAGGCACCCAGCACCCCCAAGTTAGGGATCTTAAAATGCCAGCTCCTCAGCCCCTGTCTGTCCCTAAGGTTCCCATGGAGACCAAATCCCGGGGCTGAAGGGACTTCCTCACGCTGCTTCTTGCAGATACCTTGCTTCCGGGAGATCTTCCAGGCCGGACCCTCCAGGGACAGGTCCACATCAATCTGGTTGTCCTTGGTCGCTCTGCCGAGGGTGATCTGGGAAAACGGGGCAGGTGAGGGCTGGGATCTGAGGAAAGGGAGGGGTCCACACAGGCCAGGGAAAGATGAGAAATCAGGACCAGACATAGGAAGGGCTGTGAGGGGAAGATCAACAGAGGAGGGGAACCTTGCAAGGGAGTGTGGGGATGGGGATGGGGATGAGGACAGGGAGGGCCGGGCTGGCCTCACCTCTCTAGAGCGCATCAGATACCGCACCATGCGGCCCCGCAGCACTGCCAGGGTCTGGTTGTCGAAGTCTGGGGAGCTCATGCCTGGGGGAGAGCAGCTCGTGTCAGAGAAGAGCCCCAGTGTGGAAGGCAGGGAACCAGGCCAGGATCCACTGAGGAAAAGGAGCTACAGGTCTGGGAGAGGAGGGTGAGCCCAGCCCAGCAACCAGGGTGCTCAAGGTGTGGCAAAGGGAGTGGGAGCACGAGCTTGCTGGCCCCCTGGCCTCCTCACCTGTGATGCTATCTACTAGCACCTGCCACTTATGCAGTTCCTGTTCCAGCTGCCGAATCTCCCGTTTCTGGCGCCGGTCAGCCACAGTCAGCTCTGGGGTGAGGTGGGGTGTAAGGTCTGAGGTCACCGGCACCTTGTACTGTTCCTTTCTGTTCCAGCAGGAGCTCCCACCCCCTCACCATTCCCACCAGGGTGCACTCACCATGTTCCAGGACTTCATCTCGCATGTCCCTGGGCGGGTGAGAGGAGAAGGATTAATTAAGCTCCAATTCAAGCATACCTGCCGTCACTATTAGGTACTATTTAGCTCTCTAGGGTTCCTCAGCCCAGTGGCCCTGTACGCTGCTCCTCTGGTCCAGCCGAGCCTCCTTCCCTGGGGTGGGGGTCACATACAAAGGGTGGAGGTTGGGGTAAGGGGGACTCAGCAGGGAGACCAGGCACCAACAGCTGCAGCTGGGACTCCAGGCCGAGTATGGGCTGGGCTCCATGCTCTGCAGTGAGAGGCAGGGCTGGGCAGCACCGGGAGCTCTGTCCTTGGGAGACACATGGCTCTGTGTGCCCTGCCTGTGACCCCAGCCACTCACTTGAGCTTACTGTCATCAATCAAGTCCTCTGCGTCGGAAAAGTTCAGCACTTGGTCCCCCTTGGGCAGCGGCTGCACTGAACGAAGGACGGAGGGAGGGTGAGTGCCAATGCTCCCACTCACCCTCGAGATGCTGAGCAGACAATTGAACTAACAGGACAAACTGTAGAGAGAGCCCTGTGGAGATGGCTGCATGCTGAAATCAACAAAACTGAACCTGATGCAGGTAACGGAGGATGTGCAGATCAGACTGCACACTACTTTGGCACAAAGCGGTCCCAGGGTTAGCTGGGGGCAGAGGTGGTTCTAGAAAGTGAAGGGAATTAGAGCTGCCCTTTGTGTGCTCTTTCAGTGTGTGGAGAGTCCCCACTTACAAAACCTGCTCCATGCAGGGAAGGTGCTACTACTAGCTGCACGTTACAAATGAGGAAACAGGAGGGCGGGTTAAGCTGCGTGACTCTAGCTCAGGACAGAATCAGGAATCAAGGCTGCTTTCCTGATTCCAAGTCTAAACTGCTCTGTCTACTAATCACATGCTCCCAAACATTTCCTGCCACAAGGAGCTGAGAGGCACAGGACAGTCAAGTCTCATTCAGGAGGTGTCAGAAGGCAGCCTTAAGCCAGTGTTTTCAAACTGTGGGTCATGACACGTTAATGGGCCATGACACGTTAATGGGCCATGAAATGCTTTTTCTTTCCAAAAAATAAAAAGAAATAGAACACAATCAAATGTAGTCAGATATAGACTATACCCCTATTATCTGGATAATAGGATAAATAGGATAAATACTTTTTTTAATGAAAAAGTTTTTTGAAAGTTTTTCAGTTCTTTGTGGTCAAAATGTAGAAAGGGCTAGAGTCCCCAAATCTGAGAACTCCTGCTTCACGGTCAGTGGTTCCTAGGATTGCAGTGTCTGCTCAGCAAGAGCTCCACTAGCTAGTGAGACTGCTGGCTGAGGAGCCTGACAACCCCTGAGGTGTCGTCACTGCCGGGGAAGCAACGGGGGGCTGCACAGGAGCCACAAATGCTCCATCACTACCACCCCCCCACCCCACCCCTGTCACGTTAGTCCAGACTGGGTGGGAGATGGGGCTGGGGCAGTCACCCCACCACAGCTGCCTGAATCCTACCAACCTAACATCCAGCTGACTTGAAAAGTGAGTGGCGTATGCTCCCTGTTGCTAGAGACTCCAAGCACCAGATAGCCAAGAAATCAAATACCCACACAACATGACTCTTGAAAAGTTATCCCTTGACGTTAGCAAATTTACACAAGATAACTTTCAAAAGCATGACAAGGGAGCTAGCTGTAGCAGCAAAAATAAACTTTATCCAGTGTCTGCTCTCTCTGTGGGAGGTCAGTGACTGCTGAGCCTAGGCAAGCAGCAGAGATCTGGAAGCTGCAGGAATAGAGGAGGCGGCCCACTGCACACTAAATTCAGAGATCCTCAGGAAGAGAAGATGAGGCCTCTCCTGATAAGATTTCCTAAAATCCTCTGGTAGGCATCTTCTATTATACAGAAGCTACAAGACGTAGCGAGTGAGGTGAAGGACAGAACTGCGGCTTGACTTTCAGATCAGCGTAAACCAGTACATGGCAGCCAGCGTGCAGCAGTTTAAGAAGCGAGGGGAAAGTGTGCTCAGACTGTGCAGGGCTGACCCTGAACCTTAAATCTAACCAAAGAGCTTCTTCCCATCTAATTGGACCACCTTCCTAATACTTATTAGGATAGTGAGCGTCTGGTTGGCAAGGGAAGAGAGGAATCAGAGAGCATTCTGACCACTGGGAAAGAGGAAGACAGGTGGCCTGGGTGTGAAGCCCCTGCGGGGATTTCTGAGTGGCCTGAAGGCAGCCCCACAGCCTGGTGGGAGGAAAGTGGAGAGAGGGAAGGGACAGAAAGGCTTAGAAAAAATGGTGTTTATCTTCAGGGAGGGAAAGGGGGGTGGGTGAGCACTGAAAGAAACTTTTGCATTTTACTCAGGTTTGAAAGTTACCCATGAAGAAAATATTAACGTGTTATTTATGTAACTGTAAAACAGGTCAAAAGAGCAAAATAATTAAGAAGTGGGAGACCCTGCTGTTTGGTCTTTCTGCTTAGGATTCTAGGCAATTCTGGCTACCTTTACCATTCCAGCCACGCTTCCTCCCTCTGGAAGGAAGTAGTTTTTGCTGCAAAAAGAGGTGAACAAGATCCTGGGAACCACTGAGGATTTGTTACAAGGCACTTGAGGGCGGCTGCATCCAGACCCGTCCACACTCATACATACGCACCTCCACTCTGCCAGATCCTGGGCCCAGTTACCTGTCTGGTCCTCCAAAAGGTAATACTGTTTCATGAGCTGCCAGTGGGCCTGCAGAGCCTTGGCAGTACGGGCCAGGTAGAAGGCATCGGGGTGTCTGTGCAGCAGGTCCTGGAAGGTCTCCAAGGTGGGCTGGCTGGTCTGGAGGGCAAGGAGTATGCTCCGGGCGTCTGGGTTTCCTTGTCCTGCCCCTGCCTCACCATCTGTGCCCCCTGTCCCAATCCCCATCAGGAGATGGAAAAAGTGACAGCTCCTGCCAGCCAGGAAGCCAGGCTTGGCTCTCCCAGAGGACCCCGTCCACAGAGGCCCCGCAGGTGTACATGCGTCTGCAGGGTAAGTCCCCAGGCAGTACAGCCTCCCCGCAGTTTTCCAGGTGACTGGTTCCCGCCCTACCCCGCTAGCCTTACTAGCCCTCAGCCTTACCGATCCCACTTTGCTCAGCAGCTGTTCCTCAGCCTTGCTAAACAGTGCCTTGCTCTGGATGGCTGCAATGGCCTCTGGGTGCAGCTGTCTCATGGCCTGGCAGGCCAGCCTGGGAAGAAGGGAGACAGAGGGCAGGGCAGGATTGAAGACAAGGTGTCAAGCAATCTGGGGTTCCTACTTCTCCAAAGCCTGCAGGCCTTTGCGATCCACAACTCAAAGTTCCAGGCCCTCAACAGAAGAGCCCGAGGGTGATGAGCAAGGCACCGGTGGCCTCGTGGGTTTGTCAAAAAACTATGAACAGGCAGTTCAGAAAACTCAGGCTCCTGTGCTCAACCCTGCGAAGAGACTCAAGGGCACAGCTGCCTAGAGGCCAGTCCTGAGGGCGATCCTAAGACCAGCTGCTGCTCCCGCCCCAAGACCTTCCCTCTTACTTGGCTAAAGCGGCCACCCACTAGACACCTCCTCTTCCCCAAACCACGCCTTGCCCATTTCCTGGTGTATCAGGGCTGTGGCTATAGCTTAAGTGGCACCAGTGTCTGTGGAGTAGAAGATGGATGTTAAGCATTATTCTGATAACGTCAAGCGCCTAAGAAGGAAGTATGTGTGTTATGTGTGTGCACAGGTGTATGTGGAACTTGGACTGCTGGAACTGGAAGGGACCCTCGTGTTCTTCTGTTCCAACTACTTCTTATGAAGGAAGAAACTGTGGGAGGTCAGTGTGCAAAAGCTGGAAGGGGACCACCCTAAACCACCATGCATACAGCAGTAGGACAGGGCTCCCAGCACTCATTCTGGTGTTTCCTCTCGTGCTACTTCCTCGGCTTCCAGGTCCTTGTTCTCGGCATCCAACCTGGACTAGCAAGGTTGACAGCAGGAAGAAGCTTCCCCCCAAAGCCTGGGAGGTCTTGGTATCATCTCAGAGGATAACAGGTCCCAGGGAGCCCTGCCTCCCTGCCCCCTCCCTGTACAATTTTTTCTGTTCAAGAACCAAATCCGGTGTCCCCAGTACCGCACCGCCACTGGGGCCAGCTCACTCACTTTGAGATGACAGGATCGTAGAGCAGGGCGTACCAGCGCTCCTGGACTTCCCGCAGGGTGAAGCGGCAGCTGAACTTCACACCCAGGTGGACAGATGTCAGGTCATTGGTCTGCAAGACCCCAGAGCAGTTTGTTCCAGCCTTGGAACTGGGAAATACCCTCCCGTGCCACCTCCAGACACTGCCAGGCTAGCTGGGGGCTGAGACTGGAAGCGGTGGGGAAAAGGGAAACAAGACCGCTGTGGCAGGAAGCACTACCTGCAACACGGCATTGATGAGCAGGAGGTCGTCTGCAGGCTTCCAGCGGCCCAGATCCTTGGTCACCTGGAGTGGCTGTTTGCTCTTCTTCACGCGCTTGGTAAGTCCAGGGGCTGGGGCGGGGCTGGGCGGCACAGGTGTGCTGGGGGTCTTGGACACCTGGACAGAGAGTAGGAGCAGGGTGAGCTCAGAGCTGGCACCGGGGCAGCTGGGGCATCAGACCCAGAGTTTTGTACAGCCCCATCCAACAAGAAGCCACAGGCAGGGAGCTCAGCTGTCTAATACCAGCTCCTCCCCGTTCCCGCCCCCATCAAAGTACTTCTACATAGCCCTAGACCATATGGGGTCTTCTTTTTGCTGATGGTGCCCCCAACCCCAGAGTAGAAGGTGGGTGGGGAGGATACCAGGAAAACACTCTTGCTGGTACAGTGTCTGGGGCCAGAGCAATGCCACCTGGGGGTTATTTTTACACCCAGCAATGCTGGGAACAGGCTGTCTGCTCCCAGAATAGATGCACGCTCTATGCCTCCCACACAGAATGTGATACAGGATGTGCTGACAGGGTGGTGGTGGGGGGGGCGGGGTGCAGCAAGAAAGGGGGAGTAGTGAGATGGGCTCCTAGGAGGGAGGCATCTGAGGTTGGGGCTGGGGCGGCTTGATCCTCTCACAAGCCTCCTCTGCAGGGCTCTTGCCAGCTGGCGAAGGTTGTGGGGAAACACGAAATCTGGCACTGGCCCCCACCCCCTGCTACTCCCCATTCTCCCAATCCTTACCTTCTTCTTCTCACTGGAGGAAGGTTCGCTCCCCGAACAGCGCCCTGGTTCCACCCCACTGGCCCCCTTCGCCCGGGTAGAGGACTTAGCCAGGCTGCTCTCCACCAGCTCATCATCGAACTTCTTCCTCTTTATGAACCTGTGAAGAGTCCTACTCAGAGAGCTCTCCGTGCCCCACCCCCAGTACCCACTCACCCACACCCAGCCTCCAAAGGAGAGCAGGTTCCCAGTAGTCAGAGTGCTCACTGCTCTGGCTCAGTGGTCGAGGCATGGAACCTCTATGCTCCAACCCTCTGAGATGACTGGGTACCACACTACAAAGACTTCACATCAAAGACCTAAGATCTCCCTCCCTTGCTCAGTCTCAAGGAGAGGGACTTAGTAAGGTCAGGAAAAGCACAAGCCTCTGCCAACGCAGGCCCCAGAGGGATGCAGGGGTGAAGACATGCTGCAGTCTCAGTTTCTGGCCCCTCAAACCCTTATTACCTGGAGGAGCTTCTCCGTTTAGGGATAGTCCCCAAGGCCTGAGAGGAGGCCCGCTTCTGTCCTGCCAGTGACTCCTCATCCTCTGAGCGGCTGGCAGTGCCCGATGCCATCAGGGATGAATCTAGCAGCCC
Organism: Cervus elaphus; assembly: GCF_910594005.1. Taxonomy (NCBI): domain Eukaryota; kingdom Metazoa; phylum Chordata; class Mammalia; order Artiodactyla; family Cervidae; genus Cervus; species Cervus elaphus. Next base: position 29,997,508 of record NC_057817.1, on the reverse strand, counting down.
CTGAGAATCTAGAAAAAAGAGAAGTGGTGAAGTCAGACCTCCTAATTGCCAAGCAGAGCCTTGAACCTCTGCACAGGGGACCCCTCCTCAGCCCCCCTTTTCCCAGCCAGCCCTCTTGGTCCCTCCCCTGCCTCCTTGACATTTGAGGTTTTAAGGTGGGAGTTCCTTGGCCATCCAGTCCCATCTGGGCCCAGACCTTCCACGCTGGGCAGTTCTCCCGGTGCCACGTGTCATGTCGTGCAGCACATGGTGCTCAGGTCAGACTGGTGATGCCGACACACCGGGCTCTGGGCATAACTGCTCCCTCTGCCATCAAAATGCAGCCATGCCAAAGAGCAGCAGCTCAACAGAAAGTCAGTCAATTGTGGCCTCTGCCGAGAGGTACGTGGGTGGTGCTGGCCCAGGGGGAGGTGGCAATGCCCAGCCAGGACCGAAAGACACACGTGCCAGGCACGGGGTGGAATCAGCAGATGCTTGGCGCCTGAGCGTTTGGGGAGCTGGCCCGGCCTCATACTACCTTTGTCCATCCTCTTACAGTCCCAAAGCCACTGGTTCCAAACCACAGGGCTAGAAGGAAAGGTCCCACAGGCTCATCCAAGGATTCTGACCAGGTGAGCTTAGAGGCCGAGAGGAGATTCTGCAAAGGAGAAATGAGGCTCCCTGAGACTCAGATTTCCATCTGGCCAGCCTCACCTCCTTATACTGGAACTGGTCCTCAGCATCCCATAAGCTAGTGAAAACACCAGAAGAGACAATATATTCTGCCAATATGACCCTAATAAACCAGTAGCCTTTTGAAGGTCACCAACATCTCTGAGACAGTGACAAAAGCTAGGGACCCTAGAAAAATGTACACATTTCAGGAAGTTCACAACCCCCTCTAGTTCTACCAACAGCCCCAAGGTGAAGGGCCTTGACTCCAAACTAGCAAGAAACAAAGGATTCTTGGCTCACTTTTGCTTTGTCAGCTGCCCACTCAGCTCCCCTCCCAGTCCCAAGCACGGGAAAGGAAAAGGAGATAGGACTCTAACCAGTCTACCTCACTTTTTTTTCATTTTAAGCTTTGGCTAAAGATTTAGAGGGCGTTACTTCGTGGAAGAAAAAAACGCGGCTTGATCACTGAGCAAACATCAACCGCCATCTGGGGGACCCTCGCCTAAGACCGGAGAACTCAGGTACTGGGGACTTTCCGGTCCCGCCCACCCTGATCAGGGACGCTTCTGACCAGGAGGCGCTCCAGCCTTACTCCCAGGTGCGCTCGTCAAACCGCTCCATGGTAAACGGTTGGGAATTTAGCCACTTGGGGAAAGGGTGAAGAGCCCGATGCCGCCGTTACACTGAGGCAGGGTCTGCGCCCCCTTCCTTTTATGGCCCTCTGCCCTTCGTTTTCCCCGCCAAATGCACACCCAAAGTAGGGAATTTGTCCGGGTCTATTTCAGGGGCTCGGGATAGAAGTGGTGAAGTCGGTCCTGCAACTCAAAAGCAAAGCACCGAATGAACTCCGATGCTCTCGGAGCGTTAAGCTCCAGGGTCCAGTGGCGAGGGAAGGGAGTCAACTCCCAGCCTAATTCTCACCCCACCTTTGGCACGCTACCTTTGCGCATGCGTAACTTCTCGGACCAGATTCTGGCCCGGTCCGGCCCACGCATGCGCAGATTTTCGGGGCGCTACCGGGGCGGGGCCCCAAACCTGGGGGGGATCGTACCCGGCAGCACTCTGGGAAACCCCATTTCACCCCCAACTCTCCTCATCAATCATCAAAGGCGAACCGCGAAGTCTCACCATTCCTAGGCTGCCAGTTCCAACACTTTCTCCGCGGCGACGGCAGCAGCCGCAGGGCCAAGGCCGGCTTCCGTGAGATTCGTCTACTTCCGGGTCTACGAACTAAGGGTTGAGCAATCCCTTCCGGTTCGCCCCGACTGCGTAAGGAAAGGGGCGTGGCCATGGTAGCGAAGAAATTCCTGTTTTGTTATCAGCCGAAATTAAAATCTTTCCTAACTGAAACAACTTATTGGGAGACATCGGGTATTATAGGCCCCAAGTTGGAGGAAGTGATTAAAGGGAAAGGCAAGACTTGGAGCAGGATAGCCTGAGCGGCTAGGTGAGGCAACCCTGGGAGGGGGTGGACCGGAGGGTGGGGCCACGCAGCTGCTAGATTTCGGCTTCCGAATCTTGCCGCCTTGCTAGAGATCTAGGACTCTGATAGTTTCCCAGGATCACTTATAGATTGTTTGATTCCACCAGCGGTTTTAGAGAAACTGCTCTGTGGCAGGCCTGTGCTAGGCACAATATGGGGAGACGGTGTTGAGGAGCTCCCTCCAGCCGGAGAGATGTGGCGTATAGAAGGGGCCGGGAGGTTGATGTCTAACGAAAGGATGGAGAGTTGTGAACCGCGGCTCTAGAGAGCAGAGGCCAAAAAGAGAGAGTAGAGGCCCTGGGAGAAGGAGTGCCCTTCCAGTCAGCCCCACCACGCCTGGATTGCTGGAGGGAGCTGTGGGTCCCGGGAGGTAAGACGACCCGCGGAAGCACCTTCAGAGGGGAAGCCCTGAAGATGGGAGGAAAAGCCTACAGGATAAGTTGGGCGTTTGAGGGTGTGAGAGCTGCCTTGAGAAACCAGAAAGACTGTCCTCTAAAAGAGTTTCTATTTGTTTTCTGCTTCCTTGGAGGGACATAGAAGTGTAATAGCTCTAAAGAAACATACTGCAGCTCAGAATAAGAAAGATACAAGTCCAAAGCTGTCTAGCAGCTAGGTTGGACCCCTCAGTGGAGGTGTCAAGTACTCCTCACCTGAACATTGCCAGGTGATTTAAGTGTTAGATGGGAGGCTGGCCCTTCCGGCCCTGAGAGTGTATGATAGCCTTCATACATTCTCAGGGGACAAGAGTCCCCTGTTCATTTGTGATCTTGCTTAATGAGCATTAACCTACTGTATTTCCCCTGAAAGATTGTATTTTCTGATACAAGATGTGATGGACTATACTAAATATAGCATAGTAGCTATACTAGGTGAGAGTTATTACAGAGGTCTCTAAGGAGATGAGGGTTGAATTGAGATTTGACATTTGATAAGGGATCAGTTGGGCAAAGAGCTGGGGTAAGATGGCCTAGTCAGCGGGGACAGTATAGCTCCAAAGCAGAAAAGAATTTGGAGAGACTGAGGAACAGGACGGAGATTAGTGTGGCTGGAGCAGGATGATCAAGAAAAAGAGAGAAGGAGGGGATGAGAACAGAGAGGTCATCAGGGCAGATCATTTTAGGCCTTGTGTTTCATGCTATGAATTTTGGCCTTTATTCTTTTTCTAAAAAAAAAAAACTATATTAACTATATTTATTTACTTTTGGCTGTGTCACATGGCACGGAGGATCTTAGTTCCCTGACCAGGGATCAAACCTGTGCCCCCTGCAGTGGCAGCATGGAGTCTTAACCACTGGACCACTAAGGAGTGCCCTTGGCCTTTATTTTTATTGCATTAGAAAGTCCTTAAAAGATGCAAAAACATCCATTCTGTGATATGATTTACTTTTATAAATGATCCATTTGCCTGCTTGTGGAGAATGGATTGTAGGGAAGTAAGAGGAAGCAGAGAGAACAGAGAAGAGGCTACTGTATCAATCCAAATAAGAGGTAAACTCAGGTGGTTTAGCTGGGTTGTGGGGGCAGTGAAAATGGACAGACATAGTAACTTTGATGTGTATTTTGGAGGTAGAACCACAGGGACTTGCTGGTGGATTGGATTTGGGATATGAGGGAAAAGGAAAAATCAAGGATAAGATCTAGATTTTTGGCCTGAGTAACTGGATGGATACTAGACAACCCCTCCCATCCTGTCTTTAGAATATATCCAGAATCTGGTCGTATCTCACCAGCTTCTCCACTATTTCCTGATCCAAATCCCCTGGATTCATCGTCTCCCACTTGGACTATTGCAAGAGTTCCCTAACTAGTCTCCCAGCTTTCATCTTTGCCACCTCTCCTCCAGTTTCTTTATAGCAGCTAGAGTATTCCCGTCAAAATAGAAATCCATGCATGTCAAGCCTCTGCTCAAAATTCTCCATCATCCTTGGAATAAAAGCTTATGGTCTAGCCATAATCTTAAGTGTTGGGGATTCCAACATTTAAGGTAAGGTAGAGGAACCCATTCCCATCCATTTTAAAAGTTCACGATTACTAAGATGTCCATGTTCAATCTTGCCATCTCCTGCTTGACCATGTCCAATTTACTTGATTCTTGGAACTAACATTCCAGGTTCCTATGCAACAGTGTTCTTTACAGCTTTGGTCTATGTTCACCACCAGACACATAGGCAACTGAACATCGTTTCTGCTTTGGCCCATCTGCTTCATTCTTCCTGGAGCTGCTAGTAACTGCCTTTGCTCTTCCCCAGTAGCATACTGGACACTGTTCGACCTGGGTGGGGGTGGGTGCTCATCTTCCAGTGTCATATCTTTTTGCCTTTTCATACTGTTTCTCTGATTCTTCTGGCAAGAATACTGGAGTGGGTTGCCATTTCCTTCTCTGGTGGACCACGTTTTGTCAGAACTCTTCACTATGACTTGTCTGTCTTGGGTAGTCCTGCAAAGCATATCTCATAGCTTCATTGAGTTATACAAGTCCCTTCGCTATGACAAGGCTGTGATCCATGAAGGGGCCTCAGATATGCAGATGATACCACTCTAATGGCAGAAAGTGAAGAGTAACTAAAGAGCCCTTTGATAAGGGTCAAAGAGGAGAGTGAAAAAGCTGTCTTAAAACTCAATATTCAAAAATCTAATAAGATCATGGCATCTGGTCCCATCACTTTATGGCAACTAGAAGGGGAAAAGTGGAAGCAGTGACAAATTTTATTTTCATGGGCTCCAGTATCACTGTGGATGGTGACTGCAGCCATGATTTTAAAAGATGCTTGCCCCTTGGAAGGAAAGCTATGACAAACCTAGACAGCATATTAAAAAGCAGAGATATCACTTTGCTAGCAAGGGTCTATATAGACAGAGCTATGGTTCTTCCAGTAGTAATGTACACATGTGAGAGTTGCACCATGAAGAAGGCTGAGCACCGAAGAATTGATGCTTTCAAATTGTGGTGCTGGAGAAGACTCTTGAGAGTCTCATGGACAGCAAGGAGATCAAACCAGTCAATTCTAAAGGAAATCAACCCTGAATATTCATTGGAAGGACTGATACTGAGGCTGAAGCTCCAATACTTTGGCCACTTGATGCAAAGAACTGACTCACTGGAATAGACCCTGATTCTGGGAAAGATTAAAGGCAAAAGGAGAAGAGGGTGGCAGAAGTTGAGATGGTTTGATAGTATCACCCACTGAATGGATGTGAATTTGAGCAAACTCCACAAGATAGTGAAGGACAGGGAAGCCTGGCATGCTGTAGTTCACTGGGTCAAAAAGAGTCAAACACAACTGAGCGACTGAACAAGAGAAGGAGCCAGTAAAGGAACAAAAAGAAGAGTGTGCATGAAAAGAAAAGTTAGCAGTAGCACCCGTCATCCAACCTCCAGTTAGCTGTCCCTGGCTCTAGGGTAATCGTTCACAGTACAGTACCCTCCCCAGGAGAGATGTGGCCCGGCCATGGAAGCAATGATCATGGTTTCTCCTGAATCTTTGCTCAGGTCCCCAGGTCCCTTCATCTGAGGGATTAGGACATGGTGGTTAAGATACAGGTTCTGGGCTTCCCTGGTGGTCCACTGGTTAAGCATTCATCTTACAATGCGGGTTCGATCCCTGGTCTGGGAAGATCCCACATGCTGCAGGGCAACTAAGCCCGGGTACCAAAACCACTGAGCCTGCACTCCTGAGCCTGCAGGCTGCAACAGTTGAGGCCTCTGTGCTCTAGAGCCTGTGCTCACAACATGAGAAGCTGCTGCAGTGAGAAGCCTGCGCACTGTAACGAAGAGTAGCCCCTGCTCGCTGCAACTAGAGAAAGCCTGTGCACAGCAACAAAGACCCAGCACAGCCAAAAATAAAAAAAATAAATCTTAAAAAAACAGAATCTTTTCTGTTAATCTTAAAAAAACATAAATCTTTTAAAACAGAAAAGAGGCTCTGTCCAGTTTTATTTCATTTTATTTTTTTGGCCACTTGGCATACAGGATCTTAGTTCCCTGACCAGAGATCAAACCTGTGCCCCACCGCATTGGAAGCTCAGAGCCTTAACTATTGGACCACCAGGGAATTCCCAGGCTATGGCCTGGTTTTAAACCTTAGTTATCTCACCTACCAGCTTGTGATCTTGAGAAGTTATATTTCTTTGCCTCAGTTTCATCATATTGGGAAATAATAGTATCCACTTCATAGGATGGTTCTGAGGAATAAATCACTCTGCCTAAACAAGTAGGTCATATATAGCAAATGCTTATAAAATGTTAGCTGTTGGTACTGATCTTAGGGCTTGGGTCCTAGTGTCTCCTGTTAGGTGGTCAGTCTTGGACCCAGCGTCTGATAATATTCCCCTCCATTAGAGCAGAACTAGTTTTTCTTTCACCTGAGACTGCTACTTTCCGGGCACTCAGAGGACACAGGATTGCACTGCTCTTGGCTCAAATATACCTTCTTAGGAAGTCAGGTTTAATAAAGCTTTGACCAGTGCAAAGATGACTTTGGACTCATAATGCATTTTTTAAAATTAATTTTTATTTATTTATTTATTTTTGGCTGCACTGGGTCTTTTTGCTACTCTTATTTTTCTCTAGTTGCAGCGAATAGGGGCTACTCTAGTTGCGTGTGCAGGCGTCTCACTGTGGTAGCTTTTCTTGTTGTGGAGCACGGGCTCTACGGCATGTGGGCTTCAGTAGCTGTGGCCAAGGGCCCAGTGGTTTGTTTCCTGGGCTCTAGAGCACAGGCTCAGTAGTTGTGGCATGGTCTTAGTTGTTCCGTGGCATGTAGGATCTTCCCAGATTAGGGATCGAACCTGAACCTGTGTTTCCTGCATTGTCAGGTGAATTCTTTATCACTGAGCCACCAGGGAAGCCTGTCATAATGCGTTTTAAGTCAACATATACTCTACTTGATATCTGTATACTTTTTTTTTTTTTACTTTCTCTAAGGGAGGAGAAACCATCTGCAAAGGAAAGTCTCATACACAGGCTGAATTTCAATGAAATATCAATCCCCAAGGTAGAGAATCATAGGCAAACTTTACGAAACATCTGACTTGTTGTTCCATCTTGGTCTGAAAACTAGAATCACACTTAATGAGGAAACCTAAATTATTCCCATTAAAGTTAGGTATTCCATGAGGATAGCCCCTGTGGCTATTTTTATTTAACACTGCCTTGGAAATACTAGCCTGCTTAATTTCAGAAGAGAAAGCAATGAGATATAAAAACTAGGGAAGAGGTGAAATTACCACTATTAATTTATGATTTAATAGCCCAACTGGAAAATTGGAGGATATCAACTGAAAAACTAATATAAATAAGACATTTTAGCAAAGTGGGTACAAATTATATACAAAAAGTCAATGAACAACAGCCAGATAGAAAATATATGGGAATAAAATGTATCACTTACAATAGCAAGGGAAAAGCAATGTAACCTAGAGTAATCTTAACAGTGTGCTAGATCTAGGTGCCCCAAACTGAAATTACTATCAAACAACACAAAAAAGAGATAAGAATAAATGGAAAGGCATACTCTATTTTTCGTAGAAAGACTCACTATCATAAAGATGTCAGCTCTCCATAAGTTAATCTATAAATTTAACACAATCTAATAAAAATACCAACAGACTACATAATCTGAATATAAAATTCATATGGAAATTTTTGCATAAAAAGTAACAGCATTCTGAAAAAGAAAGTTAATGAAAGAGGAATAGCTCTATTGGATATTAAACCAATAAAAACTAAAATAGTAAAATCCAGAGGACACTAGCATAAGCATAGGTAATTTGATCAAGAGAACAGAGTCCAGAAACAGATGCAAGACATTTAAAATGTTAGCATGTAATAAAGGGGGCATTGCCTATCAGTAAGGAAAAGATGGATTATATGGTAAGTGGTATCGAGACAATTGTGTAGCCACCTGAAAAAAAAAAAAAGTGGTATCTCTATTCCTCACACTAAAATAAATCTATATGAATCAATTGTGTTTAAATAAATGTAAAATAGTAAAATTATAAATTTATATGTCACAGCAGAGAAAATAGAATAGCACAAAATTTCCCAAAGCATTAAAAAAAAGACAATTTTGTCAACATAAAAATCTATAATTTCTGCAGAGCAAAAAACACCATAAACTAAGAAATAGCAAACTGAGGGAAATGTTTGCAGCTCATATCATAGACAAAAGAACTAATTTGCTTAATATATACAAAATCCTTTCAAATCAATATGAGAAAGAACAAAAATACAAGAACAAAATAGGATGGTTAACATAAAAGGAAAGATAAATGGCTCTTAGACATATGAAAAGATGCTCAACTTCACACAAGAAAATTGAAACTACATTTCAATATCATTTTTCACCTATACATAGGCAAAAATTCAAATGTTTGACAATATGCCCTTGGCCTGGTTATGGAGAAAGAGGCCCTCTTATGTGTTACTAGTAGAACTGTAAATTGTCAGTACTTGCCAAAATTACAAATGAATATAATTTCTGACCCAATATACTTGCATACGGGCTTCCAGGGGGCACTAGCTGTCAAGAAAACTCGCCTGATAACACAGGAGACGTAAGAGACTCAGGTTCAATCCCTGAGTCGGGAAGATCCCCTGGAGGAGGGCACGGCAACCCACTCTAGTATTCTTGCCTGGAGAATCCCATGGACAGAGCCTGGCAGGCTACGTACAGTCCATGGGGTCGCAGAGAGTTGGACACGACTGAAGTGACTTAGCACGTATTCAGATGAATTGCGTTGGAGGTGCCAGTGGGCAACCAGTTAAGATCCTCGGTTGGGTGTTTGGGCATACAGCTCTAGGACTCAGAGGAGAGACTGGAATTAGGGATAAATCTGGGAATCATCAACATAGAGCTGATGTTTGAAGCCATAAGGGAGGATGAAGTCATCCTGGGATGTCCTGAGGCATGAGGAGAGGAGTCTGGGCGCTGGAGCAACCCCTGGCCTACAGGCAGAAGATCATGAACTCCCACAAGAACCAGGGGAGTGTGGAGAACAGGAGGGAAGCCAAGTGTCACATGACAGAAACAAGGGAAGATTTTGGTAGCATTTCAGTGGTCCATGTCTCTCACTTGGTTAAAATACCCTTAAGGACATAAACTGGGTCTTATTTTTATTCTCTCCCTGTCTGCACCACACCCCTACCTTCAGTCAATACAAGATTTTACACATACTTGAGATGCCTGTGAACAAATAAGGGTACAAATAAATAAATGCAATCAAAGCTGGGCCTTTACTTCATTACTGGTCCTCTAACTGGTCTCCTTGCATCCATTCTCTAACTTTTCCACATTGCCACACCTGCCTCTCTATAGCACAGGTCTAGTAACATCACTCCTTTCCTTGAAAATCATCCATGGCTCTCCACTGCCTGCTGAGGAAAATCATCAGCTTGGCCTTCAAGCTCATCCAAACCCAATCTCAGCCCAGCTTTGCTCCTGTAATATCTGGCTTGTTACTGTTGAACTACAGCCATATCAACCACTTTCTGGTCTGTAAACATGCTCTATGTTTATAATATTCTAATCCCTTGTATTCCCCTGGAGTCCTCCACCCCTGCCACCTGTGTTAGTTCTATACATCCTTCAGCTTTCTATTGAAATCCCACATAGCCCTGAGGGCCTTTCCAGACTCATTGCAGTGAACATGCTTTTTTGTTCTCCATTTGACTTTGCATCTGTACTGTGTTTGTGTTTGTTACCTAGCTAGATCCCCACTATTTACTACTCTTTTGTCTCCACAGTGGAGTGTGAAAAGAGATTGTGTCTCAGTGTCCTCATTACACATCCAGCCTTAGCATAGTGCATTAAGTAATTGCTGGATGAATGATGAGTGGATGGTAAGTCCTTGAGAGGACAAGGACCTAGTTCTACATATTTTTATTACTCTGATGCTTTGCATATAGCCTGTATCCTATTTTTGCAGTAAGCTCCTTAGAAGTTTGTTTAATTGACTTTAATACCCTTACAGCCTGGTACAGAGCATAACATCACAGTGGGTGCTTAATAAATGTTTCAGTTCAGTTCAGTCGCTCAGTCGTGTCCGACTCTTTGTGACCCCATGAATCGCAGCACGCCAGGCTTCCCTGTCCATCACCAACTCCCGGAGTTTACTCAAACTCATGTCTATCGAGTCGGTCTAGGGACTCAATAATTACTCATTTAATTTGCTCTCAGTAGCCTCCAGAGGCAAAGCTTTGGCAAACAATGTTTGGCATGTGCTTCCTGCCAGCTCTGACAGGCTGCCTTAGTAGGTCATTGACAAACTATGTCATGTAGTATGGTTAACAGACTGAATTAGGGCTGTCATGGTGGTTAAGCATTTAACACAAAGAGATGTAGCTCTCCAGGCAGAAATGCAGCCTGGAAGAGGCCTCAGCAGCAAGAGCAGGCAGCTCAATTAAGGAAGGGTGGGATGACTTATTCCTTAGGGAAAAATCTGACTCGGTTTCTAGTATGTGCACAGCATTCTGTACTGGGGGCAGCTACAGTTACGAAAGCAACTGGGCATCTGCTCTTAAAGAGTTTAAGATCTGGTGGGGTTGAGGACAGCTCACCAACAATCCCAGAACAGGGGCTTCCCTGGTGGTCCAGTGGCTAAGACTCTGCCTTCCCAATGTAGGGGGCCCCGGGTTCGGTTCCTAACCAGGGAACTAGATCCCACATGCTACAACTAAAGATCATGCATGCCACAACTCAGCCAAATAAATAAATACTAAAAAAAAGTTCTAGAACAAAGACAAAACTGACCAATGCTGGAAGAGATGCATCAGCAAAGATGGAGAGAAACTCCAGGAGAAGGGGGCACTTTACGGAGGATCAGGAGAGGCATCTTGGTAGGGGGAGTAGCATTTGAGTTCATTTACTAAACTTTCCTGAATAGAAAGGGAATAGAAAGCTTCCCCCTCCCCACCTGCAGTCTGTTCCCATCCCTGTGGCCAGGGTGATGCTCTGGAAGGGTGGATCCAATTATATCACTTCTCTGCTTGGAATTCTGCAGTGGTTCCCATTTTATTCAGAGTAAAAATGGCTCCTATTCTTTCAGAGTGGAAAAAAAAAGCGTCCTTCAAGTGGCCTACAAGGCCTTAAGTGACCTGTCCTCCAGTCACTCTCCAGCACTTTCCACACTACTCTCCTCCCACTCACTCACCTGGCACCAGTCACACGGGAGACCTGGCCATTCCTCTAGAATGCCAGGCATGCTCCCACTTCAGGCTGTTCCCTTTGCCTGCACACCCTTTCTCATAGCTTGCTTCTTCATCTCCAAGTCCTTCCGCAAATGTCAACTCAGTGAGGCCTGACACGCCCTATTTTAAATGGTAATCTCAGGAATGCCCTGAGGAGGTCGAGTGGCACTTTCCGGCCTACTCCTCTGCTGAAATTTGTGTTTCTCCATAGCATCTTTTACCATCTGACATACTGTGTATTTTATTAATTTTTTGTCTATTTTTGCCCAATAAAATGTAAGTTCTGGGAAATCACTTTAAAAAAACCAACTCTTCTCTTCAGCACTACATCCCAGTGCTTTCAACAGTGCCTCCTATTAGGTACCCAGTAGATACTTGTTGAATGAATGAGGATGTGATACATATTTGAGGAAGTCTTCGGGAAGGGCCTCCTGGCAGAGTTCCTAAAAAATAGTTGCCTGAAGTATCATTTACATGGACAGATCTCTGAACTACAAAGCTGAGGACCCTGCTGGGGGTGAGTGAGTCAAGTGCCCTAGGCTGAAGCCACCAGGAATGGATCCAGATGTCCAAAGGATGGGTCTGGAATCCCTTGTCTCTCTCCCTATATTGATCATATTTGCTCTCCTCACTCAGCCAAGCACCTTCTCAGATGAACTCCACCCAGCTTTGGCTGTGTCCGTCCTTCAGCAGTTCCCATACAGTTCGGCCCTCTCCTGATCCAGGACAGCCGAGGCCCTTAAACAAGCACTCTGCTGCCTCCTTGTGGCTCCCGTAGTAAAGGAACTCTCTTCTGGAACGTGAGACAACAGAGGTCTACACAGGGACTCTTAGAATGGGAGGTGTGGGAGAAGAAACCTGAATCTTCTTGACCCCCATGGCAACCCTGAAATACTGGCAGCTGCTCCTGCCCCCACAGACGTTACTGCCAATAGCAATGACTATCCCCTCAGCAGAGCCCCGACAGGTATACCAGCTGGCCTTTGGCTTTGGTTGTTCCCAGTTGGGTCACCTTTGCGGAAAGAATTTGACACAATAGTCAGATCCCAGGGCCTTCTTTGAGGGGCATTCAGGCCAGCTGACTAGTGTATCGATCTTCTCTGCCCCCTCCCAACTCACAGCCAATAAGGAGTCTTTAAGGGTCACCAGCTAGCTCAGGGCCAGGTGTGTATAAAGAGAGGAGGGAGCTGGGCACTGTGGAGAAGTGGGGCCCGTGCCCTGGAGGATGCTGCTCAGCTGAGACACTGCTAGTTCCAGCCCATTACTGTTTCTGCAGGTAACTGAAAACCCACCTAGGCTAATATCAGCCCCTAGACAGGGAATGTCCTGGAATACACTGGGTTATCTTGTAGACTTATAAGGGATACAGCTGGACCTCAGGGACCATCTGACTGGCAAAGTCTCTGATGAGACTTCTTTCTTACTTTTCTATATAATTTGTTTTTATTTCTGGCTGCTTTCAAAATATTTGCTTATCTTTGGTTTCAGCAATTAGACCATACTATACTTAGGTGTGTTTTTCTTTATCCTGTTTGGGGTTCTCTGACATTCTTGGATCTGTGGTTGGTTTTCTTTCATTAATTTGGGAAATTCTCTTCAAATATTTCTTCTGCCCCATTCTGTCTCCCTTTTTCTGGGACTTCAATCATGTGTGTCAGAGCATTTGTCATTGTCCTACATATCTTGGTGCTTAGCTTTGGGTTTGCTCAATTGTTCCTTAGCGTAGAGTTACTGTTTAAATTTCTCCTGACCTGGCTTCAAGCTAACAGATTTTTTTTTCCTCTGCTTTTGTCCAACTTGATTAACTGGCCAAAGGAATTTTTCACCTCTGATATTACAGTTTTCACTTTTAGCATTTCCATTTTTTTTTTTCCTATCTCTGCTCAGATTTACCATCTGTTCATGCATGTTGTCCACCTTTTCTACTAGACTAGATCAGTCTTAGCCATGCTCATATATTTTTTGGAGAAGATGACTCCTCCAACAACAGAATCATACTCATACTTTATCTGACTTTTTCTAAGTTAGCTTCCCCATCACATGGGACACACCAAATCCCACCTGGCTTTCCCCTCCTTGGCTTTTTGTCTTGATTGTTTACAAACAGTTTTCGTCCCTTTCACTTCATCAACACCTCCTTAAAGGCCACAGTTATGGCTAAAGTAGACCCTTCTCTCATGTCACCTTCCACCGTAGTGGAAATCCTCATCCTGGAGACCCCTGAGACTATGGGCCATGCAGGCAGAGCTATGGCCAACTCCCAAATCTGGCTTCAAGAAATACGTCAAGCAGTATTGCTTCTCATATTTTGACTTCCCTGTTTTTGTTTTTTTGAGGGTTAAGGCAATATCTTCTTTGATAGAATACATCAACTTTGCTCTGAAAAAAATGAGGCTTTTGTATAATATTAAAGAACCTCATACCAGAAAAACATCATATACTATATCTATATATCTCCTTGGTTGCAGTTCTCTTGGCTTCACAACTTCTATCAGACACTCTGCTTGCTTGCTGGAGAGCTTGAGAGAAGACATCCAAAAAGTCAAAGTCCTCCATCACCAGAGTGGGTTTGGCTGCTGGGCACCTTAGCACAGTGCCAAAGGCCTATGAAAACATGTGAAACCTTTAAAAATGTCATTGGTGGGACTTCCCTGGTGATCCAGTGGTTAGGACTCTGGTGCTTCCATTGCAAGGAGCACAGGTTCGATCCCTGGTCGGGAACTAAGAACCCACATGTCGAGGGAGTAAAGTCATTGGCACCAAAATATAAAAATATGTAATTAAATGTTTATATGATGCTCAAAATTCTCCAGGCCAGCCTTCAACAGTACGTGAACTGAGAACTTCCAGATGTTCAAGCTGGATTTAGAAAAGGCAGAGGAACCAGAGATCAAATTGCCAACATCCACTGGATCATCGAAAAAGCCAGAGAGTTCTGGAAAAACATCTACTTCTGCTTTATTGGCTATGCTAAAACCTTTGACTGTGTGGGCCACAACAAACTGAGGAAAATTCTTAAAGAGATGGGAATACCAGACCACCTGATCTGCCTCCTGAGAAACCTGTATGCAGGTCAAGAAGCAACAGTTAGAACGCACATGGAACAATGGACTGGTTCCAAATTGGGAAAGGAGTACATCAAGGCTGTATATTGTCACCCTGCTTATATAACTTATATGCAGAGTACATCATTCAAAATGCTGGGCTGGATGAAGCACAAGCTGGAATCAAGACTGCAGGGAGAAATATCAATAATCTCAGATATTCATATGACACCACCCTTATGGCAGAAAACAAAGAGGAACTACAGAGCCTCTTGATGAAAGTGAAAAGAAAGTGAAAAAGCTGGCTTAAAACTCAAGATTCAAAAAATAAAGATCATGGCATCTAGTCCCATCACTTCAAGGCAAATAGATGCGGAAACAATGGAAACAGTGATGGACTTTATTTTCTTGGGCTCCAAAATGACTGCAGATGGTGACTGCAGCCATGAAATTAAAAGATGCTTGCTCCTTGGAAGAAAAGCTATGACAAACCTAGACAGTATATTAAAAAGCAGACACATTATTTTGCCAACAAAGGTCCATCTAGTCAAAGCTGTGGTTTTTCCAGTAGTCATGTATGGATGTGAGAGTTGTACCATAAAGAAGGCTGAATGCCAAAGAACTGATGCTTTTGAACTGTGGTGTTGGAGAAGACTCTTGAGAGTCCCTTGGACTGCAAGGAGATCAAACCAGTCAATCCTAAAGGAGATCAACCCTGAATATTCATTAGAAGGACTGATGCTGAGGCTGAAACTCCAATACTTTGGCTACCTGATGTGAAGAGCTGACTCATTGGAAAAGACCCTGATGCTGGGAAAGATTGAAGGCAGGAGGAGAAGGGGGAGACAGAGAATGAGATGGTTGGATGGCATCACTGACTCTAGACATGAGTTTGAGCAAGCTCCGGGAGATGGTGAAGGACAGGGAAGTCTGGTGTGCTGCAGTCCATGGGGTACAAAGAGTCGGACATGACTGAGTGACTGAACAACAAAAAAAACCATAATATTGTCAGTTTCATTGTTCTGTCAAGTTTAATATTCAAAATGTTCTCATATTTACAAAACTTGTTAGATTTCATCTCTATGGGTGATGATTGCTGAGAAGTCACAGCCCACTGCACATTTAAAAAAACCACAACTTACTCATAGTCAGTTAATATCCAAAATGAAATTATAAAAATCTTTTCAAATTATTTATAAAGAAGTATATTTAGCATGAGGGCTACCATGGGTGAGGCCTCCTGAAAAGAATAGACCCAAAAGGTTAGAAATTGCCCATTCTTGCCCCAGCAGTCCAGTATGTGTGACTTGCATCAAGAATGCCTCTCACCATCCTCCCTCCAGCAGGCTTCCTTGGGATACATTGAGCTGTGGCTCCGAGATCAAATCCTGCTCTGGCCCAGAGATCAGGTCAAGCGCCCATCTGTTTGCATCCCATATTCTTCTCTTCCTTCCAAAGTTTCAACCTTAAGCCAGGAGCAAGCATGGCTACCATTCCTCAGAAACAGAATCACTGGATTGTGGGTCCTCTGAGGACAGGGTGATTTCCTAGCTAACGTTTTGTTGTGCCTGCTCCCTAGGCCTGGCCCTGCCGGGTGAGACAAGGCGGAAGGGGAGGGCAGAGGCCGAAGGGAGACTGGCAGACAGCTGAGTGCAAGGGAGAGTGAGGGTGGGACGCTGCTTGTAAGCTGTGTGAACCAACCAAAGCCATGTCTCACCTGAATTAAGACAATAGACAGGCATGGCCTCCTAAGCCCACACCATGTAGATTTGGAAACTCGTGTCTCCATTTGTTCCATCTGTGTCCTCCCTCCTCAGAAGGGCACTCATCTTTGCCACCGCCCCCCCGAGCCTGGTCACCCCTGGCTCAGACTTGTACTATCTTCTTTTGTTCTAAGTGTTGACACTCATTATCAGTTACATATTTGTCCATGTCCCTGACTGAATGAAGACTTATTGAGCCCTGCCGTGTGCCAGGCACTAATCATGGCTGTCTTGGCTGGTCAACTCCCAGAAGGCAAGCTCAACATTTGGGGGATCCTCTGTGACTGGTGTCCAAGTCATGGACCTGGTTCCAAAAATGAGTTGGGGAGGTGTGGGTTTTAGCAATGAGACAGAAAATTTAAAAAATAAACATATCTCTATTTTATTAACAATGTACAGTTTGCTGACTGAAAGAGGAAAGTAGTGTTTCTCAAAGTTCTAGGATTACTTAGCAGGACCCGGAGAGTTTGTTTAAAAACAGTAGCTGGGAACCTGCTTTGGAACAAGTTTGAGAATCACTGGCTAAGGCATGGAATGGGGCTGGGATTGTCTCGATCCTTCTGGCTTCTTAGGGTTCCAGGGAAGGACTCGTTTGACTTTTTATGAACAAGCTCAGCTGACTCCTCTGGGGGTTCCTGTTCTTCCTTTCTTTGGGTCACTGAGGCACTGAAAGAGTTAATACAGTTATGGGTTGGGGAGCAGCTGAGACATGGCCCCTGAGATGTGAGCACCCACCCAGCCTACCCAATTGTGTCCCTGGTCGACTCTGGAAGACCAGTCCAGGGCTGACCCAGATGTGGAACTGCTTAATATGACATTTCTGCCACATTCCAGGGGCTCTGCTTCTTTTCTTGCGAATCTTCCTCTTCTTTCACATCACAGAATTCTCCCTCTTCCCTCTCCTCACTGTTCCTTGCTGCTTCTCACCCATCCATGCTTCTTCCTCTCCACCCCTATCTTGGTTCCTTCCCAGAAACCAAGTTATAAGCCCTCTCCTCTGTCAGCACCACATTGGAAGTCTGCATGAGTCCCTGCTTGCTGCATCTTGGCACACACATGTCAACTGCTGTGTACTTTCTGCAGAAACAGGCTCTGAGCAAGGGGGGGCAGGGCAGTCTGAGGTTAAGATTCTTTTCGGACTACAGACAGTGCCTAGAGTGTGCGGGCATGTAGCTATCTTACCTGTCAGACAGAGTGCCCAGGGGAGACATGTGTAAAACAAATCAGAGGAAACTTCTGGAGAAGGGGGTCTGCTGGCCTTTGAGAGACTCAGTCCCAAAGCCCACGGGGAAGATGAAGAGCCCTTCCCCACATGCTGAGAACACATCCCAGCGAGCCTTTAATGAGGCACGCTGCCAGTGTCAAGCAAACGGGGAGAACGGTGCAGTTGGCCCGAGGTAGGTCCCAGTTAGGAGACTAGCCACTACTGTGAACTGGAGAGCACAGCCAGGGGAGCTGATGAGGTGGGCAGGGTCACAAAGGGGTGAGTGGCCTGGACCCACACAACAGGTGGACATGCAGATCTGAGGTAGGCTGGAGGCAGGCAGCCAAAGAGAGGATGCACTTTTGGGAGTGGAAGCAGCATATCTCCAGAGGTGCATACACACAGAGAATTCACAAAGACAGCGGCAAGACCACCAGCCCAGGGGCAGCAGGAGCCTGGGAAGCAGCAGAGAACTTGCATTCAGGAGCAGCAGATTCTCAGGCCATAGAACCGAGATCCCAGGACAAGGCAGGCAGCACTGCCCTGAAATGTCGGGGATCGGCTTGACATCCAGGTAGGTGGTGCCCACCTGGCATGTGGGTAAAGAAGACAGAAGCAGCAGGACTTGACTTCGACACCTGGTACTGTGATAAACTGAATACACGCATGTGGAGTTAAAAAAGGGGGAAGAAAATTGTATTCACCTAAATTCCCCTGGAAAAGAGAAAGTCTTCGGTGGGAACAATATTTTGATAAGTGCTTAAATCTGAAGCTGAGATCCCAGTGGAGGGCTGGGTGTGGGTGGAACAGCTCTATGTGAGACAGGAGGGAGTTTTTGCATTTTGCATGTTATATACAGAGAGAAAGGAGGCTGCTCTGTGGGGCTGTTCACTGTGAATCCCTGTCTCTCACCCTCCTAAATTTTCAGAAAGTTACTAACATTGTGAAGTGCATGGGGCCAAGTGGCGTGGTATACTTGATATTTACGTGCACGCATTTATATGTGTCTGAAGAACAAAGGGGTTGGTGCCTCAGGTTGAAACAGATGCAGAGCAGAGCCCCGGCCCTGGCAGAGATGCAGAGGAACTCAGAGAGGAGAGACACCACTGTGGGGGTGGGGGAGTTGAGGACAAGTTTAGCCCAGTCTCAGCAGGGTGCGGCCCCAGTTGGTTTCTGGCTTACTACATTCTGCCACACTGTTGTTTCAGTTATTCTCAATTCTGTTTGCTCAATTCTGTTGTATCCAAATCAACTAACAACAGCAGCAACACACCCAGACACTTGGAATCTCTTCAGGAACTGAAAACCAGGTATCTATGTACTAGGTGGGCTATGCTGATGTCCAGCTGGGACTCTCAGGACCACTTCAGAGTGGGATCACAGCCGAGCACCAGCCTCCTTTGATGCTGCTGGGCCACCCTGTCTTCCTTTAGTCCCTGTCGAGAGGACGATAGCAGCACCAGCATCCTGCAGGCTTGGTTCCGGTTAGGTCTAGACGGGCAGGCATCAGTGCCCTCTCCCTAAGTCATTCATTCATTCATTCTTTTGTTGCAGGATCTTAGTTCCCTATGTGCAAGGGCTAAGCTGCTTCAGTCACATCTGACTCTTTGCAACCCCATGGACTATAGCCCGCCAGGCTCCTCTGTCCATGGGATTCTCCAGGCAAGAATACTGGAGTGGATTGCCATGCCCGCCTCCAGGGGATCTTCCTGATCCAGGGGTCGAACCTGCATCTCCTATATCTCTGGCATTGGCAGGAAAGTTCTTTACCACTAGGGCCACACGGGAAGCCCCTTAGTTCCCTGACCAGGGATTAAACTGGGGCCCCGGCAAAGGAAGTGCCAAGTCCTAACCATTGGACTACCAGGGAATTCCTATCCTGGTCAGAGATCTTTAGTTGGTGCATGGCCAGGGCCACAAGAGACAGCTGGCATTAGTAATGTAGAAGGGTTCCTTGAAGAACCTTGAGTCTTCAAGCCAAGAGAGGCAGAATTGAACCTTCCTAACCAGAAAAGCCTCTTGTTGGCCCACTGAGTCCCACTTCCCTCCCCTCAGCTGCTCTTCCCGGGGGCAGTTCTTAAAGGCAGTAAGGAAACAACAGTGCCAAAGACGGGCCCGGGTTTATCTTGAGATTTTTGGTCTCTCTCATCTCTCCATACCTGCACCTGACTCACCTTGAGAACACCCCCCAGGCCTAGAGCAGGATACACTCTTGAGTAATTTACATGCAAGTCCCAGGAAATAAGTGGAAAGAAAAGACTTCCATCCTGGTCTTCTGAGATGCCATGTGGAGCCTTTGAGAGAACTAGAATGGTGTTGGTGTGGGGACCCAAGCTCATGGCTGATGAGGCAGGTAAGTCTGTCTGATGTGGTACGGTAAGTGAAAGTGTTCGTCACTCAGTCATGTCCAACTCTTTGCAGCTCTAGGGACTGTAGTCCACCAGGCTCCTCTGTCCATGGAATACTCCAGGCAAGAATACTGGAGAATTCCTCTTTTCCAAGGGAATCTTCCCAACCCAGGGATTGAACCTGGGTCTCCTGCATTGTGGGCAGATTCAATGTGTTACAGTAAGTGAGTCATTATTAATGTTTGGAAAGATATCTGTTGGGCGGTTGGACACAGGGAGTGTTTACTCTGGCCCCTGCCCTTGATGGGCGGGTGTCCCTGAATCCAGATTGACCATCCGGCCTTGCACCTTACCGGGCCTTGAGGGACATCAAGCTTTTATGGAAGGAGGACTGCACATCCAATGCCAACAGGCGGGGAATGTCTGGGAAGCCTCCTAGCTGGTCCCAGGACAGGCTGGTGGGGGTCTTCTTTTCTATGGGGTAACTGGAGGCAGCCACATCAGTCTTCCACATGGCCTCCATCTGGTTCCCCTGTTGGCTGGGGTGTGAAGGTGGAAAGTGCAAAAAGAGATGAAGTTAGACTTACAGAAAGGGAGACAATGGGGAGCAACAAGCTCTCCAGGGTTTTCTTCCCTCCTTAGATAGCTGTCACCATCCTCCGCGCCACATCTCTTCCCTTCCCAACTCTCAGTCTCACCTCCCAGAGTCTCCTCTGGTTGAGGAGCTACTGGAAAAGGCTGCCGAGGTAGCCCCTGTTCCTCCGAGACATGCCCCGGGGCTGAAGCCCTGAACCGGCCACACTAGGATGGTTGAGGTGTGGCTCACAGTGTCTCTCTTTGAGCCCAGCGGTCACAGGGTGGGAAGGCTCAAGTTTATTTTTATGAACTGACCAATGCTTGGGGTAGAAATGGTTGTGAGTTCTCAGCTGTGGGTCCCAGGAGTCTCTCAGTTGCATAGTTTGAAACCTACTTGATTGGGCTGGCTCTTGAAGCCCACATACCACACACACCCACACACCCTCATCTGGGCCAATGACCAGAACTGGACAGGGCAGCTGAGAAGCTGGGCTCCTTGCAACTCATGGTTGAGCTTTGCTTGTCTGTGCCTTCACTGAGCTTCTGGTCCCCTCCCCAGTCTGGTCACCCCTGCTCCCTGATTCCCCACTCACCCAGCCGGCTGCCCCCAGCTTCCGTGCACCTACCGGGCCATCTGCTGGGGCACACGTGGCTGGTGCTTGGTCTTAAAGAGCTCCTGGGATCTCTTGCAGAAGGGGCTGCTGGAGTGGATGTGCCGCAGTAGGAATGGAGGAGGCTTGCTTTTCCTTGACTTCGGGGAGATGACCACAGGGGTGTGCAGGTTAATGTCCCACTCCTTCTGGAGCTAAGAGAAACCAACAGAGAGGCATCATCAGAGAGACAGGAATTTATCCTCTTTTTAAAGAATCTACCTGCCAATGCAGGAGACGCAAGAGACACAGGTTCGATCCCTGGGTCAGAAAGATCCCCTGGAGGAGGGGAGGTTTACCCACTCCAGTATTCTTGCCTGGAAAATTCCAAGGACAGAAGATCCTGGTGGGCTATAGTCCATGGAGTCACAAAGAGTTGGACACGACTGAGTGGCTGAACACAGCCCAACACAACTACTGCCTGATTTGGGGTTGAGCAGAAAGGGGGAGGCCCAGGGAATCCCTCTAACTAGAGACCCTCTGGGACTTCAGTGTATCATATTTCCTAGAAATGCCTTGAATTGCAATTTGCTGGTTTAGTTCCTGTTTTCTCCTTTGTTGTGGAGAATCCGGACAAAGGGAAAAACAGCAAGTAAGAAACTAAAGGAAGTTAGAGCAGCTAGAACTGTGAAGACTCATAGGGTTCATGACATGGGTCAGGTTGTGTCTGGAATGCTCTCTGTATCTAGTCATTCAGCCTCTGCCCTGGCCCTGGGCAAGGGACTGGGGGAACCCTCACAGCCACCTAAAGAATTATATATATGGTCCCTTTCCTTCTCAACCTCAAAACCAATTTAGCAAGTCAAGACACCTACAGGAGGTGATCAAGACTAGTATAAGGAGACAGGAAACTGAGTTGGGAGATAGCTCCATGGCCAAGGTTCTTCCAACTGCCTTGACTCAACTTCCAATGCTGAATTCCTCAGGACACTGCTTCCCTCAGACTCTGACCATTGTTGCTCAGGACTCAGGGGGGTTACCTCTGGGCCCACCTTAGCAGATTCAGAGTCACTGCCAGCCATCAGCTAGCCTCCTGTGGACCATGTCAGAGCTCGATGCTTTTCTGACCTTGGCAGCAAGAGTCAGGAAACTGAAGGCAGTCCTTAGAGAATAAAAATAGGTCAAACCCAATAGAGTAAGACTCAGAATGACTTTGGACTCTCTCAACAGCAAAGCCAACACCTGGAAGGCAATGAACAGTGCCTTCAAAATTGAGAGAAAATGAATTCTGACCTAGACTTCTCTATACAAGCAAGCTGCCAACCACAGTTAAGGGTAGATATTAAGTGAAGACATTTTCAGACAACTGGGGTCTCAGTGATTCTACCTGTCAGGAACCCTTTGTCAAGAAGTGATTGGAGGAGGTGCTCCACTAAAACAAGGGAGACCCAGCATTGGAAGCAGGGGAGCTGTCCCCAGAGAGGAGTAAATGGAGTCCCCAGCATGAGGGTGAAGAAGACAGCGGTGACCAAGCCTGGAGAGCAACCAGGAGAGCAACCAGATCTGATAGAAGCTGGACAAGGAGACCCACGGGAGAAGGAGGATCTGAGCACAGAGCTGGACTGCAGGCTCTGGCTGCCTTCCCTGCAGAAGAGGCTCCCTTCTCTAGCTCTTTTCTTTTTTAAATTTATATATTTATTTTTGGCCACACCTTGGAGAATCCCATGGACAGAAGAGCCTGGTGGGCTACAGTCCACAGGGTCGCAAAGAGTCAGACACGACTGAGCCACTACACACACTTGTGGCACGTAGGACCTTAGCTTCTCTGCCAGGGATCGAACCTGTGCCCCCTGCATTGCAAGCACGGAGTCTTAACTGCTGGACTGCCAGGGAAGTCCCCTCCAGCTCTTTTTGAGGGTCCCTCAGATCCCCTGGAGAAGGGAAAGGCTACCGACTCCAGTATTCTGGCCTGGAGAATTCCATGGACTGTATAGTCCAATTCAGTCCATGGGGTCGCAAACAGTCGGACACAACTGAGCGACTTTCCCTTTCTTCCCTCTCTTGCTCTCCCCCCATTTATGGCGATTGGAAAACTTGTCTTCCTTCTACTCAGACTGCCCCCTGCCTTCCCCTCCTCCTGGTTCAGAGGCTTTAATCTGCTCTCTTATTTCCCATCTGCTCTCCTGCCCCCAGGTACACCTCCACAGCCCCATGGCTCCATCCTGGCCCTATTCCTGCTGGCTGTGCTGACCCCTGGGAAGGTTGCCAGGTGGGAGGCCCACCTTGGGGAATATAGTCGCCATGCTGCTCAGGCACTCTCGGTGCTTCTCCTCCAGGTCCTTCTGCTTGTCTGTCCACACCTGCAGCTGGAGTTTCTGCAGGTGGTCCACGTTTTCCAGGAAGAGGAAGAGGTTCTGGGCCTTGTAGGAAGCCCCAGCTTCTCGCACGACTTGTATATGGTTGATCACGTCTTGGCTGGGAAGGGAGGGAAGTGATTTAGTGGGTGAAGGGGCTGCCTCCCGGCCCCTAGCTCTGTGTTAACCAGGGAAGACTCTGTGTGTGAGAACTGGGGAAAACAGAGAGCAGAGGTGAGGTGTTGTCAGGTAAGGAGCCTTGGGCTGGGCTGGAAACAGGAAGAGGAAGTAAGGCAAATGGGGGAGCGTGGTAGGCGGGTGATGGACAGGGCAGTAGGACAACAGGAAGAGAGAGAACAGTGTTCTGTGCTCACCTCCCACACCTCAGGGTTGCCCAAGGCTCTGAGGTTGGGTGTCCTGTGCAAATCCCTCTCTCAGGGGCATCATGTCCCGGCCTGGGTGATTCTCCCCACCCCATGCCCCATGCTCCTTCTTTCTCGTTGGGTTTTGGCTCTGCCCACTCGTGTGTTGCCAATGGTTGCCAGGGGAGACTTACCGGAGGCTCTGGAAGTGTCTGTAGCAGATGTACTTGTGGCAGAGGCACCATAGCTTGAGCCCATTCAGCTCCATGGTGGTGGTGGTGAGCTCCAGCGCCTTACTGCGCAGATAGTGGGGCAACCCCAGAGTATCCTCCTCTGTCAGGAGCTGCAGATTCCTCCTCTGGGCCTTCACGTCTATATGGTATACCTTCTCCTTCAGAGTTCCTGGGGCTGTATGCAAAGGGGGCTGGGTCACCCTTCGCGGGGATGTACCTGTGACAGGAAAGGAGGCCGATTTCTTGGGCTTCATGGGAAGCCAGTGGGCCTGTGGTTTCTGGGTAAACTCGGCTGAACTCATGGACCTCTGGTTTCTGGGGGTGGGCTGCTGGGTCTTAGGGGACCTGGGCACACGTGGCCTCCTGCCTTGGCGAGCAGATTGGGCCCGGCTTGGGGGAGGTGCCAAAGACGCGTCCTCCAAGTCCCTCCAGCGACTGATGGGCACGAAGATCATCTCTGCGTCCTCTCTCGGCTTCTCCAGCTCTCTCCATGGGCCCTTCGGCTCCTGGTCCAGTCTCAGCTGCTGCTGCCTTGCCACCTCCTCTACCTCCCACTGCCGCAGCTTCTCCTCGTGCTCCCGCTCTAGCAGGGCCCACCTTTCCTGCCGCTGCAGCCACATCTCCTCCTCCTGCTGCCACTGCTGCCTCCGCCTCTCCCAGCTGAGCTCCTCTTCCCTGGCCTCTGCCTTGCTCTCCAAGGCTAACTTCTCCGACCTCTCCAGGGACAGCTGCTTCTGAACACTGGACTTCATCTGGAGTCCGTCCTTCTCCCAGGCCACTTCCTGGGAGCCCAGGTCTTTGGTTCTGTCACCTGGGCTTTCTGCTGACAGTCTTTCCCATTTCTTAGGAAACATGTGATCCATGGAGGATGGCAACGCAGGCTGAAGACTTTCAGCGTCCTTGCTCCTGTACACATCTGCAATCCTTGAATCCATGGTCATGGTGGAAAGAGGCTGATCTGGTGAAGGCATAGCACCACTGTCCCAGGCCATGGCCATGGGGCTTGGGGAATGTGGTGAAAACTGCTCCTCCTTCTTGGGCTCCTGTTGGGTTTCCTCCATGACTGTGTCTTTCTTTGGGAGGGCTTCTTTCTTGGCAGGGTCTGGGAACTCAACCAAGACCCTGACTAAGTCTTCTGCTTGACCTCCAGCAGACTGAGTCTTCTTCAGCTGGAACTCTAGGGCATGCTTTATCAGGAGCAGGTCATGGTACTTTCCCCCTAAAATTTCTATCTGCTTTAGTAGGGCATCTCTCTTACTCTCGAGGACCTGGAAGGACTTCTGGAAGTACAGCTTCTGGTTGCTGAGTTCTTTGGTCATCTCTATTTTCAGGTGCCTGTATTTGGCCTCCAGGCTCCTGTTCTCCTTGTGCTGGAGGATCAAGGCGTTATTGAGGTTCTCCACGACAGCAGACATGTACCTGATGGCCCTAACCTCCCCCTGGTTGAACATGGTGGAGTCCAGGAGCTCCTGTAACATGGACTTCACCTCGGAGACCTTTATGCAGGTAGTGTGCTTGTCCTGCAGCATCTGCTCTGGGCTCAGGGGCTGAGGGCAGGATATCGCTTTTTTTGGGCTCTGTTCCTGCCAGTCCTGCCAGAAGGTATGTTTGGACACTAGGAGAGGTAGAGAGAACAAACACAATAAGCTCCCGTGGATCCAAGGATTATACTGATTCTCCAGATCCTGCTTGGCCACATTCCCATCCAACCCTCTTAGGGCTTTGGTAATAAGGAGCTGGGGCATTATATGAGGCCAGGGGAGATACTGTCAGGAGAGGACTCTGCTGGGCTCAGAGCTTACCTGTCAGGGTCTGTCAGCTCCACAGCACCTGTAGGGTGGACCTACACCTACCAGAGGGTCTGAACCTATTTGATCCAGTTCAACTCAATTCAACACACTCCTGATCCTCCATATTTCCCTGGAGTAGAGTTATTTTTATCATGCTGTTCCCAGTACCTACTTTGTGCCCCTTTCCTTTGTCCTTCAATGAGGGTGGAGCAAAGGGAAATGAGAGACTCGATGCCTCCTTTGGTGGCTATGAGGGAGAGAGGTAACACCTTTTCCATCACCTCGATCCATTCATCCAGGGCTTCCTGTTCCTCCTCACTCTTCCTGTTCTTGACCTCATAGGTCAGGCTGTCACCTGAGAGAGAGTGGGACGTTCAGGCTGATAACAATCTGTCCTCTAGGGAGCCCCAAACAGCCCTAGCATGGGGGTAACCCCAGCAGGCTTTGAGGTTAAATTAGTTAAACCTCTTATTAGCTGTATGATGTTGGGCAAATCACTTATTGCCCTGAGCCTTAGTATCCTTGCCAAAAAAGGGTTGGGTATGGATTAAATGAAATAATACAAGTGAAATGATTAACATGAGACCTGCCATGTAGAAAATATGCATAGATATTAAATTGTATTGTTGTACTACAAGGCCAGGCATGTGTCTGCCTTGTTATTTTTCTACGCTCATTGCCTAGTCTAATTATTTATTCTATCTGGACAATCAAATGAATTAACTGAAGTCAACAGCTCTGCTTAGTTTCTGGAGGCAGCTGAAGAACCACTGAACTGAGCACTCCTCAGGAGCAGGGCAATGTGAGGAGGGTTACAGCATATGCTTATACCATCTTCCTCCAACACTGCAGCATCCACCACATCTCACACCAGACTGAGGTCTCTTGATGGGATAGTTCTGATCTTAAGAGGGGTAGCACCTGGTTCCAGGGCTGCGTGCAGCTGGTCCACACCCAAATGGCTATACCAGTTGCTTACAACTGGCATCCGTGCTCTTTGGCCTAGTATCCATTCAGTACTTTGCATATCACCCTTGAGTTCCTCTATGAAATAGCTAGTATGCTCCACCAAAAAAAGTATTAGAACTAATAAATTCAATAAAGTTGCAGGACCTAAAATCAACACAAAAAAGTCAGTTGCATTTCCACACACTAACAATTAATTATCTTAAAAAGCAATAAAGGAAACAATCCCATTTACAAAGCATCAAAACAATAAAATACATAGGAATAAATTTAATGGGGGTGTGTGAAAGATCTCTACAGTGAAAACCATAAGACATTAATAAAAAAAATGAAGAAAACACATATAAATGGAAAGATAACCCATGTTCATGGATCAAAAGAATTAATATTGTTAAAATGTCTATACTACCCAAGGTCATCTATATATTCAGTGCAATCTCTATCAAAATCCTGTAGCATTTTCCACTTAACGAGAACAATCTTAAAATTCATATGGAACCACAAAAGACCCCAAATAGCCAAAGCACCCTTGAGAAACAAAAACAAAGTTGGAGGCATCACACTACCTGATTTTAAGCTATATTACAAGGAAATCAGTCTTGAATATTCACTGGAAGGACTGATGCTGAAGCTGAAACTCCAATACTGTGGCCATCTGATTCAAAGAAATGACTCATTGGAAAAGACCCTGATGCTGGGAAAGACTGAAGGCAGGAGGAGAAGGGGACGACAGAGGATGAGATGGTGATGGCATCACCAACTCGATGGAGATGAGTTTGAGCAAGCTCTGGGAGTTGGTGATGGACAGGGAAGCCTGGTGTGCGGTAGTCCATGTGGTTACAAAGAGTCGGACATGGCTGAGTGACTGAACTGAACTGACAAAGCTATAGGAAACAAAACAGTGTGGCACTGACATAAAAACAGACACATAGACAAATGGGACAGAATCAAGAGCTCAAAAATAAATCCATGCATATACAGTCAGCTAATATTTGACAAGGGAACCAAGAACACTCAATGAAGAAAGGATAATCTCTTCAATAAGTGGTGCTGGTAAGCCTGTACATTCACATGCAAAAAAATTAAATTGGACTCCTGTCTTATGCCACTTACAAAAATTAACTTGAAAGAAATTAAACTTAAATATAAGCCCCCAAACCATAAAACTCCTAGAAGAAAACTTAGGGAAAAAACTTGATATTCATCTTGGCAATTATTATTATTTTTTTTGGATATGACATCAAAAGCAAGGCAACAAAAGCAAAAATAAATAAGTGGAACTACATCACACTACAAAAGTTTATGTACAGTAAAAGAAATGATCAACAAAGTGAAAAGGCTCAACCTACAGAATGGAAGAAAATATATACAAACCATATATCTAAAAAAGGGTTAATATCCAAAATATCTAAGAAACTCACACAACTCAAGAGCAAAACAAAACAAATAATCTGATTAGAAATGGACAAAGGCGACTTCCCTGGTAGTCCAGTGACTAAAAATCCACCCTGCAAAATGCGGGTTCAATCTCTGGTCAGGGAACTAAGATCCCACATGCCTCAGAACAACTAAGCCTGAAAGGCCCACCTATGGAGCCTGCATAACACAGCAAAATCCCTATGCAGTCAAATAAATAAACATTTAAACATTAAAAAATGGACAAAGGATATGAATAGATATTTTTGTAAAGAAGATAAACAAATAGCCAATGGGTATATGAAAAGGTGTTTAACATCACTAATCATCAGGGAAATGCAAATCAAAGTCACAATGAGATATTACCTCAGACCTGTTAGGATGGCGATTATGTAAAAGATACGAGATAACAAGTATTGGTGAGGACACGAAGAAAAGGGGCCCTTGTGCACTGTTTGTGGGAGTGTAACTTGGTATAACCATTTTGGAAAACAGTATGGAGGTTCCTCAAAAAATTTAAAATAGAATTACCATATAATCCAGCAATCCTACTTCTGGGTATATAACCATAGGAAACAAAATCACTGTCTCCAAGAGATATCTGCATGCCCATGTTCAGTGAAGCCCATGTTACAAGAGTCAAGGCATGGAAACAACCTAAGTGTCAGTCAATGGATGAACGGATAATGAAAATGTGGTATATGTAATGAAATACAGATAGTCCCCAACTTATGACTTTTTGACTTTACAATGTGAAAGTAACATGCATTCAGTAGAAATCTTTGAATTTTTATCTTTTCCATGCTATCCACATATGGTATGATACTCTCATGATGCTGGCACTAACAGCAAACTGCAGCTCTAAGTAGCCACACAATCACAGGAGTAAACAACAAATACATTTACAAACATCTCTATGCATACAGTCATCCTGTTTTTCACTTTCAGTATCGTCTTCAATAAATTATGTGAAATATTCAACACTTTATCATAAAATAGGCTTTGTGTTAGGTGATAAGCTAATGGAAGTATTCTGAATAAGGTAGGCTAGGCTAACCTGTTTGGTAGGTTAAAGTGAAAGTGAAAGTGCTAGTCACTCTTGTGTCCAACTCTTTGGGACTCCGTGGACTGTAGCCTACCAGGCTGCTCTGTCCATGGAATTCTCCAGGCAAGAATGCTGGAGTGGGTAGCTATTCCCTTCTCCAGGGGATCTTCCCGACCCAGGGATGGAACCCAGGTCTCCTGTGTTGCAGGCAGATTCTTTACCATCTGAGCCACTAGGGAAGGTTAGGTGTATTAAAGTACATTTTTGATTTATGGTATTATAACTTACGATAGTGTCATTGGGATGTACACCCATCATAAGCTAAGGAAGGTCTATATTATTAAGTCACAACAAAGAAGGAAATCCTGCCACTTGTGACAATATGAATGGACCTTGAGGGTATTACACTAAGTGAAATAAATCAGACAGGGAAATGGAAATCAAAAAATGCTGAACTGACAGAGAGTAAATTGGTAGTTATCAGAGGCTAAGAAGTGAGAGAAATGGGGAGATGTTGGTTAAAGGTACAAACTTTCAATTATAAGATGAATGAGTTCTGGGGATCTAATATACAGCATGGTGACTACAGTTAACACTGTATTGTATACAGGCACATCTTGTTTTATTGCTCTTTGCAAATGTTGCATTTTTTAAAAACTGAAGGTTTGTGGAAACCCTGCATGGTCAGATGATGGTTAGCATTTTTTAGCAATAAAGTATTTTCAATTAAGGTATGTACATTGTTTTCTTAGATACAATGCTATTGTACACTTAATAGACTACAGTATAATAAAAACATAACTTTTATATGCACTAGGAAACTAAAAAATTCTTATGATTCATTTTATTGTGATAGTTACTTTATTGTGGTGGTCTGGAACTAAACCTGCAATGTCCAATATCTGAAATTTGCTAAGAGAGAGGATCTCAAATGTTCTTACCATACACACAAAAAAAGGGTAGCTGTGAGGTGATGTGTTATTGTGATAATCATTTCACTGCATACATATACATATATGTATAAAATAATCACATGTACACTTTACATTTATACAATGTTGTTTGTCAATTATATCTCAATAAAGCTGGAAAAAGAAAACAGTGTGAGTTTGCATTTAGTTTCTGTCTTGCTAAAAAATGAGATGTAATAATGAACCCATGACTTAGGCTTCATCACATAGGCATCTAATGTCACAATCTGTTATCTTTTGGACAATAACACATTTGCCTCTCTAGGGAGTAGAGGTGATGTGCTATGTCATGAGTGGGAGACATTCTCACTGGAGAGGCACTGTGATGTGTCCTTTGCGCCTTCTGCACCCACCACCCTGCCCTTCCCTCCCAGCAAAGGCTGACCTAGGA
Source organism: Cervus elaphus (assembly GCF_910594005.1). Lineage (NCBI taxonomy): Eukaryota > Metazoa > Chordata > Mammalia > Artiodactyla > Cervidae > Cervus > Cervus elaphus. The sequence continues at coordinate 29,967,131 of NC_057817.1, read as the reverse complement.
TGGGGAAAGGAGGAGGTTGAGTGAGCTGGAACCAGAGTCACTAGGGGAAGGAACCACCCTTAGGACTGCACCCAGCCTGCAAACTCACCCCAGTCACCTAGCCAGTGAAGAATTTCATACAAGTGCTTCTCTTTAGTCTTAGCATCTTTGGAGAAGGAGGAAATTTTCTCCAGCAAGATGAATCTGTTCTTGCCCTTTTGCTCTGGCTGGGGAGGTTTCGCCTTTTTTTTTAAATCATATCCTAATTCTTCCTGGAAGCGGTTGATGACACAGTTGACATTGTCCAAGATTTCTGAGAGCTGGGAAGAAATATTCTACACGGGAAGCAGCAGATTGTAGTGTTTAGGAATGTAAACTCTGGCACCAGATGCCATGTCCTAGTCATGTGACCTTAGACAAGGCGGTTAACCTCTCGGGGCCTCAGTTTTCTTACTTGTAAAGTGGCGATCATTATAATAACTATGTCACAGAGTTTTACTAAAGATTAAATGAGCCAGTATTTGTAAAGCACTTAGGTCAGCACCTGGCACATAAAGTAAGTGTTAGCTTTAATTACTCTCATTTCAATTATTAAGACCAGGTCAGAGAGAGAATACTAAAAATCCACAGTGAACATTTCTTCAGAATTTCAGAATTTGCCAGGGACTTCTGGACATCTCTTCTCACAAGGATCCAGAGGCAACAGACTAGAAAAATGAGGCCCCAAGAAACCCAAGGATCAGAAAAGTGAAAGTGAAAGTCGGTCAGTTGTGTCTGATTCTTCGCAACCCCATGGACTATATACAGTTCATGGAATTCTCCAGGCAAGAATACTGGAGTGGGTAGCCTTTCCCTTCTCCAGGGGCTCTTCCCCACCCAAGGATCGAACCTGGGTCTCCTACATTGCAGGCAGATTCTTTACCAACTGAGCCACAAGGGAAGCAAGGATCAGAGGTTCCCATTAAAAAATGCACTAGATGCTCGTGTGCAGGATGATTAGAATCTTTGGCTATTTCCCTGTGAGTTTCTAGGACTCAACTTGGGGAAATTCTGATAGGTTGCCAAGAACAGACCTAAAATCATGAACTCTGGGCCCCCTCTGCCCTGGTAGGGCCCACCACCATGGTCTCAGGGCCATCCTAGGGCTTCCCTTGGGCTGTCCTCTTCCTGGACCCATCGCTAGCCTAAGGGGGCATGGTTTGATTCCAGCTCACCCTCCAGAGGCCAATCTAGGAGGTGAATATTTTGCACTAAGCTATCCATAAACCCAGCTTGCTGAGGATCCTAGGACCCACAAGGGCCCAGAGCTGGAATCTTGCCCAAATCTAGCATTAGTCCCTGGCATCCCCATCAGATCCCAACAGAAAGGTGGCATTTTCATCTCAGGGGTTACCTCCTGAGCTCGAGTTAACTGGGCAGCCTCAATCCTTGAGATGATGGCTTTCACTGACGCAGGGGTCACCAACTGTGGGGGTTTATCTTTCTCCATCTTGGATCACTCTTGTCAGTCGCAAAGACGTCCTGTGTCTCTGGTGCAGGGGCCTGAACACACAGTGTTGGCTGCTTGGGGGTTAAGGAGTCCAGAGCAGCTCCTGACCTCTCTTCTAGTTGCAGCTCCCTGTAACTGCCAGGTGACAGGTTCCAACTGACCTTCTTTCTTCCAATGACATCATCAGGTTGACTGGAAGAATGACCCCCTGTCATCTATCTGCTTGATTATCTAGCTTTTTATCCATATCCATCACCTAATATGTATTAGCTTGGCCTACTGCTTTTTAAAAAATCATTAAATGTTATGCTCCCAAACTAATATTAATGGCTAAAAGTAGAAAAAAAATTAGAAAAAGTTATTTTCCCGAAGAGGTTTTTTAAAAAAATTACAACCAACCAATAACTAATGGGAATACATTTCAGTTTACACCAAGAGTCAGGGCTTAATCAATACTTTCACTGAAGATAATCATCATTACCAGAGGACTTTTTAAAACAAATGATTAAAATGGACACTGTTTCATGCCCAGGACTAGAACTTTGCCTGGTATAAAATAGGCACTTAATAAACATTTGTCAAATTAATGAATATGTAAGAAAAATATATATATGTGCAAATTACTCTTCCATGCTACTGAAACATTTAACAAATAAGGAATAAAACATTGTAAATTCAGTTCTCAGCAGTGCCATAGCCACTTAAAAACATGTCACCTGACACCCACCTGTTTTTTACATACTATCATTCCCTCACTATGGGCTTCTCTGATGGCTCAAGCTTATTCAAAGTTAATTCTTTCAATGTCTCATTCATGCAATGAACACTTATTGGTAACATTTAATGTTTCAGGCATGGAGCTAGATGCTAGAAATACAGAAGAGTGAGACCTAGTTCTGCCTTTGAGGTACTCACATCCTGCTTTATGGATTCCTATCTATACATCTGGCACTGGATTCCTTTAATCCCTTGTGATTTCAGAACATGTTATAGTTTACAAGTAACTTATTCATCCTTACAAACATGTTTGAAAGCTAGTTGAGGCTCAGAGTTATGAGATTTATCTAAAGTTACAGAGCTGGCCAGTACAAAATCAGGACCTCAACCTGCTTTTCTGATTCCCCGTCTGGGGTCCTTTCCTCTTTTTTCATTTCTCTCCCTCTCTACTTTTTCTTTCTTTTAAAGATGATCATACTGAGAATTAAATCACAAATAGATGATCTAAATAAGCTAATTAAAAGATAGATTATAAGGTTCAATTAAGAAAAACCCAAGACTCAAACTATGTTCTGTCTACAAGAAACACGCTTTAAATAAAAAGACACACATAGGTTAAAAGATGGAAAGAAATAAACTATGCCAATACTAGTCAAAAGAAAGTGACTACATCAATTTCAGATTTTATTTTATTTTTTACTTTTTGGCCATATGGCATGGCATGTGGGATCTTATTTCCCTGACCAGGGATTAAACTAGCACCTGCTACATTGGAAACTTGGAGTCTTAACCACTGGACCGCCAGGGAAGTCTCAATTTCATTTTAGAACAAGAAAGATTAGCAAAGTTAAAAAGGGAGGTGTCTTTTTTAAATCCATAAACTCCATGGTAGAGGTGTCAACTAACAAAAGTGATGTAATCCTATATATATTTGAACCTAATAACAGCTTTGATATACATGAAGCAAAAAACTTACATAAGTGAAAGGAGAAATGGATAAATCCACAATTTCTGTTAGAGACTTCAACGCTTCTTTTTCAGGAACTGGAAAAAGTAGAAAAAAATAAGCAAGGATATAGAGGTTTTCAAAAATACTATCAACCAACTTGACTCAGTTGACATTTATAGAACACACCACCCAACAACAGCAGGATGCTTTATTTCCAAACGCATATGGAATAATAATCCGGACCATAAAACAAGTACCAATAAGCTTAGGATTAGAATCATACAAAATCTGTTCTCAGATCACAATGGAATTAAACAGTAAGCCAATAATTAAGAGATATCTGGGAAAATTCCCAAATGTTTACAAATTAAACAACATACTTCTATACAACTCATGAATCAAAGAAGAAATGACAAGGAGAATTATGAAATATTTTGAACTGAGTGAAAATGAAAACTTGACATATTAAAATTTGTAGGATGCTGCTAAAGCAGTGCTTAGAGTAAGAAACTAGATAAGTAATTACAGAGAAACTGAAGCAGAAGGGAATCATATGGATAAGAGTAAATAAATAAAACAAAACAAACAAATATAGAGAAAATCAATGCAATCACCCAAATATGGTTCTTTGAAAAGATTAATAAATTGATAAAGCTCTATCCAGCTTTTACCAGGGGAGAAAAAAGACATATTTACCAACATGAGGAATATAAAGGGGACATCACTACAGACTCTAAAGTGGGAAATAATGAGAGTATTATGAAAAAACTTTATGCCAATAAACTTGATAAATTAGATGAAATAGACAAATTCCTTGAAGGCTACAACCTATTAAAGCTCAATAAGAAAGCAAAACCCTGAAAAACCCTATATCTACTAAAGAAATTGTAATTAAAAACCTTTCCCTTAAGGAAGACTCCAGCCCCAGATAACTTCATTGGTAAATTTTGCCAAAGATTTAAGGAAAACATAATACAATTCTATATATACTCTTTGAGAAAGTTGAACAGTTATGGAATACTTCTCAAATCATTTTATGCAGTTAGCATTATCTTGCTACAAAAACAAGACAGAATATTATAAAAGCACAGACCTGATATAGACATAAAAGAAAATAAAATAGAAGCCCTTGACAGGAAAAAAATTATTTGCAAACCATGTATTTGGTAAAGACTTGTATCCAGAATATATAAAGAACCACTATTACTCAATTATAAAAAGGAAAACAATCCAGTTGTTAAATGGGTAGAAGATGTGAATAGACACATTACTGAAGATATTCAGGGGCTTCCCTGGTGGTCCAGTGGTTAAGAATTCACCTGCCAATGCAGAGGATAACATTTGATCCCTGGTCTAGGAAGATCCCTCAGGCCAAGGGGTTACTAAGCCTGTGTGCCACAACTACTGAGCCTGTGCTCCAGAGCCCAGGGACCACAACTACTGAAGTTCACACAAAGAGAAGCCATCCCCAATGAGAACTGCACCACAACAGAGTAGTCCCCGCTTGTTGCAACTAGAGTAAGGCTGCATGTAGCACAAGACCCAGCACAGCCAAAAATAAAGAAATAAATAAATCTTAAAAAAAAAGGTTCTCAAAAGGTAAATAAGCAATAAAAAGATTCTCAACATCATTAGTCATTAGGGAAATACACAATTTGTTAACCCCAATAAAAACTGAGCACACTAACTGTTGAGGAGGATGTTGGAATGTGAAACCCTCATTTATTACTGGTGAGGATGTAAAATGGTATGTCCACTTTAGAAAGCTATTTGGCAGTTTTTAAAAAAAAATTTAAATATCTATTCCATACAATTCAGCAAGCCCATTCCTAAGTATTCACCCAAGAGAAATTAAAACATATTCATACAAAGACCTATACACAAATATTCATAAACAGCTCTATTTGTTATAGCTCAAAACTATAAGCAACCTAAATTTCCATCAACTGGTAAGTGGATAAACAATGAAACATACCACTTCATATTTTTAAAAAGGAATGAACTACTGATACATGCAACAACATGTATAACCTCAAAAGCTTTATACCAAGTGAAAGAAGGTAGACACAAACTACTACAAGCTATATAATTCCACTTATATGAAATTCTAGAAATGCAAAACTATTGTGACAGAAAGGAGGGTAGTTGATGCCAGGAGCCAGATGAGGGCGATGCAAATGACTGCAAAATGGAACAAAGAAGGTCTCTGAGGGAAGGAACTGTTTTATGTCATGATTAATTCACTGCACCCTACACTTCAAATTGGTGAATTTTATTATGGGTAAACTATATGTCAATAAAGCTGATTTTAAAAAAATTATTTATTTATTTGGCTGTACTGGGTCTAAGTTGCTGTGTGTGGGCTCTAGTTCCCTAATAACTAGGGATCAAACCCAGGCCCCTTGCGTTGGGAGTGCAGAGTCTTAGCCATTGGACCACAAGGGAAATCCCAAAGCGGACTTTTATATATATTTTTTAACTTTAAAAGTCATTTATTTTTGACTGCTCTGGGTCTTTGTTGCCACGCACAGCCTTTTTCTAGTTGTGGTGCATGGGCTTCTCATTGCAATGGCTTCTCTTGTCTCGGAGCCTGGGCTGTACAGGGTGTAGGCTCAATAAGGGCTTCAGAGACGTCCCCCAAATTGATTTTTAAAAATGTAATGTTTTATTGGAGAAAGAAATGGCAACCCACTCCAGTATTCTTGCCTGGAAAAGTCCATGGACAGAGGAGCCTGGTGGACTGAAGTCCATGGGATTACATGACTGAGCATGTGTGCATGAGGGTGGAGGGAGATGGGTTGGTAGCAATAAAGTGGTAGAACTAAAAAAAAATAATAATAATAAAAAATAAAAATAAAAATGTAACATTCTATAATGTTCAAGGCTGTGGAGGGATTGCGTGCAGACAGCACAAAGGATTGGAAGTTAGTCAGGAGGGAATAAGGAAAGAACTCTCTTTTCTCAGGTGGCAAGTGTCCCCTATTTCATCCCCATTATCAGCGGGGCTGGGACACGCCCTCCTCCAAGCCCCTCTCCCATGCAGGCCAATAGCAGAACCTTCACCACAGTTCAAGGGTCACACTAGTTGATCACCAGCTCAAAAGAGACGTTTGCAAACCTTTAAAAAAGCAGCTGGGGGCTTCCCTAGTGGCTCAGTGGTTAAGAATCCGCCTTGCCAATGCAGGAGACACCAGTTCGATCCCTGATCCGGGAAGATCCTACATGCCCAGGAGCAACCAAGCCCATGAACCACAACTACTGAGCTTGTGCTCTAGAGCCTGGGAGCCGCAACTATTGAAGCCCACATGCCCTAGAGCCCTTACTCTGCAACAAGAGAAGCCACTGCGATGAGAAGCCTGTGCATCACAACTAGAGAGCAGTTCCCGTTTGCCACAACTAGAGAAGAGCCTGCACAGCAATGAAGACTCAGAACAGTCAAAATAAATAAAAATAAATAAATAAAATTATTAAAAAAAACCCAGCTGACCCCCTTCTGCAAGAAAAGCCTTTTGTAGAACAGACAGACACAAGCAATGTCTTATTAGAACACATTTGTAAGTTCAACTTCATATCTCTGTGTTATAAAATCATTCAATGTCAACAAGCCTGTTTTGACAAACCCAAAAATTTGAAATGTAGGACATCTGAGTGTTCATATTTTTAAACTACTGTTTTACAAATAGTTAAAAGATATTTAAAGTTTCTGGGTAAAAATGGTAGATTGAACACATGTATCTAATTTTGCTCTACTAAAAATACACTAAAACTATAGCAAAGGGTTTTGTTTTTTTAGGGCATAAATGCACAAAGACAGGAAAACAGGAAAGGAGACAACAGTGAAATACTTTAGGAAGCTAGATGAGTGGTTTCTGACAGAACAGAAAAGGATGAATCCTAGGACTGTAGTGTGGCAGCCATATGGCAAATGGAATGGGTTGTGCCAGACTACTGACCACCCCGAGAAGGCAGGCCTAAAGATGGGACTCCAGAGGTTCCCCGCAGTGAAGTTCTTGGAGACAAGTTCACTCAAGTACCTGAGCCCACAGAGCACAATTGCTTCTACCTGGGATTTTGGTAACCCATCCTTAATGTGAGCAGGCAACAAAGGATTATAAGAGCAAAGAATATATATGAAAGAAACCAAAATCACAGAAATTTAGAGAAAACAATTATGTGAAAGAAGAAAAATTAAACAAAAGGATCATTAATAGTGTCAGAGCTGTGTGCATGTGCTCAGTGGCGTCTGACTCTTTGAGACCTCATGGACTGTAGGCCACTGGGCTCCTCTGTCCATGGGATTTCCCAGGCAAGAACATTGGAGTGGGTTGCCATTTCCTTTTCCATCTGAATTATAGGAGTTGCAAAAAAAGAAATGAGAGAAAATGGAAGGGAAGAAATCACAAATGGGATGATTCAAGATTATTTCCCAGGGGACTTCTTGGTGGTCCATGGCTAAGATTCCATACTCCCAATGCAGAGGGCCTGGGTTTGATACCTGGTTAGGGAACTAGATCCCACATGCCACATCTAAGAGTCAGCATGCCACAACTAAAGATCCCTTGTGCTGCAACTAAGACCTAGTGCAGTCAAATATATAAATAAATATAAAATTTTAAGAAAGATTATTTCCCAGAAGTCATTGAGTGCCCAGCACTACAAATAGCCTCTCCCGGACAAATCTGTCATTTCAGAAAACTGAAGACAAGAAGAGGTTCAGAGGGAGGGGGAAAGTCTCTTATGAAGGATAAGGAGTTAAAAGACTTCAGATATCTCAAGAGCAGTGATGGAAGCTAGAAAGTAATACCACAATGCCATCAAAATTTCAAAGAAATTCAGGTCCAGCCAAACAATAGAGCAAGTGTCAGAATAGAATAATGGTAATGTCAAATGTGCAGTTTCCAAATAACTTACCTTCTCCTTTCTGAGGAAGCTTCTAGAAGATGGTCTCCTCAAGAGGGAATAAGTTAAAAAAGAGAAAGATATAGAAAATGGCAAATAAAAGACCTAACAAAGGAGAGAGGCAAAGAAAATGCCTACAGGGATGAGAAAGGAGATGCTAGGTGCAGCAAGGGGGTGGGAAGATAAACATATTGGAGCAGGTCAGAAGGCTCCAGATGTCATCAAGAAGATGAAATTGATAGGATATCTCCTGTATCTACACATTCTGAGAAGAGATTTAGGCAACTGTGGGAAGATTCTGAGGCAGATTTTGTGATAAACACATAGAAAACTAAACAAGTGAAAAAAAACAGATAATTACTAATTCCAGGAAACATATAAAGTGCAGGAAAGGAAGAGTAATCAAAGTTTTCACAAGGCTCAATTGTGAATAGCATATGTAGTCACAGAATCATAAGAACTGAAAATTGAACTAACAAAAATCATCAAATTTAGTTTGGCAGATAGGAGATAAGAAGAAGGTATGAGCAGTGGGGAGAGAGGAAGGGGACCGAGTTAAATCCTCGATCCTGCCCCTATTATTTGTGGGGCCTTCGACAAGATTACAGATGGAGAATCACACACTACATATATTAATGTTATAAACTAAGGCAACACACTGTTAAAGAAAACACCTTCTAAACTCCTAACTTAACAAATATACTTTCCTAAGGACCTACCTAAAAGGCCAGGCTCTAAATTACAATTTTGGGAATCCTGAGTTCTACAGTAGAAAATAACAGCCCCTAGCCTCTGACTCTTGCCTGACCCCCTTCCTTTCTGCCCTTGCCCCTGCTCTGCAATGAGAGAGCCTCACAGAAGGTCCTGCGGACATCCCAGCTTGTGCTCATTCCTCTTGCTTGAATAGCTGCTCCCTGACTACCCCTCAGTCCTAGGAATGCCCATATTATCAGCATGGTCTCCCTGGGGAGGAAAGACCCAAGTAAGGAGCTGGTGCAGGCCCAGGAAGCAAGCTGGGCAGAGAGTCCCAGGGTCCCAGATATTCAGAGTATCATCTATTAGAGGGTAAATGGTAATCCAAGCCTATACCCCAACCAGTAACGCTGAAGAAGCTGAAGTTGAATGGTTCTATGAAGACCTACAAGACCTTTTAGAACTGACACCCAAAAAAGATGTCCTTTTCATTATAGGGGAGTGGAATGCAAAAGTAGGAAGTCAGGAAACACCTGGAGTAACAGGCAAATTTGGCCTTGGAGTACAGAATGAAGCAGGGCAAAGGCTAATAGAGTTTTGCCAAGAGAATGCAATGGTCATAGCAAACACCCTCTTCCAACAACAGAAGAGAAGACTCTACACATGGACATCACCAAATGGTCAACACCTAAATCAGATTGATTATATTCTTTGCAGCCAAAGATGAAGAAGCTCTATACAGTCAGCAAAAACAAGACCAGGAGCTGACTGTGGCTCAGATCATGAACTCCTTATTGCCAAATTCAGACTGAAGAAAGTAGGGAAAACCACTAGACCATTCAGGTATGACCTAAATCAAGTCCCCTATGATTATATAGTGGAAGTGAGAAATAGATTTAAGGGACTAGATCTTATAGACAGAGTGCCTGACGAACTATGGACAGAGGTTCGTGACATTGTACAGGAAACAGGGATTAAGACAATCCCCATGGAAAAGAAATGCAAAAAAGCAAAATGACTGTCTGAGGAGGCCTTACAAATAGCTGTGAAAAGAAGAGAAGTGAAAAGCAAAGGAGAAAAGGAAAGATATTCCCATCTGAATGCAGAATTCCAAAGAATAGCAAGGAGAGATAAGAAAGCCTTCCTCAGTGATCAGGGCAAAGAAATAGAGGCAAACAATAGAATGGGAAAGACTAGAGATCACTTCAAGAAAATTAGAGATACCAAGGGAATATTCATGCAAAGATGGGCTTAATAAAGGACAATAATGGTATGGACCTAACAGAAGCAGAAGATATTAAGAAGAGGTGGCAAGAATACACAGAAGAACTGTACAAAAACGATCTTCACGACCCAGATAATCACGATGGTGTGATCACTCAACTAGAGCCAGACATCCTGGAATGTGAAGTCAGGTGGGCCTTAGAAAGCATCACTATGAACAAAGCTAGTGGAGGTGATGGAATTCCAGTTGAGCTATTTCAAATCCTGAAAGATGATGCTGTGAAAGTGCTGCACTCAATATGCCAGCAAATTTGGAAAACTCAGCAGTGGCCACAGGACTGGAAAAGGTCAGTTTTCATTCTAATCCCAAAGAAAGGCAATCCCCCAAAATGCTCAAACTACCACACAATTGCACTCATCTCATTCACAGTCTAGTAAAGTAATGCTCAAAATTCTCCAAGCCAGGCTTCAGCAATATGTGAACCATGAACTTCCAGATGTTCAAACTGGTTTTAGAATAGGCAGAAGAACCAGAGATCAAATTGCCAACATCTGCTGGATCATCCAAAAAGCAAGAGAGTTCCAGAAAAACATCTATTTCTGCTTTATTGACTATGCCAAAACCTTTGACTGTGATCACAATAAGCTGTGGAAAATTCTGAAGGAAATGGGAATACCAGACCATCTGACCTGTCTCTTGAGAAACCTGAATGCAGGTCAGGAAGCAACAGTTAGAACTGGACATGGAACAACAGACTGGTTCCAAATAGGAAAAGGAGTACATCAAGGCTGTATATTGTCACCCTGCTTATTTAACTTATATGCAGAGTATATCATGAGAAACGCTGGGCTGGAAGAAGCACAAGCTGGAATCAAGATTGCCAGGAGAAATATCAATAACCTCAGATATGCAGATGCACCACCCTTATGGCAGAAAGTGAAGAGGAACTAAAAAGCCTCTTGATGAAAGTGAAGGAGGAGAGTGAAATAGTTGACTTAAAGCTCAGTATAAAGAAAACTAAGATCATGGCATCTGGTCCCATCACTTCATGGGAAATAGATGGGGAGACAGTAGAAACAGTGTCAGACTTTATTTTGGGGGGCTCCAAAATCACTGCAGATGGTGATTGCAGCCATGAAATTAAAAGACACTTACTCCTTGGAAGGAAAGTTATGACCAACCTGGACAGCCTATTTAAAAGCAGAGACATTACTTTACCAACAAACGTCGGTCTAGTCAAGGCCATGGTTTTTCCAGTTGTCATGCATGGATGTGAGAGTTGGACAGTGAAGAAAGCTGAGCGCCGAAGAGTTGATGCTTTTGAACTGTGGTGTTGGAGAACACTCTTGAGAGTCCCTTGGATTGCAAGGAGATCCAACCAGTCTATCCTAAAGGGGATTAGTCCTGGGTGTTCATTGGATGCTGAAGCTGAAACTCCAATACTTTGGCCACCTCATGCGAAGACTTGACTCATTGGAAAAGACCCTGATGCTGGGAAGGATTGGGGGCAGGAGATGACAGAGGATGAGATGGCTGGATGGCATCACCGACTCAATGGACATGGGTTTGAGTAAACTCCGGGAGATGGTGATGGACAGGGAGGCCTGGCGTGCTGCGATTCATGGGGTTGCAAAGAGTCGGACACAACTGAGCGACTGAACTAAACTGAAGTGGGCTTTGGGTCTGGAGGAGGGCATGGCAACTCACTCCTGTATTCTTGCCTGGAGAATCACTTGGACAGAGGAGCCTGGCAGGCTACAGTCCATAGTGTTGCACAGAATCAGACACCACTGAAGCAACTTAGCACACAAGAACAGGCTTTGGGTAGGCACATCCCCTTGGATGCCTCACCCTGAGGGGATAATACAGCTGGAGGAGGGTCAGAGGTATGAAGATAAATGCCAGAAGAAACAGTCTAAAAGAGCTGAATATGGCTGCTTCCCAGAAGGTAGAGATGATGGAAGAAAGGCTCTGCTGTGTCTATGTATTCTTAAAAATTATCTCATTAAAAAAAAACTGTACAAATAAAATATGATTGATAAAAGTTTATGGAGCCCCTGAACCATTCTGCTATGCCTAGAGGTCTCAATAATAATATTTGAAAGCAACAGGACTAGGCCCTCATTTGAGGCCATCTAGTATTACAATGGGAGAAGGAAATGGCAACCCACTCCAGTATTCTTGCCTGGAGAACCCCAGGGACAGAGGAGCCTGGTGGGCTGCTGTCTATGGGATTGCACAGAGTTGGACACGACTGAAGCGACTTAGCAGCAGCAGCAGCAGTATTACAATAACACACTGAGCGACTTCACTTTCACTTTTCACTTTCACGCATTGGAGAAAGAAATGGCAACCCACTCCAGTGTTCTTGCCTGGAGAATCCCAGAGATAGGGGAGCCTGGTGGGTTCCCATCTATGGGGTCCACAGAGTCGGACACGACTGAAGTGACTTAGCAGCAGCAGCAGCAGTATTACAATGAAAACCACATGGTTTGCGAATTCCCTGGTGGTCCCGTGGTTAGGGGTCGTCCCTTCCACTACAGCAGGCAGAGATTCCAACCCTGGCTCAGGAACTAAGATCCCCACAAGCTGTATGCTGCCAAAAAAACAGTCCCAAACCAACTCCCTCCAAATGAAGTTTCTCTCTGCAGTGGCCTTAAGAATGACTCACTCCTCCTTTCCTCCTGTTTGCCACCTTTAGAACTTCTACTTCCCATTGGTTGTTTTCCTATCTCTCACCTGCTAAGGCTCCCATCTTCCAGCAATCGGACCCAGGTGAGAGTTCTTTGTATCTTCAAGATCTAGCACAGTACCAAGCACAGAGCACAGGCTCAGCTAAGTGTGGATAAATAAAAAAGGAAATATCTTTACCTGGGCTTTGGAGGGAAGGTGTTCCACCTTTCTGCACCCGAATGCCTGGAGCTCTGGAAGTTACTAGCCCTGAGACGTTTAACAGTCATTACATAGCTTTAGGTTATAATTCCTTTATCTGTTCAACGAAATATCTATCTCACATCTTTATTCCTAAAATGAATTGGGGCCCCTCACCTCACTATGGCAGGAGCCAATCTCAAATGAAGCAACACTGGAGTCACGTGAGAAGCACGTGTACAACGCACGAGGGCAGGAATTTCCGGAGATCTGTTCACTTTTATTCTTTCCACTGCTATTTGCCCAGTGCCTGCACACTTCCCGGCACATTAACAGGTGCTCAAAATAAATAGCTGTTGAATGAGTGAATTAAAGTGCTAAAAATAACTATGCACTGAACCAAAAAACGCCTTGCGAAGTGCAAAGATACCCCTGTATTCGGAATGAATACTTGGGTCCGGCCTCTGGTTCTGGGAGCAAGCGCACGAGTCGCTCCGTGCGCTCGGACAGCCCAGCGCGAAGGCCGAGAAGCGGAGGGCGGAGGTCGAAAGCCTGCCGGCAGGGCGGGAAAGCAAGGGAGTAGCGGGCGTGAGCTCAGGGGTCAAGCTCCACGTTCAGGCCGCGGGCTGCAGCCCTGCGTCGGCCCTCGTGCAGTCAGAACCCGGAGGAGGCGTGCCCCGCCCCCAGTGGGCGGACCCCGGACCCGGCGGCGTGGGGGCGGAGCCTGGCTTTCCGCGCCGGGGGCGGGGCCGGACCCGGGCTCTCCGGGCCGGTGGAGGACCCGGCTGGTCGGTAGAGCGACCGGAGCCCCGGCCACCAAGGGGTGCGACCCCCCACTGGCCCCGCCTTCCCGGCTGCGGTCGGCCAATCAGAGCGGCTTTTACTGGCGGGTGGGCCGAGCCGGCCCAGCTGCTCCGAGGCTCTGGCATGGTAACGTCCCCGCGCGGGGGTGGCGGGGCCCGGGGCGGTCCCACAGCGCCCCCGGCGGCCCGGGCCGGGGCCGGGGGGGCAGGGAGGCCGCTAGGGGTACCCGGGACCCCGGGGCAGAGCGAGGGGAATGAGGGGTTAGGGAGAGGAGCCCAGGAGGGGGGAGGGGGGATTTGGGTGGGAAGGGGCGGGGGAGGCCATGATGGAGGACGGCGAGGGGGTGGGGGTGTTGAGGTGAACTGGAGTTGCGGGACTGGGTGAGGAAGGGGAAAGGATGGAGTGAAGGGTGAGTTTGTGGAGAAAGGTCGGGAAAGAACAGAAGGGCGAGAGACGTGGGAACCGTGGGTCTAGGGGGAAGCGGGGGGGCCACAGTTTCCCCTCCTGGGATGTTTGGCGTGCGACAGGGCCCTTCCTCAGACTCACTGCTTGCTCCCTTTGGAAGCCCCGGATGCCCCCTAAGACCTCTTGAGACTCCTTCCTTCGTTTCCCCGCATAGTCTGCTGATGTGAGGAGGGGGTATTGTTTCCTGAGGAAAGAGACGTTTCTGACCCCCACCCAGTGCTGGGTAGTCCAAAAAACGGGGAGAGCAGAAGCCCCTTTGTCCCAACCCTGGCTCTGCCGCCAAGACAGTCTGTAACAACTCTGTGTGACCTTGGGCAAGTCACTCACTACCTTTCTTTGGGCCTAAGATTTCCCATCGATTAAAAAAAATAAATAAAAGGAAGATGCATAAGAAGGATATCCCAGATCTCTTTCTGCTCTTAAAATGGGGAGGCGCTTGAGGAGAGAGTTCAGGAGAACGGGTTCTAGGACGTGGGGAAGCAAAGAAAGTCGGATGAAGATGGAGGCTAGGCCTTCAGCTGGGGCTGCAGAAAATCCCCAGGGATGTGAGGGGAGGGTCGGCACAAAGCGAAGCTGGGGCAGGCTAGCCAGCGCCTCTGGATTCCTGTTGGAGTGATGGGAGGACTGTAAATAAGACGAAGAGGTTGAGACTGAACCCGAGAAGGATGAAGACCAGAAGTAACCTTCTGTTCATCAGGAGAGTGGTGAGGTGATGGCAGGATTAGAAGCAATGGAAAATATTTGCTAATATTTTGGGGAAGCAGAAAGAGTAATAAGGCTGGTACAGGGGAGTGGGGACTAGGATGGCCTCGAAAACAGGGAGGGAGTGGCTGGTGCTGTTTGGGGCAGCTAACGAAGGGCAGCTGGTGGATGTAGACTACAGGCTAATCAGCTGGTCTCTCAGCCTCCCTAATATCTTTCTTTTTGATGATTGCTACCTCTTTCCGAAAGGCGGGCCTCCCCAGCCTTCATTTTCCAGCATAGATCCCTTTAGGAAGTGAGTCAGAGCAGGCCAACCTTGGGATCACCTGGCTGAGGATTTCAGGATTGTTTGAGAATTGGGGTAAAAAGAAAACAGGGGAATGAATTTGAATGTGAGAAATGCCTGTGGTACCATCATCCTTGCTGGGAGGCTGCATTGTGGAGTAGTTGAAAGCTTAGTCTTCTTCCGGGTCAGACGGCTTGGATTCCATACTTGCCCCTGCCCTTTAATCTCTGGGAACCGTGGTCAAGTTACTTGATCTCTCTGAACCTCAGTTTCTTTATCTGTAAAATAGGGATAATAACCTCTAAAATAGTTGCAAGGATTAAATGACTGTTTGTTGTGGTATCTGGCTCATAATAAGCACTCAGTAAATATTAGCAATTAGGTTTTTTTCCCCCCCTCTTTCCATTCTGTGTCTCTCCAGTCTTCTCCTCTCCTTTTGTTCTTTTTTCTGAATCTTCAGTTCTGAGATGTCCCCCATGTGTGATCGCTGAGAAGAATTGATTGTTTGGGGGTGGGGAGGACCCCTTCAGCTGGCCCAGGTGAACACATGATGATCAGATGATTGATTATCTCTTCATTGTCTGTCCCTATCCACAAATGTGTTTTTGTTCCAGGGAAGACACATGATCTGTTTCTCTTTCAGCCCCCTTTCCTGTATCGTTTTCTCACACAAATTACTTCTTCAGAGTCTCACCCAGAAGTGTAATAAGACTCAAAGTTATATAGGCACTGCATCAAGTGAAATAGGGGCAGGGGTGTTTCAGGAAAGAAAGTATACAGGTTGCACAGAGGAGACTCAAGGAAAGGAGGGCTTTGAATGTTTCACAGTAATTTATGTTCATACCATTGCTCTGTCCTCTGTGGAAACTGTCCAAAACAGGCTAGTGTCTGGATCCTGGCCACGGGTCTCCGTTCCAAGTTAAAGATGGTCATATAGAGTTAGTTTTTAAAAATTGTTTAGGTTTTCCCATGCTAATATTTGATTCTAGTTCACTTTCCCCAGACACACAGACCTCTGCCAAACTGCCTCTCTCTCCATCACAGTCAGCTTTTACCCAAAGAGTTTATACAAATGTACCTAGGTACATACACACATATTTGTCTGTTTTAGGATATTTCAGTATGCAAAAATAAGGTTAGGGGTGAGTCTGCATTTTGTCACAACACTTTGTATACAGGGCCCTGTCTTGACATTCAGAAGAGACTTAAAAGGAGAAAACTCAATCCCTAAACGTGGGGAAACCCCCACCTGAGTAGCAAGACATGCAGTCCCATGTGAAACACCCAGCAAACATCCATAGAGTAGCGTGTCACTCTGTGGAAAGTAGTGCAGTATTTATCCTGAGGGGACTGAGGTAGGAGGGTATATGTGTGGAAGATAATCTTAAAGGACCTCAAGGAGGTGAATATCAGATCATCTTGAACAAAATAAGAGACAAAGCAGAATAAAAGAAACACATGGAGTAATCTAATACTTTCTGTGCAAAGAGGAGGAGGGAAGCCATGAATCAGGGTGAGCCAGAAGAATGTGGGATGGGTCTTGTTTAAAGGGTTTGAATGTCCAATGGAAGATTCTGTAGGGTGGGCAGTGGGGAGCCACCACTGGTCTCCAAGCAAGAAAATGTTGGACTTCCTGGTTTAACCACATGGGTCACAGAGAATATGCTAGAGTGAAAAAAACAGACCTGCTTCTTGTAAGGATTGTGTTTTTTCAGGGCAGATTGGATCCAGCCCTGGGACCCATTATTCCACCTTTTTTCATCTGAGAAAGCATGCCTAGGGTAGTTGCCAGAGTCTCCTCCAGCTCTGACATTCTTTGTTCCCTAAATAACTGCTAGACCTTACCGATGGCTTTGTTTTGTGGACATGCCTAGATCATTCAGTCATTAAGTTAAGAAATGTATGTACTGTGAGCCAGTGGGGTTGGTGAAGAAATTACAATGGGCACAGGGTTCTGGGATGAGCAAAAACAAAGTCCTTGCCTCTTAAAGTTTCTAGCCTAGGCTGGAAACTGGAGGTATCAGATATTTCATTGATTCTAAGACTCACATCTTAACATTTCTGAAGTCAAGATGCATCTTAAGATCAGTGGTGAAAGGTAGTTGCTCAGTCATGCCCAACTCTGCGACCCCATGGACTGTAGCCTACCAAGCTCCTCTGTCCCTGGGATTTTCCAGGCAAGAATACTGGAGTGGATTGCCATGCCCTTCTCCAGGGGATCTTCCCAACCCAGGGATCGAACCTGGGTTTCCCGCATTACAGGCAGATTCTTTACCGTCTGAGCCTCCAGGGAAGCCCCAAATCAGTGGAGTATTGTAATTTGGCAGCATTTGTTTTTACACGTAAATAATACAATCAGAATTGTACAAATAACTAAAATTCCAGTGACTAATTGCTGAAGGGGAAGGTACATGGTGTATGAGTGTAAAAGAGGGGTCTGAGTAGTCCACTGGGATGGAGAAAGCCTTTCCTGAAGAAATGATGATGACCAAATATAAAGGTTACGGAGGTGGGGTGTGTGAGGTTGGAGGGAGGATTGCCCCAGACAGAGGTGGATGTCTTAGTTGGGAGGACTGCAAGAAGGAGCTCAGCATGGGTGAAGAAGGCAAGGCAGTTGGGGAGCAAACCTGCCACAGCCTCCCAGGCCCTGGACATGGGTTTTGGGACAGTGGGAAGCCATTAAAGAGTTTTAAGCAGAGGAGTAATGTAGCCTGTGGTTGGAGTGGATGTGGGGAGACCAGTCAGGAGGCCACTGAAGTAGGTCAGGTTTTTTTTTTTTTTTTTTTTTTTAAGTTGTAGGTTTGGAGGAGGAAACAGAAATAGATGGATTCAGGAAATCTTTAGAGGTAAAATTAACTGGACTCGTTGATGTATTCACCAGAAAGAGGGAGGTGTGGTGAGTGGCTCACAAATTGCTATCTTGGACAAGTGTGTGGATGGTGGCGTAGTCTCTGAGATGGGTGATTGTAGAGCCTGGTAGGACCCAGAGATGGTTATGTAGCCTCTGGGAGGTTAGGACCCTGAGGCAGGTTGGGTGGGAAAGTATGACACAGAGGACTGGATTTCATCCTAAGTTGGTTTCTGACTTCTCATGCAAAAGGAGGTTTCAGGGGGCGGAGCAGGTCTGAATACAGGGCTTAGAGTAGCAGAACCCCAAGGAAAGGTAATCCAAGTTGGAGTAGCTTGACTTACCCCCTCTCTCAGGACAAGATAAGTAGAGGGAAGGAAAGACAGGTGTTGCTGAAGTAGAGAGTAGAAGCATTGTTAAAAACTGAGTCTTCCCACCATAGGGATAATTGGGAAAGTTGGGAAATTGGGCGGCAGTGAGCCAGCTCCCACCTTTACCTGGAACTCCTCCTCACCACCACACTCCCAGCACCTTCCAAGCAAGGAGGAGGAAGGACAGAGCCTTTTAGCTGCATTTCAGTGCCCCAGTTCACTTAAAACCTGTTTTTGAATGGGTGAATATAGTCATATTCAAAGTTACAGAGGGCACACAGAGTTCTTTCTACCTGTGTCCTCATTCTCATTTCTTGTGTCATCTTTTGTTTGATTTTTATGCAAGTAATAAAACTTTGCTGCACTCTGCTTTTTTTCCCACTTGTTTATGTATCTTCCAAATTATTATCAAGACAGTGAGCCTCTTCATTCTTTTTATGACTGCATAGTAGTTCATCTTATGTTTGTGTAAAATTTTTAGTTCCTTAGGGATATTTAGGCTGATTACAGTCTTCTGGTTTTATAAATAATGCTGCTCTGAAAATCTTGGACAGACATGTAGGGCTATATCTATAGGATGAATTTTTAGAGCCATAAGATTCTATATAAATAGGATTTGTTCCTTCATTTGTTTATTCATTCACTTTATATTTGTTGAGTACCTATTATGTGCCAGACGCTGTGGCAGGTACCAGGAATTCAGCTTTCAACAACTCAGATATGATTTCTGCCCCCATGGAATATGTGTAATATGTGTAAGGGGAAGCACATATCCAATCTAACATAATAATTACAAAATTGTATAGTGAGGAAACTAAAAAGGATCAGAACAAATTGGACGTGCTTTAAATAGAGTCAGGAAGGCTTCTTAGAGCAAGTGATATTTAAGCTGAGAACTAAAGGATGAGATGTGGCTAGCCATTGGGTGTAGGACAGGGAGAGACCTAGGCTGTTCAAAGCCTCCTCTACTGGGATGAATCTGTAGGAGAGGCACAGGCTGCTGTCTCGGTGGGGGCTGGGATGCAGAGCTAAATAGAAGGAGGGAATGGGAATGGAGGTGTCAAGGAGAGTGAGTGACTAAAGATGAGGCCAGTTAGGGGAGGGGGCTGGTAGTAGTACTTAGGAAGGACTAATGATTGTGTTTAGAGGGCTTTGGGTTGAGTCTCTGTACTGGGTGAATTCAGGAAGGCGAGCAGGAAAAGAGGCCACTTCCTCCCTGAATGGGAATGAGAGACCTCTGACTGATTTGAGGGCAGTATAGCCTTGCCCACAGGCGGGAGGGTGGATGAAAAGCCTTGGAAAGAGTTGATCTGTGCCTGTAGTAGAACCTCCTCCATCTTTTCTTGGCTTGGGCAAAATGGAAACTTCCAAACTACAGATGACTTTGATGGGGCTCAGCCAGCTGACTCTGGACTGGCAAAAGAAAGAACAGGTCTATCGAGGCTCAGAGTGGGGATGGGCAGGAAACTGGGCTTTGAGACTCTTCCTCTGAACTTGGTGCTCCTTTTTCATCCTCACCGCTCTGCTTCTCTTCTACAAAACCCCATCTCTTTGCCCATCCGGGGTTCTATGACTTTTCTCTCCCTCAACAGTCGGTTCCCGAGTCTGGTCCCCGGCCCCCAGCAGCGCCTGCCCCCTTCCCACCGGGGCCCCCCATGATGCCACCACCCTTCGTAAGTTTTATGTCTTTCCCTGGGCTTGGCTTTTCCAGCCTGCACCCCCAACTTCCTAGTCCCCAGCACTGCTGCATCGCCAGCACAGTTTTTGTGTCATGCCCCCTTCTGTTGCCCTTGGATGAGGGATGGTTTTGCTTGGGTCCATAAAGGTGACAGTTCTCCCTTTGTCTTTTTGTCCTTGGGACACACGGGGGCTGGGGGAAGAAGTAAATGGGAAAAGCCCCTCTTAAGTGTGAGGGCAGGGTGGGGCTGTCTTTCTCTTTCACTGCTCCTTGTCTGTATTCTTTTTTGTTCCCCTCCAGCATGGCTTGTGGGATCTCACTTCCCCAACCAGGGATTGAACCCACGCCCTTGGCAGTGAAAGCTTGGAGTCCTAACCACTGGACTGCCAGGAAACTCCCCTTGTCTATATTTTTTAAACATGCCATGAAGTCAGGCTGGAATAGCAACCGGTGGTCATCAAGTTGGGAAAAAAGGGATAGGAGGCAGAGGACTGGGAGATTGGGGACTGGACACCTGCCTCTGGCCCTGCATCTGAAAGGCCTCTTTGGAGAGAGTCACTTAAGTGGTGGAGCCTTCTGGTCGCAGTCTGGTGGCAGTTCCATTTCTTTTTCCCCTCTCTTCTGCCTCTCAAGAAGCTGTGTGCTTGCCTCTTAGACCCAGAGGACCCCTGTTATCAGTCTCAGTGGTGAGGAGGGAGGCAGTTTCATGCCTCTCAGACTGAAACTTTGGAACTGTCTCAGAGCCAGGGTGGAGGGTTGGGTGGGAGATGAGTGGCTGTTTCCTGACAGGGACAGAGCAGTGTCTCCTCTGCTCAGGCTCTCTTCCTTTCCTCATTTCCAGATGCCTCCTCCAGGAATCCCCCCACCTTTTCCTCCAATGGGGCTCCCTCCCATGAGTCAGAGACCACCGGCCATCCCCCCAATGCCACCTGGCATCATGCCCCCAATGCTCCCACCAATGGGGGCACCACCACCACTCACACAGGTAATCTCCTCCCCTGCACCAGGGCCTCAGAAAATCCTGTCATTTCAATTGCAGGTAGAGATGAAGGTGGATATCTGAACTTAACTTGAGAATCTGGGGAGGGAGGGAGGGAAGAAAGATGGGGCCAAGCCCACATGAATTTGTCTGCTGAGTGGCTAGAGGCCACTCTGAGGCTCAGCTGAGCGCCCAGAGCCCACTGAGTGCCCTTGTGAGGGTCATGGCCCCGACAGGATCTCTCAGGACTCTGTGCGGCCTGTGCTAGCCTTCATCTCAGTAGCTGGTTTTTATCTCCTTTGTATCCATAGATACCAGGAATGGTACCTCCCATGATGCCAGGAATGCTGATGCCAGCAGTGCCCGTCACCGCAGCGGTAAGCACCGGGGGGCAAGAAGTGGGCTCTGCACTGCAGCCCTGTGGGTCTGACTTGGCGTACAGGGACGCAGCCTCCGTTCTTTCCCTCTTCTCATCACATCCACCCTTGGCCCCACTGCACTCCCCACACTGAGTCCTTCTTCCAGCCATGAACTCAGCTCTTCTAGTTTTTCACTCATCCCCAAAGGCACATACATCCTCTCATTATCCCCCTGCTATGCCCAGTTCCCTTAAGGAACACCTTCACTCCAGACACTGATCACTCTCACAGAGTTAGCACTGTGGACACACGAATACAATTTCTTCTTCGCATCTTCTTTGTCTCTGGAAGAAGCGGCTCAATACCTGGAGATCTCGCTATACCTTCTTGTGCTGCTGCTCAGTGTAGTAGAGTTGGGTAGGATGTGGCAATTGGTACTTTGTGTGGAAGAGGTGGGCCATGGAGTCTCACTCGACAGAATACTCTCACTTGAAAATGAAAAAAGGAGCTGCCGTGCAGTTTCTTCCTGGGATCCTAGAGTCATGGTCCCGGAGGGCGGGGGAAGCTTGTTAGGGAACAGAGATCCCTGGGAGCAGGACACATGGATCCTGGCCTGGCCTGCTTCTTCATCCCCCATGGCCTGGGTCTTGGGGGCCACTGGGCTTGGCCCCAACCCTTCCCCCTCCTCTTTCTTCGGCAGACGGCTCCGGGTGCGGACACCGCCAGCTGTGAGTCTTCTGGGGGTCTGCTCCCCCCAGGCTCGGAGGTTGGGGGGGAGAGGGGACCATGGACTAGAGCCCACCCTGGATCATGCCTGTTGGGGTGCCAGGGATCCTGGGATGTGATGGGACCAGGGGAGATTTACTGGGGATGGAGTGTAAGGGAGGAATAGATGGGGATCAGATAAGGGTTGGAACAAGGACTTAATATGTTTCCTTTGGCTTCTTTTCTAGCTGCTGTGGCTGGGACAGGCCCTCCGGTAAGTTCTTTCCACTCAGGGGTCTCTGGGTAGAAAGGCTGAAAGGGAGGTGCTAATGGTTAAATTTTGGGGATGAGGAGGAGAAGCTTTGGGAAAGGAGCCTTGACCACCATTCTGTGCACCCTCCCCTCCCCTAGAGGGCACTGTGGAGTGAGCATGTGGCCCCTGATGGGCGCATCTACTACTACAATGCTGACGACAAGCAGTCCGTGTGGGAGAAGCCCAGCGTGCTCAAGTCCAAGGCAGAGGTCTTGAGTGGGGCTTTCTAGCCCTTTTTTTCAGCTGCCCTGACCCTTCCAAGTCCTTGGCCTTCCCTGAATCTCTAACCACACTCATGGTTCTTCTAATCCTAAAATCCCTGACATTCCCCAACCTTCCTAGGTTCTCAGGAAGTCCACCTTCCCTCATTTTGAGCCAGGCCAGGTGGTAGCTAAACACTCCTGTGTGCCCCCCTCACTGGATCCCCTCATTTAGCTCCCCCAACTGTGGCTGGAAGGTATGCCCAGCCCACTGACATTCCCTGGCCCATCCTCTTACAGCTCCTGCTGTCCCAGTGTCCCTGGAAAGAGTACAAGTCGGACACAGGCAAACCTTACTACTACAACAATCAGAGTAAGGAGTCCCGCTGGACCCGGCCCAAGGACCTGGATGACTTGGAGGGTGAGGAGGGGGTGGGCCCAAGCAGGGGCTCTGGGGCGTGACCCTGTGCTACCCTCTAACCACGTTATCCTTTCCTGTTGCAGCTCTAGTCAAACAAGAGGCTGCAGGGTAAGTGCCTTGCTTGTCTTGCCTACCTGTCCACCCATACGTGGGGCCTCCTGAGGGGTGGGAGTGGCCTCTCTGCATGATCCATGCTCTGTGAGAGGAAGAGCCAGCTCTCATCTTCCTGTGGAGTGGTCTACTCTGGCCCTAGTCCTTCACAGGCTAGAGATCAGCCAGCCCCTGACCACCTCTATCTTTGCACTGCTTGACACTGCCCTTCCGACCCACCTGCAGGAAACAGCAGCAGCCACAGACACTACAGCCACAGCCTCCTCAGCCTCAGCCCGATCCCCCACCTGTGCCGCCTGGCCCCACCTTGCTGCCCACAGGCCTCCTAGAACCTGAGCCAGGTGGGAGTGAAGATTGCACTGTGTCAGAGGCTGCCCAGCCCCTGGAGCAGGGGTTCCTGCAGCAGCCAGAGGAGGGCCCCAGCAGGTGAGGGTTGCCCCCCATGGCATTCTAGACCTCAGGCTCCCAGCTGGGTTCAGCCCTTGACCTCTGCCAGGTTTCTCGGGAAAGGGGTGAAGATCTGGGCATGGCCTCTGATGAGCAGACAAGGGCTTCCCTGGGGAGCAAGGGGGTGTTCTGATCACACAGGGCACTGAAAACTATAGTGACTGGGGGACACTATGCCTGAGTTCCCTTTGTCCCCCAGTTCTGCTGGACAGCATCAGCCACCACAACAAGAGGAAGAAGAATCAAAACTGGAGCCGGAGCGGTCTGGTCTCAGTTGGAGTAACCGGGAGAAGGCAAAGCAGGCCTTCAAGGAGCTGCTGAGGGACAAGGTGCTGAGGGTGGGGCTCCCAGGGTAGCCCTGGAGGGGCTGGAGGTGGGCAGGGCATGACCCCCGCCTGCTCCATTCCAGGCTGTCCCCTCCAATGCTTCGTGGGAACAGGCCATGAAGATGGTGGTCACTGACCCCCGTTACAGGTAGGCCTGGGCAGGCCCTCCAGACATTGCTCATGAGGGTGGCTGATCCAGGGATTTCCTAAGAAACCCTGAGGGGGTCAGAGTGAGAAGAGTGATAGATAGGTGAGTGTGCTGGGGAAGAGAAGCTGAAGAACCTCCAGGAGAAGGAGGGGAAGGGAATCATTCAATAAATGCTTGTTGAATTGAATTGATTTGAATTGAATTAATTGGGGAAAGAGGGGCTGGATAGGGCAGAGGCCTGATTGCAACTTGAGAACCCATAGCAAAAGGGCTCAGTATTAATAGTGTCTTAAGAGCCCTGTCTTTTCCCTCACTGTTTGTCACCCCTCCCCACATCCCAGAGACCAACCTGTCTTGCTTCCCTGTGCCCTTGGGGCCCCTGCAGCCTGCTGTGCCCATGCATGGACTCTTCAGTCAGTTCTGTGAAAGCCATCCCCAGTGTGCCATGACCCTGCTTTGTGGGCCGTGCGTTGTGGTTCAGGCTGACTCCTCTATCCCCACCCAACTCCCATCCTGTCCATCCTAGTGCCTTGCCCAAACTGAGTGAGAAAAAGCAGGCATTCAATGCCTACAAAGCACAGCGGGAGAAGGAGGAGAAGGAAGAGGCCCGGCTAAGAGCCAAGGAGGCCAAGCAGACCTTGCAGCATTTCCTGGAGCAGCATGAACGCATGACCTCCACCACCCGCTACCGGTCAGGGGGCCAGGCTGGGTTGGGGCCTGGGAACCCTGAGACCCCCATGGGCCCAGGCTCTGTTCTCTCCCTGCCTTCTCACAACCCATATGCTCCACAGGCGGGCAGAACAGACCTTTGGGGAGCTGGAGGTCTGGGCTGTGGTCCCTGAGAGGGATCGAAAAGAGGTTTATGATGATGTCCTCTTCTTCCTGGCCAAGAAGGAGAAGGTAACAACTACTGGGCTGGATCCATCAGCCCCAGTCTCATTAAGGCCTTCCATGTCTTGGCTTCCTTGTGGACCCGCCCACTCACTTGCTGCCCCAGGGTCCCAGCTTCTTGCTCAGAAGCTGGTATGGCACATCCCCAGTTCATGCTCTGGGCCTACAACTTGGTGTGGGAGGACAGGAAGATCTCTGAGGGTGTGGTTTGTAACCTGTGCTCCTTCCCCTTTCTGGAGTCAGAAAGGCCTTGAGTCTGGCCATCCCAGAGTTCCCAAGCCACCTGCCTTTACCTAGGTTTCCTCTGCCCAGGCCCACTTGTGTAGCTCTGGCCTGCCCTGCCTCACCCTGACCCCATGGCTCCCTAGGAACAGGCTAAGCAGCTGCGGCGCCGCAACATCCAGGCCCTGAAGAGCATCCTAGATGGGATGAGTAGTGTCAACTTCCAAACCACCTGGTCCCAGGCCCAGCAGTACCTCATGGATAACCCCAGCTTTGCTCAGGACCATCAGCTGCAGAGTAAGCCTGGGTCTCCACTCCCTTCTCTCCCTTCCTTTTTCCTCCCTGACCCCCAGCACCTGCCTCACACCGCTCCCCCTGCACCTCCCGCCCCTTTGAACATCTAGGAGTCCCTCGCATTTAGTCCAGAACCTCTCTGGACTTGAGATCACAGGATGGATGCTTCAGGACACCTCTCCCTCTAGGGTCTATAGTTAACCTGGATATTGTGTGTTCTTGGGAGAAGAGCACTGGGGTAGGAATAATATTTGAAGATGACTTTTATAGCTCATGTGAATATGGTTTTAAATCATCTTGGTATGGTGACCCGTAAATGGTCACACATGTGGCAATCAGCTGCTGTTGGCCTGTCATCACTTGCAGTATCTTCTGATATTCACCTTCTGAAGTTATATCAAAGCCTGGTTGATTCCCAGTCCAATAAAAAGTAAAACCTTAGATTCTGAGATAACTGATTTCATATGATGACTTCTAGTAACCAAATTCACAAGAGCTGAGTACTTCATATAATCAGTGAACCCTTTTCATGAGCCATCATTCCAGTAGCCTCTCCCAGGAGCCCCTGCTCCCCTCTCCCCACCACCCTGGGTGTCCCCAACACCTGCAGGAGTAGCATCTTGGAAGCTCTGGGGGTGCTGGGACTGAGAGGGTGTTCCCCTGGCGCGGTGCCTGCTGAGCCTCCTATCTGCGGTTAGACATGGACAAGGAAGATGCGCTGATCTGCTTTGAGGAGCACATCCGAGCTTTGGAGAGGGAGGAGGAGGAGGAGCGAGAGCGAGCCCGACTTCGGGAGCGGCGCCAGCAGCGCAAGAACCGGGAGGCCTTCCAGGTATCTTTGCTGCCCTCTGGATCCGAGCTCAGCTCTTCCCCGGACAGTCTCCTCTTCACCCATACCCTGCCTCCTCTCAGCCAGGCCCACTCTCTGCCCAGCCCTGTCCTTGCTCCATGAGGCCTCTCTGTGCCTACAGTTTTGCTCCTCCTGTGTCCCCTCAACTCTGGGCCAGCTCCTCTAGACTAGGTGTGTGCGCCACCCAGAAACTGCCAGCAGATGGCGCCCTAAATGCAAGGCTTGGCAGCTTGGCCAGGTTTATTTCCCTTCAGTGGGGAGCCAGACAGGCATAGCTAGTTCATCCCCCATCTTGGAGGTGGCACTGGTGGTGGTGGTGGAGGGGCTTACTTGGCTGTAACACATTGGGAAGTGTGGGAGTCATGGGAAGGTAATGCTGCAGGCATATTTTTGTTTCTTTGCTTCCCAGTCCGGCTTAGTCTCATGTGAAATCTGTCCCTTTCTGTTTCACAGTCTCTGTTCACATTGCTGTCTGCCTCCCCATCTGTAACTCTTCATCTCTGCCTCCCTTGTCTGCATTTCCTCAGTCTGGTCGTTCCTGCCTCTCCCTGCCACCTCTTCTCTTCCGCCCCAGGCTTTGACTTTGCCTCCCTCCCTCTCTCACTCTCCCTGTAACTGGCTTCTTCCCTGCTTAGACCTTCCTGGATGAGCTGCATGAGACAGGGCAGCTGCACTCCATGTCCACCTGGATGGAGCTTTACCCAGCGGTCAGCACTGACATCCGCTTTGCCAACATGCTGGGCCAGCCGGGTAAGGCAGCCGGGCTCTCCCTCTTCTGGCCTGGCTTCCTGCCCTGCCAGTCTCTCTGCACTCCCACTCCCTGGTCCTGTCCTCAACCCCACCCTCAGGCCTTGGGAAGCTGCCGCCCGCCAGGCCCCCCTCCCTCCCTCCCCCGCAGGCTCCACCCCTCTGGACTTGTTCAAGTTCTATGTGGAAGAGTTGAAGGCACGATTCCATGATGAGAAGAAGATCATAAAGGACATCCTTAAGGTGAGGGAGGCCTGGGGCTGTGGATGGATGCAGGCTGGGTGCAGGGCTTGCTCCCAGAATAGGGCTCCCTGATAAATCCTGTTTTGTGGGAGCATTGCAACTGAGTTCAGGAGCTAGCTATTGCGATCCTTTCTTTACAGAAATGAACAAGATACAATTTCTGCCCAGAAGGATTTCAGGGTCTAATAGGAGAGACATGACAATTAGATAGACATTACAGAGGGGCAAGGGTTATTATTACAGGGATGAGAATCAGAAGAATTGCCATTTGAACTGCACCTCTAAGAATGAGGAGGTGGGGAGGATGGAGGCCCTGGGTGTAGGGTGCCGCAGGAGCAAAGAGGAGCAGGAAGCACAACTAATCATAAACTAGTAGCCCACAAGTATTTTCCTCATGCCTATACAGTGTTTTAGAAAAACTTGGAATTTGTTGCTAGCATTTTAAAATCAAGAGATTACAATTAAAATCTGGATCTTCAGCATCTCTTGGAAATTTGGATTATCTAGCAGCACTCGGCTGGCTTTGCAAAGCATTCAGTGGGCTAAAGCTGAGATACCACGGCCTTTTAGAAGGGGCATATCCTCGTGATCTGTCCTCACTCCTCCCTGTCATGTCCGTAACATGAGAGCAAAGTCACCTACAGTTTACCACCTCCATGCTGGCGAGTTCCTCAATATTCATGTCTATCACAGAGGGAAAATTGAGTGATGGACTGAGAGAGCCCTGTGTTTCAGGAAAAAGATAACAAAGTATTTCTTTGTGGAAGTGAAGACCCTTCTCATGAGTTTCCGGGAGCAGTGTTCACCGTGGTTAGGAGCAATACTGTGAAGGCAGACCATGGGATTGAAAGTCCACCTTAACCACTTACAAGTTTTGTGACCTTGAGCAGATTACTTAATCTTTCTGAGGATGTTTCCTCATCTGAAAAGTGGGGAATATTCCCCCAGACTTCACCTGATTGCCAGCAGGAGTAACTTGGTATCCGAGATAAAGAAGGTCTGAGAGTAAAGCTAGGATTGTCTCACTGCACACACGTTTCTTCTAAGTCCCGTGTTTTGCTTTAAAATTCATGCAGGTGCTGTACTTTAATACCGTAACACTTATCTGTTAATATAAACTTAATATTTTAAAATTACTTACCATTAGGTAATATGTATCATATTGTCCTGTGGCTTCCTCTGTTTCTCTATACCCCAGTTGGGAAGGAGAGCCCTGCATATAAAATTCTTTGAATGCTAAAATAAGGAAATTGGATTTTTATCTTGTAAGTAACAGGGAGGTGGGGAATGATGTCTTGGAAAAGCCCCAGTGGTGGTGTAGAGCCATGCCCGCAGCCAGAGTACTTAGATGCACAGGGATGGAGTGGTAGGAAGACAGGACTTGAAGCCTCAGGACACAAAAAGTGATAGTGGCAAGTGATTCAGATCAATTCTGAGCTTGAGACATCCTCTTCTGACTCACCCCTAGACTGCTCCCTTGCTGTTGGGGCCCTTGGGAGAAAAGTCTGGGCAGCCATGGACTCTCGAGGCAGGGTTTGAAGTTGGGGGAGTGAGCAGAGAGACCAGGCAGGAGCTGCTGCATGATCCAGGTGGGGATGGCCAGTGAGCACAGCTGAGGTGCTCCAGTTGTTTCTGAAGCTCTTAAGGTCGGCTCACAGGGGCCTTGGGACAAGCCAGAGGGGGCGGGGTGGATGGGACTTTTTGCTCCTTCCTCTATTTTCAAGTGTAACTGCTTGTTTCTCTTATGGAATGAGGGTTCTACTTAAGATTTTTCTTTTAAAAAAAGAAAAAGCATCTGCTGATTTAAAAAAAGAGTATTCAAACCAGTAGGCTAGAGTCACTCAGAAGTAGAATTGACACATTTTTGTGTGTGTGTGTGAAATTGAGGGAAGGAAGGAGTGAGTCGGAGATAGCAGGGGTGGATTGATGGTTGGTAAGGATTAAGCAGGAAGAACAGTGCTGGAGAAAACAGGAATTCCATTTGGGAAATTGTTCTCATAAAGCAACCGGGGGCAGGGAGGAATAAAGCAAATACCATATTTTAAACATGATAATCACATAAAGTAGAAATATCTAATCCGGGAAGAGTTAAATTTTATTGGACACTTAACTTTTAACCCGTAAGTGGCTGGTACTGCTGACAGGCCTGTAGGAGCCCTATCCTTACTGAGGCCTGTCTCTCCACACCTCATGAGGACAGTCTCTGGTCAGTTCCCCTTCCTGTTGCCCCCTTTTGGGCTCCTGCCTCTGGAAGGCAAGTGAACTCAGGGCTCCCTGAGGCCATCTACCCACCAGGCAGACTGTGGACTGTGATGGCACTCCACATCCCATAGGGTAATGCAGAGTCCTGAACTCGAAACAGCTGAAAGACAGATCTGGGCCCATCCATGGGAGTGGGAGTGGAGTGTGGGGTGGGGGCTCCCAGAAAATGAATTATCTTGGGATCTGCTGATCTTAAAGTGTGAAATATCCAGTCTAGTATGGGTCTGAAAGTCAGGAGAGAGGTGAGGGGTGAGATTGCTAGGAACAGTGTGGAACAGGCACATACAAACAAAAGAGGTGGTAAAAGGGGTCAGAGACAGGAGGGGGCCCCGGAGAAGGAAGGACTGCAGAAGTAACAGAGGATAGAAGAGTGAGGACTGAGAAGGGATCCTTGGAGTTCTTAGGATATGAGCAACCTCTAGGAGAACAGTGTCCATGAAGAGGGTAGAACGAGTGCAGCACAGGCTTTAGAGTTGTAGAACTCCTGAGACCTCTGCAAGTTATATAATGTCTCTGAGCCTCAGTTTCCTCATCTGTAAAATGAGGATAACATAAATGCAAGGTCATGGAATTAAATGATAACATTTGTAGTATCTTGCTCATTAGTAGGCTTAATAAATGTTTTCCTTTGTGCTACATTTAAAGATTGTGAAACAGAGGGACAGAAGCAGAGGTTATTAGCTTGAGGAAGGTGAGAGCAGGGTGGAAAGGGTATTCCAGGTTAAGTGAGGTGCGTACTTGATGGAAGGAGTCAGTGAAGAGGTGAGATCGAAGTCTGCAGTTCCCTAAGTGAGAGAGATTGTATGTCTGAGGGGAAGAGCTGGAGAGCATGGGCTGAGGAAGCCCTCTTGGAAGCAGTAGGAAGAGTATTCCTCTGCCATCAGTAGGGGGCCAGAGCAAGTTCCAGATGAGCAGAGGTAGTAGAAGGGGACCTGGGCCTCTGCCTCAGACCTCATGCTCCAGTGGCTCCATTTCCCACTGAATCGTCTTGGGTCAAGTGAGACAACTCTCCTACAGCCTGCTCACTGGGGTGTTGTGAGGCTTAGGTGAGAAGCACAGCGCCTAGTCCATGGTGCTTTATAGTATGACGTGTTCTTAATAATGCTGGGGAGTTGTACAGCTGATGGCCTTTATTTTTCCCGTGGACAAAATGATTGTGGGTGTGGTGCTTAAAAGTAGGGGCTTCGTTGTTATAAAGACCTGGGGTAGAATTCTTGTCCAGCCATATGTTAGCCTTGAAGACCTTGGGCAGTTACTCTAGTTCCTCTCAACCTTGGTTTCTTCTTCCACATAAAATTAGCACCTGTGCTTTAGTTCAGATATGTGAGAATTAAGTGAGATAATGTGTGTGAGGCATTCAGCATGGTACCTGGTACATAGTAAGCACTCAATAAATACAGCCGTAGATGCTTACTAAGAAAGCATACAGGGAACTTATAACCCAGCAATGGCTCAAGCTTAAGCCAGAGGGACAAAGAATCAATTGTGAGAAACACAGGCATCTATCAGACAGAGAACATGTACCTTGAACACCTACCCATGATCCAACCCTTCCAGTTCCATGTGACAGCTAAGCCAAGGGCGGGTATGGGAGGCTTAATTATCAGATGGGGGAGGACTTGAATGACTTGGTCTCCAAAGTGCATCCCTGTCCTGTGGATCTCTTCCGGGGGAGGGGGCTACTTGAGCATCTGTAGTCTGACCCATGCCTGCCCTGGAGGCAGCCAGCTTCAGGTTCAGGCCTGTGGTGCCCCCCTGCTTCATGCGCTGCTGTGCCCACAGGACCGGGGCTTCTGCGTGGAGGTGAACACAGCCTTCGAGGACTTCGCCCACGTCATAAGCTTTGACAAGAGGGCTGCTGCGCTGGATGCAGGCAACATCAAGCTGACTTTCAATAGTGTGAGGGGCCGCGTGGGGTGGGGCTGTAGCCAGGGCTCCGTTCTCGAACTCGTCCCTTGCTCTGGTTCCGTTCCTTCTCACTCACTGCCCCAGTGTGACTCTACCCCCAGTCCAGGAGTGATAGTAGGAGCTCAGACTCCAGCTTCCCACACACCCACCTCCTGAGTGACCCTGCCCTGTGTCCTGTCGCCTTCAGCTGCTGGAGAAAGCAGAGGCACGCGAGAGAGAGCGGGAGAAGGAGGAGGCCCGGCGGCTGCGGCGCAGGGAAGCTGCCTTCCGAAGCATGCTGAGGCAGGCTGTGCCTGCTCTGGAGCTGGGCACGGCCTGGGAAGAGGTCAGGACTGCAGCCTGGCATCAAACACCACCCCCTCAGTCCTGAGGGCAGCGGTGCTTCACCACCACTGGGGGCCCACCCCAGTCGTAGCACAGCTCGGGGCCAGCTTCGGCGCCCTTCCTTCCTTCCTCTGCCCCAGCCCTGCCCTGTGCTCACGGCGGCCTCCATGTTGTGCTGGGGCTGGTCTGATCAGCAGTGCTCTCCTGTTCAAGGTCCGTGAGCGCTTTGTGTGCGACTCAGCCTTTGAGCAGATCACCCTGGAGTCGGAGCGGATCCGGCTCTTTCGGGAGTTCCTGCAGGTACTGGAGGTGAGGCAGAGCTTCTGGTCCTCTCTCTCTGCCCCAGGCTGGTGAACACATGAAGCTAGCTTAACAGTAGCCTAGTAACCTCTCAGCCCCAGGCTCTCCTTTCCCAGGCAACTAAGGAAGGGGCGGTCTCACGGTGCCCTGGATACACCCACGGCCCTAGCCTCAGAGGAGGCAGCAAAACCTCTGGGACACAGGCTCCTTCAGGGCTAACCTTGGTGCCTTCCTCACCCTTCCTTCTGCCTCCACCAGACGGAATGCCAGCACCTCCACAGCAAAGGCCGGAAGCACGGCAGAAAGGGCAAGAAGCACCATCGCAAGCGTTCCCACTCGCCTTCAGTGAGTTGGCGGGTAGGAAGGATGCGGGGTGAGGCTGGACCACCTGAGGGAAATAGAAAAGAACCACTTCTCTCGCTTCCCCCATATGTCACCTCCCCTGGAGGGAGACTGGGAGCTTCCTTTGGCCTTGGATTTTCCTGTCCCCAGTTCCCAGACTCTAGGGCTTCTGGAGCCCAGTGCTCCTCTCTGCTGACTTGTATCTGTTCATCTACCCAGGGCTCTGAGTCAGGAGACGAGGAGCTGCCCCCGCCCTCTCTCCGGCCCCCCAAGCGGAGGCGACGGAACCCCTCGGAGTCAGGCTCTGAGCCCTCTTCCTCACTTGATTCTGTTGAAAGTGGGGGTGCTGCCCTTGGAGGACGGGGTTCCCCCTCCTCTCGCCTTCTCCTCGGATCAGGTAAGCAGTTGGGAGCTGGAGGGGAGGCCTGAGGGGAGCCCCAACCCTGAGGGTGGAGGTGGTGGGGAGGGCTGCACCTGTCAGAGAGTAAGAACTTCCCGTCCCTGCCCAGGCGGGAAGCGGAGAGAAGGAAGGAGAACTGGACTGAGACTTCCTCAGACAGGTCCCTGCCTGTGAAGAATGAGCAGAGAAAAGGATGAGGCCTCCCTTTTCCCGTGGGACTTAGTGGGGATTTTTCCATCTCCAGATCATGGTCTTCGGAAAGCCAAGAAACCAAAAAAGAAAACTAAGAAGAGAAGACACAAGTCGGTGCGTAGAGAAGGAACTTCCGTCCAAGGCTCTGCTATTTTATGAGATATCTTCATGTCTTCACCCGCCTCGCGGGCCGTCCTCCACAGGAACTGAGGAGGCGGCTTCTGGGCTCTTACAGAACAGTCCCGAGAGCGAGACAGACCCTGAGGAGAAAGCTGCCAAGGAGAGTGATGAGAAAGAACCAGAACAGGACAAGGACAGGGACCTCCGGCGGGCAGAGCTCCCTAACCGCTCCCCAGCCTTTGGGATCAAGAAGGAGAAGGTGAGAGGCAGGCACCCGGCCCCCGCCCGGTCAGCGCTCTGCCCAGGCCCTCGGGAAAGCCGTGGGTGAGCTGTGCCTTTGCTCCACCAGACGGGCTGGGACACGTCGGAAAGCGAGCTGAGCGAGGGGGAGCTGGAAAGACGGCGGCGGACGCTCTTGCAGCAGCTGGACGACCACCAGTGACCTGACACGCCACCGTGCCTCGGGTCTGCGTGAGGCTGTGGCTGAGTTCACCCTCGCTGTCTGCCCCAGAACTTCTTCCTTAGTTGGGTCTGTGTCCACTTTTTCTCAAGTATCCCCAACCCCAACCCACCATTTCTGGCATCTCCCAAGGTGCTTGTGGTGTTCAAGGGTCCCCTCAACTTCCCGGACAACTAGTGCTTGCCCTCAGTCTCAGACCAGCGATTGGTGGTGAATGCCATTTGGGTGGGTGGTACCAGTAGATAAAATGTGAGAAGGGGCCCCCGAACAAGTGGCAGGCTGGTAGACACAGCCTGGGTGGCAGGGGCGGGGTCCTTAGCCTCTAGCATCAGGGCCTGCTCCTCCCTGCCCAGGCCCTGGGACTCCACCACTCCTTTCTCCAGCCCTGGGGCGCAGTGTATGTGTGTTTTGTTTTGGTTTTGTTTTTTAAATGACAATATTTATAACATGGCCAGTGGCTCTCTTGTCTTGTCTGTGGGCTTGGTACTGGGGGCAGGCTGGGGACCAGACAGGTACACGCATGGCCAGCAGGGGGCACTGGTGCCTCATGGGAAGCCTGCCTCCCTTTGTGAGGTTGGAGCCCATCTAAACAGGTTCTCCTTGCCCAGGCTTCTGCAGTCACCTCCCCCAAGCATGGCAGCTTGGCCCAGCCTCCTTTCTGTCCCTGTGACTTGCTGCTGCTTAGTCACATCGGTCATGTCCAATTCTGTGCGACCCTATGGACTGCAGCCTGCCAGGGTCCTCTGTCCATGGGCTTCTCTAGGCAAGAATACTGGAGTGGGTTGCCATGCCCTTCTCCAGGGGATCTTCCCCACCCAGGGATTGAACCTACGTCTCCTGAATTGCAGGCAGATTCTTCACTGCTGAGCTACTAGGGAAGCCCCCCTGTGGCTTAGGTCAGCCTAAATGGCCAATGTAACCCCTATGCTCAGAAAAAGGAGACAGAGTCAGGCCTGGTATTTCAAGCCTTTGTTGAGAGAAGGTTTGGGGTTTATGTACAAGAGAGAAGGAAGTGGTACATGTACAAAAAGGAGTGGGCCCCTGTGTTCCCTTCAGGGACTGAGAAGAAACTGACAGGGGGTAGAGAAAACAGCTGAGACCACCATGACCCTGCCCCCTGCCAGCAAAACCTAGCTGGGGAAAAGTGAGGATGCTGTTGGCACACCCTTTCTCTTGCTGTCTCCAGGTTGGGGAAGAGGAAATGACCCCTCTGCTCACAATGGCAAGGACAGAGTCAGCCTCGACTGCAAAGGGCCACGGGCAGGGAGCGTGGGATCACTTCTCTCCCTTTATCACTAGGGCACAGCTGGGGGGGCCCAGGCTTAGGAA
This sequence comes from Cervus elaphus, assembly GCF_910594005.1. Taxonomy (NCBI): domain Eukaryota; kingdom Metazoa; phylum Chordata; class Mammalia; order Artiodactyla; family Cervidae; genus Cervus; species Cervus elaphus. The sequence goes on along the minus strand of NC_057817.1, from coordinate 29,932,262 downwards.
AGCCTTGCTGCTGGTAGAAGGTGATCTGAGGCTGGCAGGGTCCAGGGCTGTCTAAGCTTGGACACTCCTAGATCACAGCTGACCACTGGAATTCAAAAAGTAAGGGGAAAAAAGAAGGGATAATTGCTTTCTCCTCTCCTCCCTCTGGCTCTATAGTGATGGCGGGCCTAGGTGCCCATGGCCTAGCTTAAAGCTGGAAATGGTTTTAATCCAGCCCTGAGCTGGCTCTTGAGGAAATGAAGTTGAAGACCTTGGGAGCAAAGTGCAGTACTGGAGGCACCAGGGAAGTGCCAGGCCCTGAAAGACGTCGTGCCCACAGAGGTGGCAGGCAAGATGCAGCTCTGAGAGCTGGGATGGACTGAGAGCAGCATAGCCCTCTGCTGGGCCCTTGGCCAGTTCCAGGGCTTCAGGTGCACTGGTTGGACCTGCAGGACTCCGTGGGTTGAAGTGCTTCTGCTTCCAGGAGGGTCTCAGTGGGGGCCTGGAGCCCGAGGGGGGCCGGCGGGCGGTGCAGCACTCCTGGCTGGATGGCGAACGACGAGGGGCTGGTGGTGGAGGCCTGTGGGGAAGACAACAGGCCTGTGAACAGGCAGGGAGGCTAGGCCAGGCCCACCTTCTGTAGGCCCAGCCCCACAGGCAGGTTTAGTGAAGAGCCAGCTGTGAGGCTAATGAGTGAGATTAAAAGAGGCTGGAGTGGACAGTCAGGGTGGACTCTGCATGTTCAGAGGAATAGGTGGGGGTGCTAAAGGTCACTAGGGAATGGCAGAAATAAGGTGGACTCAGCAAGAGCTAGAAGCTGGGAAGAGACCCCAGGCAGACTGGATATCAGCAAACAGGTCAAGGATCATCTGATGTCCCTGGGCAGAAGCCACTGCCAGAGCTCATTTGAGGAGGCAAGGACAACGGACACCCAGGCCCAGGACTGGAGCTGCTCAGCCTCAGTAATCAGAGGCGGCGCTTGGTCCTGCCTATCTAGGCAGCTCCCTACCCCTTGGGTCTTAGTAGAAGCCAAGACAGCATTAGTGGGAGAGCACCACTTCCCTGAGGGTACATGCAGGGATCAGTCACACTTCTCAGAGCATGGGGCATGCAAGGGAAGAAGTATGTGTCCCCTGTCACCGCGAGGCTGCCAGAGGATGGTTCCAAATCATGCAGGGGAGGAGGTGCCTGTGGGTCCCAGCAGGAGTGCTGGAAGGTGGGCATGCAGAGGGCAGCTGTGGTGCCCAGTACCTGTCAAGGGCCCCAGCCTTGGGGGTTAACAGTTTGACTCATCATGGTGGGCTGCATCACAGAAGAAGCGTGAGCCCCGCTTGGCAGTACGGGCCGTGAAAGGGACACTCTTCAGCACTGTGGCCCAGGAGAGAGACACAGTGGTCAGGCCCCATGGGGGTGGGGTGGGAGGAGGCCCAAAGGGCTATGGGAGGGGTTTGGGTGCCACCCAGTGGCCAGGCGCCAGGGAGGGCAAAGGGCCCACCTGTGATGATGTCCTCAATGGTACCATCCTTCCCCTCATAAACAGGCCGGTGCTCTTTGGCTTGGCGCCGCCTCAACTCTGCAATCAGCTCCTGCTGTTGCCACTTGTTCCGCTGGGATGGGGTCTAGGGCCGAGCATTTGAAGGGGAAGGGCGTTAGCACTAACCCTCCACAGGGCTGGTTCCTGCCTCAAGATGCACTCAGACCCTGGGGTGCCCTGGATTGTGCTCACCAGCGCCACACCCCCTCCCCCCATCATGGCCTGGGAGTCCCCTCTCGGAGCCCCTCTCCCCATCCTGTGGACTCCAGCATCAGGTCCTCTGGGTGGTCTTTGGGCTCCAATTCTCGATCTCCTCTCCAGCTCTCTGCTCCACCCCCACCCCCCCAAGCCTTTGCCCTGCTCTCCAGGCCTCAGCCCTTGGTCCCACCCACCTTGGCATCCAGTTTCTTGGCTTCTTGAGCCAGCTGCTTCTCCCGCATGACCTCCTCCTGCTTCTTGCGGGCTTCATTCTCTTGTTCTGCTTCCTAAGAACCATGAAAGATGGTTGTGTGTGTGTGTGTGTGTGTGTGTGTGTGTTGAGGATGGTGTGTGTGTATAAGGATGGTGTGTGTGTGTGCTGAGGTTCACACAGGCTATGAGGGGAGGAGCTAACACTGAGGGTGGAGATGGGTGTCAGTGGGACCAGCAACCCCAGGTGGCCACCCTCTGGAGGGGCACTTCCTGCCCCAAACAATGACAGGAAGGGCCTGGGCCCCCACCCTGCCCACCAGTTCACAGCTAAGAGGCCTGCGGCCAGCTTCCATCCATCCCTCCCAGGACCCAGAGGAGGAGACAAAAAAGGCCCAGACTTGAAGCCCATCCCTCTCCCCACTGCCCAATTTCTCTGAGCCAGACTCCTCTTTAGAAACCTCTCTTCTACTCACCTTGTAAGAACGAATGAATCGGACAAACACTGGGAAGAATACCGAAGGAGGTGTGGTCTTGGGACTCTCACCGAAGTAGCGTACTACGGCATTGTAGGCTTCCTGGGGAAGGGGTTGGCAGAAGGGGTCAGCCCGGCGGGCTAGGGGAAGCCCAGCTCCCACCAGGGACCAGCCAGGACCAAGCAGAGGCAACCGAGGCCCCCACAGCCTCTGTGGGAGGGAAAAGAACAAGGGGCTCCCAGAGCCCCCGGGGGTGCATGTCTCCAGAGGCAGCTGCCTGCCACCCACAGTGCAACCCCCTGCCCCCCAGTCAGCCAGCCAGCTGCTTGATGAAAGTTCTCTGAGCCAACCGGAACCACGCCCACCAGAGGGGCACGGCGCCTTGGCCCCGGCTGCTCGCACCCGCCTCCACCCTGTGCTCACCTCGGCCGTCTTGGCGTCACGCTGGAGCTTGTCCAGTTTGCCTTCGTTGGTGCTGAGGAAGTTGCGCAGGACGCTGTTGTCGTGTATGCTGCATTCCCGCCGGATCAGCTCCATGCCCCGGCCCAGCTCCTTCACGTCCAGCAGCACGTTCTCCAGGGACACTGCGGTCACCAGAGCCCAGGCTGAGGACTACAGCCCTCCCCGCAGCGGGGACTGCTGGTTCCTCACGCCCTGCTTCCAGAGCTCCCACACGCGTGGAGAGGGGCGCACCAAGCGAGCCAGGCTCTCAGAGGGGCAAGGAGAAGGAGTGGAGGCTGTGGGCTCGTGACCCTCCAGATAGCCAAGGAAGGTGAGCCGGAGACTGCTGGGCTCCAACACAGAGCTGCCCCAGGCCTGCCCCGGTTTCATGAGGGGGACAAAAATAACAGCGACCCTATGTCTGTGGGGGGCTTCACATACATCACAGAGACAGGCAGGCTCCGGGGCCAGCCTGCGGGGGCGAAGAGCCACAGCTGCCTTCTCTACCAGCTCCCACAGCACCCGGGTGAGCAGGGCCGGGTGGGGCGAGGGGCCTGTAGGAAGGCTCTCTCTGGGGTGGCCCCTGCCCATGGCCCCAGCGGAAAGCTTTGAAGTGTCAGAAAAAAAGCAAAGCCAGAAAGAAAGGCACCCAAGCGTTCTTCTCCTCATAGCTTCCGGGGATTGTCCTGGGCTGGACATAAGGGCAGGCTCGCCAGGCCAGGCTCTCACCTGCAGCGGCTTTCTCTACAAAGTGCAGCTCATGCCAAAAGTTAGCCAGGTCTGGGTACTTCTCCTTCACCGTCAGGGCGATGAAATGAAGCAGGGTCATCTTCCTGTCGGTGGACTTGGTGTCCAGCAGCTGATCGAGGGGGGCAAAGGGCAACAACGCAACAGGTCTGAACACCTGGGCTCCACAGTTGCCGCCCCTCAACTCCCCGGCTCCTTGTCGCCCCTGCCCTCTTACCAGATCCAGGCTCTGGAGCTTGAAGCCATACACAGCTCCCCGCTTGCTGCTGTTCATGTAGTTCCCCAGTGCAAGTATGATCTGTCCAGAGGTGCACCAGAGGAACTCAGGGCAGGCCCTCCTCTCTGCACAGCTCCAGCCCCACCCAGGACCTGGGGACCACCCGCACCCACGTCCACAACCTCCCCCACCTCCAACATCTGCTTCAGCTTCTGGGAGGACTTGACAGAGGCAGAGGCGGCAATGATAGCGTTGAGTTGCTGGAAGGCAAGAGGAAGAACTAAGTAACCCCACGCCAGGGCGGGATGGCGTCAGAGCAGGGCCAGCAGGGAAGGGGGCCAGCAGGTCAGGAGTGGCGGGGGGGGGGCACACCGTGGACCACCAGGATTCAGGGGAGAGCCGTACCGGCGTGAGCATCTGCAGGTTGTCCTGGAAGTTGCCCAGGAAGGCCATGCCAGCCATCCGCTGGGTCAGCCGCTCCACCTTGCTGAAGAGCAGCATGAAGCGGTCCTCAGCCGTCAGCTCCTCCAGCGGCTGCCGTTCGCGCTCATACTGCCGCAGCAGCTTCACCTCCGCCTCCGTGGGCAGGAAGCGCATCAGGCACTCCACGAAGTCGACGGGCAGGGTCTGGAGGTCGAACCTGTGTAGGAGGGAGGAACCACCTCGGTTCTTGCCTTTGCCCACAGTATCTGTCATCCCTTCATGATCCACTTCCTGCAAGGATGGAGGGCAGGGTCTGGAGCAGCACACAGCCAGAGGCAGAGGACTCACGGCCTCACCTTCAGTAACTCCAGTACTGATGTTACTCAGCACCAGCAAAAGTCCTCAGGGCACAGTCCATTCTTGTTTAAGAACTCTTCAGTGTCTTCCCTCTGCAGCTAAGTTTTAACTCCCAGATGTGGCTTAGGAGGCCCAGCCTGCAAGACTTCTGTTCGCCTGTCTACTCAGTCTCTTTGGCTCCCCTCTTTACACTAAAGCCAGAGTCAATTTTCAGTATCCAGGGCACCATGCCTCTCCCTCTAGGCCCCAGTCTGCACTTCACATACATACACATCCTTCAGGTTGCAAGTGAGACATCGCCTCCTCTAGGAAGCCTTCCCTGATCACCAAGCTCAGCTACCTGGCCCTCGCTGTTCTCCTAAAGCCTCCTGTACCTCCATCATCTTGGTGGTTACCACCCAGTGTTACTGGACTGTTCCCACTAGACTGGGAGCTCCCTGAGGGAAGGTCTGGACTGACTCCCCTGCATCTCACAAAGTGTTTGGCACATAGCACAGATGCAGTCAGTTCTGGCTATGCCACTGAATGACTGAGGGAGCTCTGTCGATACCCTGGAATCCAGAGAAGGCTGGGGTCCCAGGTGGAGATCCTAAGTGGGTTACCAACAGGTGGGGGCCAGGGAAAGTTCAGTGGGAGCCTCACGTGTGGATGGCCCTGCAGATCTCCTCAGCTGAGCGACCAGCCTTGCGTAGGGTGATGGCCAGGTTCTTGGCACGATTGGCTTCCAACAGGGTCACCTTGCTGGCAGCCTTTTGTGCTGTCTTGTTCTTGGAGCAGATGAGATCGAGGGCAGGGCCCTGGGCTTTTGTCTTGAACAGTTCTTCAAACTTGTCCAGGTCCAGGTCCTGGCAGAAGTCATGAGAGGGAAAGTGCTGTGGTCTCTCCCTACAGGAGGAGGGCCCCTGGCAGCACACCAGCTCTGGTACCCCAAGGGCTGAGTCCGGGGGCCCCTCCAAGGCCAGGAGATCTAGCCTGAAGGACAACCTAGTCCCTAGCCCCCAATCCCATCCCTCAGGGCCCCGGGCCCTGCTACCTCCAAGATCTTCTCATCATCAAGTTCGCTGAAGACAGTGCCACTGATCTGGTTGGGTTTTAGGGCTGTCCAGTTGAAGACGGGCAGCCGGAACTTGGTCTTGATAGGTTTCTTAATGCGAATGGCTAATTTAAAAGGAGGATCAGTGAGACAGGAGCCAAGGACACACTCCCTCGGTCCCACTAGCTCTGCCCAGAGCCCTCGGGACACTCACCTGACAGGCCTACTGTCAACACCACAGAGGGGGCAGCGCCAGGGAGAGGTGGGGCCGGGGGACACTTGTCTGGGGGACGAAGAAATGGCACAGTGACTCAAGGGCCAAGAGACCCCTCTGCTCGTCTACCTGTCCCTAAAAACTTTCAGGGGAGTAGGCTGCATGAACTCCCTGCCCAAGCAGCTCCCAGGGGTTGTAACTCTGATTCCCAGGGGTCCCGGGGGTGGTGGTGCTGGTCTCTGACCCACTCTTTCCTGCTTTAGGCTAAGCCCTCTCCTTGAATGTCTTCAGAGGAATCAGAAGCAGCATCCTTATGCTCCTTAAAACAGATCCACACCTGCTCTTAGAATCCCTTCCCTAGTAACCTGAGCATCCCTCAGATGCTCCCTCCCTCAGCCCCTCCCATCTGACTTTACATCCTTCCAGCACATCCCCTGTGGCCCCACAATAAGGCTGCACCTCTTACCTTTTACCAGGTAAGGGTCCTGCTTACCTGGTAACGGGGGAGGAGGCGGGGGCAAGGGAGGAGCTGGCGGTGGAGGCAGAGGTAGGGCCTCCTCAGGGGGTGGGGCCAGAGCAAGGAGGTCCAGGTCGGAGTGGGGCACGCCCTCATTCAGCTCTGCAGAGCCCACTCGGGCCAGAGCCTCGCTGCCCACAGACTCCAGGCCCCGGGCACTGGGCTCCAAGTGGCATCGGTGCTGGAAGGCCTCCTCTTTCTCTTTAATGAGCCGCCGCAGGGTGTGTACCTGGTGGCTCGTGTTCTCATAAGTCTCCTATTGGGCAGAGAGTACTATTAGGAAAAGAGCACCTGAAGGCCTCTGGGAGTGAGGCTTCCTACACAGGGGTCTCCAGGAGGGTATTCAGAGGCAAAGAGCAGCAGAAACCCTGGTGGGGACTGGGGGAAGCTGGGATGCAACGTAACAAGAGGTGAGTGGAAGAGTCGACCATCTGGCTGGCACCCTGCAGTGCTCCAGCCCAATTTCACTGGTCCCTCAAGACCTGGGTAGAAGGCTGCCTTGGGAGATGCTCCTTGACCCACCAGCAGCCTGCTATGGCTGCTCTCAGCCCTTGGTGCCTCAGGCCTGCTCTTGTTCCATCTGGTTTGTACAATTGCTCAACTGGAAGCCCCCTACGGACGAGGCCCTGCCTTAGCCACCTCTGTGTCCTCCATACTCCCGACAGGGCACTTCAGACTCTTAGCAGGGGCTTGGTGGACATGTGCTGGGCTCAGCAGAGCTGGCATAACTGTATTCTTGTGGGAGAAGAGGTAGGTTGGGGCATGATTTTGCAACTACAACAGTTCAATGAGGGACAGAGAAGACACTGAAATATGAGGAGGCCTTGCCCTCCAGTATGGGATACCTGGCGGAAACCCTAACAAACAGCCCCAAGGAGCTGGGCTGGGGAAGCATGTGGAGGTGCAGGCGAGGGAGAAGCAAGGCTGGAGGAGGAGGCGGGGACTCCAGAGGTGTCTCTACCCTTCTGTGTGTGCATTTGGCCCACTGTGGCTCCAGCTTCCCTCTCCAGCTAGATCCTGGGGTGCAATCATCAGCCCACCCTCAGTGGAGTGCTCCAAGGGTGAATCAAGATCTGGATTCTTGAGGACTTGACATGATTCAGAGATGGAAAGCAAGATCCCCTGGCCCCAGCACCCAGGGGCCCCTTTCCCAGGTAACTTGGTACCTTGATGCTCTCAAGTTCCTTCTCCCGCTGCAGCAGTTGCTTCTCTAGCTCTGCCACACGCATCATGTTTTCATTCTCTAGGTCCAGAAGCTTCTCTGTGAGCTGCAGGATGAGAAGGGCAGGTCCACTCGGTGGAATCTAAGCCCGAGTGACCAACCCGGGCCCGACCCCTCCACCCAGGGCTCCAAAGGCAGCTTGGTCCAGTGGCTTCCCTATGGACTCTTGCGGGCCTGGGATCTGAGGCCGCGGGAAACAGTACTAGGCAAATGGCTACATCTAACTCTCTGGAGCCCAAGGCCACCTCACATCCAGTCCAGAGGTCACTAGTGGTGTGTTCACTCCCCTGCAGATGGCTCAGTACCTCAGCCAAATCATGTGCCGGAGAGCCCTGCTGGGTTCTGAGGTTTCCGGGGGGCTCAGTTGGGAGGTACATAGGTCGGCTCGGGATTCCTGGGACTCAGATGTCCCCATTCCCTCCCCACCCTCAACAGTGGTCCTGGCAGCAACGGAGGACCACGTACATGGGACACATGCTCCTCCAGTTCTTCCACCTTCTCCAGGGCCACATTCTTGGTCTCGGCATCCTCCAACAAACCCCCTACGTCGAACACGTTGTCCAGGTACGCCTGGATCTGCACCTGCAGCTTCTCACTCTCTGTATGCCGTGACTTCTGGGGAAGAGCAGACACAGTAGTAGTGGGGGGAGCCTCCTCATCCCCTCCACAACCCCTTCCCGGAGCTAGGATCCGGAGAGCTCCTCCTGCAGCAGTGTCCGATTCTTGGCCCTGGAGCTGACTGACTGAGCCCTCTTCGGGAAGGCCTGAATCCCAGGCCACAGAAGAGGGGTGCCAGGAGCATCCATGACTAGGCTCTTAGAAAAGAAACACCCACTGTGTTACAGCTAAGCTGGTCCTCTGTCCCAGAGCACCTCCCACTGTGAGGACTCTAGTCCACCGCACCTGCAGGAACTCCTCCAGCCCCAGCTTGGTGAACTCATACTGCAGATGGACCCGGAAGTTCATGTCTTCCACCGAGTGCACCACAATGTTGATAAACTGCATGCAGGCCACCTGGGGGAGGAGCAGCCCAGAGGGTCAGAGACAGCTGAGACAGAGACAATAGGTGGCTGGCAGAACCAGCATCATCAGGGGGATAATCAAAAGGAGTGAGTAAATAGGTAAGTCTTTGGGGAACAAGAGCAATAAGAGTATTTTAACTTAAGTCCAACAATATTCAGTGTATGAAGACAAGTAAACTATATGAGAAATGGGTATAAATGAAGATTTGTGCTCTGATATCCTTTGCACATCAGTAGGTTTTTTTTTTTTTTTAACTTACTTCTGTTTTTATTTTTTGGCCACATCACCTGGCATATGGGATCTTAGTTCCCTGATCGAACCTGTGCCCCCTGCAGTGGAAGTGCAGAATCTTAACCACTGGATCACCAGGGAAGTCCCTCAGCAGATATTTCTTGAGACCACCCTACTAGCTGAACACCTTCGACTGAAGAGAAGTGAAGCCAGAGGAAAAGCTGGGGGAAAGGAAAGCAGCTCAGGAAGGATCCAAATCAGGGACGGTAAGGCCACAGAAAGGGGTAAAGGAACCAGACCCAAGACAGAAAAATGACCTTGTCCTGGAGTTTCCTCTGGGGTGAGTGGACAAGGAGCAGTTACTGAGTAGAGAACCACTTGCGGTTCCACACAGAACACCAAAGCGCACTGTCGGCCTGGCCCAGTTCTCAAGGAGTAGGTGGCCCTGCTGGGCAAGCACCTGACCCAGCCCAGCTCCTCACCATGAAGTCAATGTTGCTGTCCTCATTCCGGAAATATTCCATCAGCTTCTCAAAGCGGTGCAGCTCCTTGCACACCTGAACAAACAGACTTCTCAGTGACAGGATCTGTCCCCTGCAGAACCCTAGCATCCCCGAGCCCTGGTTCCTAGGAACATTTGTCAAAGGGACTTGGTTCTGACCAAGTGTAACCACAACTCTTTATGTAACTGGCCACTTGGGACATGACATAAGAAAGCCTGGGACCTGACATCTGCTCTGGGCCTCAGAAGGGGCTCAGTAAAGGTGTGACCTTAGTCTGGGCTCTAGGTGCCTCTGGGGGTAGGCCAAGAAGAAACAAAGGGGCCTGGGGGTGCTGAGTTATTGAAGAAAGGAGTCGGGTGGAGGCCAAGGCTGAGGCAGGACACTGAGGTCCTAGCAGGGATGCAGGAGAGAGGATGGGGCGCAGGAAAGCCCCAGAGCTGACAGGGGTCCAGAGACTCAGCCGAGCCTCTGGCTTCAAGGAGGAAGAGCCACTTCCTGGCTTGAACAATGGATGCTAGGGAAGAGGTCCAAAGAGGAGGAAGGGGTGGGATCAGCAGCTGCGGCTGGATGTCGAGGAATCCTATGTTCAAGCAGATGGGGGTTTCAGAGCCAGGCCCTGGGGCTGGGGAATTCCAAGAAGGAGCTCCTTTTCCCTTCACCAACAACAGCCAGCAACCCAGGAGAACCCTTGCTTCTCCTCCCACAACAAGTATAACTGCCTTGGGTACGACCAGTGTGTTCACCGCCTCTGAACCACCCAGGGTGCCTGTTAAAGCACAGATCACCAGGCTTCCCAGGGGTCCAACCATTTACCAGGATCTTCAGGTATTCTGCACAGTGGGTTAGGACTACAGGACTGTAGCCCTCAATGAGGGCATCCTTTGCTGGCCAATCAGGAGCATTCCCAACATAAGATCTAGTAAGACTGAAGTTTGGGTTTGGGTTTAAAAAAGCAGGGGGCAGACCACCTAGCTAAAAGCACTGGGCTGTTAAAATCCCCAGGATGTGTGAGATCACAGGAAAGGGTGCTTACCTAGCCGGCTCCCATATCTTCCCCACCAAACACACACACGCACACACACACACATGAATGTAGGACACTGACCTCTTTGAAATTGTCAAAGGCAGCGAGAATGATTTCATGACCTCCTCGTACCAAACACACAGCTGCCAGAAGCTCTAAGACAAGGGCTTTGGTCCTAAGGGGTGGAGAATAAAAATGAATACCCTCGCCCCTGCCCGGGCCATGACACAGTTCACTTTCACACCTGTGTGAGTCCTTTTGAGAGAACAAAGACAGCCTCCGTGGTGAAGGAGAAGGTGTGGGCTTGGGAGAGAAGGCAGGGGAGGCAAGCTGGCTCCCCTCCCTAAGCTGTGTACACCTGAGGGAAGCAGAACACTCCTCCTCCAGCAGAGGGGAGGGGGCCGAATTGAGGCACTGACCTAGGCCACAGGACCCGAGACCAGGTAGGACTTCCGGACGGGGACAAGTGGAGCCCAGATCTCCAGAGCCCTGGGCAGAGAGGGGAGGAAAGGAGAGGAAGGGAACTCACCTTGGATTTTTGTTGTTGAGACTGAGCGCAATCTCATTGACAGCGTGAGGGTGGGACATGACCAGGTTGAATCCATACTGCAGCAAGGAGAAAGGACAGGAGGGGAGACAGTGATGGGGGGAAGGCAGACCCCAGCTGGAGCTCCCTGACTGTGGGCCCACCCGCAAACTCATCCATTACAAGCTGGTGCCTTCCTAGCTCTCCTAGTTGGGAGACCAGGCAGAAGGGGCAGAGCACCCACGGCCAGTGCTGTCACCTTACCTGGTAGTTCATGATAGCTCTGAGACAGAGGATACACACGTGGACGTCATCCTTCTGGCTCACCAGGCGGGAGTTCTTCAGGGCCCTGCGCCCAGGGAGAGTGCTGTACCTGGAGGAGAGAGGGATTCTGGTGAAGGGTCAAGGGCATGCAGCATCATTCAGACAGCAGGCTGCCCCTCAGCAGCAGGAGGAAAGGGGGATGGAGGACCTTGCATCAATATCCCCGAGAGAAGGTGCAGGGGGCAGGGTGCTCCACTGTTTTCACCTCCCTGGAGCAGGTCTTTGTCAGTAAATCTCCAGGACCCCAGCCTTAAAACCAGTGCCCAAACCATCCTAAGCTCAGAGCTCCTCCAAACACAATAGGAGGTGTGCAGGCCTTCCTAGATCTCAGGATGGGTCCAGGAGACATCCATCGGAGCCCTCCTTCCCCCTCCTCCCAGTCACTGCATCTTCTACACGTCCCCTGGGGCAGGGGCATCTTGGCTCCCACCCCACTTCTAGGCCCTAGAAAAGACAGAGCAGACCCCAGAGGCTACAAGAGGGCCGGGACTACCTCTGACTTTGCCCCCAGTGATGTTTCATGGAAAAAAAAGGAAACGCAAATGGTATCTGGTCATGCATGACTAGAATGATGAGCAGTGTCAGGGGCAAGACCCAAAGGAGACAAGGAGAAAAGCATGGCTGAGAGAGATCATGGAAGGGGCCACAGGGCCCAAAGGAAAGCCTCCCTCTGTGAAGGGGCTCTGAGAAATCATCCAGTCCATCCACCTGCCTCTGGGCAGGACAGCTCTTCAGCTACTGCAGACCAACGCACACGCTGCAGCCTTGGAGGAAAAAAGGCCTAAAGGAAGGAGGGAGGGAAAGGTGAGCAGCAGCAGGCTGGTGGGGGCTGGTCTCCGGGCAGCTGATGGAGCTGAGTACAGAGCAGAGGGAAACAGACATGAAGGCAGGTGCTGGACCAGCCGGTGAAGACCAAGGAGCTGGATGAGAACAAGCCCTGCCCAGGGGCCTGGAGGAATGGCAGAGTGAGAGTGAGGAATGGAGGGGCCCCCAGAGAGGGGGAGATGAGAGGGGAGGGCTGGAACCCCAGAGGAGGTGGGCACAGCCGAGGGGGATGTACTTACCCAGGACAGATCGCTGGGCAGAGTCAAGGGACAGAGAGGACAGACCAGAGACAGACTGGCAGGCAGAGGGCAAGAGAGCTGAGCCTGGAAGCAAGAGTGAAGGGAGGAGCGTGAGCACTCACCGCTGTTACCCAGGACCTGGATGGATGGGGGCGAGGGTGGGAGGCAGGCGGGCAGAGCGAGAGCACACATACCGGAGCACAGACTGGCGCGCAGAGCGAGCGAGGCTGTTGGTGAAGGGGGCGGACAGGGCGCTGGGTGGCTGCAGGTCCTCGATAGACCTGCTCCAGGACCGGAGCTTGTCAAACGCGCCATCGTCACCACTCTCCAGAGCCTCAAAGTCAAACCTGGAGCAGGAAAGGACACACATGCCCGCACACAGGAGAAATTCAGTGCCAAGCCCCTGGCGGGCCCACCCCCACCCGTTATACCTTGAGGGCCACGAGAAGCAAGGGCAGCCAGAAGAAAAAGCGGAACCGGCCAGCAGAGACCCAGCCCTGGCCAGGAGAGCCACTGGCACAGGTGTGCTGAGCAGGGCAGAGGCGGCATGGACCATGCCCAGGAGGGGCATCTGAGGAGATGGGGATACTGAGAGGCCAGCTGCTGCTCCCCACTGGCCAAGCAACTCCAGGAGTCACCTCCCATGGGCCTGAAGGGACTCGGGGGGCTGGTAGTCTTTCTGCACCCCCAGCCATAGACAGGACATTTCAGAGAAGCCATGGGTCCCCTTGAGTCGGCCCGAAGAGCAGCAGTGGGGAACTGGGCAACTGCAGGTACTACTAGGCAGCCAACAGCAGCTGCCGGAGAGGCCTCTCAATGCCCTGAGGGGGCCCGGGTGGTTCTGGATTAGGTTCATGAGGGCAGATCTGAGTGGAAGGGGATGGGGGTCCTGGTGAAGCCAGAGTGGGACAGGCCTCTATGTTCAGGAAGAACTCCAGTCCCATCCCAGCACTGAGTTTTGATGGCTGGGTTCTCCATGGTTCTACTTGAGGTTTCTAGGTTTTCCTGGCTCAGAGGCTCCTCACGCTGCAGCTTCCCTTGAAGGAGGGCAGAGGTGTGAACTGGGGTCCTTAATCCCTACAGGAGTTGGGACGGCTACTTTGTCACTTTCTGCTTCTCAGACCAGCTGTCTTCCACAATCAGCAGTTTGGGAGTGTGGCCAGAGCAAAGAGGACAGCATAAGATGATGAACCCATAGGGCCTTCTCCCTTGCAGGTCCCCTCATCGGATCTCCCCCTCTGAGAAACAAGCCCCACTCCCCTTTCCTGCCCTCTTCCCTGAAGTGGGTCACCCAGGATGGAACGAGCATTTCCAACAGGCTCCTTAAATATGCACAGCGCCAGGGTCAAAGTCACAGAGGCCAAGGCTTTCTGAAATAGGAAGCAGTATCTGCAGATGCCTGAATGTTTCCAAGAAAGTAGGAACAGACTTCAGGATCCTGACAGTCAGATGTTTGATGGGGCTTTCAAGCAGAACTCGGAGGAGTCTCCAGGACAGGGAAATCACTTGCCAGTGCCCTCCCTCCATCGATAATAGTATTCTCCACTCCAGCCCCAATCTGGAACGTTCAGTGTACAAATAAGTGCCTTTGCTCAAACTCTATTTGGCTTCACTCTTTTCCTCTCAACCCTTCCCAAAACACTTACTCTTACCTACCCTCTACCTGCCCTGAGTCTTCCTCTTAAAAACAGTCAAAGGTACTGCCATGGACACTACAATACTGAGGTTCCAGGGTATTTTTGGTTTCAAGCAGCTGGAATTTGTTTGCTTTCCAAACAAGATAGGCTTATTTGGAAAAATGATCTACATCTTTTACTATAAAAGCTCTGAATTTTTTTTTAAATCGCTTCAGCAAATATTTTTCATTTCTTTCTATAAAAAGAGTGAGTTTTTTTTTTTTTTTTTAAGGGATAGAAAGATGATGAGGCTTGACTTCTGCAGGGACGGGAAGGGGGAGTCAGTCACTCTTGGTTTTAATGGGATGACCTGGTAAAAATGACTAAGGCCAAACCCAGGGGAGGCAATAGTTTCCCGAACTCTTAAGGAGATGAGGGTAAAAACCTGCTGAGGAAGGAGAATGGCCCAGGGCAAGGACAGCAGCAAGAAAAGTGAAAGTCATGACTGGGGAGAGTCCCTGGACTGAGGAGTTCCCCAGGATGAGGGACTTTCAGCGCTAACACTGGGGAAAGTCGTGTGGGGAAAGTCACGGGTAAACTGGGATGATCGGTCACCCGAGGGCTCTGGTCAGTCTTGGGTACAGGTCTGCATGTGTTGGTCATGCTGTGAATGATCAACATAACCCTCTTTCCACATATTTAGGTAATTATGATAGGGAACACCACCTTAAATAACAACAATTAACAAATAAAAGTGGCTACCACTATGTTCCAAACACTACAAACTGCTTTACACACATTATCATCCAATGCTTACAGCAACCCTGGAACATGGATTCCCTCTTACATAAGAGGACCTCAGCAATCTTTCCAGAGGTCACGCAGATAGTAAAGGACCGAAGAGACCCACGCCGGGCTTTGCCTTGAAAGCCCTTGTTCCTTCCACTCCCCACCCCAGCCCACGTTGCCTTTTCCTCTGTGCTAACTCACTTCCAGCTGCCTCCAAACCCCTGCCTGCTTGAAAAAGGCTCCTGAAGGCTTCATTTTCAGTCTGTCAAAGGTCATGCTCACTGCTCCTGGGGTGACATGAAGAAACCCTCTCATAGCTGGAGACCTAAAGTGGCTTTGCAAAGATCTAGCTCTCCCAAAGTAAACGAACCCCGCAGGGGCCTCTCTCCCAAAAGCCAGGACACCTCCTTGGGCCGCTCCCAGCATGGAGTCTGGGTCTTCTGGGTTAGGATCCTGAGCTGCCCTTCCACATCCTGCCTTCTGCTCCCCAAAATGCACCTCCTACTCATCACCTGGCATTCTTCACTGACCTCAGACAGCCCCGTGGCCACCTGTCCATGCCTACACTGCTGCCTGGGGTTCCCATTCCACCTTCACTTCTGCCAGTTCCAGTCAAAGCAGAATGGGACTGTGTCCTACCTCACTGGTCCCCCCCGCCCTGGTCCCAGGTGGTACTCACATGACAGAACACTGGGCAAAGGATAGGTAATCCACCAACACGTCCAGGCCTTTGTTTTCATCATTCAGAAACTCCCGCACCCACCTGCAGATAAAGGAAACAGCAGAGGAGAGCGCTAATAAAGTGGGTTGAGGGGGAGAAGCAAAAGGTGCCTCTGTGAAACAATATTCCCTCTTGGATCCTCTGGAACTCAGCACCAGGCGGGGAGAATTCTGAAGATCAAAGCCTGGGTCAGGATCCCTGGGTCCCTGGGTCAGGAAGATCCCCTAGAGAAGGAAATGACAAGCCACTCCAGTATTCTTGCCTGGGAAATACCCAGGACAGAGGAGCCTCGTGGGCTACAGTCCATGGGGTCACAAAGAGTTGGACACAACTGAGCACCCCAACTCAACAGAAGTCTCAGTTAAAAGACAGGCAGGGAAGGGCAAAGAGAGCTCTGGAAAAGAGGCATACCAGGCCAAAGGGCTCTCCACCAAGTTCAAGGAAAGGTATTTTGGGAAGCGGTGAACAGAGGGATACGTGGGATTTCTGTGTGTAGTCACGGGTGAGACTGGCAGAATAGGAGAAGGATGGGGGAACAGTCAGGAATTCAAGTAACTCCAGAATGGCTCTGACCTCTAAGAGACTGAACCGGGGAGGCAGGAGGACAGACAATAGACCAGGGCACTTCCACCCTTCTGCCTTCAAGTCTTTTGAACCGAGACATCCCTGGAAGGAAAGTCAGGAGCAATTCCCAGGATTGTTACAGGACAGGTTCACTCCTGTCCTGTAGACACACAGGACCCCGAGAGAAAGAAAACTCTCCAGATGAAACCCTGACTCTCCTGTGCCCTATTCACTCTGAGAGTCTGGGGGTCTTTCCAGGCCAGCAGCACAGAACAGCCCCCCGAGGCCGCTTCTCCCCCACAGCTGGGACACCAGCGCCATGTCGGATGGCCACACCCGGGCTACAGAGAGAGGCCGGGCCGAAGCGCCAGGCCCGGCAGAGATCTGGCAGCAAGCTCTGGCGGAGGAGGCTGACTGACACCAGAGCTGCCTGAAGTTAGCTTCCTCTCTGGGGGCCGACAGGCCTCCCGTTTCCTGTCTGTCTGCTCTCCAGCTCCCCGCCCCCTTCTCATTTCCTGTCTGAGTCTCCACTGCTATTTTCGGGATCTTGACACTTTGAGGAGATGTCAAAGGGCACTTCAGCAAGGCCGTGAAACCAACACAAACCAGGAGGAGGAGGAGCTGGGGTAGCTCTGGAACCCTGCTTCCCAGCCTGGCCCGCTCCAGGCTCGAGTCCCCATCTTCCGAGGGCCTGGAGCGGGGACGGATCAGGCTGCTTCGGAGGCAGGATCCCCCTCGTGCTACCTTGCCCTGGGCTCCCACCGCCCTGGAGCTCCCATAGCCCTGCCTGACAGCCTGACACACTCTTCCTGCCCAGAAATCCAGGAAGCGTCCTGGCCTTCCCATATAACTCCACCAGGGGAGCACAGTTCAAATGACAGGAGCTCCTCAAATGCCAGATGCTGAGCTGCTCCTGGGAACCAAGGACCTGGTTCGGAGCTCTAGCTTGTGTGCCAACTGCTGAGAGGCCTGGGCCTGGGGACTACGCAGCTCTGGCCTCAGGGCCTGGCTGATGGCCAGAGGGGACAGCAGCAGGTAGAGGGGGCAGGCTGGGGGGACCGTCCCACACTGCTCCACAGCCCTCTCCGGGGAAAAGCAGAGCCCCCTCCTCATGCAGGAGGACTCAGTAAGGAGGACAGGAGGGCCCGAGAGAAGGAAGTAGGGAGGGGTAAAGGCCCTTCGGATGAGCGCAGGGTGGTGCTTGGAGCTGTCATCTGTGTCGCGTGTGCTCTCACACGGGGAGTAGCTGATGGGGCACTGCAGTTTTTCCTTCCTCGAGCTTCACCAAATAAAGGTGAAGGCTGAGTTACCCATTTCCTAGCGGATCAGTTCTCAATGTGTGGTTCATGGATGAGGTGTGAAAGCCAGCTCTGGCCACCAAGCACAGTGACCGCACCAGCAACTGTCCCTTTCCTGTTCTCGCCCATGACTGCAGGAGGCAGCTGACTGCATACAGGTAGCCTGCACCAGGAGCCCGGGCGGGACGGGAGGGGAAGGCACATGATGTCATTTGGCTCTTTCTACTCCTGCTCCTGGGGCTGGAACCTGCCCAGAAACCCCCACCTCCACCCCAGGCTCGACTTTTCAGACTTCTCACTCCTGTGAGCTCTCAGGCCAGATCTGTAGTCCTGCCTGCAGTTCTCTGTCACTTTGTCTACGTACACACACACACTCTCTCTCTCTCTCATCTTCTCTCTCGCTCTCACTTTCACTATATTTACCCTGGCTGGTTACAGTTTTATGAATCCAAGACTGTAGCTCTTTCCCTCTATCTCATGCATTAGCCCTGTGCCTGCTCAGCAGGTTGTGGTTCCCCACTCCTCTGGAAGAAAAAAAAAAAAGACTCATGTAGTTTTTAGGGGCCTAGGCAATAGGTTGACAGGACCTGGGTCTGGGACAACAGAAGACGTTCAGCAGCTGGTCCACCTGCTTTAGATCTTCCCTGAAGTTTCAGGAAGCTGCTTCTGCTCATGAACTAAAATTGTCTTATAATCAAGCAAATAGTCTTCTGGGCACCAAACAGTCCACAAACCAGGTCTCAGCAACCCAATGCAATACTTTCCCCCATTCCCAGCCTTCTCTGGGCCTCCCTTGGCCCAGCCCCAGGCCACAGGCAGACTCCAGTCTCAGCTGCTGTGGGAATGTCTTCCACTCAAAGCCACAGACCGAGGACCCCAGGAGAGGCCCCAGGCTTGCCAGCAGCATCCAGTCAGCAGCTGGCAGAGCTGAGGGGGAGAAAAGCCAGAAAAGGAACAGTCTGAAGCCCTCTGGGGAACCAAAAGGCATTCGTGAGGCAGCTCTGCCCCACAGCAAGGAGATAAACAGGCAAACTCTCCTCAGTGGACGCCGGGTCCTAAGCGGCCAGGTGGAAAGGCTCTGATGGTCAAGGGTGACTCACCCAATGTGGTTGGTCCGCAGTGAGATCTCCAGCTCTCTCAAGACTTTGGTTGACTCCTGTACTCTCCTCCTGAATTTCTGTGAATGTAGGATTCTCTGTCACTGATGGAGGCCCCCAAGTCAACTTTACAATACAAGCAAAAGGGGCAGAAAAGGAAAGGGAAGGCACCCAAGAGGGCGGTGACAGTCCTTCCATCTGTTCCTAGCCAGCCACTCCCCCACAACACAACACTCCCCCAGAACACAAAAACCCAACTCCTGCTGCTCAGAACAGTCCTGACCCATGTCACAGGGTTTGCCCCTAAACCCCACAGGACTGCAAAGGACAGCAAGAGGGGGCTACCCTGCTTCGCACCTCACCTTCCGAGTTACACTGGGGTCCAAGAAGCTCTGGAGTTTCTGGATGTATGTGTGAGGAGGATTCTTCACCTGGAATCGTTCCTGTGAGGGAAACACGTGTGTGCATGCAGACACTCAGGCTTCTGAGAAGAATGCTGAGGAAGCAGGGCACCCACAGTGTCTGATGTGAGGGGACTCCTTAAGCTCTCACCTGGCCCTTAACATCCCCCACACCATAAGTTCCCCTCCGTGACTTATCCTCAGGTACTCTTCTCTGTTGCCATCTTCTCCTCCTTCGATGAGTAATTTTGAGTTACTGAGTAGACTCAGTAACCCTGAGTCTAAAGTAATTTTCTTATGTTAACAATTAAGAGGCTGCTTGCAAAAAAAAAAAAAGAGGCTGCTTGCAGCCAGGCCTGTCTGAGCTCAAAAACTCATGATTTGTTATCTTCAGACGTACACAGGGGAAAAAGCAAGGCCACAGGTGCGAGTTCTTGATTCTGAGCTAAGTGAAAATCTCTCGTTTCTCTTCTGGCTCTAAACACTTTCATGTAGAGAGAGCTTCCAATCCTCACATTCTGAGATTTGGGAACAGAAGACTAGAGGACCAGGCTTTTCATTCCTAGAGGCCTGTAAATAATGGGGAAAAGGCTGCTATTTGCCAGGTCTGGAGCAGAGTGAAAGACAAATGGCGCTTTGGATTCCTCAGCCAGGCACAGCCCTCACCCTGGTTGGAAAGGCAGAAACAGGTTCTGCTGGGGAAACCACCAAACTCCTCCAGAGCAGACCTCACAGCTCAACAAACCTCAGTGGGAAGAAATCAAGACAGTGCTTTGTGGGAGCTAGAGGGGAAGCTGGCCTACCAGCCTGTGTCTGTTAGGAAATTGCTTTTAGAAGAGGAAATAAGCATGGGCTGAGGCCAAGACCAGGCCAGGGTTCCTCAAGGGACCCCAGGGCTGCGGTTAATGCCCAAGGCCCTGCCGCCGTGCCCAGCCTCACTTTCGGTCCCAAACCCTGTACCTGGTCACAGATGAGGTCCCACTTCTTCTCGTTGTCGTACTGCCGCAGGAGCCGCGCCTTGTCGGGAGGCAGGTTCATGGAGCTCTGAGGAGAGAACCTGAGTCAACAGGGCTGACAGGCTTCCCTCACGTCTGAACCCTCAGGTTTCACCCTGACATTCCATGGCTGAATGGGAAGGCTTAGAGGTGCACGACCATCTTCCTCTTTCCCCTTCACATTTGGTTCAGTTTGGTTGAGCAGCGTCTTCCAAACTACAGGTTGTGGAATCAGTGTAGTCAGTCAAGAGTAACTTTATTTTGAATGAGAATGAACAGATTGAAATAGAACAAGAATTTAAGATATCAGAATTGATTGCAATTAGGAAGTATAAATAATGTTTCACAAAGTTTTTGCTTCATGAACAAAACACACACACAATGTAAGATGTGTTTCTTAACATGGGACTGGTCAAAAAAGTTTGAAAGTCACCAGTCTAAAGTGACAACATCAATCAATTTTCCCCCACAGTCTGAGAGCTGGGCAGGCTTCCTGTACCACACACACCCATGGGTGAATCCTGAGCCACCCATACATAGCCTGTGCAGATGCTACAAGTCTAACCCCTTCCTTCACATCCAGGACACCAGGGAATGAGCAGAACATCAACATGAAGATTACTGCTCAAGTTTTTAAGGAAATAGTTTACAAGATTTCAGTACTTTAATCATTAGTGCTAATTACTTATGACTTATGACACAGCTCCCAACTATTTAAGACACAGTGAAGTGTCCCAACCCCTCACTGAGACACTCTAACTGAGAGTACAGGACAGACCAGGAGTCATTTTATTTTGTTCACTACCATTTGCTGAAGGAATACATGAATACAAGTGTAAGTGAATAAAAAGCCAAGACATCCAGGGGCAAGCCCCACCCAGACCAGCAGCCCTACTGACCCCTCCTCTCCCGCTCAGGTCCAGCCAAGCCCCTCCTCTAACCAATCTGGCTGCCTTGGCTGCAGGTCACAGTAAGGCCTTCCTCTCATCTTCCTCTCCCTTACCTACTGCTCCAAGCTCAGCTCTAACTTCCAGGTAAACAAAGTGTGACCACCTGGCTTATCTCTGTTGGGTCCTTGACATCCTTGTCCCTGGGGACACAGATTGTTTATGTGCCCAGGATCCTGAGGAGTCATATTGGCTCCGAGTTATTCCAAAAACAGCAAGAGTATCCTGGGAGTAGGCTCTCTGTTTTCTAAGAAACTGAAAGAAAATCCTTAAACATAGTTTATTTCTGTTACATGTATCTATTTATTAGGTATTTATTTACATACATGCTATTAAGCCAGTTGTATGCTCATCTAAGGGCTTTCCAAGTGGTGCTAGTGGTAAAGAACCCGCCTGCCAATTCAGGAGACATAATAGATGTGGGTTTGATCCCTGGATTGGGAAGATCCCCTGGAGGAGGGCACGGCAATCCACTCCAGTATTCTGGCCTGGAGAAAACCATGGACAGAGGAGATTGGCGGGCTATGGTCCATACGGTCACAAAGAGTTGGACACGACTGAAGCGACTTCACACACACACACACACACACACACACACACACGCTCATCTAAAGGACTGACTGTACCATTATTCATATGCCTCCAACCGCTAATGACGTCTAACCCTATGACAGGCACCAAGTGGAGGGTAAGCTGATGGTAAACCTATGGTTAAGAGGTCCTGGTTGTGGGGCTTCCCTGGTGGCTCAGTGGTAGAGAATCCGCCTGCCAATGTAGGAGACACAGGTTAACGATCCCTGATCCGGGAAGACTCCATATGCCATGGAGCAACCAAGCACGTGCACCACAACTACTGAACCTGTGCTCTAGAGCCTGGGGGCTGAGCTGCAACTACTGAAGACTGTGTGCCCTGTGTTTTGCAACAAGAGAAGACACTACAATGAGAAGCCTGTGCCCTGAAACAAGAGAGTAGCCCCTGCTCGGTGCAACTAGAGAAAAGCCCGAGCAGCAACAAACATCCAGCACAGCCAAAGATAAATAAATTAAAAAAAAAAAAAACAGGTTCCGGTTCTGAGCTCTGGGCCAAGCTTCTGGCTGGAAACAGGGTCATTATGGCTTGAAAAAGGAAGTGGAGTTGGGATCTCTGTTCAGTGTTTAGAAATGGAAGAATTTAGAAACCCAGAAGAGAAGAAAAGAAGGGGAAGGGACCACCACGTCACCCTTCTCCCCATGGTTGCTCCCGCCCTGTGAATCTGCCCGAGCTTCGGCACAGAAGAGGAGCTAACCGAATCCACCCGGCTGCTGATGGAGCAGGCCTGGCCGGACAGGCAAATAGAACCCCAGGTGTTCTCTTTGGGACCACCTGGCTAAGGGCTGATCTCAGCGTGTCTGTGTGGCCAGCAGGAGGCCACCACAGAACAGGGACCCGAAAACCAAAGGTGGCCTGGAGCAAGTTCTCCCACTTAAGCAGGGCCAGGCTGCAGCTTGCAGAGTTTGTGAGACTAGGCCTGGTTCTGGCCCTGTGCACGGCCTGAGGTGGCTTCACTGTCCTTGTGCCCCCCTCTCCCATGTCTGTGCCATGAAGGCAGAAAACAGTCGTCTCCCCTGGAAGCACGTGACTCGGGAGGGGGAGGGGGAGCTCGTCTCGGCTGTGGCAGACATCACATCCCGTCTACACCAACTTCCTCCCTCAGCCACCCGCTGGCAGCTGCTGGGGCCTCACACTTCCCCACCAGGTGAACCGCTGAGAAAACGTCTGGTCCCCCGGGACTTCAAAGACGAAGCAGGGTCACCACCTCTGGGAACCCCAGCCTAAGAGCATGGAAGAGGAACCTCAGGGAACTGGCCAGACTTTAGATGCCCAGGAGAGAGGGATGCCAGCAAATGGAAACCAGGGGCAGGAACATGAAGCAGCTCTGACCACAGGCCCACGTCCTCCGGTCTAGAGCTCTGGGTAACACTTCAGAGCAGTGAGGGTAGTTTTCTCTCCTTTGTGACTGAAGTGTGACGGGGAAGGAAGTGGGTGGGGGAATTCCCCAGCCTCCAGCACTCACAAGAAGTCAGTCATGGACTGTGGGGGGTGGGAGCCACCCATCACGGGCAGGGCCAGGGTTTGGCAGTTCTCTCCCCACCAGACAATGGCATCGGGGCCCCTGCCTCCAGCAGATATTGTGTGTGAGGCCAGCAGGGCTCAATGTCCTGAGGAAGGGCAGCTTCCTGAGTTCCGGGGACAGCCAGGGAGCAAACCTGCCAACCTTCCTTCCGGTTTCAGTCAGAGGTTGTTTCCTTGACATTTTCCTGCTGTGGCTCCACTGAGACCACAGGCTCTCTTGAGGCAGACGCCAGGCTGAGTTCTTGCTAACTCCTCTTGGAGACCCTCGCTGAAGAGAAAGGAGACTCGGCTGTTTTGGAGCAGAGGACACTGGATGTGGAACCAGAGAGCTCCAGATCGACTTCAAGCTCTTCAGAGTCACAGAACCTCAGAGAGCTCATTCACAAAACGGAGATAATCTCACCACTTCACAGGGTTTTATGAGGATTAAATGATAAATACTTTAGGTCCTAGTGAGTCTGGAACACTGTGGGTGTTCAACACACTTCCCTCGCCGCTCCTCCTAGAAACCCTGAGCAATGCTCTGACATCCCAAGGACCTGCCCTCTTGCTCCTTGGTTATCCTGTATTCCTGCCTCTGTCCCTCCTCCTTCAGCTCTGCTTCTCAACACTCTGGGGACAGAGCAACCCCTCACCCCTGCTTTGATCCTTTGCTGCTAAGACTAGGAGGCAGTAAAACATCACTGTTCTTGGGGAGGGGTAGACTCCAGCGAGATGGGAGAAGAGGAACTCAGACTCAAAGCAACTCTGGGACTGATTCCTAAATCAGAGGGAACCAGCCAGAAGTCTAATAATAAAAACCTATAACAGAAAGAAGCAGAAAGGGGTGGATCTGATGCTTCTCCAGCAAGGCGGCTCTGGTTTATGGCCAGTTTGAGACCAGACCGAGCGCCCTGCTCAGGGGCCAGCCCCTTCCATGGGAGCAAGGGCCCAGTCCCCCCAGCGAGGCTTCCTTACTCCCCACACGACCCTGTTGGCCCCAGAGAAGCAGAGGCGGCGGGAGCTGGCTCTGGTCACAGAGGTTCCTTTCCCTTTCCTGCTCTGCACCCCCAGCCGGTTAGCCCCTCCTCGCTTCCTTCCCACTGCAGGGGAAGGGAAATGCCGGTGGGGCTGGAGTTTCCTTCAAAGCTGTGGGTCCTGTACTGGGACTCACCCCTCCTCTGCCAGTCTCCTTGGGCCAGGCCTGGGGAAAACCCAACACACAGAGATAGGAACCACCCAAAATCCCCAGCTGCCTCTACTGGTCCCAGTCAGTCATGATAAATTTCAGGATCAGAGGCAAAAACGGCCTGAGGAGAGAAAGACAGAGAGAGAGAGATGGCTGAAATGTTCCTGCAAAGGGGATTCTGGAGACTTAAGGGAAGGCAGGCAAGGGCTGTTCATTTTGAGCAAATATAGAATGTGAGTTGGTGGTTTTCTTAATGTTTTCCCTCTCAGAACCACCTCCCCACCGAGGCCCTTATGGCTGGCCACTTCTCCCTGGGGTAGTAGCCGCAGTTGCCATGCTCAGCCCATGGGGAAGCTGAGTCTAGAACCTCCCCAGAGGTGAACTGAGGCACTGTCCCAGGCACCACATGCTACTGAGCCCTGGCCCCTGGTCACAGCTGCCAGCGAGTCCTCTCGGGCATCTGCAGATCAGCCCATTATGCGGATGGCAGAGGAGAAGGCGGTGAGGAGGTACGAGGTGTGGGAGTCCAGGAGACTGCTGGAGGAGAAGCTGGAGTACTATATTCCCACCAGGAGCCCCTCACAAACCAACATCTCTGCCCACAAGTCAATGGAGAAGCAGGCAACACTGGGCACAAAAGCCCACGCCTAGCCGCCAAATGGACCCAGGGTGAGGAGTGGCCAGGCCTCCCCTCCACACGTCTCTCCTGGTGGGCAGTAGGGGCAGCTGTGGCCAGCTGGGTGCTGCTCCCAAAAGCAAGAGCCCAAGGAGGTGGGAGGCACCATTCCTGCTACCCCGGCCCCCTCAGCGGCCATAGCCAGCCCTGCCGCGGTAGCAGCTCCCAGACAATGAGAGTTATTTTCAGCCAGCGCTTTAACACAAGCCAGCTGGCCAGGGTGCAGGGCGGGAGGCTCCTCCACCCGGCCCGCCCAGACAGCAGGCCCAGCCCGGTGCTTACGCTGCCACCCGCCTCTGCGTCACTGTTTGTTTATCACTGTTTCAGCGCAGCTCCTCCCAAAACTGCCCCCCCAAACCACAATATTGGCAAAAGGAAAATCAAAAAAATCAGAGTGTTTGAGCAGAGGTCCAAGAGCTAAAATTAAGAAGGTCCAGACATGGGAAGCACAGCTTCCCCAGCCCCGTGACCGGTGGGTGTAGCACAGCGAGGAAGCGGGCTGGGTCGGCAGCCAGGTCTCAATGCAGCCCCCACAGACAGGCCAAGCCAGGCTCTGCGGCCAACCTAGGAGACGGAGCGCAGGATGGCTCTCCTCGCCTTCCTCCCACCCATCCTCCTTTTCAGAGCTCAGGTTTGGAGAAGATAACATGAGACAGACAGAGCCTGGAAGGAGCCCGAGTCAACCGGGAAAGGCTCTGGGAGAAGAAGTGCCCTGCCGCAGAAAGGAAATCACAAGAACAGTTCATGACACTTGGCTGGAGGAAGAGGGAGCCCTGCCCATGATGGAGTGGGGTGAACACTTGAAGAATAGGAAGGAGTGGACCGGGAGCACTCACCTCCCTAGATGCGGGGCCTGGTGCCGCCAAGTCCCACAGCCTCAACAGAGCAGCTCCCTGCCTACCCCCCTCCCTCCATCTGCAGCCCCATGCACATGGGCTCATGGGTGTGACACAGCGCTCACCACACACACGGTGCCCCCAAGGCCTGAGCTGCCCGACTAGACTTGTGGGAAATTTACCGCGGTACCTTATGACAAAAGACATCGGAAAAGTGGGTGCTCCTTGACTTAAGCGTCTGTAGCAGCTTAGGTCTGACTTTCTGGTTTCGTTGGCTTGAAGCTATCACTTTGGGGACGAGCTGCCAGTGAAAAGCCAGCTTTCAGAGCCCTGTCTGGAGAACGTGCTTCTGTGGTCACTGATGACTCTCTAACCAGAAATGACTTGCTGAGCAGTTACGGGCCAAGTCCCTGAGCAGCCTGGAGGAAAAAGAGATGGATTTGCCAGATGTCTCAGGCTGAACTCTGCAACTCACACCAGGGAAGTCGAGTAAAAGCGAGGTCCTGGAAGGCCGGTGTCAATCAAACGAAGAGGTGGCTTTATCCAAATGCAACTGTACCCCAGAGGCCTCCTCCGCACCGTGGTCGACTCCTGCCTTGGATCCTGAACTGGCGCAGGAAGTCCGTTAGGCCCCCAGGGCCAGCAAAGCCCCCTAACTCTACTCTCTGCCACGCTGTCGGCCTTACACCTGACATCAGGTGACCTGGGCAGGTAACCTGGCCCTGGCTAAGGACGCCCTCTTGGCCTACTCAGTCAAGAAGCATATACTCTCGAATAGAAGAACTCGTGTTAGCTACGGGCCCCAAGCCCCAGCTTAAAAACACCACTGCCACAGCAACTTGATCTGTCTGCTGGCTCCTCAGCCCCTCCTCGCGGTTAGCCAGACCCACACACTCCCCAGTTACGCAGAATGGAAACTATTCTGCTGGGGGCAGCTGGCTTTTCCAAAGCCAAGGAGTCTTGGGGTAGACTTACATTGTCCCTGTAGCCAACCGAGGTTGACCCTTCCCTTTACCATATTCTGCCTTCCCACAGGGGGAGCCCTTAGGCAGTGCTACCTCAGAGGGGACACAACATTTCTGGGGTTATACCCCACAAAAGGCATTTTCCTCTTTCTCCTCGGACCACAGGCCATTACTCACTAGGACCCAAGCGTGCCTCTCCCAGGGTCTCTCATCCATTCCTTTTCTTCCCTTCCCATGGCCACCATCAGATGGGCCCTTGTTGTGCACTCCTGACCTTCTGGGATAAACTTCTAGCTGGCATCCCTACTTCCAGCCTGCATGTGGATGGAATTTCCAAACTTCCTAGCACATAAGATAAATCATCCTTCTTTTCAGTTCCGAAATCTCTGACTCCTTACCATTTACACAAGAAAACCTAAACTCCTTGGCTGACTGTTCTCAGCATCTTAGATAAGAAACAGCTTCAGAGCTAAGATTTTTTCCAGGTTGGCCCCAACATCTCTGATCAGCGTATTGTCTCCTGGGTTCTCTTGGAGCAGCTACTCTAGTCATAGGATTCACTTGTAACTCATGTTTCCCCAATCTTCTGAATCCCTACCTATTACTTCTGGACTCAAAATCCAACTCTGTGTCTACCCATCATAGCTTGGTCCCTCTTCTGAGCTCCAAAGCATAATTGTAATGTGAAGAATGATAAGGCGGAGACCTGCTTGTTATCCCCAACCTCCTCTCATCTTCCTTATTAATGAACCTCCAATGCTTAGCTGAGTACTTAGCAACCCAGAATTAATACATGTCTTTAAACAACAAGGTCCTACTGTATAGCACAGGGAACTAAATTCAATATCCTGGGATAAATCATAGTGGAAAAGAATATAAAAAAGAATGTATATACGTGTATAACTGAGTCACTCCACTGTACGGCAGAAATTAACACATTGTAAATCAACTATACTTCAGTAAAAAAAAAAATTTTAATACAAAGAATTAATATATTTCTCATCTTTCCTAGCATTCAGATGTGGCTATGTGACCATGTGGGATGTGAACAGAAGTAGTGTGTATAACTTCTGAGAAGTATCATTAAAGGGAGGGAATATATCTTTTTTTCTCCTTTCTGCTTCCAGCTGGCTGGAATGCAGAGACAACAGCTGGAACTTCAGCAGCTATTCTGGAAAATGAGGTGACCTTAGAAATGAAATCCAGATGAGTGAAGCAAAGAGAAAGAAAATACCTGGTCACTGATACTATGGATCTCAACACAAATTGAATGAGGTCATATAGTGCATTTTCATGTCTGTGTTTCCTTTATTTCAATTAGAATACAACTACTGGAGGGAAGGGGTCATGCCTTATCCTTCTTTGAGTCATGTGCAGGTGCTTAATAAATAACTGATTGATCCTGCTACTACCTCATCCATCACCAAGTCCTTTGTTCAGTTCCTGGTTATTTTTGGAGGGGATTATCCAACTTCTTACAATTGTCCTTGCTATTTCTGGTCTTATAATCTGCCTTATGTGCTACAGCCCAAATCACTTTCCTTAAATGTTGCTTCTCCCCCGCAGCAAATTCCCACTTCTCATTGGGTTTCAACTCTGTCTTTCAGTTCATGTTATAAGTCTAAGATACTCCCCTGACTCGTCATCTAACCAGACTCATCTTAAAGTCCGCTAGACCACAAGCTCCTGAGCACAGGCATCATCATAATCAGCTTGTGGATCATTGCAGTAGGTACTCAATAAAGATTGAGCAAATTGAATTTCCCCATACATATACTCTTCATCCACTCCCTAAGATTTCTCCTCCATCATCCTCAGAGATCATCTCCTTCCCAGTCGCCAGCCATGACCTCATCCAATTCACAAGGGGAGAAATCCCATCTTCTCTAGCAAATCTGTCATAAGTAAGAGTGGGAAGGTTTACACTCTCCCCTAAAAGTGTCTCTACACATTCCCTAATGCTTTTAGCATGTGTTCATGGAGTTGTGATGTACAGCTAATGTCTCTTCACTTTTTCTTGGGTGTTTAATAAATATCACAAATCTCAAAGAGTGGCTAAAGCACAGAATGAGGAGCCACACTGCCCTAGTATGAATGAATCTTGGTTCCACCACTTACTAGTGTGGCCCTGGGAGAGTTATTTAATTTCTATGAGCCTCAGTTTCCTCATCTGTAAAATGGAGGTATAAATAGTACCTACTTCTTAAGGTTGCTACGACAATTAAATAAGTTAATATACATAAAGCATTTAAATCAGAATTAGGTAATAAATGTTACACATAAAGCTAGCTGTGTTCTTCTTGGTTTTTTGTTTGTTTTTGGTTTGGATTTCTTATTCAACAATTAGCACAAAGTAACTATATGCCAGTCACTAAGCTAGAAGCTGGAGATATAAAAATAAATAAGTAGGATCCCTACATTCAGAAAGTTTATATCCAGAGGGCAAGGTAGATCAGCAAGCCAGGGATGAGTGCACACAGTACTGCTGTCAAATAGCTGCATATGGCACTGTGGGATCCCAGGGAGGCAATGGAACAGAGGAGTCAAGTAAGGCTTCCTGGAAGAAATGCTACAGGATTTACTCTTAAAACATCAAGCAGGAGGAAGTTAGGCAAAAGCAATTAAGCAGGGGAAGATGGTGATACTCTAGGCAAGGACAAGGCATTTGCAAGTACACAGAAGCACATAACACCACAAAAAGTCCAGGAGTCTTCAAGTGATCTGCAATGACAGAACGAAAGCATATATGAGGAAATTACAGCAGGCAGGGAATGGCCAGATGACACAAGGTCCTAGGAACTAAGGTAAATCAGTGGGCCTGAGTAGGATACTAATGACACTACTATTAAAATGAAAAATGGAATAATGACAAAAGCTAATAACATTTATTGACAAAACTGAGATAAGAACTCTATATAAATTATCTCATTTAATTCTCACAACTAGCCTATGGAGTTAGGACCAAAATCATTCCTATTTTACAAGTGAGGAAACAAAGGCTCAGAAAGGCAGGCCAGGAACTTGCCCAAGGTCCCACAGCTAGTATGTGATGGAGTTGGGGTTTGAACCTGGGTCTGACCCTGACTTTGTATTCTCACACAATGCCTCCTCTGAGACAACCAATTGTTTTAGCGTTTCTCTGAACCTTTCCAGATTGCATGCATCCTTCAGGATTAATATGATCAAGGTGCCTCATGAAGCCCCCTTCAAACGACTCACACCTCTGCACACTTCGTCCCTTGAACTTCTGCAGGGCTACTGCCCTCGCTTCCCATCCACGATTACACTCCATCATCCCTTTAGTGTATTCTAGGCACCATACACTGTGCCAACTGGAAGTCTTGTTTTGTCTGGAAATAACTCTTACATGTTTACCAAAAAAGGGAAAAATTGTGGCTTATAAATATCTACTTCGGGCTGAGCTAGATCTTTTAATTGTAAGATTTAATGAAAAAAAGATGATTTCACTCCCATATTACTACTCACCTTTCACATTCTATTTCTTGAACTAGACTGTAAGCTTCCTGAGGGCATGGACTTTTCCTTGATCTCACATGTTCCTAGACAATCTGACATACAGAAGAAGCCTAAAAGGTGTTGTGAGTTGCCCATGTGGCCTGCTGGGGACAGCACTCTACCCCACCCAGTACCACTGGGTCTGGATTTCCAGGAGTCTCATTATAAATCCAGGAGCTTATCATCAAGTCATAAAACCTAATGAATCCCTTCCTACATCCAGACTGCACGTGGGAGAGGCATGACTCCTGCTTTATGGAAGGACAACTGAGGCCCAGCACCAGTCATATCAGCTGGGGAGAGGCACTACAAGTCTTTTCTCTCTCCTGGCTTTTCCAATTGCTCTCAAGTGGGGGTCCATCTCAGGGCCTCAGAGCACCTCGCCTCTTTGAGGAGGAAACATAAAGACCCCAGTCTGCTCTTGATCCACAACCCACCTTCCCAACATTGTCCCTCCCTCATACTTGTTAAGGCCAGAGCTTGACACAGGGGTCATGACTACCCACACCCCCAACCCCATCTTGGAGTGTCCCAGCTTTTTTGTATCTCATTTGATTGTCCAGTCAAGAAACAAAACAAAACAAAACACCTGTTTAGAGGCAGCCTCATAAGAGTTCCCACCCCTTGACCCAGAGAGACTCTGAACCTTTGCTTCTCTCAATGTCTGACATCCTAGGTGTCATAATCACTCAGGGCCACAGATGGGGAGGAAAACATTACTGAGCGTCTGTTATAGGCCAGGCACTGTGGTCACTGCTCTCAGTAACCCATGGAGGTTAAGTGGTGTTATGCCCGTTTAACTGGTGAGAGAATTAAAAATCTGAGACCAACTGGCTCGAATTCATACCGAATGAGGCAGAACCGAGATTCAAACCCAGATACGTGGCCTCCAACAGAACGTTTGACAGGACATGCCTTTTTCTGCCATATCTTGCCATCTCCTTTCAAAGAAATCAAATCTCCATTTCTAACTTGGAAAGGCCCAGCTGGATTTGTCTGACTGACTTTGGTTGATCATTAAACAGTGCTTCCCTGTCCAGCAAGACTGGGTGAAACTAGCTGAACGAGGTATGTGTGCCGGATACCTGAAGTTCAAGGCTTCTGTCTCACAGGAAGAGGGACACCATGCAGAGTAGAAAGCCAAGAGAACTCCCTCTTGGATACCACCAGTGACAATTTCTTCACATCTGCATGGCATTTTAAACATTCAGAGCCATCTATAAATAATGGCATGGGCTTTGGAACAGGGAGGACCTAGATTTGAGCCTTGGTACTTTTCATGAGACAGTGGGAAGGTTACTAGACTTCTCTGAACTTCAGTTTCTTCATCTATAAAATGTGAATCACAATCTCTACCTCCTACAAGAATTCAGTGAAGGGATGAATGAACGAAAAGTATTTTGCATGTGCTCTGGCCCAGGAGAAGGGCTCTATAAATGGTAACTGGGATGAGCTACTCCAGGAGTTGCAGGTGATTCAAAGACAGCTTCTAAGCCCATACATAAAATATAACTTCACAGAACTTTAAAATACATAAAAGACAGTCTATACATGCAGCTGAACAGTATAGGTTAAATATATTTACTTACATGTTTACTAATTTTCTAGGTTAGAGCAGTTGCACATACACCCCTTTGAAAGATAAGACTGAAAATACCAATGGCCACGCAGGGAATTGACAGGAAAGCTGGGACCAGAGTTTGGGGAGAAAGAATTCAGTCACTCACTGACTAAGGTGTTCTGCTGAGTGATCTTTTGAATGAGATTTTGCAAAGAAAGTTGTTTTTAGTGTTCCACCTTATCTCAAGTCCCTCGCTTCCCCGTTGTCTCCTGACTTCCTCAGGTTAAACCTGCGGTCTGCAAAGCTGAGGTTTGATTAACCACAAATCTCTGTTTTCAGTCCCCCCAGCTAACTACTTTTCTCCACAACTCTGTTTCTCCCTTTGTGACCTTGCTGAAGTCCCTGGAGTTGTCCCCTCCCAGACACGCTAAACGGCTGTGCTGTCTATGGGAATATAGAGAGAGGCATGAGAATGTTCAAGCTCCAAATTTTATTTGACCGATAGACATCGTGCATGCTGAGTTGCTTCAGTCGTGTCCGGACTCTGTGCGACCCCATGGACTGTAGACTGTGAGGCTCCTCTGTCCATGGGATTCTCCAGGCAAGAATACTGCAGTAGGTTGCCACACCCTCCTCCTGGGGATCTTCCCAACTCAGGAACTGAACCCGCAACCCACATGTCTTATGTCTCCTGCATTGGCAGGAGGGTTCTTTACCACTAGCACCACCTGGGAAGACACCAATGACTCTCTCAAATATGTATTTCTATCTTAAGCTAGAAATCTGAGTGCCATCCTGAATTCCTCCTTTTCCCCTTATCTCCACCTTTCTAATACCAAATTTGATCCATCAAGCTCCCTAAATTTAATCTTTCAAACTATTTGTTGAATCTCTACCACACCAACCAGCCCTGGTTCAGGCGGCCACCAGCATCACCACACTGTCAGGCCACCTCCAACTGATTCCCCTCCCATGACTGCCACACTGACACCTCAAAATCTGACCATGCCACCCTCCTACCAAAAAGCATGACGTGTGGTTCATCTGCTGTGCTGTGCTTAGCTGCTCAGCTGTGACCAACTCTTTGCCAGGCTCCTCTGTCCGTGGGGTTCTCCCGGTAAGAGTACCGGAGCAGGCTGCCATGTCCTCCTCCAGAAGATCTTCCCAACCCAGGGATTAAACCCAAGTCTCCTGCATTGCAGGCAGATCCTTTATTGTCTGAGACACCAGGGAAGCCCATCCACAGAGCAGTCAAAGTCCTTTTACCACTGTCTGCCTTACACCTTATACTCCAAAAGCCCCGAGCAGCTCCAGAAGGATTCTCTGAGCACAGTACGCTCTGCCTTGCCCGGACGCTGCCCCTCTACCTGGAATGCCTTCTCCTCCACACTTCTCTCCAGCTCCTAATTATCCTTTTAGCCAGCAGAGGTTTCCTCCTACAGGCAGCATTCCCCAAGCCCTGCTCTGTGCTGCCCAGATCCTCCTGCCTTTCTACACCGTCGTACTTCCCAAGCTGAAGACTGCAATTAGATGTTAATGTGTTTGTCTTCCCCTTCAGACTGAACTCCTGGGGGCAGACACTGACTCGGTCATCTTCATTTCTCTGGCACTTAACACAATTCTAAGTGCTTAGTGAGTGCTTGCTGAGTGAATGTACTCAGGCGGCTCTGAGCAGTGGTATAGCATTCCTCTCCCTTCTCTGTCTCCAGGCGAGGAAGATGACACCTTCACTATTCTCAGTTCGCAGCCTCAGAAGCCCTCCAGAGTACTGAGTGACTCTTCATCTAGCCCTAGTGGGATAAGGCTGGAGTAGCCTCTGCCCTCTTGCCTCTGAGACAGTCAGAAGCAGCCGGCAGTGCTTTTATAACACTGTGACACCACCTGACATTTCCCTACAGGCATCCATAGGCAACAAATACTAGATGGTTTCTTTACAATTCCTGGAGGGAATCAACCGAGAAGCCTGCTGCCACCAGACGCTGTCTAGCTGCCGACCCTTCAACTCCTGAGGTTTTGCTCCCAACTTTTAACAAGGGTATTCTGGGGAAATGACAGATAAATGCTTTGGGAGCTCACCAGGACCTGCTACCCCATAAATGCAGAAGAGACTCTTAATCCCTTACTCACCCACGATGCCAGCAGTAATTAGGCAAGCCCAAAGGGAGCAATTAATAGCTGCTATTGGACCATCAATCCGGAACTCATGCCAGATGCATCAGAAAATAATCTGCAGACGTGAGCACTTTACAAGGGATTTACCAAGTGCCCTGACTGCCAAGGGGCTGAGGATAATGAGTGTTTGTGTGATGCTGATTCCGCTGAGCAGCAAGTGAAAACAAAATAACCACAGCCATAAACCAGAAGTCTGTCCAAAGGGGCCTAAGCATACTCTGGACACAGAAGATTCAAACAAAGATGCTCTTTCCCACTTAGCTATCTCACGTCCATCTGTTCTAGAATATTATCTGGGCATCATTCTGAGACTGGTTTTGAAAAGAAAGGGAGTCTGTGACCCCTTCAGTCTGCAAATGAGCCACCATCACCCCAGAGTTCAGTACAGTCCCAGGAGCACAGGTCTGGACTTCAGTAGGCAGAGGCTGGCTATTCTAGCCTTGGTAAATGCCTTAAAGGCTCTTCAAGTTCCTTCCATGGATACACTAGAGATGAAAGGTGCTAAAGGATAGGCCAAGGGCTATACTGGTTCCTGGAGGTCCTAAGGCCTGTAGAGAGGTCATGGTCATGACAAGGCCAACAACATCAAGAAGAAAAGCAAGGTGATTAATGTGTGGTATGCAATTCAGTGATTTTACAACTTTGAGGTACATAGAACCAGCCTCTTACCCATCAACTCTCAGTCGTCTTCACTCTTACCCATTTCTCGATTAATACCAGATCCCTGACTTGAGCGCATCCCAGGTGGTGCTAGTGGTAAAAAAAAAAAAAAAAAAAAACCCACTTGCCAAAGCAGGAGACATAAAAGACGCTAGTTTGATCTGGTTTGATCTTCCCTGGGTCAGGAAGATCCCCTGAAGAAGGGCAACAAAAAAACCCATCCCAGTATTCTTGCCTGGAGAATCCCATGGACAGAGGAGCCTGGTGGGCTACAGTCCATGGGGTCGGGAAGAGTTGGACACAACTGAAGTGACTTAGCAGCCCTGAC
This sequence comes from Cervus elaphus, assembly GCF_910594005.1. Lineage (NCBI taxonomy): Eukaryota > Metazoa > Chordata > Mammalia > Artiodactyla > Cervidae > Cervus > Cervus elaphus. The sequence goes on along the minus strand of NC_057817.1, from coordinate 29,897,576 downwards.
TTGAAGAGGTTGGTGGACTGAGAATAACATTTCTACTGAAAATGTACTGAGCACCTACCACGCCAGACACTGCCCTGGACCCTTAAATTTTATTTAAGTCTCCTAAAATCCCTAGAAGTCAAGTACTCTTATCCTGATTAGACAGACACAGAAACTGAGGCTCAAGGAAGTTACGGCACTGGCCCAAGGTCATGGAGCTAATAAATGGCAGAGCTGGGATTCAACTCCAAATCCGTGGAGCCCCAGGGTCCTGAAAAAAGGCCTGGCTGAGCAGCAGTCCAGGCTGAAGGAACCCCGACACCACTTATAGCTTCCCAGGCCAGCCTTAGTCCTAGAACAAGTCTCTAGCCAAGAACACACAGTGACTTCAGGAAATCTTAAGAGAATCAGGCTTGAGGAGCCCTGAAAAGACAAGTATCTATTTACAGTTAATCAGCACCCTGCCCGGCCCTGCAGACAGTTCTGACAAGTGGAGCCAGGAAGAGGCAACCACAGGCTCTGACTGGGCCCACCTGGGGCTAGGAACCAGCCAGGCCCCTGGATGAGCAGCATGGACCCGACCCTGCCCAGACCGGCTGTGCTGCCCACGGACCCCCTGCCCTGGGGGACTCTCAGGAGCTGGAGTCCAGAGTCCACAGAGTCGTCTTCACTGTTTCACTGTTCTCTTGTACTTCAACTCCCCAAACTGCCACTTCACTAAAATATTGCCACTCTTCCTCTCTACCCCTTTAGCTTCTTTTTCTTCATGGCACTTATCCCTACTCAACATTCCATACAGACCTGTGTATGCATTGATCACTGTCCCTACCAACAACGCAACATCCATGGGGCGAGTCCCTCTGTCTCTTGTTCACTGTGGGACTCCCAATGTCTAAAATGCTAACACTCAATACATTTGTGTTGAGTGAATAAATGAGTGATCACACAATCAACTTTTAAAAATTCTACTTTCAGCACTTCCGTGGTAGTCCAGTGGGTAAGAATCTGCCTTCCAATGTGGGGATATGGGTTTGATCCCTGGTTGGGGAACTAAGATCCCACATGCCACGGGGCAACAAAGCCACAAGAGCCCATGTGCCTCTCGCGGGTCATAACTAAGGCCAGATGCAGCTAAATAAATATAGTTTTTAAATATATCACTTATAAAATGAAAAAAATAAAAACTCTACAAGCCTCCCAATGGGTTGAGAGGCAACTGAATAACGCCAGCCTCCCGGGAAGCCCCATCAAACCTGTTGTTGGACCCTAACATCCCTTGCAAATATCTCCCTAAAGCTCACCCCCCAGGCCCACAAACCCTAACTCACCCAGAGCAGGTACTCCAGGGAGAAAATGGAGCAGCGCCTAGGGAGGAGACACATTTCTCTTCCAGTTAAACACAGGCCAGGAGCTCTGCAAATTAAAAGCTCCCTCTTTACTGAATCCACTCAGCTTTAGTTATAGGTCACACTTTTTATTTTTGTAACCAGCCAACCCACCAAATTATAGGCTCAGGCCACGGGCAGGCACGCCAAACACTGGGGCCAGCCTAGCAGAGGCACTGCCCTTTCTGGCCTGAGGTGGGTATAGGAAAGAGGGCTGGACACCAGTCAAACCTGAAAGAGCAGAGGGTTCAATCACCCTGCTAGGCAGAGCTGACTGAGGATCCTGGTCTTACTCAGGCCAACAGGCTGCCCGGAGGGAAGCCAGATTCCAGGACTCCCCACACAGCAGTGACAGTGAACTCTTCACACTACAAAACAGATCGGGTCACTCCCCAAACTCCTTATCAAGGCTGATAAGGTTCCATGACCTGAGCCCTGATCACCTTTCTTCTACAATCCCTGACATCTCTTTAGCATCCTTGTTGACCAATCTGGCATTCCTTCAGTTCCTCGGATGTGCAAAGTTCCTTCCCATCCCAGGGTTTACTCTTTTTTCTTAGAAAACCTATCACCCAGATCTTTATATATGGCTGTGAAGATGAATGGGGGCGGGAGTGGTAGACAGGTGGGGCTGGGTCTGCAAGACTGGAGTAGAGAGACCCCTAAGGAGTCTACCACAGCAGACCGGGCAAGAGATGAGGACCAACCACGGCAGTGGAGGTACACAGAAGGACGAGGAGCAGCAGCCAAGAGCGAGCCCCAGGTGTCCAGCCTGGGTGACTAGCTGGGAGAGGGTGCACCCCACTGCCCCCACCCTAATACAGTGTACAAGAAAACACTAGCAAGCAGAAAGGAGAACACACGCGCTGGACACTATGCAATGAGTAGTATGAAATGAACACCTAACATAACAAGGTATTGTTAATTATATAAATTATTCAGTACCCGACCACATTCCACTTTAAAGGAAGGCAAGATAAGTTTGGCAAAGGTAAGAATTAGCCCCAAACTTGGTGACTAGAAATAGAAGCATCTACATTTTTTGAAAGTGAAAGTGTTAACTGCTCAGCTGTGTCCGATTCTTTGTGACCCCATGGGTTGTATGACCCCATGGGTTGTACGTAGCCTGCCAGGCTCCTCTGTCCAAGGAATTCTCCAGGCAAGAATACTGGAGTGGGTTGTCATTTCCTCCTCCAGGGGATCTTCCGGACCCAGGGATCGAACCTGGGTCACTTGCATTGCAGGCGGATTCTTTACCGTCTAAGCCATCAGGGAAGCCCTTAGATTGCTGCAATTCAGGGGTGACATCTGGGATCATCTTCCAACCAGTTTTACCTTAATCAAATTATTCGGATTCTCTAACCTGTAAGGACTGAGTGGTTTTGTTTTTTGTTTTCTTGTATATTTCAATCATTCATTGTTACAAGCAAGACCAGGAGTGGCCAGGAACCACTTATCAACGAATCTCTAGTCCCCCCTGAAACTCTGGGCAGGAAGGCCTCCAGAGCCTTTTCTAACAATCAGGGGCTCTTCAGACAAAACCTTCTGTGAACTGACCAACTGGTCTGATCCAAGGTCATGTCTGTGTCTAGAACTAGGATCTTCTACCCTGACAGGTGGGTCTCCTGGCTGCCCTTCATAGATCTAGTTCATTCCTCCTCTTTACTCCCCTCCCATTCTGCTCTAGCCTTCCGCTTCCTCTCTCCTAATCCACACCTGTCCCCTTTAAGACCTGACTTCAAGTCCACGTCCTTCTGAGAGCACTGCCTGATTAGCGATCCTAGGCCATGCTAATCCTTCCCTAACCCTCTAGTCCTTCTGTGCTTGGAGCTATGTGGCCCCTCATCACCTCATGATCTCATTTGGTCTTCTCACAAAACATATGACTAGGCAAGACAAACAGTAATCCCACGTTATGGATGAAACAACTGAGGCACACAGATAACCCGAGGACAGGCACCTGTTTTAATTCCCTAGTCGTTCAAAGTACAGTTCTAAATGTGTATTTTGTCTTTCCAATTATCTTCTATTTTTTGGTATTCTTCAAAGCACTCAAGAAAGTGTTGTATATACAGCGGGCACCTAAGACCTATTTTCTTAATAAAGCCAGAAAGGAAGGAAAATCAGATGAAAGTAGAAAGTCTCTCATAGATCCCAAGGCTGCCTCTGGCCTTCATTTAGAGGGGAGTGTTGGTTACACTGTCTCCTAACAACCTGTTCTTTGGCTTCCAAGGACATAAGATTTGTAATTAAGTACTTATTCGTTTAATATCTGCATTCCCATAAACCCCATGAAGACAGAGGTGATATTTGTTTTTCACCACTGTATACCCAGTGGTATCACTGGCACAGAGTAAATGAAGAAGGAAACATTTGTTGGACAGTGAATGTCCTAGGGGATAGCTGGGATTCAAACCCAAGCCTGGCTGGGATTCCAAAGCCCAGACCTTCCCACCACACTTCTCAGCAAAAAATGACTTGTCCTACTTCCCCTGATTTCTGCCGTAATGTACACAATCCCCACCAAAGCAATACTGAAGGCGAGGGAGGTGCTGACCCCAGAAAGAGAAGGAGATTGTGGTTAAGGATGTGGGTTTTGGAGTCAAACTGCTTGGATTCAAATTCTGACTTCACCACCTACTAGCTGTGTGATCCTAGGTGAGCTATTTAGCCTTCTTGGACCTCCATTTCCTCATCTATAAAATGGAGATAATAATAACTACTTCATAAAGTTGTGGCGATTAAGTGAGATAATGTGTATAAAGAGTCTGCCAGGTGACCAGCCTACCATTAGCACGCAGCAAAACATCAGCTGTGAAAATGATGAGCTATCCATGTTTCTGGGAGACTAGAATCTACAGAACATAGTTTCCCAAGTCAGTTCCCAGCTGCTGAACTGACTTAACTTTGAGAAGCTTAGCTGCAGTGAAGCCCAGAGCTCATGTTTATTCTCTTTGCTAACTTCATCTGCTAAAGTTCTGCTGAGGCTGGAGGTGCAGCTTTCAATAGCCTAGAAATGAAAGAGGCTAAAAATATACAACCTGCCTGTGTCTAGGGGACCGAGATTGTGCCTACGTTTATGAATTTAAAATACAGCCTCAGGGCATAAGGGCATCTCTTAGGATTCTTCCTACTATGAAAACTAGTCTCAAGCTCAGTACAGAGCAGGGAATGACCCCGGTGGTGTCCTTTCTCCCTCCTGCTCTCTTCTTTTGGATCAGTGCAGAGTGAGAGACAGGGGCTTTCTTTTTTTACAGCAAAAATTGAGTCTTCCTCCCCTATTTTTATTCCTCCTTTCCCTTAAAGGAGGAACAAATATGTGGGTATGTGTAGCTTAAAAAATTAATCAACTCAAAAGCTTATAGAATAAAAAAGGAATCACTGTTTGGTCCCCAACTCAACCCATCCCCCTCCACAGGTAACCACAGGTAACCACAGGAACCCACAGCTTGGTGTTGATTGTCCCAGGCCTTTTTTCCTATATATTTACATACAAACGTACTGCTTTATAAAGCATTATATATAGTCTTCTTTTAATTCCCCTTTTAGACTATTATATTTACACACACACACATATCTTGGAGATTTCCATCAGTCACAACCATTTATTGAGGGCCTACAGTGCCAGGTATTGGGGTGGACAGTGATAAGCATACAGACGAACTCTACACTCATGGAATCATTAGTCTGGGGAGACAGATCATGAACAATTAAATAACTTTAAAGTAGAAAATTATACAAAAGAAGTTAATAGGGTGCTAAGATAGAGAATAATAAGGAAGAGAGCCTCTCTGAGAGGTGATATTATTAAAACTGAACCCTGAAGCATAAACTAGATTGAACCACTTGAAAATCCAAGGACAAGACATTCCTGGAGAGGAAAACAGCTTGTGCAAAGGCCCTGAGACAAGGAAGGAACTTGTCCTAACTCAAGGAAGGCTAATGTGGAGGCCATAAATCAGGAAGGTGAGTAAGGTTAAAGAAGTCAGCAGGAGCCAAAATAATGCACTCTTAGGGGCCAAGGCCAGGAGTTTGCTGGTTTTTCCCTTCAAGAAGGAAGACATTAAAAAGATTTCTAGGTAGGAAATGATGCTATTTGACTTATAGTTTAAATTTGGCTGCTTTGTGGAAAATGGATGTGAGGATGGAGAAAGGCACAGTGGAAGAAATCAGGAGGCCAATTTGTTGGATGTAATACAAGTCAGAGTTGATTCTGGCTTGGACTGAGGCAGTAGAGATAGAATGGGTAGATCTGAGACATATTTTCGGACATAGAACTGGCAGGGTAATAGACTGGGTATGGAGAAAGCAGAAGGAAAAATGAAGGATAACTCCCAGTATTTGCCTGAAGTAACCAGATGAACAGTAAAGGAATAGATATGGACAGGAAATGGACAATCAGGTTTTTCCCAGATGTTTACTGTAAACAATGCAGTCCTGAGGATCTTTTCCATGCACCTTCATGCACATGCATAAACCACTCTGTAAGACAGCTTCCTAGAAATGAGATGAACAAGTTAAAGGGCATGCACATATGAAACCAGTAGACCCTACAAAATATCTTCTAAAATGTCTGTACCAAATTACACTACCACTAACGGTGTATTAATGTACTATTAGTGACAACCATGTCACTGTGTTAGTCACTCAGTTGTGTCCAACTCTTTGTGACCCCATGAACTACAGCCCGCCAGGCTCCTCTATCCATGGAATTCTCCAGGCAAGAATATTGAAGTGGGCAGCCATTCCTTTTTCTAGAGGATCTTCCTGACCCAGGGATCGAACCTGGGTCTCCTGTGTTGCAGGCAGATTCTTTACCATTTGAACCATGAGGGGAGCCCAATGACAACCACAGACACTGTCCATCTTTAAAATTTTGCCCTGATGATTTGTATACAAGTGTATCATTGAAATGTTCATTTCTTTGATTTCTAATGAGATTAAGAATTTTTCTTTTAACTTTTAATTGTATAACTAACACATAAATACATTCTCCTTGTAAGAAATGTCAACATAATATATAAACCTAAATTCCCTTTGACTTTCCTGTTCTTCCTATTATGATTCCTTCCCTGCATTTCACAGGTATTCATTATTAGGCTTATTTGTATTCTTCCAGAAAATTTTCTCTGTTTTTTAAACTCTATATGAGCATCTTTTAGAAGCTGTATTTCTATCAATCCTTCTAGTATGAATAAAAATATCTAAACAAAAATTTTTACTTAAGGCCTCTCTAAGTGACATTTAAGCTGAGACCTTCTCCAGGTTAGTTAACTCCTCTGAGCCCTGGTTTCATCACCTGTACAACAGACATAAAATAACTGCCACATTTAGTGAGATAATTCACGTAAAAGCATGTGGCATATACCCAACAAATGTTGAATTCTTTCCTTAAGCTATACGAGTTAAGTCTAGGTATTTGGTGGAGCAGAAACTGAACCACTCCTATAAAGATGAGATGGGAGGCTCCACCGAGAAAAAGCATTCTTAACACTGTCCTGAAAAAAAAATTTTTTTTCATAATAAATAAAGCCCTCCAAAGATCTGAATTTTTCTTCACAAAATTTTAGTATGAAATATTCTGAGCAGTCAATGAAGGCAAAGGTCTTTTTTTGTTTTTCTTGGAAAGGTAGAAAGCAAAAGGATTTATGCATAGAAGTAACTGCTAGAAACTGTATGTCAAAAATCCCCTTTAAGGCATGCCCAGGGAAGCCACAACTGCCTGGATTTCCCCAGAGACCTTAGGCCTGTGGGAGAAAGCTGACGTTTGGGCAGGTAACACCTCCAAGCACAGAGAGATGACCTAACTTTTGGGCCTCACTGCAAGGATGCCCCTGGTTCCCCTGGCTTGTCAAAGTACATCCTGCCATCCCTACCTGGATGTTCCTGGAGGTTGAGGGTCTGGATCAAAGGGGGAGACCTCACCACAAAGTATCCTCAGTCAAAGTTAAGATGTCCAGGGGCCAGATATCTCCCTCTGAATGGCAGTCAACCAAGTTTCAACATGCTCTCTTTTTGGATCCACCAACAGAGGTATCCTTTTATCTGAACTGATAAACGACTCCCTTCCTCTTATAAAAATATCGAGTACTATCTGTATGAAGGAGCTCCTACAGTGGCTTCTCCTCATCTCCCTTTCTATTCCTCTAGGCTCAAAGCCAGGGGTTCCCTAGCAGACCCAAGAACGGGTTTAAAACCCTAAAGGGCTGTGTGCATGCCAAGAATTAGAAGTCACAAATTTAAGCAGATTTTCAAAAGGGTCCTTTACTCAAAAAATCCAGAAACACTGTTTAAAGAGCTCTTAAACATATTCCCAACCTAAAAGAACACTTCCCCTGGTTTGAAGAGCTAATGGGGTTAGCAAAGGTCAACAGTGAAATGTGTACCCCAAATTGCTCTCGACAAGTTGTAGGATAGAACTCACAGTACAGAAGGAACCAGGGAATCCACCCTTAAACCTATAGACAGAGATAATAAAAGGATGGAGGTCCAGCTCTTCCTTGAAGGTGTACCAGGAAATGGGAAAACCATGACAAAACCAAAAACTGTTGCTCTGCCTTTACTTTTACTGCCCTTAAAGCTTCATCCCCAAGTGGAACACAAAACAATGAGGTACAGATTAACAGAAGATAATTCTCAGCAGAAGTGCTATTAGCATTTTGGGTAGGATCATTCTTTATTGTGTGGGACTGACCCAAACACTGTGGGATATTTAATATTCCTAGTCGTTGGGCACTAAATGTCAAAAGCCACCCTGTCTCCCCTAGTCAGTGTGATACCAAAATATCCTCACTTGCCAAAAACTCCCCCTGGGACAACACCTCCCCCATCTGAAAACCACTTTAAGAGGTGGTATACAGTGGGTAATGTGTATGCCACAAACATTTAACTGTAGAAGCTTTAGAGATTACACAGTATTTTCACTGTTGTCTACTTTAAACGTCTTCAAAACCTTGTAAAGTAGGTATAATCACTTCACAAAGATGAAACTGAATCAGAAAAGTTATAGACTTTGCCAGTGGTCATCAGTTGGGGGGAGAAAAAAGGCTATCAAGCTGGATAAGAACCCAAGTTTTCTGATTCCAAAACTGGTGCTTTTTCTTTCAAAATATCATGTTTTTTAAGGCTTCGTGGGAAATACTAGGAGGATCTAGGGACTAGCTTCCCAACTCCCTGCAAGGAAGCTGGTAAAAACTGAGAGGAAATTAACTCTGCTCCAAACTTTAGATAGTTCATAAAAGTAGATAACCATCTCTGAAAGTACCCAAACACCAGGCTCAGGCTCTGCTCTTCCTTAGAGAGGGGCTAAGCAATCAGAGGAGGGCTACGACACTCTCTAGTCTAGATCTGGGTAGAAATGAGCAAGCAAGGGAGGAGGAGAGTACATCATTTCCTCCTTCATGTTTTCAGGGACCCAGAGGCAGGACCATCAGCCCAGCCAGCCCTGGGAATAACCTGGGAGAGGATGTGAAGGTGTTATAAGGAGGGAACAAGGAAAGAGATGAGGACAAGAACTGAACCTTCATGGGTATTCAACAGCCTAAATCCTTCCTCTACTTGCAAAATTAGTCACATAAATAATTCTGCTCTCCCCTTGTGGTTCTGAATATTACTTAGAACACCCTTCAAGTACCTCAAAGTACTTTATAAACTGAGAAGAATATGGATATTAGTAAAGGGAGTGGGGAAAACTGTTCCCCCAAAACCTATCCAGGTCCTCCTCTACCCAACACACAAACTCCCAACCCACAATTTTGTTGTGAAGTGATGGAAGACAGAAAGCATAAGAGACTGGGAAGAGGATTCAGAAAGATGAAAACAGAAGAAGTATAGAGGAGGGTGGGAGGCGAAGACAACCAGAGTATCTCAAAGACAAGAGGCAGCCTGATAACTTTACATCTTTCCTGGGGGACTCATTTTCCCATGCAAGGAAAACAAGATATAAAATTGTGGCTCTGCTGAGGGAGGCAAAGAGAGACTGGAAATGGGAACACGAGAATTCTAGCTGCTGAGTTCATCTCTATTCCAGAACCTTCTTCTTCATGGATGACAATCTTAATACTCTAACTTTCCATATGGTGCTATTCAGAGAGGGGACTCTCAAGTACACAGCAAGAAGCAGGGGGTGGGGGCTATGTGGAGACAGCACCCTTTCTTATCTTCAAAGAAAAAGGTCCTTCCTCTTCTCTGAAGAGCATTTCCGAACTGGAATGAACCCCTGGCCTTTCCCTGGCACTGCTTCAACTCAGCTCAGACTTGGGAGAAATAGTTCCCCAGAGTGGAGGTGACCAGCCTGGCTGACCAGATTACACGCTGGCTTCAGGCAGCCAGCGCTGCTGTCCCCTGGGCCGACTGCACGCAGCTCTGGGGCAGATTCTCCAGTTTCGACCACAGAACTGGGGCCCTGGCTCCGACCAGCCTTCCCAGGCAACCCCAGGGGCAGGGGAGGATCTGTGGTCTCATTTCCTCTCCACCTTGGCTTCTTTTTTCACTTCATTGAAGATTAGCTATTTCCACCACAGCCAGTTCCTGTTCTCACCAGCTGTGGCAGTTGTTTCCCCACAGACGCAGCCCTGAAGCACTGGTGTGGCTGCCACCTGGACTGTCCCAGCTGCAGACAGACCCCGCAGGGCCTGAGCTAAAGGGCTTTCTCATCCCAGATAAACAAGCAGGGAGAAGAAATCAAGGGGCGAGAAGCAATTCTAAGAACTCCCCAGCGGATATACTAGTACCCATTTTATCATTATTTTAATCTTACATTACAGTTATACATGCTCTTTCATTCATGCAAAATATTTCATCATGAAAAAGTGTGGAAAGTGTATACATTTTTTTACACAGAAATATGTATATATAATAAAATCCCCAACAGAGAACTAAGAACACATATAAAAGATGGCCAAAACACTTATGAGGAAATGTTCAAAGAAATGCAAATTAGAACAAGCTACTACTAATGCTACAAGATACTACAAGATACTGGCTAATTAAATTGGCAAAAGTATTTAAAGTTAAACCATTCAGTAATGATTAGTTTCTCGAGAAAGGAGACACATTGTCAGTGGGAAAGCCAACTGTTACAACCTTTGTAGAAGGCATATTCCTCAAAGGCCTTGGGTCCAGTAATTTCTCTTCTAGCAATTTATCCCAAGGAAATAGAGATGCACACAAATATTTATGCACAGAAAATTCATCACAGTGTTAATTATAGTAACAAAAAGGAGAGACAGAGGAAATATAAGGCATTAATAAAATACTATATTATGAAATACTCTGCAGATATGAAATCACGATACTGAAGAATAAACAAATGAAAAAACGCTTAAAATAGTCAAATTAAAAATCAACTTACAAAACAATATGGACAGTATGACTAATTGTTAAAATTTAAGTACATCAAAATGTTAAAAGTAAATGGAGAGATTATAGGTGATTTTAATTCTCTTCTTTATACTTTTTTATGTATTTTATACTTTACAAACTTTTTACTTCTAAATGTGCTTAAAAACTGTTTTATTTTCATAATCTGGAGAAAAGAAGCTATTCTCAACCCTCCTCCTTCCCTTTAAAGACACTCACATGCACTAATCTTTTTAAAAAAATCATTTGGAAATACATATTTAGGACCTGAAAAACATTATATCCTACAATCTGGCAAGTTCAATCTTGGGTTTCTATCCCAAGAAAAACTCTAACTATTGAAAATGTACACCAAGATATTCATCATAACACTGTTTATGCCGGCAAACAGAAGCAAACAACTAAATGTCCAACAATAGGAGGAGAGTTAACAATAGTACATTCACTTGATGGACCATTGTGCAAGCACTTAAAAATGTTTACAGTGACTAGCCTGGGAAAACTACTGAAATAACAAAAGCAAAAAAAAAAAAAAAAAAAGCCATATTGGATAAATATGTGTATGTATACATACACACATACACACACACTACTATCACAACATTGTATTGATACAAAACTCTACACAGAGAAACTAATATGAAAAGTTTTAGAACACATGTCTCCATTTGCTAAAGGAATGGAGAAAATATGGACTTTTTTCTTCAATCTGAATTATAAATTGCCCAAACTTTTTTTTAGAGAATGAGTATTACTTTAAGAGAAAAAAGAAAAAGAGGTTGAATCTCCCTACGAGCAGTGAAAACATCCCCAAATCACAAGGAGTCCACTGCATCAGTTCCATCCCTCTCCCACCCAGCCCTACACCTCCCCAGTCTAATGCAGGGTCACATGGAAAAGTCTAGGAATTAGGCTTCTCTCTGTGGCCTAGGGTCTTCTCAGTGGGGTCTCTTAACAAAGGGGTTCCTCTGGCCAGAGCTGCTGTCAAGAGCCTTTTCCCTCCCCCAAGTCCTATCCCAGCCTGAACTAATTCACCACAATCCCCAAGGCTGGGAAAAACATTTCCACCATGGCGATTTGGAACTTGATATTTAGTCCAAGTTTTTCCCAGCCCCTTTCTATGTCAAAGGAGGTCTCTCAAAGTCTCTTGACAACTAGCACCCAGGCCAGTTTAGCTCCCACATCAATGCTACACTTATAGCAAAAACCCCAAGTCAGCAGTCATCATCAGGGAAATGTGAAAGGAGGGGCCATGGCAGGGACAGGCTGTCACACAGCCCCACCCTCATGCCCTGAGAGCCTCCTCTTGTGGGATATCCAGGGCTTTTTCTGGCATCAGAACCTTCAGACTTCATCTCAAATCTGTAATAAGCCAGCAAATAGAAAAATCAGGGTGCAAACAAGAAAAGCTATCCTGTTAAGACCATTAAAGCCCGCTGTCTCCCCTCTCTACACCAGCACTGGCCAGCATACTAGCTTCTGAGCAACTAAGATTGGGTAGTAATCCAATCCAGCCAGAACCAAAATACAGGAGGGGGCTTTACCAGACCAGAGATCGGCTCTCACCCTGGTGTTAATAAAGAGGAGCTCCAATAACTGCCCATCCTAAACTCTCAGTTCTCAACAGAATAGCGGCTGCTGTCAACACAGGCAGTAAGGGAGGATCCCAAGGAAACAGTGTAACATAGCAGCTTCACAACCTTTTTTTTTTTTTTTCACAACCTTTTTAATATTAGGGCACATCTAGAAAATAATACTGTTTGTACTATACACAGAATAAATGGTGGAAGCTGACCCAGCCAGAGGGGATCCATCCGGGATGTCAGCTGCCCCCAGAGCGGAGAAGGGCAGCATCTCAGAACACCAGGACGAAAAGCCCCAGGTGAGGACACTGGACTGGGGCGGCACTCTTGGGAACAATGTCCTGCACAAACCACCTCATGGCTTCAGACCTCAGTTCTCCAACCTCAGTTGACAGATTATGGGTCAGATCATGTGTCTGCACCAAAAAGCAGGGAGCCTGTGGTCTTGACTCAGCAGTGATACAACTTCCCCAGCCAGGGTGTTTTTCAGGGGGGTGGTTTCCATAGATATATTGGGACTGGGGAAGCCCTCCATGTGACATCAGCAGCATATCCTGGGACTGGCTATACATAATGGGGTAACTGGTTTCATCAGATTTCTGAACTGAAAATACTTTTCTGGGAATACGAGTGCTCTCAGATCTGAGTCACAGCTGAGAGTTACACTTTTTTTTTTTCATTTATTTTTATTAGTTGGAGGCTAATTACTTTACAATATTGTAGTGGTTTTTGTCATACATTGACATGAATCAGCCATGGAGTTACTTGTTTTCCCCATCCTGATCCCCCCTCCCACCTCCCTCTCTACCCGATCCCTCTGGGTCTTCCCAGTGCACCAGGCCCGAGCACTTGTCTCATGCATCCTCCCAGAATCTTGGAAATAAAAGCAAAAATAAACAAATGGGACCTAATGAAACTTAAAAGCTTTTGCACAACAAAGGAAACTATAAGCAAGGTGAAAAGACAGCCCTCAGATTGGGAGAAAATAATAGTAAACGAAGCAACAGACAAAGGATTAATCTCAAAAATATACAATAGTTACACATTTAAAAACTACTATTTACTGAGCATATAGTAGATGCCAGAGTATGCTAACTAAGGACTTAACTTCTAGTTTTGTTAAATTCACACAATAACCTCATGTGGGAAATACTATTATTATCTTCATTTATAAGAGGAACTCGGGACTTACAGAGATTAAGTAACCTGCTGGAGGTCAAATACTTTGCTAACTGGAGACTGTGAGGAGCCATATATGAGCCCATTTTGACTTGAAAATGCATATGCTTAACCAGGACACCAGCGCATCACCTCAGCAAAACCAACAAATAACTTTTTTATAAACCACAGTGAGGCTGACAATCTGGGAAAGAAAATGGTGAAAAAGCAGCAACCTGTCACACAATCAAAAAAAGAAACAAATCTATATTGAGTACCTGGTGCTAAGCACTTTATAGACATACCTCACGTAATTCTCAAAATCCCACCAGGATAGGAATCATTTGCCCCATTGTACAGATGAAAAAATCTAGGCTGAAAGAGGTTAAGATGATTGCTAAGTCAGAGCCCCTGCCTTTTCTACTCTACTAAGCTTATCCTGGCTGTTAGGAAATACACCTGAGCCTGTTCCAGGGTCAAACAGCCAATAGCCAATGGAGTTCCCAAAGGATAGTGGAAAGGGCATGTTTTAGGAACAGAGGAAAGAAGGATCTTTAAGAGTCCCAGAGAAGAACTGAAATCTCCAAGAAAGCATGATTTCCCTGTGTTGGAAAAATGAGGTAAAATCCCCTCCTTTCCTAAGACAACTAGCCCCGGGCCTACCCTGTCCCAACTCCCCATCAGCAGCAGAAAGATCAAAACAAAAGCAACAAGGAAACAAATAAAAAACTTTATACAGAAAGGAAGGCTTGCAAGTGGGTGGTCAGGTCTCTGGCTTGACCTGGGCTTGCTGGCTAGTAATCAGGATACCTTGTACATTTTGTGAATATTAAGCCATTAACCTGCCAACTAAACAAACGTGTCAACCAAACTCCAAAGAGGACATGACCAACTCTGGTTTTGAGCTCTCACAACAACCAGCCTGGTAGCCCCTTCCTAAGGCAGCCCCCTATCCAGTCCACCTTTGAACAGCCCTTTCTCTCCAGTTCTGTAGCTACCTCATGCCACTCGATGGGGTGTTTTCACACCCTTACTGGAGTGCAGATTCCCTCCTACTCTTTTCCCCAACAGTTGAGCTCTTGTTCTCAAGGGCACCAAGTCCCAGGCTCTCCTCCTCAGCCTCTGAGATGGCCACAGCACATTAGTAATCACTGACTCACCCCATCCCCCTGAGGAGGCTAGGGGAAATGCAGAGGGCCACAGGATGTGTGGCTCAGATCCCTCAGGCCCTTCCAAAGCTGATGGGCAAGAGAGGTGCCAGCTTCCCTTTGGAAGCCCGTGGACCCTCTCTGATCCCGCTACAGTGCCAATGGGCTGATGTCAGGCTCTGCACCATTGGAGAGGCCAGGATCTCTAGACAGCTTCACTGATGCCAACAGATCTAATCTTCCTATTCCAAAGCAGATGAAATCCAATAAGGCTGCTAAGTCCACAACTTATCCCTCCTCACAAGCAAAGGCAAACTCAGCCCTTCTGGCCATAATAACAAAAAAGGCAGCATTGGCACTGCCTCTAAGAGAGTTCTTGGAGCAACTGGGAACTATTTCCCCAAGTTTCTCTAAGATTTACCTCTGTTAGCAAGTGTTCCATCACCTAATTCACTTTCTCCAAAATTTCATTTATAGCTCCAACATATTCTCTGTCTCCATCTTAGTGATATCGATCAGATCCTCTGGGTCCAGACAGCCACTGACATCAATGTCCAATCCCCACATCAAAGGAGGGTCCCAAAGTCAGCCCTAAAACCTCACTCATACAGACCACTTAGGAACGGTACAGAAAGACTAAAAAGAAGCACAGGCACAAAACAAAAACCAGCCACTAGGCTTAACATAAAAAGGGGGGTGGTGGGGGAGGCAGGATGGTTTGTGTATTGTTTCAATTGGAAAAATACACTAGTGAAATGGTTTATCCACATGTTTAGCCCTTTTAGGCAAACCCACTGTAACTTTGCAGGATGCCTGCAGGCCGTTCTGAAAATAAGTAGAATGGCATCACTCTTTATTCCACCCCCTTCACGAGCTGCCAGCCCCCCTCCATTCCCCCTCCTCTCCCCTAAACATCTGGTCTGGGCTGGGAGTAGGACCCACTCCCTGGAAAGCCTCCATGTTAACACGAGAGGCGGTCTCCCCAGTCAGAGAACCCGGACTGAGGCTGAGGAATGGGCCGGCCCGGAGCTTCTGAATTCCCCCTCTCCCGCCAAAGATTTAGAAATGAGAATCCCAGGGATCTGGGGAGACTGTCAGGGAAGTGGGGAGAAGTGCGAAGGGCGGCAGAAGGGGGAGGGAAGAGGAAGAACTCTTGATACTGGGGCGGTCCCGGGTTAGGGACCCCTCCTCCTAAGTGTCCAGAGGTAGACGCTCCGGTAGGGAGGTCCCCGACGGGGCTGCTCAGCGCCTGGGAAGGCACTGGGGGTCGGGGGCCGTCGGGGGCCCTGACTGAAGGGGTGGGCCGGACCGAGGAACCCAGGCAAAGTCCCACCCGGGGCGCTGAGATCGGGGCGGGGAGTGGGGGCGGTAGTAGGGGGAAGGGACAGGATCGGCTCTCACCAGCACCAAGGCGAACCTCTCTTCCAGCTCACAGGGCTCCGGCATCGGCATCTTGCCCGGCGGCGGCAGAAGCGAGACAGAGGGGGGCTCGCCCGGGCCCCCCTCGGCGCTCTCCAGGTTGCCCATCGCGGCGGGGCCCCCTCGGGGGCCTCAGCCCCCCCACCTCCACGCCCGGGGGTCCTGGGTTCGGCAGCTCGGACCCGGCTCCTCCCTCAATGCCGGCTACCCCAGTCCCTACTCCTCCGCCGGGTCGGGGGCTCCTCGGGGTCCGACAGGAGGCGGCGCAGCGGACAGCGGCACCGCAGCGACAGGCACCGCGGCCACGGCTCTTGCTCACACCCGCCGCCTCGCCGCTCTCAGCGCGCCGCCCCGGCGCTGCCCCTCCCCGCCCCTCGCGCTCTTTCCCTCCCCCCAGCACTTCGCTTCCTCCCACCCACTCCGGGCCGGGACTCTAGCTTCCCCCCCGAGCGCCGACTGCAGCCGCGCGCCGCGCGCCCCATTCATGCAGGCCCCGCCTCTCGCCCAAGGGCCTCCCTGGCGGCCCGCCCCTCCCCGCCCCCGCCTGCGCCCGATTGACTGAAGCAGCTGCCAATCACAGCGCCTCCTCCCGCTTCCCCGCCTCCCTCCCGGAGGCCTCGCGCCTGGCACTTGGCGCGCCCTGGCGGCCCTGGTGCGTATCTAATCACCGCAGTTGCTGAGGGCGTGAGGTGTCGGCTTGGGTGCGGGAAGCAGCCCTTTTCCACAACAGCTCATAATGTACGCAAATAAGTAAGATATAGGGCACAGTGTGAAAAGATAACTACAAGAGAAGTAGAAACAGGTAGGATGCTCAGAAGTGGGAGAGAGACCACATCTGTTAAAGAGTCAAGATGAGGGAGATCATATTTGAACCAGGCATTTACGGATAGGGAAATACCTTAACTGACAGAGACAGATGAAAAGGCAGTTAAGAGGAGAGGACCTTACCAACGTTCAGAGGTTGATCTGATTGGATGTAAAAATGGAGAGGCAGGACAACAATGCTGTTCTGGACGAGGTCCGCTGGGTGGGTCATCATTTATGTGATGGACGTCTGTTGTTTCTGCCAGCGGAGCCTATATCCCTCTTCATGTGATAGCACCCCATTTCCTTTTAGGGAACTTTACGTTCTCCTGTTCTGAGTCTATGTAGAGCAGAATTTCATGCCTGTCCCAGGAGGTCCCCATGACCCAGGCTTGGCCAGTCATTGCATCTTCTTGCTCTACCTTTAGGACTGTTTTAGGGATTGACAGTTGACCCAGAATATAAAACTCATTTCTAAGGCTTTCACTGGAATCATCAGGAAAGAGGCACTCTCTTCCCAGAGTAGGAAGGCTGCTGGATTGTGAGAATGTAAATCTGGAGCTGCTGGTGGCTATCATGCCATCACCATAAGATCTCAAGACTGTTTGAGAATGAAGTCAGTGCAGAGGAAAGCAAAACTAAGGAGTTCTAATAACATGCTGAGAACCTGACTCCAGCCATGCCTGAAGTTATCACCTTGACTTTTCATTCATTTATTCAACAAGTATTTACTGAAAAGTTCTTTATATGTCAGATACTGTTTGGGGCATTGAAGACATATCTGTAAACCGAAAAAGGCATACAGGGAATTCCCTGATGGTCCACTGCCAGGGGTCAGGGTTCGATCCCTGGTCAGAGAATGAGATCCTGCAAGCTATGTGGTATGCCCATCCCCCCCCCCCCCCCCAAAAAAAGAAGCATACATCTTGCTCTCCTTGCTCTTCTGGGTAGGAAAAAAGGTGGACAATAGACTAAATAAAATGTACAGGTGTTAGTGATCAGTGTTAACAAAAATAAAATCGAGGGACTACTCTGGTGGTCCAGTGGTTAAGACTCCACTCTGCCAGTGCAGGGGGCGAGGGTCTTATCCCTGGTCAGGGAACAACTAAGATTTCATGTCTCTTGGCACAGCCAAAATTAAAAAAAAAAAAAGAAATGGAATAGAGGTGAAGGGGGTTACAATTTTAAATAGGATGATCAGAGCAGACCTCACTATTCCAAGGTGAGGTCTTGGATAAAAAAGCTGAGGGAAGTGAAGAATTGAGTCATGGGACTACCTGGGGGAAGAATGATCCAGAGGAAATGTCAAGTACATACTATGCTTGATGTGTTAGAGGAATAGGAAGGAGGTCAATGTGACTGGAATGCGATGAGCAAGGGAAAGAGTAGTAAAAGATGCTATCAGGGCTTCCCTGGTGGCTCAGTGGTAAAGAATCCACCTGCAAATTCAGGAGACTCAGGTTCAATCCCTGGTCCAGGAAGATCCCACATTCCATGGAGCAACCAAACCTGTGCACCAAACTACTAAGCTGGTGCTCTAGATCCAGAGAACTGCAACTACTGAAGCTTGAACACTGTAGAGCCTGTGCTCCAAAACAAGAGTCGCCTCTGCTCACCACAACTAGAGAAAAGCCCACGAAGGAATGAAGACCCAGCACAGCCAAAAATAAATTAATTAATTAAATTATTTTTTTAAAAAAGATGAAATCAAAAAGGTAACCAGAAGCCATATGGTGCAGGATAGTGTAGGCTGTTGCAAGGACTTTGGTTTTTCTCTACGTAAGATAATAGCCATTGGAAGAATTGGAGCAGAAGAGTGACATGATCTAACTTATGGTTTAAAGGATCTTCTGGTTCCTGCATGGAAAATGAAATGAATAGAGGCATGGACAGGAAGACCAGTGAGAAGGCTGTTACAATAACACAGGTGAGAGATGATGGTGGTTTGGAGCAGTGTGGTAGTTGCACAAGTAGAGAGAAATAATCAGATTTTTAATGGATTTGAAAAAAGAGCCAATAGAATTGTTTGACGGTTTGGATGTTGAGGGTGATTGAAAATTAATTCCAAAGCATTTGACCTGAGCATCTGGGAAGATGGAGTTATCATTGACTGAAATGAAGAAAGATTGTGGGAGGAATAGATTTGGTGAGGGACAGCCAGAAAGGGAAGATCAGGAACAATGTTTTTAGCCATGTTGAGCTTGATTTGCTGGTTGGACATCCAAACTGAGGTAGCTGCTAGGCATTTTGGTATGTGTGAGACTGGAGATCCAGGCTGGCAATATCAATTTAAAAATCATCGGCATATTGATGCTATTTAAAGCTGGTAAATTCTGCTTTGTTGTAGGTCAGTCTGAGTTAAGTTTCTGTTGTTTACAACCAAACAGTGAAGTCCCTGTCTTTGCAAACCTCTGAAGCTCTGGAAAACCTCAACCTCCTCCAGTCAGTTGGACAAATCAATTAACTCACATCTTATCCCCTCTCCTCCTCCCCCCCCCACCCCCCCCACCGTACTCCAATCACACTTTCCCAATTGCCATAGCAGACTCTTCTAGGACAGGCGAGTTTTAACACAACTGAAAACTTCCACTAGACAAAAAGAAACTAGAATTCAAGAGAGGAAATAATTCAGCAGTCATTTATCATGGAACGTCTACCAGAAAGGAGAGACTGACTAGACAGTACACAGTAGGGTATTCACTCTTGTGCGGTTTCTTGGTCCCAATCTTTTTTTAAAAAAATGATTTATAGTTGAGGCTCCAGGCTCTAGATCTCAGGCTCAGTAGTTGTGGCACTTGGGCTTAGTTGCCCCAAGGCATGTGGAATCTTCCTGGACCAGGGATTGAACACGTGTCCCCTGTATTGGCAGGTGGATTCCTATGTACTGGACCACCAGGGAAGTCCTGATCTCAAACCCTTTGTTTTTGCTTTACTTGACTACCAAATTTACATACTCTAGGGTGTTCTGGAGTCTGCTAGATTACTTCTTTCATCATTGACTCTCTCTGCTCACCCACCTTCAAAGTTTTCTTACTTTATACGGGATAAAGCCAAAGCTTACTCTAGTATTCAATGATCTCTATCATCTCCAAACCCCAAGGCCTCTTCAATCTAGTTTTCCTATCTTACTTGGCTGTAATATTCGTGGGTCCTTTGCTTCAGCAGGAAAAGTCCATCTCCTAACATTAGTTGTGCATTTTTATGTCTTCAGCTTTATTCCTTGTGGTAGACAGAATAATGGCTCCCCAAAGTACCCACATCCTAACCCCCAGAACCTGTGAATATGTTATTTTATGTAGCAAAAGGGACTTCGCAGATGAGATTAAGTTAAGGAGTTTGAGAGGGGAAGATTATCCTGGATTATCTGGGTGGGCTCAATGTAGCCACAAGGGTCCTCAAAGGGGGAGGCAGGAGAGTCAGGATGAGAGAAGCAGATGTGACAACTGAAGCAGAGGTCAAGAGGATGCAGGGTCATCAGCCAAAGAATGCAGCAATCTCTAGAAACTGGAAAAGGTCAGGAAAGAGATTTTCCCCTAGAGCTTGTAGAAGGAACACAGTCTTAACACTTCAATTTTAGCCCTGTAGGACCTGTTTTCAGACATCTAATCTCTAGAACTGTAAGATAATGAATCTCTATTGTTTTAAGCCACTAAGTTTGTGGTGATTTGTCAGAACAGCAACAAGAAACAAATTCGCTCCTGCTGTGTCCCTGATCTGGATTTCTATTTTTCTTATCTGCGGCCTATTCTGATCCCCCCAGGTTCAGCATAATCTTTGGTTTTTAGCAATGTAAAAGACATTACTGGATGCTTATCACGTGCAAAGCATCTGGCTGAATACCAACAGATAAAGAATGCAAGATAACAAAGGTGAGTAAGAGACTCTCATGCCTCCCCAGTTTAAAAGAGCTCATAGTCTGGAGCAGAAGAGGTAAGGTATAGAGGAGTAGGAGTATGGACTAAGTTTGAAGGCACCAGCTAGGACCATTGGTTATACTAGTAGGTGAAGGTGAAAGCCACTCAGTCATATCTGACTCTTTCTGACCCCACGGACTGTGTGTAGCCTGCCAGGCTCCTCTGTCCATGGAATTCTTCAGGCCAGTGTGCTGGAGTGGGTGGCCATTCCCTTCTCCAGGGGATCTTCCCAACCAGGAATTGAACCGGAGTCTCCTGCATTGCTGGCCGATTCTTTACCAGCTGAGCTACCAGGGAAGCCCATATTAGTGGGTACCAGCTTTGAAATCCCAGCCTGGTGTTCTCCCAGATTTGGGATTCTTATTTTCTCTTACTTTTCATTTGAAACTTAATTCAGTGATGTTACTGAGTCTACTATGTACGAGACACTGGGCAAGGTGCCATGGAGGATACCCAATACATAACTCGTGGTTCCTCAACTGCCATTGTTGCTTAATTTTTGTGTGTATGTCTTGTCTGGACTGTGGGTCTTTTTGGTTTGTTTATGTAAGACACGTATATCCAGTACCTGCTTTGTTTCAAGTACAAAAGAAGATTCAGTGATGAATAGGTATCTTTCTTTCAGGTTCTCAGAATCTAGTAGGGAAGACTCTGAAAATAATGTTTAAAGAAACAATGAGATAAGTTTTGTACGAGAAGGGTGTGCAAAATGCTGTCTAAGGCTTCAGGGAGTAGATGTCACTTGATCCAGGGCTGAGGGATAAATAGATGTGCCAATGGAAAAAGTGAGACAGTGTGAATGAGAAGGTGATGGAAGGAGGGGTGATCGGCAAGGGGAAAAGGCAGTTTAAGGAGGAGGAACTGTACAGGTGAAAATGGAGAACTGTAGAAGAGCACAGGACGAGCAATAATAAGAATTTCAATGAGGCTGGAGCATAGGGTATGTGGTGGGAGGACAGGAGACAAACCTAAAAAGTCAGGTGAATCAAGTTTAGAGGAGTCTCATGCTCAGCTGAGTCTTTTCTGCTGTAGAAGATAGTCCTGTGTCCTAGTCAGGTTTTTTGTATTTTGTTTTTGTTTTTCTGACAAAGCAGAGAGTCTTTGATGGGAAGAGGTGCCTGCACAGAGAACAGCAGGGTATGCAAGGGAGAACCACTTTGCCACATGGCTCGCAGTCTCAGATTTATGATAATAAGGCTAGTTTCCAGATAGTCTCTGGCCAATCATTCTGATTCAGGGTCCTTCCTAGTGGCTAGCGCGTTACTCTGCCAAGATTGATTCCAGCGAGAACGATTCTGAGAGGTTGGTAGGACATATGGACTGGTGTCTCCTTTCCCTAGTCAGTTTTTGAGTATACTCTTTGGAAGGATTCTTTTAGCAGCATTTGCGAATACAGAGAGGTCTGCAGAGATGATATGGAGGAGATAAGGGCCTGAGCAAAATCAGGACCAGGGGCAGGGGTGGGGTGAAGAGAAGTAGAATTGGTGGGAAAGATTACATTAGTCTGTTCAGGCTGTCGTAATAAAATCCTGGAGTCTAGATGTCTTAAACAGCAGATATTTATTTTCTTACAGTCTTGGAGCTTAGAAATCCCAGATCAAAGTGCCATCAGGGTAGGTTTCTGGAGAGACTTTTCTTCTTGGCTTGTAGATGTCTGTCTTCTCGCCATGCCCTTATGGGACCTTCCCTCTGTACTCACATGGAGAGAGGGCTTTAGTGGATCTTCCTCTTTAAAAAAAAAGAAAAAACAACTTTATTGCATTTTCTTAAAATATTGCTTCTGTTTAATGTTTTGGTTGTTTGGCCTCAAGGCATTTGGGATGTTAGTTCCCTGACCATAGATCAAACCTGCACCCCCTGCATTGGAAAGCAAAGTCCTAAACACTGGGAAGTCCCTCTCTTCCTCTCCTTAATAAGGACAACATCCTATCAGGTTAACACCCCCCCCCCCCCCCATGACTCCCTTTAACCTTAATTGCCTTCTTTTATTTATTTATTTATTTTTTAAAATTGCCTTCTCAGGAGAACTTAGGCAAAACACTCTCCGACATAAATCACAGCAGGATCCTCTATGACCCACCTCCCAGAATATTGGAAATAAAAGCAAAAATAAACAAATGGGACCTAATTAAACTTAAAAGCTTTTGCACAACAAAGGAAACTATAAACAAGGTGAAAAGACAGCCCTCAGATTGGGAGAAAATAATAGCAAACGAAGCAACAAAGGATTAATCTCAAAAATATACAAGCAACTCCTGCAGCTCAATTCCAGAAAAATAAATGACCCAATCAAAAAATGAGCCAAAGAACTAAACAGACATTTCTCCAAAGAAGACATACAGATGGCTAACAAACACATGAAAAGATGCTCAACATCACTCATTATCAGAGAAATGCAAATCAAAACCACAATGAGGTACCATTACACGCCAGTCAGGATGGCTGCTACCCAAAAGTCTACAAGCAATAAATGCTGGAGAGGGTGTGGAGAAAAGGGAACCCTCTTACACTGTTGGTGGGAATGCAAACTAGTACAGCCGCTATGGAGAACAGTGTGGAGATTTCTTAAAAAACTGGAAATAGAACTGCCATATGACCCAGCAATCCCACTTCTGGGCATACACACTGAGGAAACCAGATCTGAAAGAGACAGGTATACCCCCAATGTTCATCTCAGAACTGTTTATAATAGCCAGGACATGGAAGCAACCTAGATGCCCATCAGCAGATGAATGGATAAAGAAGCTGTGGTTCACCATGGAATATTACTCAGCCATTAAAAAGAATTCATTTGAATCAGTTCTAATGAGGTGGATGAAACTGGAGCCCATTATACAGAGTGAAGTAAGCCAGAAAGATAAAGACCATTACAGTATACTAACACATATATATGGAATTTAGAAAGATGGTAACGATAACCCTATATGCAAAACAGAAAAAGAGACACAGATGTACAGAACAGAATTTTGGACTCTGTGGGAGAAGGCGAGGGTGGGATGTTTCGAGAGAACAGCATCAAAACATGTATATTATCTAGGGTGAAACAGATCACCAACCCAGGCTGGATGCATGAGACAAGTGCTTGGGCCTGGTGCACTGGGAAGACCCAGAGGAATCGGGTGGAGAGGGAGGTGGGAGGGGGGATCGGGATGGGGAATACATGTAACTCCATGGCTGATTCATGTCAACGTATGACAAAAACCACTACAATATTGTAAATAATTAGCCTCCAACTAATAAAAATAAGTGGAAAAAAAAATTGCTTTCTTAAAGGCCCAGTTACCAACTACAGTCACATTATCAACATATGAATTTGGGGAGGACAAAATTCAGTTTGTAACAGAGATATATCTGAACTAGAATCAACAAGACATAGTTACCTATTTGATAAGTGACTAATATTTTTATAGTGTTTGTAATTTACAGCATTTTTTCCCACATCTATTATCTGGTTTGACCTTCACAACACTGTGGGAAAGGGATATTATTATCCCCATTGCACAGATGAGTAAACAGATTAAAAGAAGTTAAATAATACATCCGAGGCCTTATAGCTAGTAAGTACAGACCCTGGCACTGAACCTGGCTTTCGACTTGGAAATTCCATGCCATTCTGATTTTCTTGTGAGAAGTGAGGGAGTAAAGAGGACTTAAAAGTTGAGGCCAGCTTGGCTACCTTACCCTTAGTCTCTAAGGAAGCCCAGACTCTCTCTTAAGTCAACTGCTACTCAAAACACTTTCAAACTCCTGCTACTCCATCCTACCTAGGAAACTCTACATTATCTCTAGCCCCCTCCTCTAAGGTCTTTAGAAACACACATCTGCTCTCTTCTCTCTTGTGGGAAATTATCTTGCGGGGGTGTGAGTATGGAAATTTAAAACTTTTTTTTCATAATTTACACTAGTACCGACAGAAGGATTTTCTTTTTTCTCTTAACTGGCTCATTCTTACTCATGCCTTAAAACCAGGCTTATAGGTCACCTCCTTCATGACCTCTCCAAAATTGATGAGAACATGGCTGTGAGCACATAGTGCCCCAATATATTTCTGTCCTCATATCTTGAATCATCAGATTGTGTAAGTTCCTTCAGGGCAAGCTGATATTCCTAGGATCTAGCAATAGCACCCACGTTGTGTCTGTTACATGTTGAATAAATGAATGATTTCATACATTGTGACATTCCTCCCACACCACAGATCCCTTTTACTCTTTATCATTCCTCTCAGATACAGTCTGACTGCTTGTATCACTGAAGGTTCAGTGCAGGAAACAAAAACCCCTCCAAGTAGCAGAAGGATATGAAGACATATCTGCTTACAAAATCACCTGGAATGTCTAGAAGCATCCACTCTGGGCTGAAACTCCAGCAACAAGCTGCAGAACATGATAAAAGTGCTGTATCAGACGAGCTGCTACCTCTGCCATAGTCAGAGAGTGTGGAGCACCTGGATGTCTCCACTGATGATGGGGCTTGAGAATAAGTGATCGCAACTGTGATCCAGGGATCTGGAAGCTATGATCAGGACATTGCCGCCGCTGCACTCTGATGCAACCACCTCTCAATGTTTGCAAAGCTTGAGACATCACTGGGCTATTGCAGTAGAAATAGATCACATCTCCAAGGCCTTGCTTGCCAGGAGAAATAGCCAAAGTAGCAGAGTGATGACCTTCTGACTTTTAAATCTCACCCAAGTATATCTGACTAACTACAAGGTATGCTGAGAAATATAATCCTTATTTTTTTCAGCCTCTGCAGTATAGGAAAGCACACTGGAAGGAAAATACATGTTAGGAACGTGGGAATATATGCTGAATGCTAATAAACATATCCACTACTCTGCTTGTGTGAAAATCCACCCAAAGTTTTAATCACCTGTTACTGGGTCTCTTCCTCTCCCCTCCCCCCGCCTCCCCACTCCCACTCCCCCAACACACCCAGGGGCCCCTGCTGGTGATTGTCTCTGGTCCTGTCTCTCAGTCTTCTCCTTTAGGCTAGTTTGCCCTTTTATGTGACGTGGATGAGGCCAGAGTTCTTAATTATCCTCAGCACAATCCTTAACAGGACAAATGGATATACTGGACTTCTTTGAAATTAAAAAAAAAAATGCTCTTTGAAAGACATTGTTAAGAGAACTGAAAATAAGCCACAAACTAGGAGAAACAATTACAAATCACATATCTGACAAAGGACTTGTATCCAGAACACAGAAATAACCCTCAAAAATCAATAATAAGAAAACAAACAGCCCAATAAAAGAAATTGAGCAAAAGATTTAGAAGATTGTTCAGCAAAGAAGATATGTGCATGACAAATAAACACATAAAAAGACATTCAAATCATTAGTCATTGCTGCTGCTGCTGCTAAGTCGCTTCAGTCGTGTCCGCCTCTTGTGCGACCCCATAGACGGCAGCCCACCAGGTTCCTCCATCCCTGGGATTCTCCAGGCAAGAACGCTGGAGTGGGTTGCCATTTCCTTCTCCAATGCATGAGTCATTAGGGAAATACAAATTAAAACCACAGTGAAAAACCACTATATACACACCTAAAATTTAAAAGTCTGACCTGAGTGTTGGAAAAGCTGTGGAGAACTTGGATCTCTCATATCCTGCTGGTGGGAGTGTAAAATGAATGGTACAACCCTCTGGAAATAATTCAGAAAATTTTTTTTAAGTTAAACATACTGTGTAAGATGGTATGGAAAACCCAAACGAACTTTTTGGCCAACCCAATACCTACCATATGATTTGGCAATCGTACTTCTAGATATTTACCCCAGGGAAGAAGAAACCAATGAGCACAGAAAGATTTGTACACAAATATCCTTGGCACTTTATTTATAATGGAAAAAAAAAAGTCCCCTGGAAACAACCCCAAATTCATCATCAGGTAAATGAATAAACAATTTATGGTAATCCATACAAATCAAACCAGTCAATGCTAAAGGAAATCAACCCTGAATATTCATTGAAACGACTGATGCTGAAGCTGAAGTTCCAATACTTTGGCCACCTGATGTGAAGAGCTGACTCACTGAAAAAGACCTTGATGCTGGGAAAGATTGAGAGCAGGAGGAAAAGGGGGAGACGGGATGAAATGATTGGATAGTATCACCGACTCAATGGACATGAGCTTGAGCAAACTTTAGGAAATAGTGAAGGAGAGAGGAGCCTGGCCTGCTACAGTTCATGGGGTCACAAAAAGTCAGACATGACTTAGTGACTGAACAGCAACAAATACAATGGGATACTTCTCAGGAATAAACAGAAATGAACTATGATTCCGTTTGAACAATAAATAGAAATAAACAATAAACAGAAATGAACTGTGATTCATTCACAGCAATGAATGAATCTCAAATTTATGCTGAGTAAAAAGAGGCAAAAGAAAAGAGTATATAAAAAAAAAAAAAAAAAGAAAAGAAAAGAGTATATATTGTATGATTCCATTTACATAAAATTCTAGAAAATTCAAACCAATCTAATAGTGATAGAAAGCAGGTGGGTGGTTGGCTGGGGATGAGGAGGGTGAAGGCAAGAGAAATCTTTGAATGAAACAAAGGGACATGAGGAAGTCTGAAGGGATAATGGATCACTCTTTACCTTGATTAGGGTGATGGTTTCATGTCAAAAACTCATGAAATTATACACTTTAAATATGTGCAGTTTATTATATGTCAATTATACCTAAATTTATTTAAAATAAAGCAGAGGCCTTTGAACTGGGAAAAAGCCGCTATTCTCCTTGTTTGTGTGTGTGTGTGTTTTCCAAGATCTTATTTCTCCAATCAAGCATCACACCCAGGCCCCCTGGGCCCAGCAGTGAAAGCTCAGAGTCCTAACCACTGGACCACAGGGAATTCCCTCACTTTTCTCACTTTGTGAATGTCTGATGTCTATCTTCCCCTGTAGAGTGAAAACGCCATAAAGGCTAAGGCCATGCCTGTTTGCATCTCTAATGTTTAACATAGAACCTGGTGCTTGTTAGGGATTTGACAAATACATGGTGAAGAAAGAAAAGAGAGAAGAGTTGAGAAGAGCTCCAAGTTTTAACCCTGAGTGAAAGAGAAAATGTGTCGTTGTTGACAGATAGGGAGGAATCAGGAGGAAAGGCAGAGGTGGAACACCCTAAGAGGGTGAAAGGCAGCCACATAACACTATGTCTGCAAAGCCAAGGGAAGAGGTGATTTCAGAGAGAAGGGTTAGGAAAAGGCCTTTGGATTTTTCACAGTCTTCCCTATATACAAAACACAAAACTTCCCTATACAGTAGAATACCTACTTGGTTTCCTCCATCTTCAACAAGCTGCCCATTCTAGTCCAAGCCCTCATTCTTCCTCATTTGTTCTGTTCCAATAGGAGTTTCTTGGATGCCACTCTTGTTCTCTTCTGTCACAAGTGAGAGTGATTTTTTTTTCAAGTTGTGCACTTTATTTATTTTTAATTTTTGGCCTCACGGCATGTGAGATCTTAGCTCTTTGACTAGGGATTGAACCACACTCCTTGCATTGGAAGCAGTGAGTCTTAACCACTGGACCACCAGGAAAGTCCCTACAGTTTTAAAACTAGGGACACAGGTCCTGTGCCTAGTTCTTCCTTGGAATAACTCCTTGTCATTCAGTTTATCTCTTCACTGTGATGATTGGTACCCAAATGTGTTCAAGCTATGAAACTCTCAAGCTACATCACATCAGCTGGAATCAAGAAAGGAAATTACATAAGGATATTAGTTATATATTTCTGCCTAGCAAATAACCCCAAAATGTTGAGGCTTGAAACAACAAAACAAAAAATTATTATCTTACATGTTCTGAGAGTCAGGAATCAGGGAGAGGCTTAGATGGGTTCTATTGTCTCAGGGACTCACATTAGGTTGCAATAAAGCTATCGGCTGCAGCTCCAGTCATCTGAAGGCTTGATTTCTTTTTTTTTTCTTTAATATCTATTTATTTGGCTGTGCCAGGTCTTAGTTGCAGCATGTGGATTCTTTAAGTTGCAGCATGTGAGGTCTTTTAGTTGTGGCATGCTGAATCTGTTTTAGCTGTGGCATGCAAACTTTTTTTTTTTTTTTGGCATGCAAACTCTTAATTACAGTGTGTGGGATCTAGTTCCCTGGCCTGAGATTGAACCTGGGCCCCCTGCATTGGGAGCACAGAGTCTTAGCCACTGGACCACCAGGGAAGTCCCCAACTTGATGTGCTTTTTAGATGCCTCACTTACATGGCTGTTGGTCGGATGCTTCACTTCCTTACTAGTTGTTGGCAAAAGGCCCCAGTTCTTCCACCACCTGGGCCTTTCCGCAGGGCTGCTTGAGTGGCCTCCTGATATGGCAGCTGTGAGCAGAGAGAGAGCAGGGAGGAAGCTGCAGTGCTTTTTCTGACCTGGTGTTTTTACCTAATCCTCATCACTTGCACTTTATAGACAGTCCCCAACTAACCATGGTTAAACTTACGATTTTTTGGTTTTATGATGGTTTGAAAGTGATACACATTCCTTAGGAACTGTAGTTAGAATTTTGAATTGTAATCTTTGCCCAGGCTATTGAGAGACAGTGCCATACTCTTCCCTAATGGGGATCATGACGGTAAACAACTGATGCCGTTACAACCATTCTGTACTCATACACAGATTATATTTTTCACTTTCAGTACTCATTCAATAAATTACATGAGATATTCAACATTTTATTATAAAATGTTGTGTTAGATGATTTTGCCCAACTGTAGGATAATAATAAATGTTCTGAGCACATTTAAGGTAGGCTAGGCTATGCTGTTGTGTGGTTTAGATGTATTAAGTGCATATTCAACTTAAAATATTTTTAATTTTTAATGGGTTTTTGGGGCAAAGTCCCATTGTAAGTTGAGGAAGATCTGCATTCTATTTATTAGAAGCAACTTAACATTCAGCTCATGCTTGAAGGGAGGAGAATTAAGCTCTTCTTCTTGAAGGGAGAGGACTTCTCATATGAGGCAGTGGTAAAGAATCCCTCTGCCAATGCAGGAGACAGAAGAGACATGGGTTCGGTCCCAGGGTCAGGAAGATCCCCTGGAGTAGGAAATGGCAACCCACTCCAGTATTCTTGCCTAGAAAATTCCATGGACAGAGGAGCCTGGCAGGCTATAGTCTACGAGGTCGCAAAAAGTCTGAGCACATGCACATACACCTGAAGGGAGAAATCTTAAAGAACTTGTGTATCTGTTTTAAAACCATTAAAGGAAAGCAAGAAAAAAGGTATGTTGAAGCCTTAAGGCAAGAAAGATTTTTGTCATCAGTTGTGAATAGTCATTCAAGGAGCCAGTGCAGTAAACAATGGTTATACAATGCAGTGCTTTTCTACTGAAACCAAGTCTCTCTAAAATTTAGTTCCCTTGCAGAGTTTGTGATTAACCACTCTGTCCAAATCTTATTCCCTTTCTTGTCTCCTCTGACTTCAGTCCTGTGCTAACTAAATGCTAATCAATCAGAGTCAGATGGCTAAAATTGTTGTAGGTAACACTACCACCATACAAACTCAGGTTGTTCCTCCAGGGCAAGATGAACTAACAGACCCCCAAGCCATGAACCACCTGGCCAAAGAATCATAAACCGGAGATATCCTGGCTTCCAAAACTACAATGAAGAAATGTCACAAAGTTGTCATAGGATGATGATTAATCCCAGCCTCTTGGCTCTTCCCTTTTAAAAATCCCCTAACTCAAGACCTAATGGGAGTGGATCTGAGGATTGTCTCCCATGCCTTTGCTTGGCACCCTGCAATAAATCCTTGAAAGTGAAAGAGAAAGTTGCTCAGTTGTGTCCGACTCTGTGACCCCGTGGACTATACAGTCCCTGGAATTGTCCAGGTCAGAATACTGTAATGGATAGCCTTTCCCTTTTCCAGGGGATCTTCCCAACCCAGGGATCGAACCCAGGTCTCCCGCATTGCGGGCAGATTCTTTACCAGCTGAGCCACCAGGGAAGCTGAAGAATACTGGAGTGGGTAGCTTACCCCTTCTCCAGCAGATCTTTCCAACCCAGGAATTGAACTGTGGTCTCCCGCATTACAGGTGGATTCTTCACCAACTGAGCTATTAAGCAAGACTAAATCCTTACTAAATCCTTACTTGCTGCAAACTCCTGCTGTCAGGGTTGGCTTTCTGTGTGCCCTGGGCACACAAGCCCTTTGCTGTGTTTCACTACCTGCACCCATGACAGATGGGGTGAAGATGAAGCAGATGAAAAGGTTGGCCAAGTGTCCGAGGCTTGGAAGTGGTGATGGGATAGAAGAGTGTAGACTTTATTTATTTATTGACTGTGCTGGATCTTTGTCGCTACAAGCGAGCTTTTTCTCCTAGTGAGTGGGGACTATTTTCTAGTTGCGGTGAGGAGGCTTCTCACTGCAGTGGCTTCTCTTAGTGTGGAGCATAGGCTCTAGGTGAGTGGACTTCAGTAGTTACAGAGCATGAGCTTCGTTGCTCTTAACCACTGGCCCACTAGGGAAGTCCTGAGTGTAGATTTTAGAGTGCTGGGAAATACTAAAGTAATTGATCTGAAACTCAGACCGAAACTTCACAGAAATGGAGAGAGCTAATTACTTCTAAGACTGAAGCATCTCTCATAGCTCTTTACAGAAACTAACTTAAACTATTTGAGTTTCAGTTTCCTCATCTATAAAATGGGACTGATAATATCTGCATTACCTTCTCCACTGGAGTTGTTATACAGAGAAAGTAAAATGACAGATGGAAAATTATTTTGAAAAGAGTAAAGCATTCTTCTAATACTCTTGCTACTGTTAATCATTGCACTCTGAAAAGTTACAATGGGCTGAGTTGATAGTAAAAAATACTGTAAACTGTATATTTTAGTTGTTTTCTTCTTCTGGTCTTCAGTAATAATAGCCTACAATACTGTGATTTGAAAAAGAAAGCTCAAGTTTCTTCGCTTCTGTCCTTCAGATGTCAGTGGAAATGCAAACGAGATCTGGGAAGTGAAAAAGACTCCTCCTGAATCTTAAGCAGAATGTTAAATGCACATTTATAGGTGATGGTGCAGGTTTTGATGTGTTTCAATCCTGTTCGCTGCTTGTTCTCATAACCACTGGGCAGAACAAGGTCAGAAAGTTTGACGGAGGGATTGGAGTTATAAGAGTAGACAAGGAAAAGTGTAAGATTCAGGGAAGACATGTTAATCATTATTGTTAAGAAACCACTCAACCTCCCTATGGTTCAGTTGAGAGTACGACCCCCAGTCATTCCAAGTTATCCCTCTCATCCTCCTCTCCTTCCTAACCCTGCTTTTCACCTCCTCCCTAGCTTCTGGAATGTAGACTCTGTTGCTGTCTTCCCACCTCCTCCCTACCATTTTTCTTTTTTAAAAAAAATTTATTTATTAACTGCACCAGGTCGTAGTTGTGGCACATGAAATCTTTTTTATTATTATTTAGTTGCAGCATGCAGTGTCTAGTTCTCTGACCAGGGATGAAACCTGGGCCCCCTGCATTGGGAGCTCAGAGTCTTAGCCACCGGACCACCAGGGAAGTCCCTTCCGCACTATTTTTTAAGCTCCCCAAGCTCTTAATGTCAAGTACAACTGCTCTTTTCTTTCAAAGATTTTATTAAAACACACAAACACACAGAACTTCACAAAATTGCATTAACAACACATGCCAATTTTATGAGCTTCAGTATAGCTTAATGATTAAGAATAAGGGCTTTAGAATGAGATACCCAGAGCTCAAATTGAAGCTCTGTGACCTTGGGCAAACTAAGTCTTAATTTCCCATCTTAAATGTATTATTTGTTCCTGCCTCGCGGGGTGATTATAAGGATTAAATTAGTTTATACATACAAAACATCTTATCCATTGACTAACATGTAAGAAACAGTGTACAATACATATTAACTAGTATTATTATAGAAAGCAAAGGAAAAAAAAATTACCTGAATTCCTAGCAGCCCAGTGGTTAGGACTTGGCGCTTTCACTGCTTTGGGCCTGGGGTTCAGTACCTGATCAGGGAACTAAGATCCCTCAAGCTGTGCTGCATGGCCAAAAACAAACAAACAAAAAAGAACAGAAACAGAAAAAACTTACCTATAATCACAAGTGTTTTGCTTCTGCTCACTAATAAAAACAGAAAAAAATAACACTACAAATATGAGGAAGTTATGAAGCTTAAGAAATCTTTCTGGGGTCTTTTGCTTCTTGGTCATTAGTTACATCTACATTCCTTGAAATAACTGGAAACCCAACAGAATTTTCCTTCAAATTCATGTTGTGGGAGGAGGTCATTTAGCTTTCTCTTCTCCTGCCATGTTCCCTGCCTAGCCCTCCGTCCTACAACTTCCACTCTGTCCCAGGTTGGGCTGGCAGTCATCCCAATTTGCCTGTCTTGCTTTTAGTACTAAAAGTCCCACATTCTGGGAAACCTCCCAGACCCAGGTAAACTGATGGCTGGTCTTTTGTTCCCTTAACTTTAGGTTGGACATATACACTCGGAGGATCTTCAGGTAGACTGGGTGATGGCCATTTCCCTGGGTCTCTGTGCTATTTGGAAACAGTCTCCTTGAGTCACTTCCAAAGAATATGTCTATGCTTTCTAAAAGTCAAGTTCCAGGCCCTTCTGGGAGGTGCGTTTTATGTAACTGAGCTTGGCATTGGTGGGTAGAATGGGAACCAAAGGGTAAACGGTGAGATGGATAAATAAAGAAGCAATGGGTAAAGAAGACAAAGTCTAATTTAGGAATCCTGTCAGCCTAAATTTCACAATGTTTTTAAAGGATCTAGAGTCCAGTGCCTATCAGAGAGTAGGTACTTCAACAGCAGCTATGGCCTCGTGCTTTAAATCACATTTTAAGATTTTTCCCTTTGTTTTCCTCCTATTTCCCCCCATCAAGCAGTTGGTGGACTTTATGCTTATTGTCTGCGTGGAAGATATGGCAAGTAGAGCAGGGTCGGTGAACAAATAATGCCTGCTAAGCATTTCGCTTATTGGCAAAGTACTCAAGGGCGTGGGCATAGTGTCTTGGACAGATAAAAAATAAGGACCTTCATTTCACCAAACCAAGAAGAATTTCCCTCCCCTGGATTAGAGACAAGATGGAGGGGAGGTCTGTAGGGGCCTGAGAGCATAGGGTTTCTGGACCAGGTAAACCCATCTATATTTTCAGGGCCAGGAGAATGATATGAATGGGATGAAGCAGGCAGAGTTTTAAAAAAACTATTTGTTTTATAAGCAAACTCTATCTGCTCCATCCATTCATATTCTCTCATTAAATTGGATTTCACTGACACAGACCCAGTTAAATGCACTTCACACACACCTAAAACAAATAGAAAATTTTTTAATATTTAACTTTTACTTTCTTTCAATTTGAAAAATTTGGTAGGAAAAAAAAAAACACAGACGATAATAATAAATGCCCATGTTCCCATTGGTTATAATTAATGAATGTTAAGATTTCATAACTTTTTCTTCAGAGAATTTCTCGTAAAGATAGGACATTATAAATACATCAGAACTTTCATTCCCTAATCTCACTCACGAAGCATCCTCTGAGACCCCTATTATCATGATTCCAAACCCGAGTCTCCTGCATTGCAGGCAGATTTTTTACCATCTGAGCCACCAGGAGAGTCCAATGTTTATACAGTCCAAGTTTTTTTAAAAAAACTTTTTAAAACCTGTAAAATGTGACAGAAAAAACCCCAAAGAACTTTTTGGCCAACCCAATATTTAAACAATATATACATTACTATTCTGAGTATTACTTTATATTTAAGTCAGTTGTACCATTTTGGGTGTAACATTATATAATTTGTTTTCATTCATATTGTGTTCAAGATATGTCCATGTTGATACATATAAATCTACTACATTTGTTGTAGCAGCTGCACTGCTTTTTCACTGCCTAAATCTGTTTCTCAACCTTTCGTTATTTTCCCCAAAGAGAAAATTTTGTTAACTACCAGTTATTAAATGAATAACATTTAATTTTAATTTAATTTCTTCCAACAAGAGAAAAAAAGTACTAAGGAATAAGATTTTCATTGGATAGAACTGAGCTTTGGGGAGTTCACAAACCACAAACCACACCTAAGTTTTGGCCCCCTAAGAACCAATTTTCACCATTTTCAGGGTGATATTGCCCCTGTTGAGAATGTATGGTATAAATATACCATATTTCTAACTTGTTGCAATGAAGAGCCTTAGTTTTGTATCTTTATACATATGCATTAAAATATTAATATATCCCTAGAAGTTATGAGATATGTTCATTTAAGCTTTGCTAGATCTTGTTAAATTGTTCCCCAAAATGTTTATGACAGTTTTCCATTACACCAGTAGCATATGATTTTCTGTTTTTCCACTTATTTACAAATGTTGGAGTTATCAGACTTTTTGATTTTGCCAATCTGTATAAAATGGTCTATCATTGTTTCAATTGGAATTTTTCTAAATACTAGTGAGACTGAATACTTTCCTTTGTCTGTTGACCATTTGGTTTTTCTCTTGGATGAACTGCCTGTTGATACCCTTTGCCCATTTTTATGTTGGTTTTGGTCTTTTTCTTACTGATTTGTAGAAAGAACACACTTGTCCATGCCACCCCATGACAAAAACCGACATCCACTTTATTAAGCCTATGGAATCTATGAGACAGGAGTTTGGACGGGGCACAGCAGGGTACCAACTGGGAAGATGAATTGCTAGAATCATCTGGAGGCTGGGATCATCCAAAGACTTCATTGTTCACATGTGTAACATCTGGGCTAGGATGACTCAAAAGTTGGCTCCATTGAGACTGTTGATGGGAGAACCTATACAAGGCCTCTTCATGTAGCTTAGACTCACAAGCTAGTAGTTGGGTTCTAAGAGAGTCTCCAGGGAGTATTCCAAGAAACAGTGCTCCAAGAGAAACAGGCAGAAGCTGCATGGTATCTTATGACCTAGCATTAGCAGTCACACAGCAATACTTCTTCTATAGTCTATTACGGGAAGTAGTCATGAGCTCGTTCAGATCCAAGGGAGAGGGAATAGACTTACTCTGTTGATAAGTGTCAAGCATTCAAGGCCATTTTAGATAAACTACCCCAATTACGGCTCCAGATTCAGCAATTTCTCTCCTAGGAACAGGCCCAAGAGAAATCAAAACATATGTTCACACAAAAGCTTGTACATGACTGTTCACAGCAGCATTATTCATAATAGCCAAAAAGTGGAAACAACCCAAACGTCAGTGGTTGAATGGATAAACATCCCTTCTAAGCATGTCTTCTCTTACACCCTTTAAACCATAACCCCAGCATTCTCAGACTGTGATCTCTTTCAATGTTAACCACATCCCTACCTTCCACATATCAAGGATAGAACAAGAGGTGTAATGTCATTTGTACACTCATTTGGCACGACTTAAGACTGATGTGGGTGGGAACACTGCATCATCACAGCATTCAGAAACAGAAGAGGACATTAGTTGGGAAGAGCCTTTTGACACTGTGGACCAACAGTTTTAAAAGCACTCAGAAGTGATCTTGGAGGAGAAAGGTGGGCCTACTCCCAGAGGACTGCTTGACATACATTCCACAGTCTTTGAAGGAGATGGAGTGAATGCCCTGGGTGTCAGTGGTAGGGGTGGCTTGTGTGTGATGATGTACAGAAGAGATGCCTGCTGTCACTCTGTTTCCTCTGGTTCTATGGCCCACACACAGCTCCACAGTCAGAACACGGACAGGAAAGGATCAATACAGGGACCCATACACACAGTTCGAGCCCAAGGCTTATAGAAGACTCTTGGCAGCCCAGTTCATCTTCTGTCTGACCCCCAAGTAGGCATGTCAGCATGATCCTGGAGATCCAATCTCATGGATTCCTCAAAAGAAATACAATCCTGGACAGCAAGAGTGATCAGGCTCCTCTCTTGGGATGGAGACTTGATCACAGGGCCTTGGGATAATGCTATAGGCATGAGTTCGAGAGTTTCTTGGGCATCCTGGAATTGGAGAATCCCATGAAGGGGAGAAATTTGAACAAGAGCTCAGCAGGACCCGATCTGGGCTGAACCTTGATGGCATAACTGGCCCAGATTGGTCCCAGGCACATGAGGAAGACTTAGAAAATTTCTAGGAAGGCCCTCCAAAGCATGAGGCCCTCTGAGGCACAAGACTTGGGACAGGGCTCTGGAAATAAGGGTATTATTATAAGGAAGTGATTGCTATGCAACTGGGAGGATAAGTTGTAAAAAAGGCTTCCATCTAGTTGTCTCTGCTTCTGGGATTGCTCTTTCTGGAAAAAGCCAGGCCTCAAGCTGTGAGGATAGTCAAACAGCCCTAAGAAGGAACCCACTTGGAGAGTTTCTAAGGCCTCCTACCAACAGCCAGCACCAAACTGTCAGCCGTACCTTGGAAGTAATTCCTCTAGCTTCAGTCAGTCCTTTGGATGACTGCATCCTTTGTTGACATCTGATTGCAACCTCTTGAAAGACCCTGAACCAGAAATGGAGTGAATAATCTATGTCTTCAATGAATGAGTAACCTATGTCAGTAAACACCATTCAGGCCAAATTCTTAGCAACCTCTTGTTCTAGGTGGATAATTCAGTATTAGCTTGACAAACAGTTTCTTGTGCCTTAAGTATGGCAAGGAAATAGCTACTGCTATACCTGAAAGGACACCGGTACAAATGTAAAAACTTCTGCAGCAACCCGTGTAAATCGAAGACCAGGAACCACATAGGCCCTGTTCCTAAGCACTTTAGCCCCAGAAAAGTGACAGAAATTAGGGTGGGATAGGGACAGAAATCTCAAGGAAGACTGGTAAAATATATTTTTTCCACTCTGATGGAAAAAGGTTCAGAGCAAACATTAGGTAGCACTACAAAAAATAAAATGTTATTGCATATCTGAATTTGTGTTCCAAGAATCATACCCTGCCCATTTGTATTCTTTATGAAAAAAGATAACCATTCTACCCTTCTAGGGAATTCCCTGTCAGTCCAGCAGTTAGGATTCCATGCTTTCACTGCCCAGGGCCTGAGTTCCACCCTGAATCAGAGAGATGCTGCCAAAGAAAAAAAAAAGAAAAAATAACCTATCCTTCTAGAAAGTAGTTTTCTAAATCTTTCATTCTGATTTGATATTCACTGATGAAATGCTTAATCTAAATTTCTTCCCTTGTTTTGCGAGAACCTTTTATGTCCAGGGGCTTGTTTCCTTATTTGTAAAATGAGGGTCAGGGGTGGATCTATGTTTTGTACAGCCCCAAACATCTACAATTGTAGGGCTGTATTTTAGAAAAAGAATACAAAATTATGTAATAAAGTCAATATTTATTTAGAATAAGAATATTAATAAATCATTACAGATTTTAAAATAATGACAAAACCACAAACATCACAGAATCCAAAAAAAAGAATTACATTATTATTATTAACTTGCCTGCAAACCACTTTAAGCTTTTTTTCTTTTTCTACTTTTTTTGGCTGTATACTCTTTGCCTCTTCGTATGACCATGTTGTATTATTTTTACAGAGATATTAGAAAAATAAATCAGCAAAAAAATAGTTTTGGAAAAAACTGATAATGTAGAAACTTTTAAAAATCAGTTTCATAACTCCTTACTATAAGTCCTTGCGCAAGTATTGCTTAGGAGTCCTCGGAGAGCTCGAGCCCTTTGATCTCCCATGGCTTAGTTTCTTCAGGGCTGACAGGGCAGCTCGGACTGACAGCCACCCTCGTTCCCCTCCCACCCATCGGACTAATAATATCCACCTCCCCGAAGCAAGGTGGACAGGGAAGGTGGTCTTGGCAGCCCGCTGGCCCCGCCCACGATCCCAGATCTACCACTAAGGCTCAGAGAGGGACTTTCAGGGTGGGCTCGTGCGTCCGATGCAGGACTGAGGCTGTTAAGGCTTCCTCGCGTCCCTAGAGAATTCACTGAGCCTCCATAGGGGTTCTGAAGTTTAAGCTTCACTAGATTCACGGTAAATTGGCCCTTGTGACAGCGTTTTTCTATGTGTTCTCTGAATCTGTTTCCCCCTTTAACATTACATGACAAACCTAAAACCAGAATCCTGACACTTTTGCAGCACTACCTCACGCGTTTTGCAGACTGCATTAGTTGCCCCGTGTTTGGGTGGGGCCTGCCCTCTTCCCTTTGTCCACTAGAGGCGGCTTTGAACCGCGACCCTTCCTTACTATGCAGGAAGAAGGCGGAGGTCTTTTGCAACGACGCTGGTTGGCGGCTAGAGTCCTGATCGACAAGGGAGTTAAGCAAATAGCTCTGAAGTAAGTAGTCGTTGTTTATGCACGTACAACCAATGGAAGGGCAGAAGTGCAACAAACAACCAATGAGGACTGGCCTTAGGCCGAATGCGGAGGCGGGGCTTCCTTCGAGGGGCGGGGACGCAAGGTAAAGAGTCTGGAGCGGACCCTGGGAGAGTCAGAAGCACATCCGGTGTTAGAAGAGCCGTGTGGGCTCCTGAGAGGCGGGTTAGAAGGTATGTCTGAAGCTAGGAGTGCGC
The DNA here is from genome assembly GCF_910594005.1 of Cervus elaphus. NCBI lineage: Eukaryota > Metazoa > Chordata > Mammalia > Artiodactyla > Cervidae > Cervus > Cervus elaphus. The sequence goes on along the minus strand of NC_057817.1, from coordinate 29,858,324 downwards.
AGGCTGGGAGTCAGAAATGGAAAGGTTAGCAGTTATTGCCTGAGAAAGAGTGGAAGTAGTCACCGTTTTCGGACGGACTGCATCCTGGGGGAACTGGGCCTTGCTTGGCCGCTGGACTCCGGAAAGATAGGCGGAGAGGGGAGAGGGAACTACAATCGCGCATGCGCAACTGTACCGTAGCAGGGGCGAGGCGGGGGGCGAGGTTGCCGGTTCTTTGCGCGGCGTCGAGGCGGGATTCTGCGCGTAAATGTTATCGTAGGTCCCCTTCTTGGCCTTCCTGCCCCGCCCAGGCCGCGTCCCTCCTTCTCCTCCGCCCAAGTGTAAACTGCCTAGGCCTAGCCTCGATCCCTTGAATTCGGGGCGCGTTTCCTCGCCCCCGCACCCCCCCCCCCCACACCCCTTCCTTCGGAGGAGAATGAAAGCGAAACCTTATGGGTTTGTGGTCGTCCCAACCCCGCCAGACCGATTGCTGGCCTGACGGGAAGCCTCTGGCTAGGCCGCCTGTGGGTGAGGGGCGGGGGCTTGGACTCGGGAGTACCTGGTCCGACAGGCTGCCCTGTCACGGCGGGGCGGGTGATGTCACACTCTTCTGTGACACGCGAGGCACCTTAGTTACTTGGAAGCCAACAGCAGAGGCGGGAGGTGAGAGATCAGGGCTAGGCCTGGTTTGCCAGCCCTACTGGGCAGCCCCGCTCTGATCTGATTGGTTACCTTTGGACAGGTGAGGTGGCTTTGGCTTTGCTGTTCCTGGGCCTTTGTGGGCGTCTTTCGAAAAGTTCGCTCAGGAAAGGCGTCATCGGGCAGTTTTGTGTTTTGTTTTTTTTTTCCTTTGGACCTACTTGCTGGGGCTGTGGTATTTTTGTGTATTTATTAAGTGAGGAATTGCAGCCCGGTGCCTGCCCAGGTTGCATTGCCTGCCTCATCAGCCTTTCATTGACCAAACAACAACAAAAACCTTTCTGAACTTGAGACTCTGTTACAGCAATAGTTCAATTGTGAGTGTGTAATCATGCAGAAGAGCTGACTGTGCCTGAAACATAGACAGAATTTCAAGGTTAAAGGTTAGCGGCAAATGGGCTTTTCTAGTTACTTATTTATTTCAAGTTTATCTTTTGGTTGAATGTGTAGTTTAAGAATTAGGTTCAGGAAAGATAAACGTTTCATAACCACATTTCTTATGGGTTCTGCAAACACCTTTCTGTAATTATTTGACTTATTCTCTTCGGTGTTTTCTTCTTCCTCGTCTAATGTTTTTTTTGGTCCTTGCTTCAAGAGTATGTTGACATTTAGATTTTCTGCCATTTTCCTCCAGTGGAGTCAGAATGGTTGAATCCTTGAGAAGTGCAGTCTGTAACTTGGATTCAGTGTTTCCCTTTTCCATTATTTTGTTGTGGAAACCTGGCTTAGTACCCTCTTTCTTTTCTCTCTTCTCTCCCTTCCCCCCCCCCCGCCCCCCCCCCCCCCCCCCCGTTGATCCACTGAAGTCTCACTCTCCTAAAGAATAGGAAAGGTAAAATTAATCCAGATATTTGGTCAGCCATTTCCAGGTTTTTTCCTGACATATGTGTATAGTTCATACTTATTGTAGAAATACTGAAAAATACAGAAACGTATAAGAGGAATCAGGATATGTTTGTTGTCATAGTTGTTTTACAATTTCTCTTGACCGGCAGCTGAAACTGCTTTAAGAAAAATTTGCTTTTCTGCTGTAGGGTGTAATAGTATAAAGAGCACTAGAGTTTACCCTAACCTGTCCTGGCTCTACTGTTTAACTTTCTGATGTTTGTCAGCACTAATGTCTGTTTAATGTCCACTGTAGTGTTTAACATTTTACAGTAATTTCACAGAGATTTTTCTCATTGGCATTCAGTGAGCTTGGTAGGGAAGGTGTTAATCATCGTGCTGTCACAGATGAGGAAGTCTAGATGACCTTAGGTAAAGTGATTTCCCCAAAGTTATGTGGTAGAATATGATAGAATATGTAACTTTAAATCCAGTGCTCGTGATGCTATTATGTTACTTTTTTGAACTTTTTAATCTTCAGAGTGGTACTAATCATTCTTGTCCTTTCTTCATGTGTATGATGATCAAAGGGGATAATGTATGTACATAATAAAATGCTTTGAAAGTTGTGAAGTTTTATATAAATGCAGTCAGTGGTATTGTTTCAGGAGGTACCATTGCTGGCCTGAAGAGTTTCACTTTATTTCATAAACTACCCAAGGGTATTAGTCTCCTCTGAGAAAACACTGAATATTCTCTTGATGCATTATCATGCTAAATTTTCCTTTGCTACTTTAATTTGGGTGTAGAATCTGGTAGAAATGTCTTTCACTCCACCTTGCTCTCCTCTAGAGTTACTAACCAAATTGCATGGAGTAGCTTTTATATTACACATACACATTTTTGTTTTCAAAAACAGTATTCAAACCAAGGAGAGAAAAACTGTAGACTGGCTTTTAGGGCCACTTGAATGACCCTTTAAGGTAAGTTCCTCTCTGAGCCAGCTGGGAAATGTTGATGTGTGGTTGCGACGCTTCATTAGATAGCATCTAGATTTACTCTGGAGATTTAAGTGTGGGGGGTAGTGAGATGAATCAGATGCAGGCTCTTAAAGTGATTACAACAAAATGTGTGAGAAAAGTTCCTGCACAATTAACTGGAATCCAAAACACTTGGGGGGAAAAGATCTTTAGGAATGAGGGTTGAGTCAGTGTGCCGTTTGTCCTAATCTATGCCTGCTCTCACTTGGGCTAAATATGATTTTTATTGGGGAGGGATTGCTGGTTTATCCTGGAGGATGATTATGTATTTAGGACATTGTGTCTGTCAAACAATTGTGCTTATAGTGAGGGAGATTTAATGTGTCAGCTTGATGCAAAAAAATAATTTATTGAAGGCAATAGGCATTCCATCTCCAGTTACTTGTTAGATTCTGAGGCAGCCTCCAAGAGATGCAGTGTTACCTGATCCAGGAATTTTGGTCCAAGTTAAGGAATGGGCTGGGACATCTGGAATCCAAATCTAGGACAATCAAAGCCCAGCCCTAGCCGAGACAGAATTTCTTGGATTTCCTGAAACCAAACTGACCTGTCTCCTAGGGGTGGCAAGGAAAACATCAAGCTAATAAATAACCATTTACTTCATCAAATTCTCTTCCACATCAGACGATCACTTAGTGGTTATTAGGCTGTCTCAAAACACCTTTGTGGTCCTGGGGGACAGGAGAGACAGTGTAAATGTACCAGCAGAGAGACATGCCATTTAAACCTTTTAATCAGTAGTAAGCTTAACCAAGTTCCTTTCAGTTCCAGTTTATAATTTTCCTAGACTCTCCCCTCCTGCCATTTAATTTTACTCTCTCATTGTGTAACTGTTAAGCCTTCAGGATATAGCTGTGCATTAATGATTGGATAATTTTTTTTTTTAAGTAAAATACAGAGTGTATATAAATTAGGTCTAAGATAAATGTCTTCTAAAACTAGACTTTATTTTTTTTTTCTTTTTTTTTTTTTTTTTTCCCCCATCCCGATCCCCCCTCCCACCTCCCTTAAAACTAGGCTTTAAAAAGGGAAAGCCACCACCTGTAGCCCTGTGAAGAGTGTGTTTGGAACATCTGTTAAATGAGTCTAAACATTTTTTTTTTTAAAGGGAAATCATGCACTGAGGCTATGAGAGTAATGAATTACACTAGTAACAACAATGATTAACATATTAAGCTGGTCTTAACTATGAAGCACTACTCTGAGCACTTTATTTGTATTCTTTCACTTAGTCCTCATTCCTATGAAGTAGGGGATATTAAGTGTTACTATTTTACAAAAGAGGAAACTGAAGCACAGTGAGGTTAAGTGCCAGAAACTTGCTGCATCATACAGCGAAGGAAGTAGCCAGGGTTCAGAAGCAGCTGGCCATGTTAACCACTGTTCCAGGGACATGGTTGTACAGAATCTACAAGCTATTCAGTAGGAAGAACTGCTATCAAAATTACTGCTCCACCCCCCCCCCCCCCACTTTTTTTTAACCATGTGAGATTTTTCTTAAGTATCAATCAGATCCTTTTGGATGTGTGGGAACAGGATTCAAGATGGTTGAGTTACTACAACAGGAATGAAGAACCATATAATTCACACACTGGATGTTTAAATAAATGTGTGACCAATGTTTCTTTGACTTGTTGGTTTAATGTTCTTAAATTGTATACACTGAGGCAGCTTCTCTGCTGGCTCCAAAAGGCAGCAAACTTTTCTTTTTCAAAGGCAAGGATTTTTTTTTTTTAGTGAATGCTAAATGCATGATTGTTTTGCATAGCTTTTGGCCACTTGGTCATGTTTCATTTGCATTGTACTTAACAGGTGTTAGAATAAGATTGAGGAGAATTTTTTTTTTTTTAATTTAAGGCTTGTCTATTGATAATATGTTTTAGGACAGGTTAAGGAAGATTCTTAGAATAAAACAGGAGATTTAACAGTATGTGAGAACACATAGGTGTTCATTGATAAGACTATCTGACTCCTGTCTCCCTCTGCCTGCCCCTGCTGCCCTTCCTTCCTCAAACCAAAGCAGACCTCATGAATACCGACTCAAAACAATGTGTTTGCTTAAGTTTTTCTTGGTAGAACTATGCAATTTTTTTGGGTGTCTCTGGCAGAGAGGCTGACCTGGGAAATCACAGATAGTGACTTCCAATAAAGCTTTAGCAATGTATGCATGACCAACTTTGACACATTTTGGTATTCTGCCTTTCTAAGGATGAAAGCATAAAATGAGTCTCTAAATTTGTTTATGATTAACACTTGAACATTTACTTCTCATTTACAAATGCAGTGCAGGCAAATTTCCCATGAGTCTCAGAGGCACTGTCCACCTTCCTGTTTCAAATTGGAGTGTAGAACTGTGTGTGAGTTGGGGTTCAGAGTGAGAGAAACCAATGCTGGTGTCCATTCTGTAATGGGTTTCAATGTATGTTAGGAGAAATCCTTTATTGAGTACCTTTTCAGTTACTTGTATACTTTTCTCCTTTATTTGGTAAAATACACATAACATAAAAATTATCATTTTAATATGCTTTTACATTTTATTTATCTATTTTGATTGAGCCACTCGGCCTGCAGGATCCTAGTTTCCTGACCAGGGCCTGAACCTGGGTCCTTGGCAGTGAAAACATGGAGTCGCACCAGACTTCCAGGGAATTCTTTGTACTTAAAAAAAAAAAAAACTTTAAACAAAAGTTTTCACTTAACTGTGGGGGCACTCTAGAATGTTAACCGAGTTTACTTGGTTAATGGTTTTGAATACTTCAAGCTGAGCTGAGAACTGACTGTTCCTGGGACTGAAAATACTTTTGGTATGGGAGCTATTTTTGAGTTATGAATGCAATTTAATCTTGTTCAGCTGAGTTTGCACAGGAACCATTGAATGTAGGTATCTTTTCTCTACAGCTTCTGAGCACAGGTGGTTAAGGCTAACATTGAAAACTGGTATGTTTAGTCTTTCTGGCAAAACTTGTAAGAACAGTTTTAACTCATTACTTGTCTGTATGTTAGTGTCTGTTTGGAACAGACCAAGAGGAAACCGTCATGTTTCCTTGATTCTAAGTCCTAACTTTTCTCCCCTCTGATTTTAACAGTTCTGAAGTTGTCATATACACCTTGTCATATTTATTAAATGTTTACTTTATTGCATTTTCCCCATAAAATTGCTACTACAATTGCTGTTTACCTTTGCATTTAGAAGCTTTGATAATTACGTATTTCACTTAAATTTTAGAGTTGATTTAAAAGAATTTAGAGTTGATAGTAATGGTAGAAAACTAGTTTTATTTAATTAATTTTTTAATGATTTTAAATCACAAGACACTAAATCATGGAGAAATTCTTATTTGACACCTCCTTCCCTATGTTAACAACCTTTGATGACTTTGGTTTTTCCATCAGCAGTTTTAAGAGAGATAGTGCCTCCTGGAAAATGCCAAAGAGCAAACTGCCATTCTCCCCTTCCACAATTTCCACTCATTGGGGTCTAGTTACAGAATGTTGCCCCTTTCTGACTAACAACCTCCAGGGTATTTGAGGATTTAACCCCCCTCCCCATCCCCACCTTTAACTCTTGAAATTAGAAGCAAGTGGCAGTCTAGCTTTGTTACAAGTACTGAAGCTTGGCTCTGAAGGTTGCTTCAGTGCTGTTGCAAGTTCTGTCTAGGGATGTCATTAGGGCACTTAATGGAAGCTTTAAACAAAGACACTTTCCAGATACTGGACTCTGCCATCCTGTAAGTGTGTTCTCTAGAGGGCGTATTCATCATGGTTATGGAAGGCTGTGGTTGGCTGTGCAACAGCCTGCAATTATTGCACCATCTCGATCAAGAGGGCCAGGGTCCCGTGACTTAGAGGTGAGGGGAATGGCTTTAGTAGGTTCTTGAGCTTCTCATTGTATCCATCCTTAAGAACAAATCTGACTGTTATTAAGGTGAGTAGGGATGCTGGTAAGAAAGGAAAGAGGAAATCAGAGGAAGCAAACCAGTCATTGTAGTTGTTTTCATTTGTGAGAGAGAACCTCAGGAAACAAATGGTAGCAGTGCATGTGAACTCTTGAGGATGGCCCAGGATTCCTCAGGAAGTCAGTTTGGGGATTGTAACTTAAAAAAAGTTTCCTTCTTTGTTTCTCAAAGAAACAAAATGTCTTTTAAAGGGGCAAGTTACCTGCTGAAAAAATGGAAATCGATTGCTGGTAATGAAACAGTGTGGGCACAAGATGAGTTTGTCCCCTTTAAATTGGTTGCATATGATTGTGAATGTATTCTAGAAGGAAATATGTAAAAATGAAAATGGTGGTGTTAGGGCAGTGGGATTTTCAGATAACTTTCATTTTTCCAAAGTCGTATGTTGCTGTTTTTCATAACAAATACCTATGGCTGATTCATGTTGACGTTTGACAGAAAACAACAAAATTCCGTAAAGCAATTATCCTTTAGTAAAAAGTAAATAAATTTTAAAAAAATTAAAAGAAAGTTGTTTGTTATGTTGTGTGTCCCTGTGTCTTTCAGATAACTTTTCTTATATCCTTGATTCCACAGAGCGGAGGCTGTGTCCCACAGACAGTAGCATCATGAATATATTTGATCGGAAGATCAACTTTGATGCACTCTTTAAATTTTCCCACATGTAAGTGCTTTGACCTTGACTGTGCTTCCTTTTACGTTTCCTTTTTTATCTTTTTTCTTTTCCTTTTCCTGGTGTATTAACTTGCATGTATGAACTAACATTAACTTTGCTAGAGTCCAGAGGATCTGATAAAAGCATCCAAACTCTTAAGGGCTGCTGTGTGGTCACTGGAAAGCCAGTTAGTTATTACAGTTTGGGTACTGATTGTTAATTCTGGGCTTTGGGGCCTTCCTCAGAATTTAAGATTTTCTATTTTTTCTTTATTGTATTAAAACTGTCATATATTCCCTGAGAAGAAGGGAAATTATCCTTAGCTTAGAAAATAGATTGGTCCTGGAGTGATGGCCATTATTAACCTTCTTTCCTAGAACCCCCTCGACACAGCAGCACCTGAAGAAGGTTTATGCCAGTTTTGCCCTCTGTATGTTTGTGGCGGCTGCGGGGGCTTATGTCCATGTGGTCACCCATTTCATTCAGGTAAGAGCAGTTTTCTCCTCTAGTTGCTGTGGCATAAATTGCATTAGGAAGAAACTAGCTCAGCAGGGTGGTACAAGCCTGTGTCTCTCCTTAGTCCTTTTCAGTATTTTGGGATCTGCACCCAGACAAGTGAAAGTGAAAATCACTCGGTCATGTCCGACACTTTGTAGACCCCAAGGACTAGACAGTCCATGGAATTCTCCAGGCCAGAATACTGGAGTGGGTAGCTTTTCCCTTTTGCAGGGGGTCTTCCCAATCCAGGGATTGAACCCAGGTCTCCCGTATGGCAGGTGGAGTCATTACCAGCTGAGCCACAAGGGAAGCCCAAGAATACTGGAGTGGGTAGCCTATCCCTTCTCCAGCAGATCTTCGCAACCCAGGAATCGAACAAGGGTCTTACTAACTGAGCTATCAGGAAAGCCCAGCCAAAACCAGTCATAAATCAGGACATGCAGAGCCATTTACTTTTTCTGGCAGTTATGCCCTCCCTAGATACTGAAAACAGGATGTCTTGACCCTGACACTGAGGGCTGAGCTGCTGACGTAGGAGGCCCCCACCCACTGAGTAGAGACTTGACGTGCATGCTGGGGTGACTTTGCACAGTAACCTTTTTATCTGTTCTTCCATTCTTCCTCTTTTTGCCTGAATGACTGGAGTACTTGGATACAAAACACTGATTGTATGTTTAATTTCCAGGAGAGACAGGGTTGAGACCTTTAAGGACTTGGTCCATTTTATTCTATGATACAACATTCATTTTCCTTTGTTGAGGGAGAGTTTGAGTTTGGCTAGCAGCAATAAGAGGAACAGTTGAGGAATAACCAGGAAGTTTGAGGCTCACTAACCAAGACTGGTCCCTTTTGGAGTTGTCCTTTTTAGTGTAAATATGGAGATGTACTTGTGTTGGCATTTGCCACAGCTGGGAAGTGGCATGCTCAGACACCCCTGCACTCAGGCATCTCCTGGCAGAAGCTGTGTGAAAAATTACTTTGGACACTCAAAGATAGAGCTTTGATCCTTCGAGTTTAGACCAAAACATTGTACCTTTTAGGCGACAGTGGCCCTTTTGGTTTCTAGTCGTGTTGGCTTTTTTAAGTGAAACACAGTCATCCTCATTATTTGTGGATTCCATATTTGTGAATTCACCTACTTGCCAAGATTCATTTGTAACTCTAAAATCAGTCCTTGTGGTGCTTTTGTGGACTTTTGCAGCCATGTACGGAGTGGCAAAAAATTCGAGTTGTCGAATGCACCATGTTCTGGCTGAGGTTGAACAAAGCAACACTGCCTTCTTTCAAGCTCTCATACTGTCTCAACAAGTGTCCTTTTCATAGTCTATGTAGTGCCACATTTTTTGCATTTTTATCATTTTTCTTGGTGATTTTGATGTTTAAAATGGCCCCAGGCATAACGTCTGGTATTGCTCAATGCAATACTGTGATGTGCCTTCTAGAGAAAATACGTATGTCAGATAAGCTTTATTCAGGCATGAATTACAGTGCCGCCAAGCACAAGTTCTGTGTAAAAGAGTCACTACTACATACCCAAGTGTCTTTAACCAGAAAACACACATTCAGTAAGGTTTTGTATTTTATTTAGGCCAGTTGATAAAAACGTTGACAAGATGCTCTAAAGAACTTAAACCTTTATTTCCTCCAGGAGCATTTGTTGGGTATCACTGATTCCTTGCTCACAGTGACTGTGCAGAACATAACTAGTGTGAACACTGAGGATCAACTCTACCTTTAAAAGAAGGAAGGAACTTCAGTGTCTGCATACATCTTTAATGATTTTTCTCTGTCTCTATTGCCTGTTACTTTTCCCATTTGCTTTAAAAAAATTTTTTTTCTCTTAAACTAATGCATGTTCACCATAGAGAAAACAGATTCGTTATAAGAAAGAAATATAAAACCCTGTAATCCCATCACCCTAAAATAATTCTTAACATATTGGTTCTTACTCTGTCTCAGTTCATTCAGGCTGCTATAACAGAATACCATAAATTGAGTGGCTTAAACAAGAAACATTTCTCACAGTTTGGTAATTCCATGATCAAAGCACTGGCAGATTTGTTGTGTGGTGAGGGCTTGCTTCCTGTGTAAACGGCCACCTTCTGTGTCCTCACATAGTAGAAGGGGCAAAGGAGCTCTGGAATCTTTTATAAGATCATTAATTTCCCTTCACAAAAGCTCTACACTTACGACCTAATCACTTTCTGAAGACTCCACCTCCAAATACCATTACACTGGGGATTGGGATTTAAACATGAATTTTGGGGGGTACACAGTCATTCAGTTCTTCTCTCTCTCTCTCTCTTTATGTATATTTCTGTGTGTATGTTTTAAAGGGATCAAAAAGAGGTCATTCCTACTTATTCTGCAGATTGGAATGTTCTTTAAGCACTTGTCATTTTGATTCATCTTTTCTATTTCTTGGGCAAGACTCATAATTTGACTTGGGTAGTTATAAGTTGATGGACTGCCTTCAGCATCCATCATGGTCCTAACCCTGTCCCACAAGGCTTTTGGTTTTTCTCCTCTGCCTTCACTGCCTTTTCCACTGCCTCCAGGTTAGGATCAAATATTAGGAAGTTCAGGTGAATATTTTAACCCAGTAAAGTCTCCCGCAAGATAAATTTGATACTTTCAAGTATCTAATTATTGACTCTGGATCTGACAGGCTGGCCTGCTGTCTGCCTTGGGCTCTTTGGGGTTGATGATTTGGCTGATGGCAACACCTCACAGCCATGAAACTGAGCAAAAAAGACTGGGACTTCTGGCTGGATTTGCCTTCCTTACAGGTATGTTTGGGATGGCTCTGATTTTGAGGGAGGGATACTGTATTTTAGTATCTTTAGACGAAGGCCCGAGATATGTATGTATTCTGATGCACCCCAACGGGCACACTGTATTATTCTATCTTGTATTTGAGTATGCCTTGTATTACTTTCTTATTTCATATAAGTGCATCTTGCTCCCCCATCCAGAGGGTAAGCTGTTTGTGACTCGTGACTGTGATTTCTACTTTTGTATCCCAAAAATAAGCATTTGTGTGCTTGAATGAATGAAGTTTAAGAGCTTAGGTAGCATAGCTTGTTAACAGCGGACATGGGACTAAACAGCGGCCTGAGAATCTGACTTAATTAAGGACTCAATGCTGACAACTTTCGTAGGAGCATCTGTTCTGAATCTTGCAGACAGTTCATTAAAGCCATATGTCGAGATTCATCCTACGGGCACTTTGCTGATTCTCAAGAAAAGAAGTACAAGCACAGCTCTTCTAGAACAATCATTAAGGAAAACAGTTCAAGCTACATAGTAAAAATACTCGCAGAGCAACATTTGGGTTAATACAACTTGTCCTGAGTGTGTCTAATCTATACAGTGTTGAAGAAATTGCAGAAAGGAAGGGATTTAGAGATCAGATTTTTAGATCAGGAAAAGCTGGTTTTTGAAAGTGTTAAAGAGGTGGGATGAGCAGAAGGAGAGGGCATGGCCAGAGCAGAGGAAGTGTTGGAGCTGGGACGGGTTTCCCTCCTATTGGCAAGTGTCCACCTGCAGAACCAGTCTGGCTTAACCGGTCTGGCCTTTTCTGCTACACAGGGAGTCAGTCTGCATGACTACAGGTTGTTGGCCACTTTTCACCACTTTGCTCTTTATCCTTTTCTTCTATTCTGATTCCCAATCTGGCCCACATTACAGTCTCACATCACTGCTCTTCAGAGTTTTTCAGCCTTACAGTTTACTTGACATTGTTTGAAATGCCTGCTTCATTTTCCCTAATCTCTGTTCTTCTGGGTCATCCATGATTTTCAGCCAAGGACTTGGTATTGCAGCTCTGTCCATAAATAGCTCAGTCAAGTATACGTTCTCTGGAAAACAGTTGAGGATGGAAGGGAGGGAGACTGAATTATCTTGGTCCGCATGTTTTGTTTTCTAGGACTGTAGGCGTGCCCATGCTATTGATTAATCCTTCAAGAATTGGTGTTTATGCTGTGTTCTGGGGCTTTTTGTTTTCTAGGAGTTGGCCTGGGCCCTGCTCTGGACTTGTGCATTGCCATCAACCCCAGGTAACTATGTTAGTAGTGTCTTAGGTCTTTCTACCTTAATGAAGATACCTTCTAAACAAAGGTTATATACCTGTAGCCCTTGATGTAACGGTCTTTTCCTTTAACAGCATCCTTCCCACTGCCTTCATGGGCACAGCAATGATCTTCACCTGCTTTACCCTGAGTGCACTCTATGCCAGGCGCCGTAGCTACCTCTTTCTAGGAGGTATGTATGGGCTGGAAAACAGGAAGAGGGTTTCTGCTTTAGCCAAAATTCTCCCTGGGACCCTTTCCCTCCCTCCCAACTTGTAACTGTTGGGTTGAGAATGAAAGCCTTTGTTTTTGGGGGGAAAGTAAAGGATGGCTTTAATGAGATTGCTGAAGTTTGTGTTAGCTTTTCTCAAGGTAGCTTTTTGTCTTCCCTTCCAGGTATCTTGATGTCGGCCATGAGCCTGATGCTCTTGTCTTCCCTGGGGAACCTTTTCTTCGGATCTGTTTGGCTTTTCCAGGTAAGATTTGCGTATAACTTTCCAGTTCCCATTTACCTTGTGTTTCTTTCTCTTGCTTAATCCCCTAAAACCAGGATAGAATCCTCCAAAACTCTGTTTTCATGGAGCAGTGCTCTTGAGGCCTCCCCAGTCACCCTCCCAGAGTGGAGCCTTCTGCTGCAGGTCAAAGTACAGACTGAACAGGGGTTGGGCATTGCAGTGGAGAAGATGGTTTGCTCAGAAGTCATTTTTCTAAAACCAGTCCAAAAAAATAAATAAATAAAACCAGTCCAGGAGTGGCTTCTTGTTAAAATGACTGAAGCTCTTTCAGTGACTTAAAAAAAAAAAATAAGTGCAGAATTGTGCTTGGGAAGGTAATACAGTCTTCGTTGTGGGCTTCAATTTCCATGAATGTTGATGTCTGTAGGGTTAGTGTTTGATGTACTTTGAAGTGACCAAGGACCAGAGAGAGGTATGACTTTTTCTCTGCAATGTCTACCACATGGTAACATCTCATTCTTCTTTTGCCAGGCAAACCTGTATTTGGGGCTGGTGGTCATGTGTGGCTTTGTCCTTTTTGATACTCAACTCATTATTGAAAAGGCTGAAAATGGAGATAAAGATTATATCTGGTGAGTGTGAAAATAGTCTTTAATAAGTATGGAGGAGGCGGCTACTCTTCAACGGCTCTTTTCTGAATCTCTGGGATGATCTTTTGTCTGACTCACCTTTCTTGGCACATTGGTAGGAATAAGAGTGGACCGGGTGGCACTGGCTGACTTATGTGGCCAACCTACAGGGGTATACATGATGGAATATCCAGGGTTTTGGAATTATGCATCAGAAAGCATTGTCTTTCTCAGTTCCTGAAAGACATCAGATTTTTAAAGTTAGACTATTGATAGGTATTTAATTATCCTTACTTTGAATAGACTTTGAATAGTGGTTACCCCTAGGCAGACGAGAGGGAGAGGAATCTTCCATGTTTTACTCTTTATACTATTGTAGTCTTTAAACCATTAACAATGAGAAGAAGATATGTATATAATTTTTTTTTTTTTAATGTAATCCTCTCATAGTCTCAACTAGGTAGTTCAGGGTTCAGACTTAAACCTCTACAGTCTAAATTTTCTTTTTTCTGTGCTCCATGGCTTCACAGAGTTAAAGAGGGTCTCAGACAATAGAGTTTTACTTAGTTGGTGGTAGGGTGCTGGTGAGGTTGACTGTTGGGGTTGGGGTGAGGTTTTTATGTCCTGTACCTTTGTGGGCTTGTGGATAAAGACAAGTGGGAAGTGCAGTTTGTAACCTGGTTCTTCTCTTTCAGGCACTGCGTTGACCTCTTCTTAGATTTTGTAACTCTCTTCAGAAAGCTCATGATGATCCTGGCTATGAGTGAGAAGGTTAGCACCACCCGAAGAGGAAGGACTGGCTCCTGAGCTCAGCATCCGTGTGTCCTTCAAACCTGAGAACGTGTTCACACAGTTTGTGGGTCCAGGGTACTTGTAAGGCAGGCTGCTGAATATGAGTTAAACTAGAAGTCGTTAGCTGTTGGATAAAAAGGAACAAGTAAATTCTTTTTTTTTTTTTTAGAAAATGTCTCCCCAAGATTAGTATCAGAAGGAAAAGAGCTTCATTGGCAGCAAGAAACAGTTACTATATATGAAGAATTTAAAGGCTGTAAAGATAGCTTTGACTCAAAAAGACATATCTTAGAGGATTTGGATAATATTGACAGCCAGCTTTTTTTTATCTTTATTTCAGAAATAGGCCAGTTTTATCCATTTGTTGGTCTAATTTTTTTTTTTCCAAGAGAGGAATTGTATGTAGGGTTAGTGAGGGGCGAACATTGTCCACTCCAGTAGTAGGGGAACAGCTGAAAGCGCAAGCCTTTCTTTACAGAACTTAAAATGGAACAAGTGACAGTGCAGTAGTGGTGGATGCTCATAACTGCATGAAGTTTGTGGTCTTCTGTCTCGTCTGTGCCACGAATGGACCGAGCACGAAGCAGGTCTCTTAGTTTTAGTCCAAACAACTCGCCTTTCTTTCATGTAATTATACACTGGGCCTCCACCCCAGTGCAGTGAAGAGTTTGGCTGGACTGGATCATTTTGAACGTTGGCTTATGCCCAGGATTTATGTTTCCGTCTCAGGCCTAATGGAAAGTTGGTCTTGGCCTCTCAGTTAGTTCTTTTAGGATAGACTGCCAGTCTGCAGCTTTTGGTGGTTGGGATCTGAGCTGTCACGGTTGTGAGTAGCCAGGAGTGGTCAGGCAGCGTACCTAGCTTCACATGGGGTAGAAGCGGGAGCAAGTGTGTAGCCTTTATCCTTGTCAAGTCTGGCAATTTGGGGGACCACCAGCAGAAGACGGTTAAGCTTTAGCTCCTCCTACACTAAAGTAGCTTCTCTCCTTCCGTCTTACTGTACCTAATCAAAGTCAGTCAGCTGTTGGCTCACCCAAGAGTTTTAGCTTAACTGTCAACACCAGAAGTTAATTAGGTCGTTTTCCTCCATTTCTAGGATAAGAAGAAGAAGAAGTGAAGCAGCCATCCAGCCTTCCCCAGTTTGACTTCCTCTCCCTCAGCCCCTCATTTCCTCTTTGCACACATTACAGGTGGCGTGTTCTGTGATAATGAAAAGCATCAGAAAAGCTTTTGTACTTTGTGGTTTTCTCTATTTTGAATTTTTTGATCCAAAAAACTGATTAGAATATAGTTTGGAGTTTGGCTTCGTATTCCTGGGGTTTTTCCCCGCCCCCGTTTTCTGACAGCCCCCATGCCTAGCCTCTTCCTCTGCTCAAGCAGCCAGCCCACCGTGATAAGGAGCGGGGTCTGCAGCAAAGGCAAACTCCAAGAGTCCGCTCTCTGGTCAAGCTTCACCAAGTGGACCCAGACTGGTAAAGACGCCTCGGCCCTTCCTTCCTCAGCGGTGTTTGGTTTGTGCACAGTTCCTGTGGGACTAGGCAGTGTGTTTTCCACTGGAAAGATTGCTGGTCCCATTGTTACTTGGGCTTATTGTATCTAAGCTGTCAGCCCCTACAAGGAAAACGAAAAGCCTCTTCTGGTGGATGCTGAGCTTCCTCTGAGCTGCCCGAGTCACCGCTGGTCTGGCAAACACACCTTTCTGCCTTGCTATCACAAAAGGAATGTGGATTTTTGTGTGTTCCCTTCCCAATCCCTTATCTGATCCTCAGGGAATCTGCCTGCTTTCCATCCATGGGGTGGGAGGATTTCAGTACAAAGGGAAATTCTTGTCAGGCATTTAAGAAAGGCTGATTATGTATGGCAAGATACAGAAAATTCAAACTGTCCCAGTCTTTTTTTTTTGATCACTATCTTAATTACCGAGTGGCCTCTATTAGGTGACTATGATTAAGGATTCCAGGAGAGGAAGGATAAGAAAGGGGCATGGTTGAGCCTCTAGGGTGATTGTAACTAATCCTGCCAGACAAACCCAGATAAGGACCCGCTTGAGGCAGGAGAGAGCAAAATCTCCACTAACTGCATCTTTGTTTAGACCAGGGGAACCAGCTATGATGACTCCGGAGGCCGTGTTCAGAACAGTCCGTAGGTGCATTTTTGTCTTATCCAAACTGAGCACTAATAAGTAGTGTCAGGCCAGAGATTAGGGGCAGTCGATAAATGTCCATTTTACAGATGCACTTTTAGGTTTTGGTCTATTCACCGGTTTCTAGAAATCTGCAGCTGCCTTTAGGCAGCGGCCGGGCGACCAAACCTCTGATTTCCTGCAACTTTGTGTTTGGAAGTGTAGGGGGCCGTACTAACGGGGGTCACCAGCTCCTCCCCGAGAGCGGCCACAGTCAGCTGGCACAGAACGGCAGGCAGCCTTGGGAGTGGTGGTGTCTCTGGCTGTTCACAGAGCTTCAGCCTAAGGAGGGCTGGAGCCATCTAAAACTCATTCCTCGTAGGACACCATTTTTGGCTTTCCCTGTTCACAACCAGTATACAGTTTGACCCAGTGGCTGCTGGCTCACAGCGTACCACATCACCATACCCCATGAGACAGTTGTGTTGGCAGGCCGTGTGGTTCCTGGAGTGGCATGCCACCCGGAAGAATGGCTTGCTTCTGCAGAGGATACTGCTCTCTGAGCTGCTGTCCCCAGCCTGTCAGTTGAGAATTTACCAGAAGGGATTTCCTTCCTATCAACCCCCCACTAGCAACTCTCCATAAATTTATTGATTCTCTGCTAGGCCTGAGAATCTGTTAAATCTTCTGAAGCCAAACTCCACCTCTTGTGCTTTTTTGCTTGGGATTAAAGGAGTTTTTCTTTAGAAACAGTGCCAAGAATGACAAGATATAAAAAACTACTTTTAAAGAAAATACCTAACAGGTTTTTAATACAGTAATCACTGTAGTTATCACTTTCTTTTCTAGTTCCTTGGTTTTCAGCTCAGGCTGCATTCTCTAACTCATACTGTGAAGACAAAGGTGTTTTTGATTCAGAAATATATGAAATTACATAGTCTTAATTTGTAAAAAATAAAGAAAATTCCTTAACCTTTTCTGGTGTGTGTGTGTGGAATTCACGGCTACAGCTGAGTTTGAGGTGCTGTCGACTTCTTGTTCTTAGGGCTGGGAGTGGGACAGGGTTAAGTTTCTGCTCTAGGTATCAATAAAAACAAAGAGACCCCCACTTAGGCCTCCCATTCTTGTAGACCCGGCTTGCCACAAATGTTGGGAATATTCTCTGTTCCATACACAGCCCAGGCCTTTTTCTTGTCCTCTTCCACCCAGCCTTTATTGTAGGGAGTTTATGGCAGCAGCATGTATAGCTGGTTCCAGTATACAGCCAAGCTTTGAAGTTTGAGGATGCATACTGGAAAAAGGATTTCCATGGTGGCTCAGACGGTAAAGAATCCACCTGCAATGCGGGAGGCCTGGATTTGATCCCTAGGTTGGGAAGATCCCCTGGAGGAGAGCATGGCAACCCACTCCAGTGTTCTTGCCTGGAGAATCCCCATGGACAGAGGAGCCTGGTGGACTGCAGTCCATGGCGTTCCAGAGTCAGACACAGCTCAGCACAGCGTCACAACCCACTCATTGTGCAAGTATTCATGGTCGCCCACTGGGCCAGGCTCTGTTCTTGATGCTAGAAATCAGTGAAAATATAAAAATCCTCGTCTTCATAGTGTTCATGTATGCCATTAAAAGCCAAAATATGCATTCCACTTGCTCCATTTTGGCTCGCTCGCCCTCTGCTCGTCACCCTCTTTGGAAAAAGCTCCCTCTTTGTCTGAGTCCTGGCTGAGGTGGAGCAGGAAATGGGAGGGGCTTCAAGGGATAGTTCCCCACCCCCTATCTTTGTAACCAGAGCAGGGCAGTGAGCTCCCTTTTATTTTAGCCTCCCAACCTGCCCACCAGTCACAAGTTAAAATTTTAAGAGGTGACATAGCTACTCATTCCGGGCCTAGCAGGCCTGCAGACTGAATTAGAGTGGGGAAAGTCTTGGTGGACATCAGAAGTGGAAAGATGTCTGTTGGGACAGGAGACAGTCTCCTGACCAGGCAGGGAATCAGGGCGTCCACTTGGCACCAGGTAACAGGCTCCATGCTGGGGGTAAAGATGGATAAGGCACTTACTGCTATTCAGTCACCACAGTGGAGCAGCGCAGGAAGCCACATGCCGACATGAAGTTCTTATGTGGAAATGCAGGGCCATGGGACAAGAGAGAGCGAGCCCTGTGCCCTGATTCAGGGAAAAGTGTGTAGGAGATGATATGTGAGCAAAGGTGAGATCTCGAAGATCGAGTCAGAGGTTAAGATGGGCAGTACTGGGAATGGGCCTTTTCAGGTCAAGAGATTAGTAGGAGAAAATGCACGGGAGTGTGATTCAGCATGGGGTGCACTGGGAGCTGCAATGGCTGGGTTGTACATTTTGAGAGGACCAGGAGGACATGAGGAGGAGGAAGTGAACTAACTTAGGGCCTGCCTTTGGGTGCTAAGGCTCTGGCCCTGTCCTGAGGGCAGCTGAAAGCACTGAAGAGCTTTGAGGGAGGGAGTGGTTGGAATTTTTTTTTTTCTCGTTTATTTTTATTAGTTGGAGGCTAATTACTTTAAAATATTATAGTGGTTTTTGCGTATTTCAGGTGGCTACAGAGTAGAATGGGGAAGAGGCTAGTTGAAAGGCAATTATTATACTAACGCCCAGATGTGGTCTCTCTCATGTGTCAGTAAAAGGAAGCAGAGCTCCTTGGAAAGATGGTGCTTAGAGGTCAGCCCAGGAAATGTACAAAATCAACCTGGAACATAATGTTATGCCAGAAAGCAAAGGAACTATCAAAGATGACTACTGCAGTATCCTTCAGAAGGACTCAGGGGCTAAAGAGGCTTCTCCTGGCCAAAGATGGGATAATTTGAGCATCAATAAGAATTATAAGAGCAAAGGGTTGAAATCAAATTTTTTAAACCCATAAGTTCATGATGATATTTTAAAATATTGGTCACTTTTGGTGGATGCTAGCTGCTGCTGCTAAGTGCTTAGTCGTGTCCGACTCTGCAGTCCCATGGACTATAGCCCGCCAGTCTCCTCTATCCTTTCTTTTCTGTATAAACTGTACTTAAGGGTAATCAAAAATAAGCTCAACTTTCTCTCTATAGAAGTATTCCAGCTAATAGATGAAGAAATTAGAGGATTGATGGTTTAGCCGCTAAGTCATGTCCAACTCTTGCGACTGCATGGGCTGTAGCCCGCCAGGCTCCTCTGTTCATGGGATTTCCCAGGCAAGAATACTGGAGTGGGTTGCCATTTCCTTCTCCAGGGGATCTTTATAGAAAAGACAAGCATAGGAGGACTATGTAAATGACATCATGGGGAGGTGGGCAGCAAAATCTAGTAAAACTCTAAGGACAAACAACCTGGTTTCTTTAAACAACAAAAAGATGAAGAAGCAAGAACAAAAAAAAAAGGAGGGAAAGAAACCTAGAGGTTAAGAGTTGTGAGTCAGGAAAGGGGTGGGGAGAGAGGTAAGGGGAGGGGTCACATGTACGCCTATGGCTGATTCACGCTGATGTATGACAAAAACCATCACAATATTATCATTATCCTCCAATTAAAGAAAAGGAGTTTGAGCCCTACCAAGAAAATGCAGTGATGTAAAACTGAATTAGATCCTAATTCAAATAAACCAATTGTAAATGAGAGACACGTGGGGCAACTTCAACCTGTGGTTACCATTCTCCAGGATGCCTCCCTCCCCCTAAAAAATTCCTGGCCTGGTATTCACACCCTGTATACATTGAAGCAGGCTGGCACAGATGGAGGGAGGAACACCACAGAAGTGTGTGCGATTTATGAAGCTTGGTCATGACAGGCATTGAAGCTTCCTCCTTGGCTCCCTGGTTCACTAGCTCTGAGCAAAACCAGGCACAGGTTCTGAGGTGGCTCAAGCTGCCAGGTGGTGAGCCCTCTCAGGAGAGGACCTGAGTCTCCAGTCAACAGCCAGCTCTGACTTGCGAGCCAGTGTGAATGAGCCACCTGGAAAGCAGATCCTGCAGGACCTATCAACCTTTCAAGTGACAGCAATTTCAGGAGACACAGACCCAGAACTAGCTAAGCTGCTCCTGAATTCCTGACCCACAGCAACCGAGTGACAATAAATGTTGTTGCTTTAAAACACATATAGTTACACAGCAATAGATAACTTACACCAACCTGGACTAGATAGTTGATGATTTAAAGAAATATTGCTAATGCATAATGCTAATCATGTAATTGTGATGATTTTTTTTAAAGTTATCTTTTAGAGATGCATACAGAAGTATCTATAGATGTATTAACATACTGCCTGAGATTCACTTCAAAATAATGCAGTTGGGTGGCAGCAGGGAGTGGAGGGCATAGATAAAGTGAATGGTCATGAGTTTATGTTGGTTGTATCTGGGCTTCCCTGACAGCTCAATGGTAAAGAATCCACCTGCCAATACAGAAGATGCAGGAGATGTGGGTTTGACCCCTGGGTCAGTCAGGAAGATTCTGGAGGAGGAAATGGCAACCCACTCCAATATTCTCGCCTGGAAAATTCCATACGCAGAGGAGCCTGGTGGACTACCGTCCATGGGGTCCCAAAGAGTCGAACACAACTGAGGACTCGTGCATGTGTGCACACGCGCACACACACACACGCACACACACACACACACACACAGTGGGCAATAGACATATTTATTGTTCTATTCTACTTTTTTGTATTGTTGAAAATCTCTATAATAGAAAGTTGGAAATAAATGGTCCAGGCAAGAGAAAAGATGGTTTGAAACAGAGCAGTAATTATAAGGATAGGAAGATAGACAATGAGATAAAATATTCAGGAGGTGCAATGTTCAGGACTTAGTGACTGAACAGATGTAGAGAGGAGAGAAGGAAAAATCTATGGTAGTGTCAGGTGTCTGGATGGTCCTACTGTCCGCTTGTAGCTCTGCAAACTTGGGTGAACCAACCAACATTTCTATGCCTCATTTCCCAATGTGTAAAATGGAGGTAAAAACAGTACTCACCTCATAGGATGACTGAGAGGATTAAGTTACTTAAAACATATAAAGCACTAAGGACAGTGTTTGGAACATAGTAAATCCTCCCAGGGTTAGTTCTTCCCTGGGGAAGTCCAGGAAGATGGCAGTTCTGGTTTTGGACATGCTGAGAAGGCCACCATTAGGGACTTCCACGAAGATGTCAGCTCTGGGGACAAGTGAGGGATAGACGTATGGATGGTTTGGCATATTGAAAAACCATACAAATGAGTCAGCTCCTTGAACAGACACTTCACCAAAGAAGATACACAAATAGCAAACTGGCACATGAAAAATCTGTTAAACATCAGTAGTCATTAGTCAAATACAGTTTAAGGAAATCATGAAATGCCACTATATACTGAGGAGAATGGCCAATTAAAAAAAAAAAAACTGCGATAAAGCCAAGTACTGGTGAGAAGGTGGAGCAACTGGATCCCACACACATTGCCAGTGATTAGATAAAATGGTACAACCTCTAGAACATCACTGGCTGTCTCTTATAAAATTAAACATATATTAAAGCAATTATACTACTACTGTGTATTAATCCTAGAGAAATAAAAATTTGTATTCACACAAAAATGTGAACACAGGGACTTTACTTGTCATCCAGTGGTTAGGAAGCTGAGCTTCCACTGCAGGGGGCATGGGTTCAATTCCTGCTCAGGGAACTGAGATCACACAGCCATGTGGTGTGGCCAAAAACAAATTACCCTCCCCACTCTCCATACACAAATGTTCAGAAAAGCTTTATTTGTTAATTACCAAAAACTGGAAATAATCCAAACACCCTTCAAAAGGGGAATGTATTGTACAAACTAACAGTGGTACACCCATGCAATGGAATATTACTCTGCAATGAAAAGTAAAAGCCATTCAGGTCTACTATATTCTTCTACTTCTCTGCAAATTCATTATATAGGAGCTTCCCTTATGGCTCAGATGGTAAAAAATATGCCTGCAATGCAGGAGACCTGGGTTCAATTCCTGGATCGGGACCATCCCCTGGAGAAGGAAATGGCAACCCACTCCAGTATTCTTGCCTGGAGAATTCCATGGACAGAGAAGCCTGGCAGGCTACATGAGGTTTCAGAGTCTGACACAACTGAGCAACTAACACTTTCACTTTTCATATTCATCTTATTAATTTTTGAGAGTTTGACACTCCAACTAAAAATCTTAATTTATCTACTTAAACAATTGCAATATATTGTGGAACTATATGTAACTTTGTTCTATATTTTCCAAGTCTCCAGAAAAAGATAAAAGAATATTTCTTATAAAATAATGCTATCATATTATTTTATATGATAACATATAAAATATGTTATCATATTTCCATAATTTAAAAAATAAGAAAAGGAAAAACCATATACATACAATTCAGGTGGATCTCAAAGGCAATATTTTATGAAGTTTGAGTGACCCCAGTGGAAGTCCCACAACCTCCCCACTTAAGGAGGTTGTGGAAATCTTTATAATATGCCCTCTAACCAAACCCCTGTGGCCTAGGTTCAGGCTCTACTGAATCTTGCCTGGAGCATTGCTCCAGCCTCCTTACCGGCCTCCTAGTTTCCAGCCTTGGATCTCTCCCATGCACTCTGCACACTATTTCTAAATGAATCCTTCTGATGGTGATCCTTTCAATGACTCATTTTTGCTGTCAGGATAAAGTCCAAACTTTGCATCACACATTTGAGTCTCCTGCTTACCTCTGTCCTCTCATCTTTTAGTCCTCTAGGCATAGTAAACTCATATTTACGCTAGAATGTTCCATTTGATCCTTCACTGCTAGGCCTTGGTATTTTTATTTTTCTGCTTAGAACTCTCATCCCCATCCATTCTACCTGATTCATCACATCCACCCTGCGGGCCTCAGTTTTCTTACCTCATCTCAGAAGCCTTCTCTGAACCCCCAAGACTGGGTTTTAGCCCCTTCTGGAGCCTCTAGCGTCTGGGCACCCTCCATCATAGCACTCCCCATGTCCTCCTATGAGCCATCACCTGGTGACTGGCGTCACTGGCATCACCGGCATCACCCACTAGATCTGAGTCCTGAAGGCTGGGGCCTGCCATGCTCCTCCCTGGGTGGCTGGTCTAGCTCACTGCTTCACACCTACAAAGGGTCCAGTGAATGTTCCCTGAGTGAACAACAGTGCGGGTGGATGAGGAAATGAAGCAGTGAAACGGAGGGCATGGTGTGGGGAGCTAGGGCTCCAGCAAAGTGTCCTGACTTCAGAAGGGCCAAGAAGAGAGAGGCAAATGAAGCCCAAGTCCATTCTGCTCCTTGGCCAATGCTGCCTGCCTTGGGACTAGCTGTGGGAAAAGTGCCCACCACGAACGAGTCCCAGGTGTGGGCCGGACTTGGGTGGGGGCGGAGATTCCAGCGGAAACAGACTGGTTTTTTTTTTTTGAAACAGACAGTTTAATGTCCATCCAAGTCCACATATTCATGTTCTCCGTCCTTTGTGCAACGCATGCAGTAGGTGCGAGGAGATAGTAGCCCAGATTCCTTTCGTAAGGGTCATTGATGGTGAAGGGAGGCACCCTGCATCTCCTCTTCTCGCCACACGGTGGCACTTCAGACCCGCAAACCTCTCAGTCTGGGCGCTGCCGCCGGGGCGCCACCTGATGGCCATGTATTTTCCAATTGTTGGGTAGGAAAGGATTTTTTCAAGTCGAAGAATCTCACACAAAGAACATATGAGGCAAACTTAAATATGAGGCTTTTAAAGAACTCCTTGGAGTGCTTCTGCCTTAGAGAAGGCCCCCACTGCTATCCTGTTAGCTCTCCCACGAGTCAATGACAGAAACCCGATTTCCTGGTGGCTTTTGCCGTCTTAGGCCCCAGCTGCCTTCGGCTGACTCTGCCCTTCAGGCTCACTCTCCTGCAGGAATCATCCGCCGCACTTATTAGAGACCTGCCTTCAATTGTGCTCCTGTGGGTGGTTCTCCACCACACTCCCCGGTTGGTGGATCTTCACGCCTCCCAGGGCTTTCACCTCTGGCTCATCGCAGCCAGCCTCAGAGTACGAAAGTCCGTACAGAAATCTAGTCTTCCAGTCTCAGACCATCGCTCACATCATCCCAGCTCCCGCATGCTCTTTCCTCTGCGCTCTGGATGCACTGCAACTCCAGTCCTGCCCCTTAATTCCTCCCTTAACTCTTCTTATTCCACTTACTCTGCTCTTTCGGGGCTCGCCTGGCATCAACCCCTTCTTTGTGTTTATGCGGACTCTGGAGCTGGACTGCCTGGGTTTGAATCACAGGTCTTCCATATACAACTTGGGAAACTCACTTAAGCTCTCTGAGCCTCACTCTCTCATTAAAATGGGGGCGGGGTGGGGGAATACCTACCTTAAAAGGTTGCGTTGAAGATGTGTGAGCAGTTAGAACAGTGCCTGGCACGCTGTGAATGCTGCCGAGGTGTTTGCTCTTATATGTTATTATTGCTCAAGCTGGAGCCTATGTTGGATGACCTTACCAGCCACCTCAACAAAGCCCATCCTTGCACTAAGCCCACAGTCTTCCTTTTTCGTCCTAGAACCAGGCGTCTGCACTCTGCTAAGAGAAGAAACAGAAAACACAAAAATCCCACTTTCCTGCAGATTTTGCCACTGGGATATTTCTGATTCCTAGCCTCCACTGGACTCCAGTCTCCTTTGAAAAATCCTTGACTTGTCTTCAGCCTCATTCCTCTCTTCTGTCTGCAGTGACCATTCCACATAGTCACCACTTTCTCCATTGACAGGATATGAAATCCAAAATATATAAAATGTTACAGTGAAAAGAGGGTCCCTCTGCGGTAATTTGATAGACACAGCCACCATATTGTATAGTCACTCCCCTTGACATGAGATGACCCTTTGGCTCTCACATTCTGATCCTCACATCCCTGCACATGCCCTGCTTTGGTCCTGTCTCCTGAAACCCTTCCACTGGATCCTCTTGAGCTCATGGCTCTTCATCAGCAAACTCCCCCTGGACATAACGGTTTTTTTTTTTTTTTCTCTTTTTAAATTTTTGGCCACACTCTGCAGCATGTGGGATCTTAGTTTTCTGACCAGGGATCGAACCCACATCCCCTGCAGTAGAAAGGCAGAGTCATAACCACAGGACCACCAGGGATGTCCCTGGATCAAGCCTCTTTAAACATTCCTGGAGTCCGAGGGCAGGTTGGAAAAGAATTTCCATATATGGAGCACTTGAGGAGGGAGCAAGCGTATAGAGAGCAAGGGGCAGAGATAATGAAGGTGCTGCAAAAGCAGTGGGCTGGGGAGAGCTGACGGTTCTTTTTGTGGGTTTTAGCCAATTTGTATAGACTCAAGACAAAGAGTCTTCCTGCTGGAAGGGTGGCATTAGGTGGTTGGTTAGAGAGCTACAGGGTGAGTAGCAGGGTGGGCATCTTCACCTAGTTTGGGGTCAGGAAGCTTGTCACTAAGGGTCATGGGTCTTTTGGCAAGGTTAGAAAGGGGTGCAGTCAGTTCTAGAGATGACCTTGGCTCTGGACTCCACTTCTCTGGCCTCAGTTCAAGGCCTCTCCCTGTGACCTAGGGATCAGTTCAGTTCAGTTCAGTTCAGTCGCTCAGTCGTGTCCAACTCTTTGCGACCCCATGGACTGCAGCACACGTCCCTGTCCATCACCAACTCCCAGAGCCTACTCAAACTCATGTCCATCACGTCGGTGATGCCATCCAACCATCTCATCCTCTGTCCATCCCCTTCTCCTCCTGCCTTCAATCTTTCCCAGCATCAGGGTCTTTTCCAATGAGTCGGTTCTTTGCATCAGATGGCCAAAGTATTCACATTTCAGCTTCAGCATCAGTCCTTCCAATGAGTATTCAGGACTGATTTCCTTTAGGATGGACTGGTTGGATCTCCTTGCAGTCCAAGGGACTCTCAAGAGTCTTCTCCAGTACCACAGTTCAACAGCATCGATTCTTCGGCGCTCAGCTTTCTTTATAGTCCAACTCTTACATCCATACATGACTACTGGAAAAACCATAGCTTTAACTAGACAGACCTTTGTTGGTAAAGTAATGTCTCTGCTTTTTAATATGCTGTCTAGGTTAGTCATAGCTTTTCTTCCAAGGAGCAAGTGTCTTTTAATTTCGTGGCTGTAGTCACCATCTGCAGTGATTTTGGAGCCCCCCAAAATAAAGTCTCTCACTGTTTCCATTGTTTCCCCATCTATTTGCCATGAAGAGATGGAACCAGATGCCATGATCTTAGTTTTCTGAATATTGAGTTTTAAGCCAACTTTTTCACTCTCCTCTTTTATTTTCATTAAGAGGCTCTTTAGTTCTTCTTCACTTTCTGCCATAAGGGTGGTGTCATCTGCATATCTGAGGTTATTGATATTTCTCCCGGCAATCTTGATTCCAGCTCGTGCTTCATCCAGTCCAGCATTTCACATGATGTACTCCGCATACAAGGTAAATAAACAGGGTGACAATATACAGCCTTGATGTACTCCTTTCCCGATTTGGAACCAGTCTGTTGTTCCATGTCCAGTTCTAATTGTTACTTCCTGACCTGCATACAGATTTCTCAGGAGACAGGTCAAGTGGTCTGGTATTCCCTTCTCTTGAAGAATTTTCCACAGTTTGTTGTGATCCACACAGTCAAAGGCTTTCGCATAGTCAGTAAATCAAAGGTAGATGTTTTTCTGGAACTCTATTGCTTTTTTGATGATCCAATGGATATTGGCAATTTGATCTCTGGTTCCTCTGCCTTTTCTAAATTCAGCTTGAACATCTGGAAGTTCACGGTTCACGTACTGTTGAAGCCTCGTTTGGAGAATTTTGAGCATTACTTTACTAGTGTGTGAGAGGAGTGCAATTGTGCAGTAGTTTGAGCATTCTTTGGCATTGCCTTTCTTTGGGATTGGAATGAAAACTGACCTTTTCCAGTCCTGTGGCCACTGCTGAGTTTTCCAAATTTGCTGGCATATTGAGTGCAGCACTTTCACAGCATCATCCTTTAGGATTTGAAATAGCTCAACTGGAATTCCATCACCTCCACTAGCTTTGTTCGTAGTGATGCTTCCTAAGGCCCACTTGACTTCACATTCCAGGATGTCTGGCTCTAGGTGAGTGATCACACCGTCGTGGTTATGTAGGGATAGGGCTCCACAGTTCCCCTTTGACCTCCTGGCTCTCCCTGAGCACACCCTCCCTGCGGGCCTCTCAAGGGGGCGCTGTTCTCTCCCTCAGCCCCGTGCCTGGAGGCCAGAGGGTTTGTAGGCGCCCTCCTTATTCCTCAGGGCTGCTTTCAAATCATTCTTTCTGAAACCCCCTCAGCTTTGAATCTCATGCTGACAAACTGTTCCACCCACCATGCCCCCCACTATTGTCTGTCAATCTCTGGGTTACTTCCCCTTCTTTCTGGAGGTTTTGGCTCCTGCCTCACTGTCACCCGCTCTGATGCTCAGACCTCTCAATACATGCAGAGACAGTCCTCGTAGTCCCTGGCCTCTGAATCATGGCCTCTTCTCCAACGACCTGGCCCTCTGAGCCCCTCACTCTCATGGTCATCCCCTGGTCCTTCTCATTACCCATAACCGCAGCCTTTCTGTTTTACTGTGGGGCTGCCATCACACAGTGTCACAGACTGGGTGGCTCAAACAACAGAAATTCAGTGTTCCACAGTTCTGGAGGCTAGAAATCTGAGATCAGGCTGTCAGCAGCGTTGGTTCCTTCTGAGGGCTGTTGAAGGAGAATCTATTCCCCCAGACCTGTCCTCTAGCTTCTGGTAATTTGCAGGCACATGTCGGTATTCCTTGGCTTGCAGAAGCATCACCCTGATCTCTGCCATCATCATGTTCCATGGTATTCTCCTTATGTCCAATTTTCCACTTTTTATAAGGACATCAATCATTTTGGATTAGGGTCCACCCAAATGACCCCATTTTAACTTGTAACCTCAGAAGTTACTGAGGTTTAGGACTTCAACATTTTTTAAACAAGGGAGGGACACAATTCAACCCATAACATTTCTTGTTCTCCTGTAATCTCAATTTCATGCGACTCACCCTCTGACCATCACCTCTTTTCTTCTCAACATCTTTCCAGCTCATTCCCGCTAGTAGTTTATCTCCAAAACTCGTTTGATCCCATCAGGCCCTTCAGCCTACTGATTCTACCTCCCTTCATGCCTCTCTCCTTTATTGTACTATTGTACTCTCTTCCCTCTTTAACCAGTGCAAAGCCCACAGCCAGTTAACAGAACCACTTACTTGTATGTATGTATATATATGTATGTGTATGTATGTATGTATATATATATATATATATATATATATATATATATATATATATATATATGTATATCTTCAATTCTCTTCCTCTGTCTCATTGTTGCTTATTTGGCAAATTGGCAGCCCTGACTAATTCAACTTGCTGCCTATTCTGTACCTAATATGGCAGTAGAAAACCTCCAACACATTCACATTAGTAAGTCTTGTTTTTAATTCCTAATCACCTCAAGTGGACCCTTTATGTCTACTACATTTCTCTAACTTATTCACTAACTTTTGCAATCCTAGGGACTTTCCTGGTGGTTCAGTGGTTAAGACTCCATGCTCCCCATGCAGGGGGTCTGGGTTCAATTCTTGGTTAGGGGACTAGATCCTGCATGCCACAACTAAAGATCTTGCATGCTGCAACTAAGACCTGGTGCAGTCAAATAAATAAACACTTTTTTTTTTTTTTTAATGTAGTAAGTAAAAAAGTCCAAAACCCCTCAGATTAAAAAAAACAAAAACAAAAAACTTTTGAGCTCCTAAATGACTAGTCATATTATCTTCTCTCTTCTCAAATCTCCAATAACTTTCTCGTATCCTTCCTCTTGGCTGATGACCTTGATTATTTCCTTGAGAAAACAGAAGCAATCAGAAGAGTTCTTCTCTAAATTGACACCACCACATACGCTCACCTACCTGCCTCTCTTCCCTCCTCCTTCCTGTGTCTGTAGATGCTGCTTAAGGCCACCTGAGCACTGAATACCCGACCACTTCCTGATTTCTCTCCTGCATCATCAAATGTTCTCTATCTGATCAGTCCCATAAATACAGAAAAATGCTTTAACTTCTTCAGTCTCCAAGAAACCCTCTCTTAGAACCTGGGGGAAGCAACTTCCCCATAACAATGAGCACACACAGCCCCCAGATCTTGGTTTCTAGAGATGCTCTCACTCAAAGAAACCAGGGTTCATTGGAAAAATGATTGATTTCAGAGCTGGGTTTGAGAAAATGAATCTTGAACATGTTATACCAGAAAGTAAGTACTCAAAAAGAATGATGGAGATTTGTAAAGAAACAAAACAAAAGCCAGTTTTAAGGGGGCTCCTACTGGCCAAATCATGGACAATTTGAGCACCAAAGTAGATAATGGTAATAATGGATTATAAACCATTAAATAGGAAACCATGAACCTATACTGATATAAATGCACAAATGGAGTTTCCTAAAAGTGAATTATTTACACAGTTTCAAAGCAGCCCCCACTATGTTATGGTCTTCATTTCCTCTGCCATCTAAAGAGATGGAGTACCCCCAGGGCTTAGGACTCAGACCTTTCCTCTTATTCTCTTGGTGATTTCATCCAGTCCCTTGGCTTTAAATAGCATCCATATGCTGATGACTTACCAGTTTATATCCCCAACCCAGGCTTCTTTTCTGAATTCTAGACTTCTATAACTCACTGCTTACTCCACATTTTCCACTGGATGTTGTCCAACAGACATCTCAAATTTAACACGTCCAGTATTTAACTCCTCATCTTCCCTCCCTCAAGTCTGCTCCATCCACTGTCTTTTCCGTATCAGTTGATGGCAAATTCTACCAGAGAGTTATCCTTTTTTTTTTTTAATTGAAGTAAAGTTGATTTACAATGTTGTGTTAATTTCTACTGAACACCAAAGTGATTCAGCTATACATACATTTACATTCTTTTTATATTCTCTTCCATTATGGTTAATCCCAGGACATTGAATGTAATTCCCTGTGCTATACAGTAGGACCTTGTTGCCTATCTATTCTATATGTGATAGTTTGCATCTACTAACCCCAAATTCCCAGTCCATCCCTTTCCTTTCCCCCTCCCCCTTGGCAACCACAAGTCTATCTTCTATGTCTGTGAGTCTGTTTCTGCTTTGTAGTTAAGTTCGTTTGTGTCATATTTTAGATTTTACATATAAGTGATATCATATGGTATTTATCTTTCTCTTTCTGACTTACTTTACTAAGTATAATTATCTCTAGTTCCATCTATGTTGCTGCAAATGGTATTATTTTGTTCTTTCTTACAGTTGAGAAGTATTCCATTGTATGTATATTCCACATCTTCTTTACGCATTCTTTTTTCAATGGACATTTAGGTTGTTGGCTATTGTGAATAGTGCTGCTATGAGCATAGGGGTGCATGTATCTTATTGAGTTATAGTTTTGTCCAGATATATGTCCAAGAGTGGGATTGCTGGATTGCATAGCAATTCTATTTTTAGCTTTCTGAGGAACCTCCATACTGTTCATAGTGGCTACACCAACTTAAATTCCCACCACCAGTGTAGGTGATCTCTTTTCTCTACACCCTCTCCAGTATTTGTTATTTATAGACTTTTTAATGATGGCCATTCTGACTGGTGTGAGGTGGTACCTCGATGTAGTTTTGATTTGCATTTCCCTAACAATTAATGATGTTGGGCATCTTTTCAGGTGCCTATTGGCCATCTGTACGTCGAAGCTGTCCTTGACTCTTCTCTTTTCCCCCCATCGTAATTACATTAGCAAACCCTGTTGTTTATAGTGCCTCTGCCCTTGGCACAGGTTCCCATCTCTCACTGGAGTTACCCAAGAGGCTTCCTTACTGGCCCATTTCCATACTTGCCCTCTACAGTTTGTTCTTACCACTTTCTAATTGCTCCCCACGTCACTGAGTAAAAACCAAAGTTCCTACTTTGGGCTCCAAGACTACAAGACATGATCACTTACTCCTACCAAATTGGCTAAGAATAAAGTTTGATAATACGCAGTGTGGAAGATAGCCCACTTATACATTGTTGGTGAAGTGTGATTTGTTAATATCTATAAAAATTTTTAAATTAAGTGTATTTTATAGTGCAGCAATTCCACTTATAGGAATTTATGGAAATATGCAAGTGGCCAAGGACACAATGTTCACTGCAGTATTGTTGTCATGGCAAAACATGTAAATATCGTACATCCATCCAATGGGAGAGTGTGTATGATAATGGAGAGTCATGATCTTTGGAAAGATCTAATCTTCGGAAAGATATAATAGGAAGTGCTAAAAGAAGCAGATCGGCAATTTTAGAATAATCTCATTGTCTAATAGAAGGTCAACACAAATATACTCTCTCTTTGTAGTGTGCATTTAAAGAGTGATTTGAGGGAGCTGTCCCTTAGAGTGATCTGAGAGGATGTTGGCTTGAAGCCCTCAGAATGTCTACTGAAAGAACACAATTAAAAAAAAAAAAGTGATTTGAAAGGAATTCCAGTCAACTTGGGTTATATCTGGGCAGTGAGACTGGAAGTTGGAATATGAGACTCTTCCTCTTCCTTACATGATAGTCTATTCAATTTTGATTTTTTAAATTTATTTTTATTTTTTTTGGCTGTACCCTATGGCATGCAGGATCTTAGTTCCCTGACCAGGGATCAAACTCACACCCCCTCCAGTGGAAGCATGGAGTCTTAACCACTGGATTGCCAGGGAAGTCCTTAATTATTTTTCAAAACCATGAACATGCACGTAAAAGAGTATTTTATTAGGCTGTGACGGATCTTAGTTGTGGCATGCAGGATCTTTCGTTGAGGGACTGCAGGCTCAGTAGTTGAGATGCGTGGTCTTAGTTGCTCTGCAGCATGTGGGGTCCTAGTTCCCTGACCAGGGATTGAACCCATGTCCCCTGCATTGGAAGGTGGATTCTTAGCCACTGGACCACCAGAGAAATCCCGAACATGCACTTTTCTAATTTGTATGTCTTTAATGATTACAAAAGGTTTTAAAAAAGGTTTTCCTTACCTCAAGATCATAGAAATACTCACCTATATTTACTTTAAATTCATGTTTTTTAAAAAAATTATTTATATGCTTGAATTAACTCACTCAGGACTATAGAATGGTGTTATTTACCTAGAATTTGTTGCACAGAATGGTTGTTTCTTTTTAAATTTTTTTTTGGATAAGGAAAACAAAGCATACTATTTGTAGACAATCTAGACAAGGGTAGAGAAGAAAATAAAAACCATCGGCAACCCACAGAAAATCTCAGTTAACGTTTTGAGACATTTCTTATAAGAAGCAGAGTGCCCAGAAAGGTGGAATCTGGAGTCTTTTCATGGCTTTTTGCTGATGCCATTCGTGGGGGGCAAGAGGAGTCTGGTGGTTTGGATTTCTTTTGTTTGGGAAATCCAGCAGAAAGGGTCATATACAATGGTAAGGCAAGTGTTCACCCATTGTTCGCGGAGACAACAGTGAGGTCATCTTAATCCTGCAAGCAGATGTTACAAACTCAAGATATGAAGTATTCTGCCATAGTGAGGATCAAGTGGTCTTTTAGATAGATCTTTTCTTCAAGGGCAAAGAGAAATTGGTTTCCTGGAAGTCTCAAACTCAACTGTGTGTCCCTTGCCATAGAATTACTTCAGATGGAATATTCTGTCTGTGTGGAGGGCATACACAGTCATGTGGGCCACAGATGGCTTGTCTGGGCCCGGCAGCCCTTAGCAGCACACTGGGGGACTTAGGAATGAGGAGCTGCCTGGTAGGGAAGGGCTGGCTCCAGGTATTAGGTGTGGCTGATGCTGCTCTGTCCTGGTGACTGACAGTGAGCTTTTTCTCAGGTGGCCCACATTGTCCCCGGGCCCGAGAGGTCACCTTGCATGTGAAAACACTGAAGGACAGAGCCCGGCAGCAGAATGAGCAGACTCTGGTGACAGAAACCTGCATGGACCCTTGATCTCAGCTTGCCGGAGGTGGAGTCCAGAATTAAACCCACCATGCCAAATTCCTTCTCAGAAAGGAAATAGGATAAATATCCTGTAGGCGAACAATTCTAACAAGGAAATGAGGTAATCCATCAGGTTCACACAGAGAAAAAGGCTTAAGAAACCAAGAAATAAAAAGTTAGAGAAGGATGTAGACTTCTCCGAGCCTGCCTGGCAAGAAGTAGAGATCAACAGCTTGGTAATAACATCCTTAAGCCCATAAAAGCAGAAGGGAGAGTAGGATGGATACCTGGAAGTCGGAGATGGAAATAAGAAAATGAGATCCTGACATTTGAAGAAAATAAAGACATCTGACTTGATGCTTCTCTAAGTCGCTTTAACTTCCTCAGTGATGACATCCACTAAGGGAAATAGGAGAGAGAACAGCCAGATTGGGAGATGGGTGGGAAAAGCAGAAAGCTAAGAAGAAAGCTGGTCTGAACCAACTTCCCAGTCTTCCATAGATAAGGAAAACCAAGGCCTGGAGACAAGAAGTAACTTTCCACACAGAACCAGACTTGAGGGCTGACTCTTGACTCCCAGTCTAGTGCCCTCCAGCTCTGCCCATCAGGAGAGCTCCAAGGCTAAAAAGGGAGGAGGGGGTTAAAGTCCTGACAGAAGAAAGCAAAGTTACACACCCAAAAGGAATCACTCCTGCCAAGATCCATCACTTCTCAGCCTTGGAAAACTACTGAATGGTCTGTTTTTGGACAGGCCATTCAGGATCTTATTTCCCTGATCAAGGATCGAACCTGTGCTCCCTGCATTGGGATCGCAGAGTCTTAACCACTGGACCATCAGGGAATTAATCTATTCAATGTTTTTGAGCCTTAATAACTTCCCCTGTGAAACAAATCAGGAGGCTAGCAATATGGTAGGTATTTAACAGGGAGTTCTTTCACTGCTCTCTGGACCATTCACGGCTGAACAGACACTGCTGGAAGGAGTTAGTATAAAGAGAGGCACGGACATCCTCCCTCCCTCCCAGCCTTCCTTGGGCTGGTCAGAGTGCATGGCAGCATCCAGTGGTAGAAATGAGCTGTGAATTGGCCCAGCACTGCTCCCTGTTCAGGTACTCCTGACCTTGGCTTGGCAAGCCTGGCAAGCCTGGGGTGCCAACACAGACTGTGTATTCACTATATGGCCCCCTACCTCCAGGATGAACTGTCCAGAGTTCCACCCACAAGGCCAAGGCTGTTCAGCATGTCCAATGCCCAGGTGGCCTACAGATGGTATGGGGAGGCAGTGAGTGTTGACTATGGCAGCTGGGTGCTCTGAACAAGTCATCCCACACCTTGCAATCTGGGCTAGAAGAAGGCCTTCCTGAGGCCCAACCTGGCTGGCCAATGTGAGATGGGCTGGGGCCACCTGGGTCACCTTCAGGTCACTGTCCAACTCTATGCCCAATAGGAAATCCAAGGGCTGGAGGGCCACAACCACCCCCTGGCCTTCTCACATCCCGTGGAGAGTCTGAAATAACTCCTAGATGCCTAGGCCCTTCTACACAGCCTCATTCCTGGCCTTCCCAACTTAAAGGAAGAATTTGAGAGCCAGGAGAACTTCTGGTTGAAATCTGAGGGCAAAATAGGGGCAAGCCCAAAGGCTGAGGAGGGGCTAGAAGGCGGCAAGTCAGACGCCCAGTCGTGCCTCACTTTATGACACAGGTGGCTGTGGACACTTAACTCTGTTTACCCCTGGGCCCCTGAAGCTTACAGTTTATATACCCACCCAACCTGGTATGTCCAGGGTTTGAGTGCATGCCCACAGCCACCATCTCCACCTCCCTTTCTGAGGGGCAGCACAGCCTTCCTCCTGACCAAGCCCTGGGCCAGGGGAATTTCCCCACTGCTAGGTACCATTGCAGGTCTAAACAGATCCCCCACCCTTAGTGACTCAAGTCAGCAGCCCTGG
The DNA here is from genome assembly GCF_910594005.1 of Cervus elaphus. Classification (NCBI taxonomy): domain Eukaryota; kingdom Metazoa; phylum Chordata; class Mammalia; order Artiodactyla; family Cervidae; genus Cervus; species Cervus elaphus. Next base: position 29,823,701 of record NC_057817.1, on the reverse strand, counting down.
TAAACTCAACGGTCTCACAAGAGGTCCCGAGGCAGAGCCCTGGAGTCCTGCGCCCTGGAGCCCACGAGGTCTCTACTGGCCTATCCATCCCTGAGTCCTCCCATAGAACAAGCTGAGTCTGGGGTCGGGGTGGGGGTGGGGGTCCTCCACGTTTTATTAGGGATACGGCAGAAGCAGAGGCTGGAAGCAGAGCAACCGCGTTTTTAACAACTGATAAATTAACCGCAGTGTGGGGATGGGAGGGTGGGGGCTGGGTCAGACGCTTTAATATATATATATAAAAACAACCAACAAAAGAAGACAGACAAATGGGCCCCAAAGATATGGGGCAGGAGAGGGCAGCACCATCCAGACAGCGGGGAGGACCAGGGCAGACAGAGAGAGAAGGCAACGTGACCCCTCGCCCCTAAACTCCACCAGCACGCGGCTGCTGAGGCACGGGAGCCGCCAGGGTGGGCGGAGATGGCACGACCGGTGGGCAGGAAGCCCAGCACCACAAGATGGCTCAGCCTGAAGCGGGAGTGGGGGCCGGGACACAGCGGCCTTGAACCCCCCAGTCCCTCAGAGGAAGAGCCGTACTCTGGGTGAGAGAAAGGACCAAGGGTGGGGTCTCTCCCTGAGCTGAGAGCGGTCATCTCCTCCACAGCAGCGGCGGCGGCGGGCAGTGGGCTGTGCCGGGAACCCCCTTCACCTTCAGGTTCATCTGCCTCCTTGGTCCCTTCAGGGCGGGGCCCCGGGGGCGGGGCTTGAGGAGAGCCGTCCAATCCGTGGTCTCCGCCTCCGGCGCGGGGCGTGGCTGCCGCTGCCACTCAGCCCTGACTCCACTCAGCCCTGACTCCCGCAAGAGGACAGTGAGTCGTAGAGCGAGTCGCTGAGAGACTCAGAGGTCTCCAGCCCCGGGGGTCCCCCGCTGGCCACTCTCCCTTCCTCGCCCACGTCCGACGTGCTGGGGGTGCGGCTGCCCCCAAACGCCGGGCCCTGGGGCGCAGGGGCAGGACGGCTGGGCTCCAGGCTCCGCTTTCCATCCATGGGCAGGGCCTGGGGAAGGAGGGCAGGCTCGGGAGCTAGTACCTCTCACCTCCTGAGAGGCTTTTTCCACCTGAGCAGGGCGCTGCAGAGGAAGCAAACTGGAGGCGCGACTGAGCCAGTCCTACCAAGGTTCCAGAAGGGAGAGAAACCCTTCCCCCAAGACGGGTGTGAAAAGGCAGGGGGTGGGCTGTCCAGAGGGGCCTCCGAAGGGCTGACCGCTCAGTCCTCCTCCCGGACAGGGCGGTACCTCACCCCTCGTCTTTCCCCGCTGCCCTCCAGTGCTTTCCCTTTCCCCTTCCGCCATGCTCACCATGGGGGTCCTGGGCAGTCCCTCCAGTTGTCGGGGTGGGCATAAGAAAGGGTCAGAGGAACCGCTGGCTGCCCTGGCATTGGGAAAGGTCCAGTTCTTGGCCAGCTGGACTGGTGGGGGTGGGCCGGGGTCTTCGCAGGGATCTGTCCGGGGACAAGGGGAAGGTGGGTGGTGGGCGGAGCTCCCAGAAAGGCCCACCCCGCTGCCCAGGCACTCACCGTCTGGACAGGTCTGATGGCCCCGGTGGCCTGGAGCAGCGGTGAGCAGAGCAGGGAAGGCCGGCATGCTGGGGTGCCGCCCGCTCACCAGCAGCTCCTCTATGCCGGGCACCTCACGCTCCAGTGTGTGGGCACGGCGGGGGACTTTGGTAAGGGGTGGGGGCCGGGCTGGGGGCACCCCTGGTGGGGGCTCCAGCCGTGGTGGCTTGGTCTTCGGAAGATTCTTGCTGGGGGTCCCACTGCTGCCGTGGTCTGGGGGTGGGAAGGTCCCAATGCCACTGTCCAGGGTTCGAGTCAAAGAGCCACAGGCTGGGGAGAGGAAGGGAGGGTATGTGAGGCTCAGCTGTCTCAGCCCCTCTGCCTTCTTTTGCCCCAATCCAGGCTCCACCCTTGGACACCCTTCTAGCTCCACAGGCTCAGTTGTCCCTGCCTGCCCTGCCCCACTCCCTCTAGTCTTGGGGAAGAGGACAGGGCAGGTACCCTAAGTGACAGGGAGATATTCCTGTGTAGTCCCAGTGCCCACTGGGGCTTGGCACCTGCTGACAGGAAGGTGACAGGAAGGAATAAAGTGAGCAAGGGGTGAGGGGCAGGTCCCAGCCTTGGCCCTCGACCCTGCTGACCTGTGAAGTGTGAGGTGGTCACTGGCTCGGCCAGACTGTCCTCGGAGGGCATCTCTTCTCGCCTCCCTGGCTCGATGCTTGGCTGTATGGGATACAGAAGACCTCAGAGTCCCTTCTTCCTCCATGCCAACGCCCTCCATCAGGACCCGTGGAGTACGGATCTAAAAGTCCTGACAACCCCCTAGCCCTCAGAAGGCCCTCTCCCCTCCCCATTCTCCTTGGAGACCAGAAATACATCCAGCAGCTTTCCGGCCCCAGGGAAGGGTAGCCCTCCAGGTCAGAGACTTGGCAGGGCCACAAAGCCAGGGCCTCCACCCAGCCCACCCCCCCCAAGGAACTTACCTTCCCAGGAGGTTTTCCGCAGCCCTGGAGAGGGCCCACCAGGCCATTTCGGGGCCCACAGGCGGGCCAGGGGTTCTTGGGGTCAGAGGACACTGGCTGGAAATCGCCATACTCAGGTTTGGGTTCCCGCCAACTCTTGGGGGGCAGCTCCTTGCCATCCACCCTAGGGGTGGGCAGTGCACATAGAGTGAGGGAGGCCTGGGCCCACCCACACATTCTGGCCTCACTTCCTCCAGCGGGGCTGGGCCTAGAGAGGTACCTATTGCCCCCTGCTCCTGGGGAAGACGACATATGCCTGTTGGCTTCTGGCATTAACTCTCCTGACACCAGGAATAGGGTAAGACCCCAAGGGAAACCCTAGAGGGCCAGCAGGGGCAGGAGTGATGGGAGAACTCCTCCATAGCTACCTAGGGTCAAGCCTAGAGACCTTTCTCATAATGTCCCCCAGTAGAGAACAGACATGGTTACATCCTGGTCCACATGTGACACACCCTGCCTACTCTAGCTGACCCTGCGTGCACTTGCTGTCCAAAGCACACTCTGCCTGCAGCCAGATTCCTGCAGACATTCTGCCTTACCTAGCCCAGACAGAGCAACCCCAAGAGCAACCCCCTCTCTAAACCACAGTTCCCTTTGCTGAGTCTGTGGCAAGTGCAAAAAGGCAAAAGGGAAGGGAGCCCTCCTTGTTGTACAGGATATAAAACCCTGGAGGGAGAAGACCTGCATTAGCCCATGGCTAGGTACTAGCATTCTTTAATTACGCTGGACCCCAGACAGGCTGCCTCACCTGGCTAGAGGCAATTCAGGGAAACGTTGACTGGTAACTCTTTTCAAATGAGAAACTGAGTCTCAGCAAGCCAAATGTCAGACAGCCAGGGAAGAAGGGAGCTGGGGCACAAATCCCTAGCTCATTGTTTGAGGTCCTGACCCCTCCTCTGGGCTGGGCCATTAACCCCCAGAAGATTTGGTGCCATGTCATTTGACCTCTGGGAAGCCCCAGTTCCCAGGAAAGGCAGCCCCAATCCCAGAATGCCTGTGGAGGGCAAAGTGCCCCCAACTACTGAGCCCCAGTCAGCCAGTCCCAGCTCTTACCTGTTGAGAAGCTGCTGCATGAAGGTGTCTGCACCCTGGTACATGCCAACCAGCTGGCCCTGCCCCTGGCCCAGGCCTGCACTGGTCCCTGGTGCTGGGCCCCCGGGCCGAGGCCGGGCCCTGCTGCTCAGGTAGGCCTTTTCCTCCTCCAGCGCCCGGCGCAGGTCTTCCGCCTTAGCCATCAGCTTGGAGATGTTGAGACTCTCAGCCTCCAGCTTCCGGGCTTCCATCTTGACCTCCTTCCGGAGCGGGGAGCCCCCGGCCCCTTCCTTGCCCTTGGTGGTCTCTGTGCGGCGGTTTAATGCTGGCAGCTTGCTCTTCTTAAGGCCAAACCAGCTGGCGATGCTGCTGGTGTTCCGATGCTTGGCCTCGGTGCCGGGCGCCCGCTCCTGGCCCTGGAGCCGCAGCATATTCTCCTCGATGCCCTTCATCACCTTCTCCTCAATGGCCGAGTGTGGGGCCCGCCCCTCAGGGCCTGGGCCTGGGTCGGCAGGGCCAGGTGCTGGGGACATGGGCTGGGCCACAGTGCCGCCACAGTCTGCCCAGGGTGGGCCCTTCCCCTTGTCAGGTTTGGGGGGCTCCTTGGTGGCTGGTGGGACCACAGGTCGGGGCACCACCTTAGTGGGTGACTTTGAAGGCAGCTTGGTTGGGCTGCTGTGGGGGCTCTTATTGGGCTTGCCAAGGCTGGGGGCTGAGGTTGGCACTTTGGCAGGGGTGCGGGGTACCTGGGGGCACAGGGCCCCTGCCAGCCGGCTCTTGGCTAGCTCCACTTTGGTGAGGCAGCTCCTTGGTGAGACAGGCTCCAGGTCCACCCGGGCCCCCATGGAGTGGGAAGAGTAGACTCGGGCCCCGGGGTCCCCCAGGAGCCCAGATTCCTGTTGCTTCAGGCTGCTTGTGCCTAAGGCCACTGCCCCCCGCAGGGCCCCCTTGGCTTCTGGCTGCTCAGGGGGCCTGGAAGCAGGGGTTGCTGTGTCTCCAGTGCTCTCCCCTGACTTCCCTGCTCCCCGGGCCTTCTCAGTGCCAGGTCTGACTGGCACCCCATTCTTTTCTGGGCCCTGAGGCCCCTCGGGGCCAGTCTTCAGTTTCCCCAGGGCTGCCAGTCTGTCTCGCAGAGGCGTGTAGCCAGGATCCCCAGGTCGCCGTCCTGCCCCCTGGATGGGCTTTTTGGACGAGCTGCCTGGGGCCCTGCGGCCAGGATGGGGAGACTCGGAGCCTGCCTTGTCCGAACTCTTCTCCTGGGTGCCCTCATAGGGGCAGGATTCTGGGTGGCAAGGGCTGGAGGGGATGCCAGGGCTTCTGAGGACCTCAGGGACCCGTGGCACCTCCAGAGTTAGTTGTGGGTAGGTGGGCACCTGCAGAGGAGATGGAGGTGGCTCTGGGGAAGGCCCCCTAAAGGTGTTCCGGGAAAGGTCCAGAATGTTCTCGTAGCAGGGAGACACCGTGGGTCCTGGGGAAAGCGTAGCGGACGAGGCTGGCTGGGGAGGTCTGAGCTGTGCAGAGTCAGGGGTCGTGGAACAGGGTGAAGGGCTGGTGGGCAGGCCCTGTGCCCCCTCTGGGGACAGCTCTCCTCCGCCCAGACCCCTGCGGGCCAGCAGTGGGGAGGGGCTGCCGTCTGAGCCACTGTTCCGACAGGGTATTCGGGAATTCCGGGGGAGCTGGGGGCTGAGCTGGGGGCCTCCTGGGCTGGGGACCTTCTCTGAGGCTGGAGGCAGCTTTAGAAACTTGAGACCTCTGGCTGGAGAGGGCAGAAGGGGTCCTTGGGCTTCCCCAGGAGAAGGGGGGCCAATTTGGAGCTTGCTTTTCACCTGAGATGAAGAGTGGGGGTGGCCAGGCCGTGAGCCCAGGGGGGTATCCCCTGCACCCATGAACATGCTGAGGAAGGGGAGGGACCCCTGGCCCTCTGAGGTAGCACCAAAGCCCGGCCTGTGGGCCTCTGGGGTACCCCCAACCCAAGCTGACTTGGGGAGGCCTTTGGACTTGGACAGTTGTGGGGGCCCCTGGTCTGGGGAGGATGGCTGCCTGGGACCCGGGTGGTCCCCGCTGAGAGGGCAAGCAGCCCCAGCCAAAAAGGCCTGTAGGTAAGACTCTGTATCTTCAAGGAGCTGGCCCAGGTTCAACTGCTTGCGGGCCAGGGCCCCCAGCAGGGTGTCCGGGCTGGGGGCCTCATTGGGGTCACCGGCCTCATCAGAAGAGGAGGAAGAGCTACTGCCTGGCACACAGGGCAGCCCAGAACCAGTGCCCTGGGCCTGTGGGGAGCCCCTACCAGGGCCCCAGGGCCGCCCAGCACCCTCCTCCTCCCCTGGGCCCCCTAAGAGGCGCTCCCAGTGCAGCAGGCCTCCCAGGCTACCAGGACCTAGTAGCAGGTAGGGGGCCCAGGGAGAGGGTTCAGGCTGAGGCGGGCCACACAGCTCGCCATTGATGGGCTCCGGGGAGCCAGGACCCTCGCCTGGAGGCTGCCAAGGGGTAGCAGGTGAGCACAGAAGCAAGGGGTCCGTCTCTTCCAGGGCTCTCAGCACCTCCAGGATCTGCGCTTTCTTTCGAAGGAATGGGGAGAGGGCATCCAGCGCTGGGGGTGGTGCGGCTGGGGGTCCTGGGCCTCCTGACCGCAGTTGCTGCTCCCAGCACACCTTGGGGGAGAAATGGCATGAGGAGGAAACCCTGTGCAGGCCTGGGACCTGAGCTGGCATAACCGAGTATGTCAGGAACAGAGCTGGCCTGGTTTGCCTGCGTCCCCAAAAGGAACTGATGGCTTCTGGAATGTGCTGGAAAGTTTCCTCAAGAGTTTGAGTCCTGGTTATCCCAGCTGTCCTTCCTGGCACACTTAGGGGGGTACCTACCTCCCTTCCTGGTTATCCCAGTGCTACTTCCTACCACTATGTGTCAGGAAGGCTGGTATCTCTATTTGCCCCAGGGGAAGGACATCCATCCATTTTTTCAGGTTTTGGAAAGAACACAGACTCAAGAAGGGGATATGATGTGGCCAAGTCCTCAGTCAGTCGCTACAGGCAAGCCCAGGCCTTCTCAGGTCAGACAGCTGTCCTGCTGAGCTGATCCCCGTGGAGAAGCAGACAGGGAACGACTCTACTGTGAGCCTTTTCCTGCTTCTCCCTGGCCCCTTCTCAGGCCTGGTCCAGTCTGGTATAGTGGTTAACTACCTGGGCTCCTGAGTCAGACTGTGCGGGTTCAAGACCCAGGTCTATTGCTTAACTAGTTATAAGACTTTCAGCAAGTCATTTAATCTCTAAGCTTCACTGTATCATCTGTAAAATAAGAGATGGTGATTGTGTTTAAATCTCATAAAATAAGATGAATGAAACCAGGTAAACAAAAGAATGAGTGAATTGGACTTGGATAAATACATATGTGTAGGATTATAAATGTATGCCAAAAATGACCAAGAAGGAAAAAGATAAATGAGATCCAGGTGTCCGGCACCATGCCTGGCACACAGTCTAAGAGCTCAGAAGTGTTAACTGTTGAGTCTGCCTGCAGTGCTAACACTTACTCACAAGGCCAGCGGTTAGGGGTGGGGATCTGTTTTTCTTGGTACGAGGCTGACAGCTGAGGGCTCACACCCAGCCTGGATGAGAATCTGTGTGCCCGGAGGCAGTCCTTCCCCTGAGACTTGTTAGGAGACAGTCGTGGAGCACCAGCTGACGAGCCCACTGCCAGCGGAGCCACAGACCATGGAGCCCAGCCCTCCTACCTCTCTCTGCCCAGCGCAGCGCCCCAGAGGCAGCGAGGTGGCTGGTCCCTCGGCGGAGCTCAGGGAGGGCGAGGCCGGTGGCTCTGAAGGCAGCTGGAGTGGGGCAAGTGGGATCTACAGGGGAGAGGCGAGGTTAGCACAGGTGCTGTCAGCCCAGGGCCCTATGCCCTCAGGGAGCTGAGGCTTCCCATCCAGGGGCAGGGGAACATCCTTCCCTGCTCCTTCAGTGACGTCTCCTGGTCCAAGGTGTGGCTTTCACCACTTGGGTCAGAGGTACCTTGGGAGACCCCAGCACAGGCAGACTGAAGAAATGCAAGCTCAGGTGGTGGGGCGGGGAGGTGGGACCGGGCAAGGGGCTCTGGAGAAAGAGGAGTGCTCCGGGGGCCGCAGGGCAGTGGCAGGCCTAACCCGGCTGTCCGCTGAGCCTCCAGGATCCTCTGCTTTTCTTTCTTTCTTTTTTTTTCAAAATATTTATTTTATTTATTTGGCTGCGCTGGGTTTTAGCAGCAGCAGGCAGGATCTTTGATTTTCATTGTGGCATGCAGGATCTTTAGTTGCAGCATGTGGGATCTAGTTCCCTGACCAGGGATCGAACTCAGGACCCCTGCATTTAGAGCATGAAGTCTTAGCCACTGGGCCACCAGGGAAGTCCTGATCCTCTGCTTTTCTGTGGAGCCCCTTCCCTGAGTACAGAGAGGGTGAGCCTCGAGGCCCGTTTCTGTTCTGACCACCTGTGACCCAGCCTCCAGAGGAATGGCTGAGACTAATGGAAGCGGCGTTGTTTACTGGGTCCTGGAATAGAGATGGTGGCAGTTACTACTTCCATCTCCCCTGAATGGCCTCCGCTTGGAGGATTACCAAAGCTGTATTTAATCACAGATCCCTTCTCTCTCATTCCTCTTCTCTTAGGCACCTTGATGAGACACAAGTCGGCTTCAGCTCTCCCCCGCCTCTTGCACGCCACAGCTAAGTCCTGTCTCTGTGGTGTCTCTGCCTCCCCTCCAGCCAAGCCATCTGCAGCAGCTCCTTTGGGGTGCCATCCTCACATCTCTGGCCTGAAAGCTGCTCAGCATTTCAGTCTCACTCACCTGACTGCGCGGCTTTCCAGTCTCTCTTTTGTCTAAAGCATCTCTGTGCTCACAGCCTCCTCTGCCAGCCCACTGCCTCCACTGACATGTCTGAACTCTTCGGTCGGCATTATAGCCAGATCTACCGGTTCTTCCCTGACACCGTCCCCAGCTTTGTCTCACTCCCTCTTTACACAACCTTTGCTCAAGTCCGGCTGAACAGCTCTCTGCTCCCTAGGATCCCCTGCTCTGTTCCTCCCACAGGGCACCCCTTCTCCCAGACCCCTTCTGTACCCTTTAAAATCTCCTGTCCATCAGGAATTCCCTGGTGGTCCATGGTTAGGACTCTGCTTTCACTGCTGAGGGTGTGGGTTCAATCCCTGGTCAGGGAACTAAAATCCCACAAGCACCATGGTGCAGTCAAAAAATAAAAATAAGAATAAAACAAAACTAGAGTAAAAAAGTAAACATCTCCCATTATCAGGGCACAGTCACCTCCTCAGGGCACTCTCTTTAGCCTGTCTCTGATGGCCTCGCCCCCTCCCCGGGCTTTTGGTCAGCACTGTCCCCCTCTGCAGCCCTGCCTTAGTGTCCAGAAGCCCCAGCTCTCTCCAATTCCGTGTGTGTTGGCAAAGGCACTGCTTACAGTAAGAGCTTAACTAGCATTCGTTCAATGGAGCTTCCATCCTAGCAAAGCACAATTTGGAACTAACATAAATAATGGTAACTAGCTGCTAATCATTGACTACTACAGGTCAAGCACTAGATATTATCTCATTTCACCCTCATGACAGCCTGCAATATAGGTATTTTTATCCCCATTTATAAAGGAAAAAAACCTGTGATTTGTATGGTTAAATAATCTACCCAAGGTCACACAGTTAAGAATTAGCTAAGTTAGGGACCCAACCCAAGTTTATCTGAGGCCAAGGTTCGTGCTCTTTCCATTATGTCATGTTACTTCTGGGGAAGATAAATCTATGGTCCCAAACCCCAAAATTCATTAAAAAATCTCCAACTCGAATCCCAGAATTCATTTACTAAAAACAAACGATTTCAGGATGATCTACGCCTCTGTTATCATCAGTCACTGAGAAGAGTGTGGACAGGGTGAACTTGGCCGGTGTGGTCTGGCCTCCAGGTCAGCCCATGACAGGGCCAGGGTAGGAGACAGGAAGTGGCAGAGTCACTGCGGCCCAGTTACCCATGTCTGCACCGGCCTGGGGATGAATCTGCCAGGGGTCAGGCTTCCCAGGGAGCTGAGGGCATCCTGCTCAGGGTCTGGGGGGCCAAGGGCTGCCTGGTTTGTATCCCAGACATATAAATTTAGACACAAACATACACAAGGTGTTTCTCTTCCTGTCAAGTCAGGGTGGGCTGGGGGTGTGCTGGCTGACCTCAGAACCCACTGTGCACCTCGGGTACGTGGAGTTGCTCCTGATTCCCCACAGGCACACCACATCGGGGCTTCCAGACAGAGTGGACCCCATGTTACATGTTAACTGAGCCCAGGGTTCACTACCACTAGCCTCCTGCTTCTCCCGGGATAGGGCAGGTGTCAGGGCTGAAAGCAGGGATGAGTGTCTGTGGCCAAGATGGGGTCAGCGGGTGGGCAGATGCAGCCGGGCATGCGCAGAGTCATCCGGGTGAAGGGCCTTCCCTAACCTCTCCATGACACCAAGCCCTGGGTGCCTTACACCCGGCCCCACCCCTGCCCCTGGCCAAGAAGAGGAAAGGCAGTGGCCAAAAGGGCCTCGTGGGAGCTAGCTTGAAATGACTGCATTTTCAGCATCCACCCATCTCTCTACTCAGGGTGGAGGAAGCCAGGACTCTCTCTGTCAACAAGAAGGGACACCAACTGGCTGGGTGGGCAGCACCTGGGAGGTGGGGGACAGCAAAGCTTGAGGAGTCTTAGGAAGTTTCCCTTCACCTAAGGCGCAGATCTATCAGGGCAGGTGGGCCTGCCCTGGAAGGCCACAGCATGCAGAATGCAGGCCAATGGCTGACAACCTGCTTCTGTAGGTGTTTGGGAGAAGAGGGGGTGATGATGACGACAGGGCTGAGTTGGGAGTTAGGAGGCTGAGATGTGAGGAAGGAGGGGGAATTGCGTGTGCCCACCTGAGGGAGGGAGCCTGCTGTCAGCTGGAGCTTCTGCTGAAACAGGGCGCTCAGCATCTGGTTCTGCCGTTCCAGGTCAAACACCCTCTTCTTCAGCTTGATGCACTCCTCTCGCAGGTCCTGCCGCCCCCAGGAGGCAGAAGAAGGCAAGGCGGTGGGGAGAGGGAGAGTGGCGTGAGCACAGTCGCTTCATCAGAGCAGTAGGCACTCCTGCTGGGCATGCGCTTCTCTTGCAACCTCCTATGAAGGAGTTGAGCCTGCCTATATTCATGGCTCTCGCATCTTCTGGGGATGGTAAATTTTCTAAAGTTTACCACTCCTGGTCGGAAGTAATTCCATTCCCTTTGGCAGCTTTCTCATCTCTGGAGCCAATCCTCTGCCTCTTAGAAACCACACATCAAAGAAGGGTTCATGTAAGGCAGAGGAAGACTTGGGGGTCAGAGTAGCCCACATGTCAAGAAATTACCCACAGTACTTGAGGCAATATTTAGATGTCACCTTATGCTCACAACATCAACATTGCTATCAGGGCTAGAGTGATCTGGAGAAACTAGCTGGGGCCTGGATAATGGAAGGATTCAAGCCCAAATCAAAGTTACTATCGCTTGGAGACCTGGCCTTACCTAGCGTGGCCCTGGTTCCAGGTCAAACAGTATGGACTGCCCAAGATAGAGAAAGGGGACTCTGTTGGAGAGCCAAGAGGCCATTTCCACCTTCCTTGATCCCCTAGCTAAGCAGACTCAGGGGTCCCCAGGAAGGACCTCCCCTGCTGTCCCCAGGGCCTCCTCCCAGGGCATCTGGGCTCAGGTCAGGGGGTATGAATGTCTCCTGTGGCCTTTTACCTTTTGGTTTAGCAGTGCCTGCACCACGTGGTTGGCAACCTGGGGAGAGAAAGGCAGAGCTGAGGAAAAGCTGTCAGCTGACTGAGTCTCTGTGTGGAGCTGACAAGCTATGCTCCCCACACGTGGTATCAGTCCACCCACCTCGTCCAGACAGCGCTCGTAGGTCTCCCGCTGATTTTCGTTGGCTTGGGCGAGTGCTGAGTTCTCTGCCTGCAGGGAGGAGGAGAGTAAATGGGAGGCTAAGCGATCATTCTTCCCCAGGGCAGGGGAAGGAGAGGCAAAGAGTCCAGTAGCTCTCTCCCTGCCCCAGTTCTTGGCTCTGGGGTGATTCTGTCAGGGGCGAGGCCTTTGAGACCCAGGGTATCCAGGAGGCAGAGCTGAGATGGCTGGTCCTTTGTACCCCCACTTCAGTCCATGAGGCTGGAGGGGCTGGGGAGATACAGTGGCCAGGAGGATCAAGGTGGGAGGTGCTAAAAGTTACCCTTATTTCCCTGGGGAGAAGGCAGAGGAGGCTGGAGGGAGGAGGGCAGGGTCTTAGGAACGTGGTAAGAAGCCTAGTTCACGGATCCGTGCCCTTGTCCCTCAATGCCTGAGACTCTTCCTTCTGTGGCCTCTGTGGCCAACCCTTTCCTACAGCCGGGGCATGAAAGTGGGGTAAAGGGAGCTATCTGGGGTTAGTACAGCCCCAGTCTTGTGCACTCCCCTTGTCCTGAGCTGGCAGGAAGGCTGGAGAGCTAAGAGTAAGGAAGTGGCGTCTCAGAGGGGCTCTGCTAAAGAAACATTCAGCTCTGCTCCAGCCTGGAAAAGCAGGCTGAGAGGAGGGTTGCCCCGCACCTCCAAACCCACCCAAGCCCGCAGGGCTCTGGCCGGCCCGCCCCGTGCCCCACCTCCAGCTCCCGCAGCCGGTGCAGGAGTTCCTGGCAGGTGCCCGGCTCCGTGCTGCCATCACCACCTTCTCCTGGGTTCAGGTTTCCAGGGCTCCCGGCCGACTGGTCCATGGCCTCCGACATCAGGCCCTGGGGATAAGTGAGAGAAGCCCCGGCAGGCTACTCCCGGGCACAGGGAGGTGAGCGGAGGAGGAGGAGGACAGAGACAGAACTTGTCAGTATTCCCGGAGTTGGTATCCGTGTGACCCCTGTGCCTTGGACACTGTAACAACTCGAGGTCAGGCTCAGATTCCTGCTCATGGGACAGACACAGAGACAAGCTCTTCCATCTCAAGAACAGAGACCACTGTTTTTATAAACTCTTATGACTGCCCTTGCCCTCTTAGAGATTGTACACAGACACTGGCCAGGAGCCAAGAAACCTGAATGCTCCGCTGAGGTTGGTCTCAAACTGACACTCTGTATCTTCCTGGCAGAGTGGGAGGTGGCCTGCAGGCCTCCAAGCCTCCCTGCTTCTGGCAAGGCCCCAGCGGACCAGCCTCTGTGCAGGCTGGGCCCTCTGCAGCGGTCTCTTGATACCCATCCCCCTTCCACTTTTCCAGCTCCTTCCTACTCATTTTCCAGGGCTCCCACTCCAAGACTGAGTTAGGTACTCCTCTTACTCAGCTCTGTAAGTGTCCCCCCAGACTGTCAACTCTGCGAGGGCAGGGACACTGTCCTCATTTCACTGACTAGATACCCGATGTGATACCTGGTGTGGAAGAGCCCGACTGATGGCTAAACAGACTACTCTGTCATTGCCTGAATATAACTGAGCCAGGTTTCTGACCTGTATCACATTATGTGATCCCTGATCCCACCCTACTCCAAACTGTTGCCATAATGACTGGCTTTCCTTGACTAGTCTTCATCTTCCATTTGAGTTTCAATTTTTCAGCTAGAGGAAAGTACTCCTTTCCTTCCTCTGCACAAATACTGTCGAAATTCCCAGTAGATGAGAAACCCTTCCTGATGCAAAAGAGTAGGAGTCCCCAGTCTACTACCAACTACTTGCCTCCCTGACCCAATGAAGCTCCCACAAAAAGGGCTTAGCGCTTTTGGACCAAGGAAGAGGAGCCCGCAGCAGCTCACCTACCAGGCATCTGAACGCTCCTTCCTCCCTCCCGTGGGGCACAGAGGCTGCCTCGCCCAGCCCAGCCCTCCTCCAGTCCCCACCACTAGCATTCCCAGTTTCCAAAGCCCCTCACCTGTCTCTGCCTCCTCACCCAGGCTGGCACACTCACGCACGCAGCCAGAATGGTCACCTTGCCTGTGGAGACACAGAGGGAGACAGGGTCAGCCGTGCATTTATTGGCTTGCTGCTGCCTGGCATCCTGGACCAGAGGAATAAACAAGCCAGAGAAAATCCTGCCCGTATGAAGCTTCCATTCTACTGGGACCGGCAGTGGTACCAGAGATAAGCCAATGAACCAACATCAGGTCCTGAGAAGGCGCTGAAGGTGACAGCGAGGCAGAGACCTAACTGCATGAACGGGTAGATGAAATCCTGGAATGGGAAAAGCATTCCAGGCAGAGGAAAGAGGCAGCGCAAATGGCCCCAGCTCTCAGCCAGAGGGGAACGAACAGCAACCCAGCCCTTCCCCAGCATACGTCATCTTCTTTCATCCTCACGACCACAAAGGGGGTCAAGTGCTATTATCGACACATATTTGAGATGAGGAAACCGAGGCAAAGGAAGCTACACCTGCATCCTCGGAGTGCATCCTGCATGCTGGCATGTTCTCCTGGGTCATGGATCACATCTGATTCTCCTTTCGACCCTGTAAGGAGGGTGATGGGGGGAGGTGCCAGCCTGCTCTGAAGCAAGCTCCAGAGACAAAGGATGCTGCCCACACCATCTGGCTGGTTCACAGAGCACAGTGGGCAGGCCTGGGCCCCCTCCTACACAGCCTCTCTGTACATCCACATCCTCTGTGCTCCATGCACTTTATCTCAGTGTTCCCAGAGCTTTGCAGTCAGACAGACCTGGGTTAGAAGCTGACTCAGCAAAATCAGTTTCCTCACCCCTCACATGGGGATAAGAATACCTAGTTCAAAGGGCTGTTGGAGCAGGAAGTGAGATAATGTATGTAGAGAGTCTTGCATGGACTCCCATAAATGAAGGCTTTTCACTCTAGCAGTTCACTTGTAAGCAGACCTTAAGTCCCAGGTCCCTCTCCCTGGGGGTCTTTAAAGGAGGGGCTCCTGAAGATCTGAAGTGTTGCCCCTCTGTTCTTCCTGTAGGGGCTTCCTCCTCTCTGACCCCTTTCCTGGCAGCCTTCCAGCCCTCACTCTCTTCTACCTGATACTCTAGAAAGAGAAAGGGAGAGAAGGGGAGAAGGCTTCTTTCTGGGTGGGGGTGGAGTGGGGAGGGAGAAAAAACAAGCATGTGCACAACAATGGGAAGGGGGCTTCTGAAAACGAGAGAAAAAGGAAAAACTGTGCAATGCTTATTTTTGACACTCCACCACAATCTAAAGTCCTTTGTTATTTTAACATCATAAAAATGTATTGAGTTATAACTTTGTTTGCTCATAACATTATCACGCTTGCTATATTTAGAAATGGACAGACCTCAAAAGAAATGAAAAAAATTCAGGAAAAAGCCTCCTTCCCACATACACAAACAGGGGTTAAAACCAAAACAGGCCTTGGAGGACCAGTTCCAGCCCACCCTGCGTCACTCATCCCTTGGCCACCATCCTCTTGCCAGGCAGGGGCTCCCCCTGCTCCAGGAGAGGCCTGTCCCCACAGGTCACCAGCGTCCCCTTGACCTCCTCATCACTTACGTCCCCAGTGGACACCTCCAGAAATAGAGGGGCAGGGGCAGGGAAGGGAGTGCTTGGGAGGGTGAGAAAAAAACAGGAGGATGAAGGAGGGGAGTGGGATGAACAGGGCTGTGTCCGGAGGCCACAAAAGGGAAATATAAAGTGGTAGAAACCTTCAGCCTTTGTTTTCTTCATACAACCACAGAAACCAAACTAAGGGTGAAGGTGGTTTAGGAGGGTATCTTTTGCTAAAATAAATAAACAAATGAATGAAAAAGCATCCAGGTCAGGCATGAGGCCTGTGTATGTGTTGAGGAGGGTGGGGACCCACCAAGCCAATCACCACCACCCTTGGATCTGAGCCCCCGGGAATCCCAAGGCAGGGAGGCCTGAGTCCCACTGTGACCTGGGGGAGACCCTCCAAGGGACAAGCCACCGGAGCACAACAGCTTGTCAAGGGCGTCAGTGTCCGGGTCCGAGCAGGGCCTGGGAGAGGCTCCAGACACGTCGGCTGAAGGCGGCCTGTGACTCAGCCCCACTTTGGGGAGAAGTTCTCTGCCCTCAGCCCAAATGGTCTGGCCAACTCCGGACGCTGGGCCTTCTGTGCGTCTGCATGGCCACAAGATGAGGGCAGGAAGCTGTCAGCCCAGATTGTTGAGTCACTCGGAAGAGGCCTGCATTTAAACTTGGCGCTGGGGAGGTGCGTGCTCTGAGTCTGGGCTCAAGGTCTCTAGACTGAAAACTTCTTGCATCTTTCGCCTCCTCTGGGGAAAATTACGATCCAGAGCAACAATACCACCTCTAGCTCCCAAACTGAGCCTAATTAGGAATTTGGCCCTTCAGAGTCTGAGGTTTCTACCCAAATCTCTTGAGGAAAAAAAAAACAAAAACAGACAATCCAGGTCAGTTCCCCAGTGGCTGTCCCTGCAGGGTCAATGGGGTCCCCTCCCCCAGGCCAAGCACCCTTGTCCACCCTCAGGCCCACAACTGCTACTCACAGCTTCTGTGCTCAGCCCCACCTGGAGCCCAGGAAAACCCCTGGCCTGGGTTTTTCGGGATGGCCCTGCTTTCAAGCATTCCTCTGGGGGCCCCACAACATATCCCGGGTGTCCGCTGTGGATCTGGAACACAGGACGCTGGCCCAGCTGGGTAGGGATGGAGCTGCAGCGGGTGGGAGCTTGAACTTGAATGGGGAGGCTCTCCCGCCAGAACTGCCAACGGGCAACCCCGCCCTCCACAAAGGCCTGATTCAGAGGGAGGTGACCTCAGTGCCGAGGGGAGGGAGGGAGAGGAAGAGCAGGGCCTCTCTGGCCCTCCTTCAGAGGAGACAGCGAAGGGGGAACAGCTGCTCAGGGGTTCTCTGGGTAACCCAGGGAAGGGGCAGGTGCAGCCCAATGACTGAGGGAACCTGGGTGGTCCCTCATCTCTTCAGCCTGGTCAGACAAGTTGGGCAACCCCCTAAAAAGACTGTCCTGGCCTTTCATGCAGCCAGATCAAGGAGGGGGAGCCTGCAGCTCCCAACCCCTCTCCAGCCAGGACACAGGCAAGAAGACCCCTCTGTAATCTCAGAGTCCAGGCTTGGGAAGAAGGGGTCAGAGAGATGGCAGCAAGCCGGTCCTCTAGGCTCCCTCACCCTGGCCCTTAGCCAAGGCCTCCGGGCCCTGATGAGCCCCTCACTGACCAGCTGTTCCCCTCTAGAGTCCTCTAGGGAAAAAGCCAGGGGCCAGGAGGTGGGGGAGGGGCGGGCAGCTGTGGGAAGGCAGAGATGGAGTTGGCTTTAATAACAGAATCATCCGTGTAATACAAGCATTTCCCCCTCTGCTCCCCCCATCCCCCAGCTGCTTTCTGGAATCCCCGTCACACCCAGGAGTCTACTTGTAAACAGCAACTTCTTCATCCACAGCAACACTCCTTTCTAGACAAGATCTGCCCTGGGCTGAGGGTAGGGGAAAAAAAAAAAACACAAAAAATGAGGACTGAGGCCCCGGGGCATCCTTAGTCTGAGAGTGGCTCCTTCCTCTGGCCTAAAGCATCTCTCAGCCCCAAGGACTCCCACTGGTCTCCCCCACCCCCTCACTCAGGGCCAGAGGCAGACAAGAATTTCCTTCCCTCCTCCTAACTGGCCCCAGGACACAATAGCCCGTCTGAGGGGCAAGGGTCCATGGGGAAGGGGCCCATTGCACCCCTCCTCCAACTTCCTCCTCACAGGCACTCCAAGAACCTCCAGACCATGGTGGAGGTTCTTTCAAACTGACAGTAGGTCAGTCGGGGCAGGAGGAAGGGCAGGGGTGCTATGAGCCCAAAAGGCTTATAGATGTTGATACCCTTTGTCTCTCCTCCCCAGATCCTTTCTGCTCCCTGTCACAGCATCACCCAACAATAAAAGCAGCTGCTGGGGGTGGGGAGAGAAGGGGCTCTGACAGACTCAGTGGGTTTATTTATAGGGACACATGCCAGGGGATCTGCAGCCAAGACGCCTAGCCCCACTCCCAAAAGTCCAGCAGGCCCATCCTGGCCTGGCCAAGGGAACTGGAAAAGCCTCAGGCCAGAAGGTTTGGCTTATAGTCCCAACAGTGCAATTTATTTGCTGTGTGACTTTAGGCAGATTGCTCCATTTCTCAAGGATTAGTTCTTTTATGCCAAGTGGAGGTTGTTCTAGAACAGTGGTTCTCAAAGTGAGGTCCAGGGATCTTGAGGCCCTTTCAAGGAATCCACAGGGTCAAAACTATTTTCACAATATCACTAAGACATGATTTGCCTTTTTAACTCTCTTTGTCTCATGAGTAGGCTGTGACATTTTCCAGACACTAAAAGATAAGTGATAACATGACAGATTGAATACAGAAGCAGATATGAGAATCCAGCCGCCTCCAATTAAGTCAGACATGACAGATTTGCAAAAATGAAGAACAATGTCATTCTTTTCACTATTTTTTGTTTTAGAAAATAGATAATTATTTTTCATAAAATGTTAATATGGGTTATTGTTACCTTAAAATGAATTAAATATTCAACACTCTCAGTTCTAATTTATATGACAGTGAATGTCAGTAGGTACAATCCATGTGAACCAAAGCTCTCTGGTGGGGGGGGGTCTTCAATTTTTAAGAGTGCAGAGGGGCCCTTAGACTCAATAGTTTGAAAAGAATCACTTTTCTTAGAACAGTGTTATCCAGGAGAACTTTTCGTGATGATGAAAATGTTAATTCTGTACTGTTTAATAAACATGGTTGCCACCGGCCACATATGGCTACTAAGCATTTGAAATGTGGCTAGTCCAATGGAGGAACTGAATTTTAAATTTCAATAGCCATATGCAGCTGGTGACGACTATTCTGGACAGCGAAATTAGAAGATCTCTGGGTCTCTTGACTTTAGCATTCAAGGTCAATGTTTCTTTCCAGTCCAGAGGCTATGAGTAAGGAAGGACAGGCCTTGATACTCCTGTCCCAAGGCTTTGGCTAACATTATTTCTCACTCTCTCTTCACTAAAGGGAGGCCATCTAAGCCAGATGGGCAGTCCTCCTGGTCCTCTTACTGATACTTAGAGTTGCTCTCTCATTCTCTACAAGAGCTACTTCATCCCTTCGCCAATCACCTCGTACTTCTGGTAGACCATCTTCTCATTTCCCCAGAGGATTGTCTATCAGAGGGGAAACCCCTCAAACCTCCTGCCACCACCCTCCCATCCTCTGTCCCTCCTCTCCTCCTGTTACAGCAGAGGGGCTGCTCTTTCCCCGGGCAAGGTCAGGCCTTCCTGTCCCAGACCCTTCCCAACTTCAGGGTCTACTTCCGGAAGGGATCTTTCTCATCTACCTTTACAACTTCTCAGGTACTTTCATCTTAAAAGTGATTTCCCCTTGACATTTCTCCAGACACTGCCCTCTTTTGCCTTTCACAGCCAAACTTCTTAAAAAAAAACAAAAAAGCCATCCTTCCTTCTCATTCTTTCCTCAACCCGGTCCAACTTCAGCAGTAACTGCCACAAGGCTAAATCCTACAGTATTTTTCAGTCTCCACTGCTTTCTCAGGTGCCTCTGGTGGTTACTTCCTGCTGGACTTTTTTTTTTTTAAAGCTTAGAGACATAGTTTAACTCACACATAACTCTATATTCATTTAAAGTGTACAATTAAGGGGTTTGTACCATATTCACAGATACATATAGATCATGACCATAGTCAATTTGAGAACATTTTCATTACCCCTTAGTTACCATCCCCTAATGCCCAAACCTATGAAACCATTAATCTATTTTCTGTCTCGATAGCTTCCCCATTCTGGACATTTCATATGAATGGAATCATGTAACAGGTAGACTTCTATGACTGGCCTCTTGCACTCTGCATGTTTTCAAGGTTCATCCCTGTTGAAGCATTTATCAGTATTACATCCCTCTTTATGGCCAAATAATATTCCATGGTCCTCCCTGTCCATCACCAACTCCCGGAGTTTACTCAAATTCATGTCCATCGAGTCAGTGATGCCATCCAGCCATCTCATCCTCTGTCGTCCCCTTCTCCTCCTGCCCCCAACCCCTCCCAGCATCAGGGTCTTTTCTAATGAGTCAACTCTTCACATGAGGTGGCCAAAGTACTGGAGTTTCAGCTTCAGCATCAGTCGTTCCAATGAACACCCGGGACTGATCTCCTTTAGGATGGACTGGTTGGATCTCCTTGCAATCCAAGGGACTCTCAAGAGTCTTCTCCAACACCACAGTTCAAAAGCATCAATTTTTCAGTGCTCAGCTTTCTTCACAGTCCAACTCTCACATCCATACATGACCACTGGAAAAACCATAGCCTTGACCAGATGGACCTTTGTTGGCAAAGTAATGTCTCTGCTTTTTAATATGCTATCCAGGTTGGTCATAACTTTTCTTCTAAGAAGTAAGCGTCTTTTAATTTCATGTCTTCAGTCACCATCTGCAGTGATTTTGGAGCCCAAAAAAATAAAGTCTGATACTGTTTCTACTGTCTCCCCATCTATTTCCCATGAGGTGATGGGACCAGATGCCATGATCTTAGTTTTCTGAATGTTAAGCTTTAAGCCAACTTTTTCACTCTCCTCTTTCACTTTCATCAAGAGGCTTAGTTCCTCTTCACTTTCTGCTATAAGGGTGGTATCATCTGCATATCTGAGGTTATTGATATTTCTTCTGGCAATCTTGATTCCAGCTTGTGCTTCTTACAGCCCAGCGTTTCTCATGATGTACTCTGCATATAAGTTAAATAAGCAGGGTGACAACTGTGATTCATGGGGTCACAAAGAGTTGGACACGACTGAGTGACTGAACTGAACTGAATATTCCATGGTACAACTACGCCACAATTTATCTATTCAGCCACTAATGGACATTTGGGCTGTTTCCACTGTTTGGCTATTATGCACAATGCTGCTCTAAGCACTGCTGTAATAGTTTCACATGGATGAAAGCTTTCACGGGTATACACCTAGGAGTGGGACTGCTGGGTCATATGATAACTTTAAGTTTAAATTTTTGAAGAACTGCCAGCCTGTTTCCCAAAGTGGATGCATCATTTTAGAGTCCCATCAACAGTGTGAGGGATGCAATTTCTCCACGTCCTCACCACTTGTTATTGTCTGATTTCCTAATTCTAAGTCACCTTAGTAAATGTGAAGTGATATCTCATTATGGTTTTGATTTCTGTTTCCTTGATTGATGATGTTGAGCATCTTTTCAAGGGCTTATCGGCCACTTGCATGTCCTCCATGGAGACAAGCCTATTCAGACCCTTTGCCTATTGTTTTAATTGTGATATGTGTCTTTTTACCATCAAGTTGTCAGAATTCTTTATATATTCTGAACACAGGCCCCTTACCATATATATGATTTGCAAATATTTTCTCCTCTTCTGTGGTTGTCTTTTCACTGTCTTTATAATAACCACTTCCTCCTGGACAACTGTTCCCCCATCTACCACATTTCTCTCTTTGCAGCCATCTTCCACCTCTTCTTCTGTTATTTATTTGTGAGACTGTGTGTGTATACTTTGTTAACATTTTCCTGATGACGAGGTAAAGAATCTGCCTGCCATTGCAGGAGATGTAGTTTGATCCCTGGGTCAGGAAGACCCCCTGGAAGAGGGAATGGCAACCCACTCTAGTCCTCTTGCCTGGAAAATCCCATGGACAGAGGAGTCTGGCAGGCTACAGTCCATGGGGTCACAAAGAGTCAGACACAACTTGGTGACTGAGCACATGTGTACACTTTAAAAAAAGGAAAGGGGGTTCCCCTGGTGGCTCAGTGGTAAGGAATCTGCCTGCCAATGCAGAAGACACAGGTTCGATCCTAGGTCTGGGAAGGTCCCACACGCCTTGGAAGAACTAAGTCTGTGAGCCACAACTACTGAGCCGGTGCTTTACAGCCTGTGAACCACAAGTACTGAGGACCACAAGCCCTAGAACCTGTGCTCTGCAACAAGAGAAGCCACTGCAGTAAGAAGCCCGAGCCAGCAACGAAGAATAGACCTGCTCGCAGCAGCTAGAGAAAGCCAGAGTGCAGCAATGAAGACCCACCATAGCCAAAAACGAATGTGTGTGCTAAGTCTCTTCAGTTGTGTCCGACTCTCTGCGACCCTATAGACTGTAGTCCATTAAGCTCCTCTGTCCACAGGGATTCTCCAGACAAGAAACTAGAGTGGGATGCCATGCCCTCCTCCAAAGGATCTTCTTGATCCAGGGATTGAACTACAATCTATTATGCCTTCTACACTGGCAGGCAGGTTATTTACCATTAGCACCACTTGGGAAGCCCTAAAGAAATAAATAAGACTTGAAAACAGAACAAAACAGACTTTATTTGGATCTTATGAGTTTTTCCACTGATGTCCTTTCCACTGGTACTCGATCCCAAGACCCAATCCAGAATCCCACGTTGTGGTTAATCACCGTGACTTCTTAGTCTCCCACGATCCAAGACAGTTCCTCAGTCTTTGTCTTTTATTATCTTGAACTTTGGAAGGTAACTGCATTTTGGAGAATATTCCTTAATATGAGTTGGTTTGATGTTTTCTCCAATGAGATTGGGGTTATGGATTCTAGGAAAGAATATTACAGAGGTGATGTGCCCTTCTCAGCACATGCTATCAGGGGGTATGTATATATGATGCTGAGAGGTCTTATTACTAATGATGTTAAACTTCGATCACTTGGTTAGGTGGCATCTATCAGTGGGCTTTGCATCATAACAAGACTATTTTTCTTTTGTAATTAATAAACATTGAGGGGGGGCAACACTTTGCGACCATGCAAAATCCTATTTCTGCTTAAACTTTCACCCACTAATTTTAGGATTCATCAGTGGAACTCGCCTGCAGCAATTACTATTGTGCTCTAAAGATAATTTTTGATTTCTCTCATTCCTTGTAATTTATTAATTAGAAGTTTTCTGTAAGGAAAAGCTGTCTCTTCACTCCCATTTATTTACTTAATTACATCTTTGTATCAGTATGGACTCACAGTATGCATTATTTTATTCTTTGGATTATAATCTTAATATTATCATCACCACTTACTTTTACTGCTTAAATGCCAGCTTTGGCCATTCTTTCAGGTTGGTTCCTGTGTCCTTTCAATATGCTTTCATTAAAAAAAAAAAAACAACAAAAAACTGGGCCTTTCCTGGAGATCCACTGGTTAAGAATCCGCCTTCCAATGCAGGGGATGCAGGTTTGATCCCTGGTCAGGGAACTAAGATGCTGCAGGGAACTAAGCCTGCACACCATGACTACTGAGCCCATGGGCCACAACTAGAGAAGCTTGCACTCCACAACAAAGAGACCTCGTAGCCCCCAAAACCATTATTTTTAACATTTGCTTACTTTCTGGTACAGAAGATGTCCCAGGCTTATCTTGCATTTTCCCCGCCACAGTCTCTTATTCTAGCAGAGCAACCTTCTTTCTGAAACTGTAAATCTGATTGTGTCCCTTTTACGTCAAATCTTCCCACAACCTCCTAGCTTTGGGGGCTGATGAAAGCACTCAACGCGGCCCTGGAAGCCCTGACCTGGGCTGGCCCCTCTATGGGGTCACACAGAGTCAGACACGACTGAAGCGACTTAGCACCAGCAGAAGAGCAACATTCTTCTGAAAAGCTGTCCTGGATTGAAGAGGCCCCCACTGATCTCTCATCTTCAAGTGCCTCCTGCAGGATCAGTATCTCAAACTGCAGTGCATCCTGTTCTCCAGCACTCCTCTGTGAAGGGGCAACTTCCATGCTGTTAGGAGAGCTCCTTGAGGAGGGACCCTGCTTATACTGATCCTTCTGTCTCCCCGCCACTTCCTGCCACCAAGGCCCTGAATTTGGTGATCTCCTTTCAAGACCAGAAAGAAGGGATAGGTGAGAACATATAGTGGGTTCATCACGTTTCCTTAAAGATCTCCAGTGACCCTTCCCCCTGTCAAGTGCTTCTGAAAGGCCCATATGTCAAAACACACTGCAAAGTGAGAGAGGACATTTTCAGATTTACCCCGAACACTGATAAGACCTCTTCCAAGCTCTCAACCTTTGCCCAGGTCTCAGCGATGCCCTCTGAAAAAGGGACTCATCTATTCATTCTGCAGATTAGGAGGTACAATGCTGGGTACGGGGGGACAATTTAGAGATGGGTCCCCTTTTCTCAGACTTCCTGGAGCTTTCAGACTAGTAGGGGATGTAAGCCATGCAGGTAGATAGCTGTCCTATGAAGGAGGTACCATAAGAGAAGTCTTTGGAGAACTTTAAAAAAAATCAGGAGAGAAATATTAGGTTGGAGCTGGAACAGTTTTTCAGAATTGGAGGCATCTAGTGAACTTAGCCTTTATAGACAGACAGGGTTTAGGTACAAGAAAAAGGGAAGGGAGTCATTCCAGGCAGCAGGAGGCAGAAATCTCTGGGTGTGTATGGAAACAGAGTGACTCAGTGCAGCTGGACTGAAGGGCATTTGAAGGTGAGTGTTTCCTGCTCCCCTGGTCCATGCTAGTTACTAACTCCTCTCCTATCCCCTGACCGAACAGGATAGTCAGCATCTTTTCAACAACTTGGATGTAACCAGACGCATATGCTGGGTGCCCCAGGAGGAACCAAGGCAGAGAGGCTCCTGGAGATGACAGAAGAGCTGACAACTGGAACTTCGGTGATCTGCTCTCAGATCCAAGAAAAAAGGGCCTGGAAGACCACAGAGCCTGTTGGCATTCAGGCTGCACTGCAGGCCCTGAAGAGATAGGCATACACTCTGCCAGCCCCCATGCCCGGCCCCTAGCGCTCACACCCCCAAGCTCACATCCTAGCTTCTTTCTTCAAAGGGAACAGCCTCTGGCCAATCAAGTGCCTTCCACACCCAGGCAGCTTTAGAGTTGACTCAGTGGGTGCTATCTGGCCAGGGCCCATGGGTGACCTCCTAAGCTGCCAGCTCAGCTCAGGGAGAAGTAGCTCTGTTCATCCACAGGCCCCACTCATCCATGCCCATAAATATGAGCCAGGCTTCCTGGATTCTGATCTGGCTCAGCCATACTGACATGCCCCTAGGTGAAGCCTAGAACCACCCTGACTCAGTTTTCTTATCTGTAAAATGGGGTGAGCTCTCTCAGACTCCTCTCTTCCTGTAGGGCACAGAAGAGAAGGATGAGATCACGCCTGGAAATGGACTGCAGCTGAGAGGTCCCCTTGTGTGGGGCAGGGGTATGTGTGGGTGAGGAGCTTGGCAGGACCGTTAGGGAGAAACCCTTGGCTCTGATGCTGCCCTCCTCCTATGGGCCCCATGGGCTTCCCAGGAAAGCAAGGCGGGTAGAGAGGAAGGGACAGCAAAGCCAAGAGCTTGAGCTTCCTTCTAGCCCCGGGGACAGGAAGTGAGGTGCCGTCTACAGAGGAAGTGAGAGGCAAACACCCCCCAACTTCCCCTCAGCCTGAAGTGGAAAGGAAGGCTCTAGCTTCAGGCGCTCACAGCCCCAGAGCTGGGGAAACTGAAGGTGATGGGGTGGAGGGGGCAGGAGGAGGCATTTTTGGCACCATCTGCCAAGAGAAGATGGTCTCTTGTCTGAGACACAGTAAAACTTAACGGGTCCTGGACATTCCACAGATTGGGGTAGTGGGGAGAGGAGACACAACCGAAGTCAAGTTGAAAAACCCAGCTTTCCAGGTCACATGGTACCATTTCTGCAGCATTGGTCCCAGACCCCTGCCCCAGCTCTGTGCTACGCCACCTGCCTGTCCCCAATATACACACATTCTACCCGCACACCAAGGTGGATAGGGCCTCTGACTATCCAGTCTGACAATACTTGTCCCTTCTTTGCAGCCTCCATCACAGCTGTAACTCTATAACTGCTTAATTTTTTATTAACATGGACTTCTGGGATCCCCACTGTAACCCCAGAGTCTGGCATCACACTGAGCACCTAGTAAGAGCTGCCCGGAGCTTGAGCATTCCTGAGAGGCTGGTTTTGGCATCTGAACGAAGTCTGGTATACGAAGGTAAATGAACCCTGCTCCTGGCCTGAGGTTGACTGGGGGACCCTGGGGTGGGTGCTAAAGGACAGAAACCAGAGACCCAATATGATGGCAGAAGAAAATGCTCTACACACAAATATTGCCAACAGGTAACAGATGAAAATAGTACATGCTACATGCTATCTTTGGGTAAAGGGGGAAAAAAGGATATTCGTATTTGGTTTTGTATTAAAAGATGGGGGATATGTAAGAAATTAATGGGACCTCTCTGGTGGTCCAGTGGTTAAGAATCTGCTTGCCAAGGCAGGGGACACTGGTTCGATTTCTGGCCCAGGAAACTAATATTCCACATGCTGTGGGGCAACGAAGCCTGTGTGCCACAACTACTGAATCCACATGCTCCAACTACTGAAGCCTGCATGCTCCAGAGCCTACCAGCCACAACAAGAGAAACCACTGCTATGAGCCCAGGCACTGCAACTAGAGAAAAGCCCTTGCAGCAACAAAAGCCCAAAACAACCAAAAAGAAGAGAGAGAAATTAAGAAGTGATCATCTATGGGGGGAGATGACACAGTGGTAAAGAATCCGCCTGTAATGCAGGAGACTCAAGAGACCCAGGTTTGACCCCTGGGTCAGGAAGATCCCCTAGAGAAGGAAATGGCAACCCACTCCAGTATTCTTGCCTGGAGAATTGCAAGGACAGAAGAGCCTGGTGAGCTACAGTCCATGGGGTTACAAAGAGTGGGACACGACTGAGCACACACATCACCACGTGGAGGAAGAAGAGGGTGGAGGTCGGAGTGAGATTTCTTAACATATGCCTTTTTGTATCATTTTGATTTTTGGACTTTGTAAAAAAAAATCTAGTGAAAAAAAGAATATAAACTTTAAAAAAATGATTAGAAGGAATAAACACTTGACTATGTGATTTCTAATGCCCCTCCCAGGTGGGGCCACCTACTCTTCTCATGTTGGGATGGAAGGACCAGGCTCCAGGGACGAGGGAGGGGTGAAGACGTCTCCACAGGGGAGTGTGGGGTCTGGCCAAGGCACACCAGTTTCTTTTCTTCCCTTTCTTCCCAGCAGTGTCTCCCCAAGTTTGGGGAGAGGACCTCCCAGCTGTCGGCTGTGGTGTGCCTTGGTAACAACAAACTATTCAGAAGTATTAGGGCCACTTCTGCCTAGCTAAGAGCTGGATTCGTTCTCACTCCTGGGAAAGGGATAAGGTTGGGCCAAGGGCAGAGGTAGGAGCTTGGGCAAGGGGAATGTTTGGGGCAGGTGCGGGTAAAGTGGGGTAAAGGGTTCCTGAAAGTGCCTAGGGCTTCCGAGGGCAAGTTCTGGGGGTGTCTCAACAGATCCTCACACAAAAGGGCCAATTACAGCCCCCACATCAAGCCAGCTAGGGATGAAGTGAATCAGCCCCTGGGAACTGTGGCTGCCAAGGACTCCAGCGCCACACCCCAGGAGTTACAGCGCCCCTCACATTCCCCTCTAGGAAAGACCTCACCACTCTCTTACCCAGAGGGTCTGCAGGGAGGGACAACTTCATGCCCTGCATTAAAGTGAGAACAGCAGACCAACACCCCAAGCAGTACTCAGCGTTTCAGGCAACAGCATGAGCAGCAGAATGGGGTGTTTCTCCTTTCAAAATACCTACACTTTAAAAAAAAAAATCTTAGTGAGTCTTGGAGAACTCCCAGAGCTTATGAACCAGTGTACAGTTCAGGGACCTGTGTCTACTGGGCTCTTCTCAGCAGCTGCTGGATTTTTAGAAATCAGGACTAACAGCAATGATAATTCACCTTAATAACAAGCTGGCCTCCCTGGCCTCTTTCATCTATGTAACTCCCAGAGAAGCGAAGATGGTAATTATCAAGCAGGTACCACACCCCAAAGATGATGTCTTATTAATTCATCAGCAACAGACTGGGAAACTGAGGCCCAGGGAGAAAGATTTCTCTCACAGGGAGCTAAGGATATAGGATGCCGAGGGCCACTGCGCAGTGAGGCACCAGAGGTGCCCGCCCTGTACCTGCTGTGTTTTGGGACTGTACTGAAGACAAGGGTGCTTCTTTCAGAGGCAGCGAGACTTGAGTTTGGGGTGAAGGTGAGGAAGACGCCAAATATGTCCCAAGCTCCCTCCCCAGACTACAGCAGAGCCTGGTGGTAGCCTTGGCCAGGAGTCTGGGGTTTTGATCTTGAGTCAGAACACACTACTCTCCAAAGCATCATCTCTGCAACGTACACAGCCACTGCGGGGTAAGTGAGGGCTCAGCTCTCCAAACGGCACCACACCGCAGGCCCGGTCCATGAAGTGAGAGCAGGGGGCACCTGGCAGCCGGCTAGGTAGATCAGATCAAAATCATTTCAAGTGGGGAGACGACTTCTTTGGGATCCAAGCCCGTCTCTGCAGCCCCCACACACCTTTGGCACTGATCTTAAAAATGAGATCTTTCCTACAGCAAAGCCTGCTAAGTTGGTCACTGCTTCAGAAATCCACGAGGAGGCTCAGCTGGTCTGTACCTCCAGGAAAGTGGGCAGAGAATCATAGAAGACCAAAGGTCTTTTTCCACTGTAGCCATGGAGGGAAGCAGCAGACACTGGAATGTGCATGGAAATGGAAAGGTGAGGCTCTGAGGACTTCCCTGGGGGTCCAGTAGTTGAGACTTCGCCTTCCAGTGTAGGGGAGTGTGGGTTCGATCCCTGGTCAGGGAGCTAGGATTCGACATGGACCAAAAAACCAGAACATAAATAGAAAAAGCAATGTTGCAACAAGTTCAATAAAGACTTTAAAAATGGTCCACATAAAAAAAAAAAATCTTAACAACAACAACAACAAAGAAGAAGGCATTGTAGCTTACTACATGCTTGGTACCATGAGAAATGCTGGGAACAGATACAATCTCAGCTCTGGGGAACCATAAGTGTCAAACCAGGTAGCAACCAATGAAGGACCTTGTCTTCCATCCCTCCAGGGCAGAGCCTGGGGAAAAATATTAAGGGTGCTACTCTAAAGAATTTGAAGTTGTTTTTCTTCAGCATGTTAACAGAACTGACCAGAGCCCATGGGGGACTCTGAGATAAAACTCTGACCCACTAAGGACTTAGGTCTCCACAATCTCAGGTTTAAGAGCTGCCCTCTCTGCTTTAAATCTGGCCTGGCCCCTTCATATACAAGACATTTAAGGCAAATGGCACAATGTAAAACAACAGACCAGAGTCATGAGCCCTGCTTCTGACACTCGCCACTGTATGAATCATTTCCCCCTCTAGATTTCACCGCACCTCCCTCTTTTTTTTTTTTTTTTTCAGTTTCCCCATTTTTAACACTAGGGCGTTGGACTAGACTGTCTCTAGGATTTCTTCCAGCCTGTGACTCTATGTTGTTTTGATGCAGTGGCAGATCCCAGATTGATTTACATAAATTTGCATGTTCAATCAGAAATCCTAAACTCCCAAGTATAGAAAATCCAATCAGTCCATTAGTGCAGCCAGACTGAGGGCTGAAGGAGCCTGCCAGGTTTGGGAGAGGACTGTCAAAGCAAACAGTGTTAGTAGTGGTGAATCAGGGGAGGAGTTGGGGAAGCAGGGGCAGAAGCAGCATTTGTCCTGAGAGATGTGCTTCTGGTGACCCAAGGCTGAGGGGGCCAGGGACCCCTCTTTGGCTGTGAGGCAAGAGTACTTTCTCCTGCTTCTAACGGGGCCTCTGGCTGGCCAGCCTCAGAGCCACACCCCAAGAGGAAACAGCAGCCTCTGCCTAGCAACAGCCGCATCCTTCACTCTGACAGGGACTCCACCATTAGCCACTTTCTGGGAAATTGACCTTCCTGGGAGCTTCCATTCTGCATCCCAGGGGCTCCTAGCAGTAAGGAAGGCTTCCTTGGGGCGGCGGGGGGGGGGCGGGGGTGTCTAACCTCAACACCCTCTGCTGTAGCTTCACTCCCGTGGGCAGCAAGGCCCAGGGGAAGAGGGCTCCTGGGGAGCGAGCAGAGGGAAAAGCAGTGCAGGAGAATGTGCTCCACATGTAACTGGTCCCAGGGCCTCTCTGCCCACCACGTCTCCTTTGATATCCCCCTCAGCACCCGGAGACCAAAGGCTGAAAACAAACGAGGAGAACGTGAAGGCCTCTGGCTCTTGAGCTAGAGAGCAAGTCCCAACCTGGAGAGCCTGACTCCTGAGCAAGAGCTACCCCCAGGAGGGAAGGAGTCCAGGCAAGGTGGGGTTGGGGCAGTCTCTCTCTGCTGCTGCTGGGCTGGTGCGGCAGGGTCTGGGAGGGTGGCTGGGAGCTGGGGGTGGTGAGTACAGAGGTGAGGTGAGTGGGGCCAGGCTGGGCAACAGCAGTGGGGCTCTCCTTGCCCTCTTCCCCTAAGAGAGTGGATGAGTGTGCTGTAATCCCTGGCCCGGATCCTAAAACAAGTCCCAACAGCTGAGATGCAAACTGTCTCCTGGGAATCTGCTTACCCTGCTGGCCCTTGGCTGCCTTTTCCTTTCTCAACCCCTCCCCAAAGGCCCAGCTCAAAGACTGGCCTGCCAGGATGTCTCACCAGAGGCCTTGATGGGTGGGCCAAATCCTAGCCAGCAGGAGTTCATACTCCAAGGCACCAGGGGTGAGCAGAGCAGTGGCTACCCTTAGGCAGGATAAGGGAGTCTGCACCCCTCCAACCCAAGGTTCTAATCCTAAGCAATTTACGTCTCCAAACAGCTACCCTGCTGGAGGACCTTTCTCCCCTCCAATTTCACTCATCAGTGAAACCACACAATGCAAAACGTGGAAAGGAATGGTAGAGCTTTCTAGTCTAACTGCTGAATTTTACAATCGGGAAAGGAACACCAGAGAGGCAAACTACTTTGGTTAAGGTCACAGAGCAACCTACAAAGGGCAGGGACCAGAGCTCCTGACTCCCAGTTCACAGTGATAGCAGATTGATCCTCACACACTTTCATTTCCATCTGCCTGTTGTAGAAGGGCCTTTTCCCTGCAGTCCAGGCCACCTGCCCCTTCAGGTTCTCGCTATCCTCCAAAGGCCTGACCTGGAGAGAAGCTGGAGGGCTCATCCCACCTCATGCACAGACCACAGACTGAAAACAAAGTTGAACTACATGGGAATATCTCCCCAAACAGGGATGCAAGTGTTTCTCTGAGGTAAGAAACCCACTAACCCCAGGTTGTTCTCAGAAGGTCAGGGACCCAAAATGAGAAGTGAATTGTGTTATCTCCTTTCTTGAAAGACAAGGAGTCTCCCAGTCAGCTGGCAAGTCTTGCAAGAGAGGGTCTGCAACAGGGCAACTGGGTTAGGTTCATTTTCCCCAAAGTACTGTCCACCGCGTGCAATTGGGGAGACCTGGGTTTGATCCCTGGGTTGGGAAGATCCCCTGGAGGAGAGCATGGCAAACCACTCCAGTATTCTTGCCTGGAGAGTCCCCAAGGACAGAGGAGCCTGGCGGGCTGCAGTCCATGGGGTCGCAAAGAGTCAGACATCACTGAGCAACGAAGCACACACACTGTCCACAGAACCGTCAGACTCTGACCCTTCGTTACCCCTCCTCCAGGACCACACGTGTTCCAGGCATCTGTTTCCACCGCTATCCCTGGCGGACAATTGTGCTTAAGCTGGAGGACCCGTGGGGGGAGGGAGAGCAGTGTTAAGAAGGGAATAGAAGCTCTGCCTTTACAGCCAGACAACGCGGCAGCCTAAGACCCCTGGCTTCTCAGGAAGGCCGGCGTTTAAGAAGTAGCAGCTGGAGAGGCTAGTGGATAGCGCTGAGACACCTGGAAAACCAGGCCGGTGGGAGATAAGGGTCCTCCGTGCCCTTGGGGCAGCGCCAGGGCCGGAGAGACAGCGGGGCTTTGGGCCCAGATCAGGAGACCGGGGCTGGGGTTCAGACAGTCGCTCTTCTAGTCGGCCTAGGCCAGGGGAGTGTCGGGCACAGATAAATTCTCTGCATTCTTCTGGCACCGCAGCCAGGACCCAGAGAGCCTTTCCTGCAGGCGCTGTCCTGGCTCCACTCCCTGCCCAGCCCTTCTCCCTTCCTCAGCCTCTTTAGTGTTCAGCCTGCCCAAATCTCTTTCTCCTTTCCGCAGCCCCTCAAAGCCACGGAAGGATCGTTCCGGGAGACCCCGAGCTCTCCGCCTCTCCCCACCTCCCCCACGCCCCACCGCCCCAGGCCACCGGGACTGCAAGGAGTGAGGAGCCCGAGGCTCCTCTCCGCGCCTGCGCTTTGGGGAGAGTCTCCCCCCCAGCAACAACCTGGCACCGCTAAACGGCACCCAGGCGGTGGGATGCGGGTGGGGTGGGGTGCGCAGCTGGGGCAAGGTCAGGGCTTTTAAAGGGGGAGGGAGGCCGGCCCCCCGGAACATCCCCCTCTCTGGAAAGTTTCCCTTCCGGGGCCACGGAGTGTGCGCGAGGATGGCGCGGGGGGCGGGAGGGCGTGGGGTGGGGGTGGGTAGAGTCGCGGCTGGTCCCCCTGGGGTGAGTGCGGCGGGCGCGAAGGGACAGCAGCGAGGTTCGGCAGGAAGCTGCGCCGCCCTCTCCGACCCAAGGCTGCCACGGGAGTCTTACCCTCCATACGTCCCACCCTCGGCCCGGGGCTTACAGACCCTTCACTTGCCGCCCTTTAAATTGCAAGTGGGCCCAGAACTCACCGAAATCAGGTGCTGAGCTGGGCCAGGGCAGGCCGGATCCGCCGGGTCCATGGCCGCGGCTCTGGGGCGGGGGGCAAAGAAAAGGGGGGGTGCTGGGGCCGCCTCTTGATGTCAAGGCTTTAAAGGGGCCAGTGAACCCCGCCCCTCGCTCAGACCCCGCCTCCCCCTCCCGCGTAGCCAATCCACGTTCACTCTGGATGCGCGCCCCTCCCAGCCCCCTCCAGATGTTCCCAGGACAAGAGCTAAGTCCGCCGGGCTAGAGCGCGCTGCTTCCGCCCTGAAGGAAAGGACCTTCCCTACAGGCCATTCCCGCCCCCACCCCAACCACCCCCCGCATAGAGAAACAGTCTTCTCAGACCTGGCAGGGTCGGGCCTAGTAACCTCCCCCGTGCCGGGATAGGAGAAGCCAGGCTGGGCCGAGCGGTGGTGGAATGGGAGGCATCTATAGCAGAGAAAACTAAGTAGGGTGCACGCGGATTAGTGGGCATGCGCGTCTGCTTCTGTAGGGCTGGGCGTGCACGTGTATATGTGGTTGTGAGCGTCGGTGTTTGTAATTCGCTTTCCTGCATACGTGTTGGGTGTAAATCTAAGGGAAGAGGCTTGAGTGCCTGCTTGGCCTTAAATGCTCCCGCCACCCTGTTCTTCCTTCCGGATCGGGTCCTTCGAGCACTATGGAAATCTGAGCCCTGCAAACTGGTTCTGCCCCACTCAGAGCAGTGCTGGTCTTTTCCTCACTGGTTAAAGAAGAGGGAAGACTGAGCAGAAGAAGAATACAACCTTGTTCTCAGCCACTTGCTTTCTTAGTGGGGACCAGATCCTTCCTTGTTGAACTGTTTGCTTGAAAGAAGAAAAGCCAACAGACCACCTAGGCCCCTGAAGGGCCTCAGAGTTCCCTTCTATGTGATTCTCATTGGTCCTTGGTTAAATAGCTATTTGCCCTTGTCTGGATACCATATAAGCTGGCCCGGTGATGCTGGTTCTGAAGTGGGTTCTGCAGAGAAATACAAAGGGATCCCTAGCCACAGTCTCTGTGCATTTTATTAAAATTGGGGTATACACCACATTATCCAATAAATGAACATAAGAGCTGAGGGAACATTGGGTGCTCAAATTGACTAGAATTAACCAAGAATTCCACTCTGAAGGAAGGCTCCTTAATTTAAAGTGGAACTTGAAGGGCAGAGAGAACTTGAGTAGGATGCAGGCCAGGTAAGGACACAAGGAGATTCAGGTAGGAAAGAGCAAATTATCTGCATGGGACAATGAGCAGATACCAGTGGTAGGGTGGGAAGTGGGAGAAGTTAATGGAGGAAGTTTTGTATGGAGATGAGAATAAAGATATGGATTTGACAGGACAAGTAATAAGTCATTTTGGATTCTTGAGTGTAGAGGTAGCTTGATGAAGAGTGCCTGAGTATAGTGATTATTGGAGCCTAGAAGATGGTGGTTACTCCCATCAGATCTCACCTTTGCTTTAAAACAATTTAAAAAATAGATTTATCCTTAACATACAATAAAATTCACAGATCTCGGGTGTTTTGTTTGGTGAATTTCAACAATAATATATTCACCTATGTAACCCGCCTGAACTGTCACCCCCAAAGAATTTGGTCATCCCCCCACACAGTCAATTACCCTGTACCTACCAACACACACCCCCTGCAACTTCCTGAATTTTATCACCATCGCTGTCTGTTCTTGAATATCACATAAGTGGAATCATGTAGTATGTACTCTTTTGTGTCTGTGTTCTTTAGCTTAATTATGTTTTTGCCATTCAGCCATGTGTAATCTATTCTTTTATATTTATATAATTTTATATATATATAATTGTCCATTGCATGACTGTATCATAATTTGTTTATCCATTCTCCCAGTTGATGGATATTTGAGTGTTTCCATTTTGGGGCTATTGTGAATAAAGGTGCTCTAAATATTTTTGTACACATCTTTTTGTCAATGTAATTTCATTTTGAGAGAACTCACCTTATTTCTTATGATAGATATTGGCATCTTTGGAATCCTTCAGCATTCTTATTCATTCAGTCATTTAACATTTATTGAATAGGAATCAATGTTCTAGTCCTGAGTTTTCAACAAATATGAGACATGGTGGTTTCCTGAAAAGGTTTAAAAGTCCACAAATCTGTTGCATTCCAAAGCCACGTGAAAAAACCTTAAGAGTCTACCAGGCATTTTTAACTATTCTTGGATGTTTCCAAATAGCTAAATTTTGGAAGCAAACAAGCCATCTAGATGACTTTTTACTTCACATTCAGATGTTTACCCTTGTTTAATAAACACAGCCAGAACATCTGCACTTGTCAGAACAAGTACCTATTCTCCTTAAGTTAAAGGCTCTTACACACTTTAAAGTTTAGACATATAGATTTTGGTAGATTCTCTATGGTTCACAGACCTTTATCTTCACTGACAGGAGGTGAAAGAAGTATAGCTACAATTGCTCCATGCTTTCTGTCTTTGAAGAGGCTTAATACACCTTAATTTCTTAATGGTATTATTCACTTATTAAAAATTATACTTAAGTCCCAACATTGGTTTTCTGATCATAAATTGTTCTTTCTTTGTTTTTGGCTGTGCTGGGTCTTTGTTCCTGGGCATGGGCTGTCTCTAGTTATGGCGAATTCAGGCTACTCTTCCTTCCGATGTGCGGGCTTCTCACTGAGTTGGCTTCTCTTGTTGCGGAGCACAGGCTCCAGGTGTAGGGGCTTCAGTACTTGCAGCTCGCAGGTTCTAGAGTGCAGGCTCTGTAGTTGTGGCACATGGGCTCAGCTGCTCCAAAGCATGTGGAATCTTTACAGACCAGGGATCAAACCCGAGTTCCCTGCATTGGCAGGTGGATTCTTATCCATTGTACTGCCAGGGAAGTCCCATTAGTTGTTCTTTACCCGAGTTATCCGTGTTACAAAACAAGCTAGGCCTCTTAGGTTTCTGGTCGCTGCAAGCTGTTGGTAATAAACAAGTTTGGTGGCATGGTCTAACTGTGCATACAGTGCTGATGAATGACTGGTAGGTGGCATCTCAGAACCATGCCCTCACTGCTCACATCAGTACACTGAATGGGGTTCTCTCTTTCAATACTATGTGGTCATTCATTTGGTGTTAGGGCATCTTCATTCCTCAGTTTGGCATTGTAGCCATTTGGTTACTGTGTTATTAGGCTGATGGAAAAGTAATTGCCGTTTTGGACCATGAATTTTAAATTATAACTAGGCTCAAACACATCTTTATTAATCAAAATAGAAACCATTACAATCGATACATTTTTACCGGTGAGAAATAAGTTTGTTTATTCCTATAGCATAAAAATCCATGCTTTGGGGTTTGATGAACTCTTGAAAGCATTTTCTGCCTCCTGCTGGTTGTGGAAGCATTTTCCCAGCAAAAAGTTGTCAAGATGCTTGAAGAAGTGGTAGTAGGTTGTTGAGAGGTCAGGTGAATATGGTGGATGAGGCAAAACTTTGTAGCCCAATTCATTCAACTTTTGAAGTGAATGTTAGTTGTGCAATGTGCAGTTGAACGTTGTCAGGAGAAGAATTGGGCCCCTTCTGTCAACCAATGCCGGCTGCAGGCATTGCAGCTTTTCGATTTGCTGAGCATACTTCTCAGATATAATGGTTTCACTGAAATTCAGAAAGTTGTAGTGGATTAGATCAGTAGCAGACCACCAAACAATAATCATGACCTTTTTCTGGTGCAAGTTTGGCTTTGGGAAGTGCCTTGAAGCTTCTCGGTCCAGCCACTGAGCTGGTTGTTGCCAGTTGTCATATAAAATCCAATTTCATCTCACATCATAATTTGATGGAGAAATGGTTTGTTGTCATTGCATAGAATAGGAGAAGATGACACTTCAGAATGATGATTTTTTTTTTTTTTTTGTGGTCAGCTCATGAGGCACCCACTAATCAAGATTTTTCACCTTTTCAATTTGCTTCAAATGCTGAATGACCATAGAATGGTCTACCTTGGGTTCTTAGGCAACTTCTTGTGTAGTTATAAGAGGATCAGCTTCGATGGTCCTGTCAATTGGTCGTTGTCGACTTCCAATGGCTGGCCACTGTGATCTTCATCTTCAAGGCTCTTGTCTCCTTTGCAAAACTTCTTGAACCTCCACTGCACTGTACATTTGTTAGCAGTTTGGGGCCAAATGTGTTGTTGATGTTGCGAGTTGTCCCCATTACTTTATGACCCATTTTGAACTTGAATAAGAAGATCACTCCAATTTGCTTTTTGTCTAACATCATTTCCCTAGTCTAAAATAAATATAAAATACACAGCAAGTAATAAGTCATTAGCAAAAAAACATAAAGCAAGAAATGTGCATTAAAATGATGCACATTTATTTAAGAATGTATTCCAATATCAAATAGCTAAGTTCAACAATATAAAATACACTTGTTGGTGAACTGACCCCAGTTTAGAATTCCTGACGTAAGGAGACAGTTAGGTTGGTAACCTGATTTTTTTGTCTTTCCTGCTCAGTAAGAGGAAGAAAGGAGCTGGGGAAAGGCTATTATTTGGTTCATTTGCTGAATAGGAATAGATCTGTGCTAGTGCTGCTTAATTCCACATAGGACAACATGTTCTTTGGGTTTTGACAGCATTGCCAGTATGTGCTTTGAAAGCTTCTACTTGGCACAGATATGGTGGATCTGCTCAGGTCCTTAAACCTCATTTTCATCATTCAAAAATTCATATTGAGTCTTTACTATATCACAGGCACTGTGCATGTAGTATTAGCTACCTAATAAGGAATTCACATGAGATATGATAAGTGATGAGATTGAAAAGATAATTAATTAGTGGACAATCATTCTTTATCCTAAAAACAGTGCAGAGCCTTTGAATGGTATTAAGCAGGATGGGAGGAGGGTCCTAATTACAACCGTATTTTAAAAAGATCACTGTGGTTGCAGTGTGGAGAACAGATTAGAGAGAGCAAGACTGAAGTAAGGGAGACCAGAGAGAAAGTTTTTGTAGTAACTGGGAAAAACTAGAAACTACGGGTTCTGGATTAGGAAAATGATAGGCATGATGGAGAGATGACTTAAAGATATAAATAGTATTAGAGTCAGCAGATCTTGGGAGTGGAAGAGGAGGGAAGCAGAGCGCTAAGCCAAGACCTCTGGACCACTCACTGAAACATCAAAAACACCTGAAGAGCAGGTTTGGGAGAGGATATGTTCACTTCCAAACATGTTCACACTGAAATGCCTGGAAGATGTCCAGGTGGAAATGTCTAGCCAAGAGGTCAGAACAACAACAACAACAAAAAAACAGAGGTCAGAGCTTCCCTACTATTGTACCTCAGGAAAAGCTTCCCAGTGTGTTGCATGTTGATCTTCTCAACTCTCAAAGCAGCACAAGCTCCTTCCAACAGAGCACAGTCTCGGTAAGGTGGACTGCCACAAAAGCACCATCATTTTCTGCATGTGCCATGATGCAGGAAATGCTGAGAAGTACTGATGCATGGTGATGTTAAATACTTCTGAAGCTCAGGAGAGATGTCTGGACTAGAGATAAGACACTGTGAGTCATCAGAACATAGGTAATAACTAAAGCCATAGAGTGGAGGAGATCATGCAAAGAAAGACAGGAAACTGGGACAGAATCATTAGGAAAAGTAGAGAGGGGTCTGCAGAAATGGAGGAAGACAACTGGCTAAGTACTGTCACCAGAGCCCAAGAGGTTTCCAAAAAAATGACTTAATAGTTCCTGATACCGATGTCAGGCCAGATCAGGACTTAGACATACCCACTGACTTTAGCCACATGTGGTTGGTGACTTTGGCAGAATCAAATTTTGAAGGGTTGAGAAAGATGTACGAAGTAAGGGATGGAGACAAGAGGTACTTAAAACTCTCTCAAGAATTTGGGCTATGCTGAGAGGGAAAAGTTAGATAGATAGGTGGATGGGACAATGGGGGATGAGAGAGAATTATTTTTAGAAAGACACTGTTTCTTAATTTTCAGAAATATTTAAAATTATTTTAAAAAAGCACTAGGTACATATGGTTTAAAAAATCAAACAATACAGAAGCAATTATTTGCTGCATTCCCTACCTCCCAAAATGAGCCATTTGAACTTTTTGGTTGATTCTTTGATATGATTAAATATGCTTATACTTATAAAAATGAATTCTTTCATTTTTCACTTTTAAATATTGTATTACCTTCTATGTGTATATTCTTTTTAAAAGGTAAAAAAATGGGATCTTACCATTCAAATTGTTCTGTACCTTTCTTCTTGTACTTAAAATATCTTGGAGACACCTTTTAATACTAGCATATATGGATCTACCTTCTTCTTTTTTAAAAATATTTATTTGGCTGCACCA
This sequence comes from Cervus elaphus, assembly GCF_910594005.1. Taxonomy (NCBI): domain Eukaryota; kingdom Metazoa; phylum Chordata; class Mammalia; order Artiodactyla; family Cervidae; genus Cervus; species Cervus elaphus. The sequence goes on along the minus strand of NC_057817.1, from coordinate 29,785,213 downwards.
GGTTTTAACTGCAGCACGTGGGATCTGTTTCAGTTGTGAACTTTTAGTTGTGGCTTGTGGGATCTAGTTCCCTGACCAGGGACTGAATCTGGCCTGCCTGCATTGGGAGCACAGAGTCTTACCACTGGACCACCAGGGAAGTCCCTACCTTGTTTTTTTAAACAATTGCATAGTAATCTATTTACGGCTGTACCATACTGTTTCCTACTGATGGACATTTATGTTGTTTCCAGCTTTTTACTTTTATCAACCAGCTGTAATGGATAATATTGTATACACATCCTGACATACTTTCGTGAGTATATTCACAGGATAAATTCCTAGCAGTGGAATTTCTAGGTATGTTCAGTAAACATTTTCGATAAATACTGACAAATTGCCTTTCAGATTGGTTATAATTTATATTCCCACTAATAAGGTATAAAAATACTTACTTTCCCAAATTCTCACTATCACTGTTTAAGAATTTCGTGAATATTGCTCTAAGTGATGAAAGTATTCTTTCGTTGTTTTTATTTGCATGTAATTAATAAGGAGTAAGATTAAACAAATTTTCAGGTGTTTATCTGCCGTTATCATTTTCTGTGCATGTCTTTTTCTAATAGATGTATAAGACTTGGTTGTATTATAATGAAATTTGCCCTTTGTCACATGTATTGCAAAGTTTTTCCTAGTTGGGAGTTTGTCATGTGACTTTATTGGATTTTTTTTCCCCCCTTGCCTTAGGTAGTCAAATTTATTGATCTTTTTCTCTATGGCTTTTGGAGTCTTGTGTTTAGAAAGTACTCCAATTTTTTAAAATTACCTTTTTTTCTCTAGTATGCTTATGGTTTTCTTTTTACTTTAAATATTTCATCCAGAATCTACTTACATTGGCAAAGAGCATTGTTATTTCTCACTACTGCTCAGAGTGACATCTCCATTCCAGACCAGCCAGTCTGTCCTCAGTGAATAAAACACCCATTTCTGTGTACCCTTTCAGAGAGGTTCATTTACTTGGCTTATAGGGCATGCTCCTTTTCCTCTTGTTACCATTGCAAAAGCTATACAGCTCTGTCCCTTAGTAGCCCTGGGGGATTGGTTCTAAGACTCCAACTGATACCAAAATCCACAGATGATGCTCAAGTCCCTCATATAAAATGTAGTGTTTGCATATAACCTATGTATATCCTCCATTATACTTTAAATCATCCCTAGATTACATGTCATACCTAATATAGTATAAATGCTACATAAATAGTTGTAAATATAATGTAAATTCAAGTTTCACTTTTTGGAACTTTCTGTAATTTTTTCCCCAGATACATTTGATCCATGTTTGATTAACTCTGTGGATGCAAAACCTACTGTTATGATGATTTCTCCTTTTCTGAAGCTCACCTGGTTACATGCTATGTATGAGCCTCTTTTTTATCCCCCTCAACTTTAACATAGTTGCTAAAATAAATCTAATCTTTAGAAGCCTGGGTTTGTTTAACTCAGGAGTCTACAACCCCTGTGCCACTGACCAGATACCTGTCAGTGGTCTGTTAGGAACCGGGTTGCAGAGCAGGAAGTGAGCAGCAGGTGAGCAAGTGAAGCTCCATCGGTGTTTACAGCCGCTCCCCATCACTTACATTGCCCTCTGAGCGCCACCTCCTGTCAGATTGGTGGTAATATTAGATTCTCATAGGAGCCCGAACCCTAAGCCTAAAGTCAAGGTGGAATATCCGGAGATTGCCACAAAATAGAAATAAAGTGCACAATACATGTAATGCACCTGAATCATCCCGAAGCCATCACCCCACCCCCACCCTCGTCCATGGAAAAATTGTCTTCCACAAAATCAGTCCCTGGTGCTGGTTTAACTGATTTCTGACCACCCGCCCCCCGCACCGCCCCCTGGCCATAGCAACTAAAAGCATGCTGGGTATATGGAAGGAACTTGATAAATTACTTTTTGATTTGATATAAATGTGTAGCGTTGGCCACATGTGGCTAATAAGCATCTGAAATGTGGCTAGTCCAGACTGAGATGAGCTAGAAGTATAAAATCCACACTAGAGTTTGAAGGCAGTATTAGAAAATAACATATCTCATTAATAATTTTTATTTATATTGACTGCATGTTGAAATGCTAATTCTTGAATATACTGGATTACAGATAAATATTTTTAAAGTCTATCCAGGACCATTCTTCATTCTTATTCCTCAGTAAGTCTCTTGTCATGTTTGGTATTGGTTCCTAAATTAGGCTATTTTGAGGATAAATAAAGATGATCTTTTCTTGAAGCCAAAGATATTCTTACCATCTCCAAAGGCTCTCCTAGGCCATTATACAATCATTACCCTTTTGATACTGGGACCTCATCGTTATGAGCACTATTTACACATCTCTTTTGAAACTAACTGCTACAGATTTCAAATAAAACAGTTCCTCCCCACAGGTTAGGTAACTGCTCAGCCTATAGAAATGTTAGGAGGTCAGGTTCAGATGCTGAAGCATCTCCCAAAGCTTTTAGTGACTGAAGATTCCTGTTACCCATGTTGATGGAGCCCCAGCCTTTTCCTTTGGTCACTGGGCCATTTCCTGCAATCAGGAGTTATTTGGGACAGTTGCCGCTTGGCTTGTAGCTCAGTCTCATTGTAGTCAGAATCCCTGTATTAGTTTCCTATTCCTGCTGTAACAAATCATTGCAAACTCAGTAGTTTAAAAACAACACAAATTTATTCTCTTACAGTTCTGGAGGTCAGAAGTCTAAAATCAAGGTATTGGCAGGGCAGCATTCCTTTTGGAGGCTTCTGGGAGGAATCAACTTCCTTGCCTTTTCTAACTTCATTTCTTGGCTCCCAGTCCTTCCTTACATCACTCGGACTTCTTGCTTCTGTCATTCCACCTACTGTGGTCAAATCTCCCTTTGCCTCCCTCTTTAAGGACACTTAGGATTACATTTAGGGCCAACTCTGATAACCGGGATTAATCTCTTGATCTCAAAATCCTTAATCAAAATTCTTACTCAACACATCTGTACACATCTACAAAGTCCCTTTTGCTATGGAAGGTAGCAACCACAGGTCTCAGGGATTAATTAGGATGTGGACATTTCAGACGACCAATATGCAGCCTGCCACAGCCCCATATATATTTCTTCACCTTGCCTTGGTGAAGGGAGAGAGCAGCAGCAGGGTCACAGGGCTGCAAAGTGTTCTTAAATTAAGATCAGCAGAGAAGTAGGTAAACTCACATCTGTAATCACTGCTATCACTGCGCGACCGTCATAACGATCACTCCCTCCCAGCATTGCTTCCTATAAAATGTTCTGTAAGCTGAAGCTATACTCCTATTACTTCCTCATCTTAAAAAACAAATTATTCGAAATAGTAAGATGCATGTTTTCTAGAGACGAGATGTTTTTCTCATAAGCCTTTGATCTAACAGGCATGGTTGTGATCCATAGCATGCTTAGAAGATAATAGCACTTTGGTTTAACCATAACCATATTCTGCCAATTACTTTCATATCGTTTAGCTCATCTGGGCATAGGAAAAAGGCCTGGTTATTTCAGTTGTACAGATGAGTAAACTGAAGCTCAGAGAGGTTAAATGAATTGAATAGGGTGGTTATACAATGAGTTACTGGCAGAGCCTCCTTCCAAACCTGATGTTCTTTCCACTGCACTGTTCCTAGGCCACACTTGATGCCAGATTGCTGAGAAGGCTCTGACTTTTGGATTTTAATACATCCTGGAGTAGGCCTTAGAATCCCTACTTCCTTAGCATGAAACCCACTTTTGGAGGTCCTATCCAGAAGTCAAAGCTAGGGGCAGATTGGATGTTTCAGAAATTCAGGGAAAGGTTATGGATGCTGGCAAGTCAAGAGCACAGTGAGGGTAGTTAGCACTTACGGAGACCTATCAGGGTGTCTATGCCTGCAAAATGTGCTTATTTAATTGGAAGGCGGCAGCAGCAGGGCTACTACTAGGTATTAAACCTAGAATTAGGCCTGATTTCTGTGAGGGAAATTCTAAGAACATCAGGCATACCTAAGAGTGGCCTGGCTGGGTCTCTTATTCCCAGGTCTGAACACATAATTTGAAGCAGCATAATAACTCCAAAGCATATGCTCTTTTACACTGTTTTCTGGGAATCTCTTCTCAGTCTTGATTTCTGTGACATTTCAAGGCATAGTAGTCAAGGCCCAGTCTCTGCAACTACACTGCCTAGGTTCAAAGCCCAGCTCTGCCGCTTACAAGGTGTGTGACCTTGGGAGTCACTTAACTTGTGTATGCTTCAGTTCCCACATCTGCAAAATGAGGATAATAATAGTATCTATCCCATAGGGTTCAGGATTTAAAAATTTATGTTGTCTGGCACATGGTCCTGTATTATCTTTTTCTGTTTTCTTTTTTTCCTGTTTCTAACCAGACCTCTTTTGGTTGTTCCTTATTTTCCTCACTCAAAAACTATTAGCAGCCCTCAAACCTAGGATCTTGTCCCCTATTACATCCACCTATTTTTGGAATTTACTACTCATTAAATCTTAATCATTCTATGTGAATGACTTCCAAATTTTTGTATCTAGTCTTTATTTGCTGCTCTCTTCCAAACTATCAATAAAGAAGGCCTTGGAATGAACATCTTATCTCAGATGTATATTTGGGAAACATTACTCAAAAATCCATGCCAAAGGCTAAGCATATTCTCCTCTCAACTTTCTAGTTTCCCCATTTTTACAGTATCCTGGATAGTCTTTTGCTCATTCATAGGTCTCCCTTTTCTTCTCAGTACTTGAATTCTGGTGTATTTCTCTTTTGTTCACTCATATCTTCATTCAACAAGTAATTCCTGGCTGCCTACCATGTGTCAGACATTGAGTTAGGGCTATGCAAAAATAAGTTGAGCTTGAGGAGCTCAGTCTCCTGGTGATGAGGAAGAGGCATCAAAACAATTATAGTACGATGAGGTAAACACTGTAATAGAGGCTTCCATGCAAAGTCCTCACTAGAGTATAGTAACAAATGTAAGTACTATAGTAGTTGGGGAAGATTTCTGAGAAAATGTAACATCTGAGCCATCTTTTAGGACAAACAGTTGAACCACACTGCAAAGTGGAAGAGGAGGGGAGAGCAAAGGCAAGGAGGAATTTGTGCTATGAAGTTCATTTCAGTATGACTGATGTATGGAGGAAAGGCATGAAGACTAGCACTGTCCTACAGAACTTTCGGCAACAATGGGAATATTCTATATCTGTGCTGTCCAATAATCTAGTCACTAGTCACATATGGCCACTGAACACCTGAAATGTGGCCAACAGAACTGAGGAGCTGAATTTTAAATTTTATTTCATTTTATTTAATTTAAATAGCAAGCAGCTACCTTATTGAATAGTAGTCGTTAGACACTGGATAATGGACAAGACTCTAAGTACCTGGAAACCACTGAAGATGTACCTGGAAACCTTTGGTAGGCACCAGTCACATGGATGGAATAAGTGGAACTTACATATTACTGGTAGAATTTACTGGGCTGTATTTCAATGTGGGAAGTATAAATGAGGAGAATTAACTGAAATTTGTAGCTTAAGCAATGAGAGGATGCCAACAATTGAGATAGGATTAGGTTTGGAATAAAGGTAGTGAGTTTGCTTTTGGGATATGTTGGATTTGAGGTGCCAGATAACTATCTAGGGAAAAGTGTTAGTTACTCAGTCATGTCCGACTCTTTGTTACCCCATAGACTGTAGCCTGCCAGGCCCCTCTGTGGAATTCTCCAGGCAAGAATACTGGAGTGGGTTGCCATTCCCTTCTCCAGGGGATCTTCCTGATCCAGAGACTGAACCCGGGTCTCCTGCATTGCAGGCAGATTCTTTACCGTCTGAGCCATCAAGGGAATGTGACTACAAAACAGAGAAATATTAATCTGGAACTGTGAAGGTGGGGCTTATAACTATTGGGGGTTATTAGTGTATAGGCAGTTGTTAAAGGTATTGGAACAGAGGAAATCACCCCAGGAAAAATATGTAGAAGAGGACTGGATGGATACTAAGGAACCCCCAGTGTTACACTGTGGTGTTTCAACTTGCATCAGAATCATATTGGGTACTTGTTAAAAAGATTCCTCATTGTGGATGTATTTAATGCCACAGAATGTACACAGAAATGTATAGTTAAAACTACATTTTATGTTACATTTATTTTACCACAGTAAAAAAAAATGCAAAAAAAAAAAAAAAAAAAGTGCCAAAACCCCAAATCAAACCAAAATCTTAAGCCCCATTTCTGACCCGAATCACTGTTTCTGGAGATGAATCTAGGACGTCCCAGGTAATTTTTATACAAATTAAAATATGAACCAATTGCTTAAAGGACAGAGAGAAACTAAGAGATTGGAAGAGAATAAAGGGGGAGAGGTATGACAGAGAAACCAAGGGCGAGTCGTTCAATAAGGAAGGAGTCAATAGTGTTGAATGATTCCATGGCTCAGGAGGAAGACTGAAGACAGACCTCAGAATATGGTGTTTGGGTTGTCACTGATGAATGGGAGGGGAGGGAGCAGAGGCTCTGGCATCCTTTCTTTCAAGGACTTTGCTCATGTTTGGTGGTGAAGAGATGGAGGGAAAGATTGCATAAGGTGGAGAGGGAGATAGGACAAAGGAAAAGTTGGTGGTTTTGAAGATGAGAGAGAACTGAACATGTTGGTAGGTGGATAGGAAGGAGTCAATGGGGCCAAAGGACACCAAGAGGATCCTTAATAAAGTACACTTTGGGAGAGGTAGTATAGGCTGGGATCAGGGACTTAGGCAGAGGTTATTTGGATAAAACATTACTGGGTAAGTTAGAAGTGAAAACAAGGGAAGATGAAGGGTTCAAGACTGAGGGCAAGAAAAGACTTCTTGACACCTGAAACAAAAATGGCACTAGGCGGTGGTTAGGGCACCTGCGTAGATTAATGGAGCAGGAATAGAGTCAAAAGCCTGCAGAGGGGAAAAGTCTGGAAGAGTCACTAGGGTAAAAGTGATCAGAAGCAGCAATATAAAAAGACTGAGAAGTAGTATTGGAGTCTAATTGAGATTGGAAATGGCACCAACCATACAATTATCCTGCACAAAATAGAAAAACTGGTTTTCCTAAATGAAGGTTTTGGTTCCATCCTCCTATTATTTAGAGACTGCTCTGGCTTCTGCTCCCTCATGCATAAAGTTCAAATTCCTTAGTAGGAACTTTTCCTAACTTCTCTTTCAAGAGGTCCAACCTCTAATTGGTGGTTCAGACTCTCTTGTTCCCTGTTCCTTCCTCTTATAACATCAACTCTGAAAACAGGATCTTAGGGATTTTTAAACTCATCAATCCAGTCTCCCTTCTTAGCTAGGTGTTTTGTTTTTCCGTCTTCTCTCCACCAAATCTGTTTCTACCTTCCATTTTCCCTTGGAATAGACTCATGGGTGTTTTAAAAATTGACACCTGTCAGACATCAGTGACACCTGTTCCACAGCACAGATGCTACAGCCATCCAACTGCAGGCTGCATTTTGTGTACGCTTCCCTGCGTATATTCCCATCCCCATAGTGGTATGTGTCTTCATGCTGGTGTGCTTTGGCAGAGGTCCCTGACAAGAGAGTCCTAAATTAACTTACTCACTGGCATGTTTTCTGCTTTGAGCTTGGGTGAGGTTCTTTTTCTTGAGCTGAAACCTCCAAGGGTAGAGTGGTTAAAGGCAGAAGTTTCTTTTCTACTCCAGATTCACAGGGTATTCTCAATCATATTCAAGTTACTTTTATTATATATAATTGTATATACTGTATACAATCCCACTTCATTCATTTGTACCAGATGAATTTTGAATTCATGATTTAAATCTTTTAAACACATTGTAAATGCTAGTCAATGTATCTTGGCTAGTACTGTATCTGTGACTGCCGTGCTCAGCCTGGGCATGCTGGAAACTTGACCTGCTCTGGAAAGATATTTTTCCTACCAAAGCTCCCCTTTAAACAGGATAATGACTTTCCATTCCAGACTGTATTGTGAGGTTTTGCCTCATAGACAGGATAAGTCTAGAAGAAGCCTGAAGAAGGCAGATCAGATTCAAGTAGCCCAGGGAACAGATACATTCTAAGGCTAACCTTGTCTAAGTTTTCCTAAATAATCACCAAAAGCATCCCCTTCCATATCCCAGAAGCACTTTCTCCAGGTCACCTCCTTCCAGACAGCCCAGGTCATTGCCCCTCAGATACAGTCTCCTCAGGGATCATCCCCCAAAATGGGGAACAGATAATGATTTGTTTAGTTCCATGTCCTGGACATTTACAAAACTTCTGCCAGGTTTGGAGGCTGCCCAACTACCAGGAGTTAAGGAGAGTGAACTTAATTTTTTTTTTAACTTAATTTTTATATAAAACTCTTTTCAACATCTCTATCCTGGTCTTACCGCCCTCCCATCTCACTGTCTCCAGAATCTTATTCTGTTCCTTTCTTTTCCTTCTTCTATCAGTGACTCAGGGATCGGATGAGTCTCTGTGGCTTGTTTTGTCCTGAAGAGCAGAAGGCTTCGGTCCCAGTTGGTGTTGCCAAAGCAGCATACTAATTCCATGCCATGGTCCTGGGTCAAGATGTGCACAATCTGACTGGCCATATCACCTCGGATGGCCAGGGAGCGGAAGTGGTCAAAATCATGGAGGCCCAGCTTCCGGAGACGCCTTGCAGCTGCCCGGTAACACTTCCAGGGCTGTGGCTCCACAAGGAGGTAGCGGCATAGGGAAGAAAGGTGGGCCAGGAACTCCCACAGGCCTTGGTCCCCATGGTTCAGGTGAATCCACATGGTTACTGACATGCAGAAGCCAATATCAAAAACTGAGCGTCCAAATTGGCTCAAGAAAGAGCTCAGGAGAACTTTCCGGGTTCTTTGATTCATGAAGTCCAGGGTAATAAAAGTCAACCCATCAGGAAAAGGGCATTCTTTTTCAGCTCGTTCCACCAGGACAGGATCTATGTCGCAGCAGAGGAGATGGAGTTCTCTTGAGGCATCTGAGCAGGTCTCCCCATCATGTAGGGAAAGGAAATGTTTGTACAGAGCCACACTCAGATCCTAGAGGAATCCAAAAGAGCTTTGTCATTGCAGCTCTCGACCAGTGAATGGAAGAGAAACCTGCATCTCTTAGCCTCTCATTGAATCACTTACTCCTGGCTTCATGGGATGTAAGGTAGCAATGTAAGGTAGCAACCAGATAGCAATTAAAAATGAAGGAATTCAGCTCAGTGCAGCAACATGGATGACTCACGAAAACACATAATGCCGAATAAAAAAGCAGGACACAAAAAGAAAATACATGGCAAGCTTCCATTTATATGAAGTTTTAAAATGTATAAAATTAAACTACATTGTTTAGGGATACAAAAATAGTAAGCTATAAAAAAAGCAAGGGAACAATAATAATAAAAGTTGAGCTCTCTGGGTAGAGAGGGGGGTGTATGAGCAGGGAAAGGCATATGAGAGACTTCTTGGGTTGCTGACATTTTATTCTTGATACAGACATTAGTCATCAAAGTTTCTGCTTTATAATAATTCATAAAGTGTGAATTTATGTTTTGTGCACTGTTCTCTATGTGTGGCATAGTTCACACACACACACAAAACCCCTGTATTTTAAAAATTATGGTTCAGAGGACAGTCCAATGTCACATGGTTATTATATGGCAAGATTTAGGCAACATTAAGTTCTTTACTCCATAACAGGCTTCTCATACTTTAATAGTCCTTCACATCACCTAGGGATCTTACTAAAATAAAAATGTTGAATTGGTAGATCTGGGTTGGGAACTGAGATTCTGTATTTCTAGTAAGCTTCCACGTCATGCTGATGCTATAGTTCAAGGACCACATTTTGAGTAGGAAGATTGTACAGTATTCTGCTTAAAAATTTCTCCCTTTCTCTGTATTTATTTCTCTGTTTCCCTCCTGCTGGCTGATCCTGGGTGTACCACATTTAAAAAAAAATCTTTTGACCATGCATGCATGGCATGTGGGACCTTAGTTCCTTGACCAGGGATCAAACCCGTGCCCCCTGCATTGGTAGACTCTTAAACCACTGGACCACCATGCAAGTCCTGGGTGTATTCCTTGTTTGATTAGTCATTTTCATCACATCAGTCCCTCCTCTACCACATCTCTTAATACTCTCCATTCTTAATTCTTGAATCTTAGAGTTCCCAGGAAGCTTAAAAAAAAGAAAATACAGACTCAAGGTCTCAATCCCCAAGTTTCTGATTCAGTAGGTCTAGAGTAAGGCCTAGTTTTTAAGATTTAAACAAAGTACCCCCAAAATTATGGCACATCTATACAAAAAAATATTATGAAGCTACTAAGAAAAAATGTAGTGACATGAGTGATCTCCAAATTACTAAACGAAGAGCAAGGTGCAAAATAGTGTGCTATTATTTGTAAAACTAGAAGAGGTGAGATATTTATACATACATAGATGTCTGTGTACACACAGGCCACATACTCGAGAAATTATAAATAGCAGTTGCCATTGTGTACAGGAAGAGGCTTTCCTGGTGGCTCAGACATAAAGAATCTGCCTGCAGTGCAGGAGACCTGAGTTCAATCCCTGGGTCTGGAAGATCCCCTGCAGAAGGAAATGGCCACCCACTCCAGTATTCCTGCCTGGAGAATTCCATGGACAGAGGAGCCTGGCAGCCTACTGTCCACGGGTTGCAGAGTCGGACACGACTGAGCAACTATCATCATGGGTAGAGGAGGATTTAGGGTCAGGAGTAGAGACTTTCTATGTATCCCTTTGTATTTTGAACTGGGGGGGGGGGGGGTCTTATCAAGTATTAATATAAGCATCTTTTCTTAAGTGCAAAATAATAAACTCTCTAAATATATAGCCAAGTTTAGGAACCACTGCTCTAGTTAACTGCAACTATGTCTTGGCTCCTAACGTGCACGTATAGCACTTTCAACTTTAAAATCTCTTGTGGTTTCCTAATGCCTTTCATGAAACCCCAAATCTGCTATCCAGTTTCTCTTTTCCATTGCTTTCCCCCTCTGATTTCATATATCATCACAGTAGAGAAATGTCTGCAAAGGATAGCCAGACACCCATCTCTACTCATTCCAGCTTTTAGCCTGTGTCCAAATGCAACCCCCCCTCCCGTTTACCAGCTGTGTCCCTACAGCCCTCAACCTTCTACTAAAGTCTCTTCTGCCTAAACAGGGTAAAATTTTCCTTACCCCTTCCCCTCCTTGTTTGGAAAGGAGTGACGGTACTAACTTTGTGAAGCATCTGTAATCATAGGGTCGGAATGCCTGCTCCTCTAGGATATCCTAGTGACTACAAATAGGTGCTAGAAAGACAACTCCGCTATTTTGCTTGTGGTCTGACTATAATCATTCTTATGCCTAAGAATACTTTGTGGTAAGAAAATGTGGCAAAGCCTTCCTCTAACAGGATGCTTTATTTTCTTTCTCGATCTTCTCCACTGTACTCAGCCAACTGATTGCTTTTAAAATATCCACTTGGCTCCAGGGTCCATTCTGCACTGTTTCACACTTATCTTAATTTCAGGCATGATTCTGTCACCCCCGGGTCATCTCATCCAGTAAACCAATCCCAACCCTACGCTTCCAAACGTGGGTCTCAGGCAGCCCCCTCTCCTCCAGCAAGTCGCCAGCCACGTTGGACAGGAGGCAATAGCCGGAAGCCCAGGCACTGTGGCCCTGCCCACCCGGGGTTCGGCTGTGATGCTTCAAGTGCGGAGGCGGGGCGCAGGAATTCCGAACGAATTTGAAAATGATTCCTCCCCCAGATTTCTAAAAGAGATGGTGTTAGGAGCCCCGAGGTCCCGTAGCATCGGCAAGGGGTAGAACGCTACACCTTTAAACTCATTTTGGGAACGCTGGGAGAGGTGTAATACCACGCCCAGGACGAAAGCCCAGCGGACTTGAAGGCTGCCAACCTCTCGGCTCAACCGACGTCCGATTCCTCCCCCGGCACTCACCCCGGAGTTACACCCCACGTCGAGTCCCAGGATCGGCCTTGTCTCGGAACTCTGAGGGAAAAGCCGGCGAAGAAGCTCCGGGGGTAGGAGGCGGAGCCGTTGCTCTGGAGGGTGGAAGCGGGAATAATGAGGGAAATTTCCGAACGGGGCTGCCCCGGGTTCCAGAACTCGCGGTTTCTCTTCCGCCGCGGTCTTCTCAACGCCCCCCGTGGCCTGCTCCGTGGACGCCGCCATTAGTCTCAGTCTGGCCTCAGTCCCCTCGGAACCGGAAATCTGGAACCTGCAGGCCGCCCGGGCTCCAGCGCGCCTGCGCTGAAAAGCAAAGGGACCGAGTATAAACGCGGCCTCCCATGAGCGAGCGCGGGAATTGGGGGTTTGCGTTGTGTAGTGGTATCTTCGCCATAACCTGGGAGGTGGTTAGTAATATTATTCTGCTTTTTTTGGTGAGACAAGCGCAGAGATGTTGAGTGACTTGCTCAAGCCAACGGTCTACCCAGAACAAGGCATTTAATGGGATTTGGAAATCTATTTTGCTCCAACTTCCTTCCTTTACAAGTGCATAAAGTGAGACCCAGAAATTAGAAATTACTTGCCCAGGGTCGCACAGGAATATGTGACCCCAAAACTTGCACCCATTCATCCTGTGATTCCAGGACAGTGTAGCCAGAAACTATGGGTCACTTGAGGTGCCAAAGACCCAGATAGCCCAGCCTGCCACGTGGGTCAGGTGGACAGGGGACAACTGAAGACTGTGAGCTCTTGAGAGGTAAGGACTGTGCCTTAAGAGCCAGTACATAAGAGTGCATAACAAACGCCAGACACTTTTCTAAACCTTTTACATGTATTTTTTTAAATCCTCGAATCAACACTGTGAGGAAAGAACCATAACTAATACCCCTTTTATATAGATGAGGGCCTTGAGGGACTGCAGAGTTAGTAATTTGTCCAAAATGAAACAGTTAGAAATGATAGCACCAGGATTTGAACCCAGGTACTTTGGTTCTAGAGATTGTACTTGCAACCATTATGTTATTCTCAGCCTGAATCCTCTTGTTGTTCAGTTGCTCACTCGTGTTGTACTCTTTGTGACCCCATGGACTGCCACATGCCAGGCTTCCCTGTCCTTCACAATCTCCCTGAATTTGCTCAAACTCATGTCCATTGAGTGGATGATGCCATCCAACCATCTCATCCTCTGTTGCCTTCTTCTCCTCCTGCCCTCAATCTTCCCCAGCATCAGGGTCTTTTCCAATGAATTGGCTCTTTGCATCAGGTGGCCAAAATATTGAGGCTTCAGCTTTAGCATCAGTCCTTCCAATGAATATTCTGGACTGATTTCCTTTAGGATTGACTGGTTTGATCTCCTTGCTGTCCAAGGGACTCTCAAGAGTCTTCCCCAACACCACAGTTCAAAAGCATCAATTCTTCAGTGCTCAGCCTTCTTTATGGTCCAACTCTCACACCTGTGCATGACTACTGGAAAAACCATAGCTTTGAGTATACGGATCTTCATCAGCCAATGTATTGTCTACGTTTGTCATAGCTTTTCTTTCAAGGAGCAAGCGTCTTTTAATTTCATAGCTGCAGTCACCATCTGCAGTGATTTTGGAGCCCAAGAAAATAGTCTGTCACTGTTTCCATTGTTTCCCCATCTGTTTGCCATGAGGTGATGGGACTGGATCCATGATCTTAGTTTTTTGTATGTTGAGTTTTAAGCCAGCTTTTTCACCTTTCATCAAAAGACTCTTTAGTTCCTCTTTGTTTTCTGCCATTAGGGTGGTGTCATCTGCATATCTGAGGTTATTGTTATTTCTGCCAGCAATCTTGATTCCAGCTTGTGATTCATCCAGCCTGGCATTTCATATGATGTACTCTGCATATAAGTTAAATAATCAGGGTGGCAATATACAGCCTTGATGTACTTCTTTCCCAATTTTGAACCAGTCTGTTTTTCCATGTCTGGTTCTAACTGTTGCTTCTTGACCTGCATACAGGTTTCTCAGGAGGGAGGTAAGGTGGTCTGGTATTCCCAACTCTTTAAGAATTTTTCACAGTTTGTTGTGATCCACACAGTCAAAGGCTTTAGTGTAGTCAATGAAGCAGAAGTAGATGTTTTTCTGGAATTCTGTTGCTTTTTCTATGATCCAGTGGATGTTGGCAATTTGATCTCTGGTTCTTCTGCCTTTTCTAAATCCAGCTTGTGTATCTGTAAGTTCTTGGTTCGTGTATTGCTGAACCCTAGCTTGGAGGATTTTGAACATAATCTTGCTAGCATGTGAAATGAGTGCAACTGTATGGTATTTTGAACATTCTTTGGCGTTACCCTTCTTTGGGATTGGAATAAAAACTGACCTTTTCCAGTCCTGTGGCCACTGCTTAGTTTTCCAAGTGTGCTGACATATGGAATGCAGCACTTTAACAGGATTAAATCTTTTAGGATTTGAAATAGCTCAGCTGGGGTTCCATCACCTCCACTAGCTTTGTTTGTAGTAATGCTTCTTAAGGCAAACTTGACTTCACACTCCAGGATGTCTGGCTCTAGGTGAGTGACTGCAGCATTATGGTTATCCAGGTTATTAAGACCTTTTTTTGGTACAGTTCTTCTGTGTATTCTTTTTTTTTTTGGTCTCACTTAATTCTTTTTTTTTTTCCATTTATTTTTATTAGTTGGAGGCTAATTACTTTACAATACTGTAGTGGTTTTTGTCATACATTGACATGAATCAGCCATCTTCTGTGTATTCTTGCTACCTCTTCTTAATCTCTTCTACTTCTGTTAGGTCCTTACCATTTCTGTCCTTTATTGTGCCCATATTTGCATGAAATGTTCCCTTGTTATCTCTAATTTTCTTGAAGAGATCTCTAGTCTTTCCCATTCTGTTGTTTTCCTCTGTTTGCATTGCTTACTTAAGAATGCTTTCTTATCTCTCCTTGCAGGTGGATATATCTTTCCCTTTCTCCTATGCCTACCATAATGCCTGGCCCAAAGATGCTTAATAAGTATTTGTTGAATGGAAACTCCGTATTAACAAATGATATTGGGAAAACTGGATATCCATATGCAAAAAGATGAAAGTGGATCCTTACACAAAAATCAACTCAAAATGGGCTAAGGACTTAAATGTAAGACCTGAAAATACAACAGCAAGAAAAAAAATCACAGGGGAAAGACTTCAAGACTGATTTTGGTAATGATTTCATAGATATGATGTCAAGAGCACAGACAACAAAAGCAAAAATAGACAAATGGAGCTATATCAAATTAAAAACTTCTACACAGCAACAGAAACCATTAACATTGAAAAGGTAACTTACAAAGTGGGGGAAAATATTTCCCAAGCTATTTATCTGATAAGGGATTAATTTCTAAAATATCTAAGGAACTCCTACAAATCAAACAAAGCTAGTGGAGGTGATGGAATTCCAGTTGAGCCATTTCAAATCCTAAAAGATAACGCTGTGAAAGTGCTGCACTCAATATGCCAGCAAATTTGGAAAGCTCAGCAGTGGCCACAGGACTGGAAAAGGGCAGTTTTCATTCCAATCCCAAAGAAAGGCAATACCAAAGAATGCTCAAACTACCGCACAATTGCACTCATCTCACACGCTAGTAAAGTAATGCTCAAAATTCTCCAAGCCAGGCTTAAATAGTACGTGAACCAAGAACTTCCAGATGTTCAAGCTGGTTTTAGAAAAGACAGAGGAACCAGAGATCAAATTTCCAACATCCACTGGATCATCAAAAAAGCAAGAGTGTTCCAGAAAAACATCTATATCTGCTGTATTGACTATGCGAAAGCCTTTGACTGTGTGGATCACAACAAACTGTGGAAAATTCTTAAAGAGATGGGAATACTAGTCCACCTGACCTGCCTCTTGAGAAATCTGTGTACAGGTCAGGAAGCAACAGTTAGAACTGGACAAGGAACAACAGACTTGTTCCAAATCAGGAAAGGAGTACATCAAGGCTGTGTGTTGTCACCTTGCTTATTTAACTGATATGCAGAGTATGTCATGAGAAACACTGGACTGGATGAAACACAAGCTGGAATCAAGATTTCCGGGAGAAATCTCAATAACCTCAGATATGCAGATGACGTCCCTCTTATGGCAGAAAGTGAAGAAGAACTAAAGAGCCTCTTGATGAAAGTGAAGGAGGAGAGTGAAAAAGTTGGCTTAAAACTCAACTTTCAGAAAACTAAGACTATGGCATCCAGTCCCATCACTCCACGGCAAATAGATGGAGAACAAATAGATGTTTCTACTGGAAACAGTAGCAGACTTTATTTTGGGGGGCTCCAAAATCACTGCACATGGTAGCTGCAGCCATGAAATTAAAAGACGCTTACTCCTTGGAAGAAAAGTTAGGACAAACCTAGACAACATATTAAAAAGCAGAGATATTACTTTGCCAACAAAGGTCCATCTAGTCAAGGCTATGGTTTTTCCAGCAGTCATGTATGGATGTGAGAGTTGGACTATAAAGAAAGCTGAGCACCAGAGAATTGATGCTTTTGAACTGTGATGTTGGAGAAGACTCTTGGGAGTCCCTTGGACAGCAAGGAGATCCAGCCAGTCCATCCTAAAGGAAATCAGTCCTGAATGTTCATTGGAAGGACTGATGTTGAAGCTGAAACTCCCATACTTTGGCCACCTGATGCAAAGAACAAACTCATTTGAAAAGACCCTGATGCTGGGAAAGATTGAAGGCAGGAGCAGAAGGGGAAGACAGAGGATGAGATGGTTGGATGGCATCACCGACTCAACGAACATGAGTTTGAGTAAACTCCGGGAGTTGGTGACGGACAGGGAGGCCTGGCGTGCTGCGGTTCATGGGGTCTCAAAGAGTGGGACACGACTGAGTGACTGAACTGAACTGAACAAATCAAAACCAAAAAAATAAAAACTGAGTAACTTGATTTTTTAAATGGGCAAAGGACTTGAACAGACATTTTTTCCAGAGGAGGACATACAAATGGCCAACAGGTATATGAAAAGATGGTTAACTAGTCATCAGGGAAATGCATATGAAAACCACAATGAGATATCGTCTCACAACTATTTAGGGTGGCTATTTTGAGAACAAAAACAAAAGACAAGAGCTATTGGCAAAGATGTGGAGAAAGTGGAATGCTTGTGCATTGTTGGTGGAAATGTAAAATGGTGCAGTCTCCATGACAAACAGTATGGATGTTCCTCAAAAAATTAAAAATGAAACTACCACATGATGCCCACAATCCCATTTCTGGGTATTTATCCAAAAGAATTGAAATCAGGATCTTGGAGAGATATTAGTGCTCACAGTCTCATTGTGACACTATTCACAATAGCCAAGATATGGAAATGACTTGCATGTCCATCTACAGATTAATAGATAAAAGAAATGTTAATATACATACAATAGAATATTATTGATCTTAAAAAAGAAGGAAGCCCTACCGTATGTGACAAAAGGGATGAACCTTGAGGACATTCTG
Organism: Cervus elaphus; assembly: GCF_910594005.1. Classification (NCBI taxonomy): domain Eukaryota; kingdom Metazoa; phylum Chordata; class Mammalia; order Artiodactyla; family Cervidae; genus Cervus; species Cervus elaphus. The sequence continues at coordinate 29,767,755 of NC_057817.1, read as the reverse complement.
TTGTTGTTGTTGTTGAGTTGCTAAGTTGTGTCCAACTCTTTGAGACCCCCGTGAACTGCAGCACACTGGGCTCCTCTGTCCTTCACTATCTCCTGGAGTTTGCTCAAATCATGTTGGTTGAGTCAGTAATGCTATATAACAATCTCATCCTTTGCCTCCCCTTTCTTCTTTTACCTTCAATCTTTCCCAGCATCAGGGTCTTTTCTAATGAGTCAGTTCTTCACATCAGGTGGCCAAAAGATTGGTGCTTCAGCTTCAGTCCTTCAAATGAATATTCAGGGTTGACTTCCTTTAGGATTGACTGGTTTGATCTCCTTGCAGCTCAAGGGACTCTGAAGAAGATATTATGCTAAGTGAAATAAGCCAGGCACAGAAGGACAATTACGGCATGATTCCACCTACATAAGGTATCCAAAATCAAACCCATAGTATGGTAGTTGCCAAGGGCTGGGGTGAGGGAAAGGGGGAGTGGCTAGTCACTGGTATAAAGTTTGAGGTATGCAAAATGAATAAGTTCTAGATATCTATTGTACAAAATTGTGTCTATAGATAACAATACTGTACTGTACACTTAAAAACCGGTTTCAGGGACTTCCCTGGTGGGTCCAGTGGTTAAGGCTCCATGCTTCCAGTGCAGAGGGTGTGGTTTCAATCCCTGGTCAGAGAACTAAGATCCTATATGCCACGTGGTGTGGCCAAAAAATTAAAATGAAATTGAGTCTTTAAATAAAAATAAAACAAAAACAAAAATGAAATAAAATATTTTTAAAAACCTGGTTTAATGCGGTATGATGTGGGTTAGTCTCTCAGTCGTATTCCACTCTTGGCGACCTCTGCTAGGTTCTGCTTTTGTTAAGTATTCTTTCTGCAATGAAATAAACCCAAATTCCATAGAGGATGCAAGTAGGCAACAAAAGCCAGGTCTGTTTTGGGAAAACTGAAAAGGAAGAAAGGAAGGAACTGAACTGAAACAGACCTGGTGGAATGGAGCTAGGCAAAATATGGCTGAACCAAAGATAAGAAAAAAACAGAGCTGGTGAGAAGCTGGGTGGGAGCGGGGCTGGATGAGGCGTTCGCCTAGGTAGTGGGTTCAAGTCAGCAGCCAGGATGGCTCAGAATATACAACAGGTTCAGCCAGGGGTCTGAAAAGCTGGTGTGACTTCTGCCCACCTGGCCAGGCATCTGAAAGAGGCCTCCAGCTTCATGAAGCCAGTGATATGCTGAATTTCTTCCTAGGACTGAAGCATGACTTCTGCAGACAGTGCCGGAAAGTGCTGTCAGAGATTAAAATAGGCCCTGTCCCTTTTCCTCTCAATTTTTACTTCACATTTTCATCTCTGTCTGATGTATCAGATAGAGGGGACATAAGTTAATGACCAAAAGTCATGGTGGAATTGAGTTAACCACAATATTCTTCTAGAAAAAAGATGGCATTGGAGGACAGCAGCAACACCATTTCTCTCCCCAGTGTTCCACGGATTTTGGTAAGCTGAGATTACCCCTTTTTGTCACTAGATGACGCTAGCACAAACTTGACAATCCTTAATTTTCAAAGAGCAGGAATCACCTTTTCTCTGTAAGCATTTTTTCTGTTGTTTGCTTGTTTAGACACAGTGTATATATATTTACCAGTAAAGAGTTTAATTTCATTAAGGACATGGGCATGGCTTTTGAGTTTTCAAAACATTGTTCACCTGTAAAAAAAATAGGCAACAGTCCTAGGTGGTGAATGGGAGGCCCCCCGGGAAGCAAAGACAGAAGTGGCCTGGTAATGTTACTGGGGACCTGAAATGCCTCAGAAGTGAGCCCACAGACATTTGAATTGGACTCACTCTGCGCACTTTTTGAACCTATCCTCATTTTTCAGAGCCCAGTCAGCCTGAGTGACCTGACAATACTCAACCTGAGCCTGAGTAATCAGCCCTCAAATAGCTGTTGTTGTTCAGTCACTAAGTCGTGTCCTACTCTTTGTGACCCCATGGACTGCAGCACGCCAGGCTCCTCTGTCCTCCGCTATCTCCTGGAGTTTGCTCAAAATCATGTCCATCGAGTCAGTGGTGCTATCTAACCATCTCATCCTCTGCCACACCCTTCTCCTGCCTCAGTCTTTCCCAGCATCAGGGAAATAGCTGTGATAGCACCTAAGAGCATGCTCTGTGCTGTATTTGGCTAGATTTTGTGGAGCCTGATGTTTACACAATTGTAGGGGTGGGTTTGGTGACATAATTCCCTGATGGCTCAGTGGTAAAGAATCTGCCACTGATTCTTTAGAATTCACAGATTCAAAGAATCTGCTGCAATGAGGAGACCAGAAGATGAAGGTTTGATCTCTGGGTCGGGAAGATTGCCTGGAGGTGGAAATGGCAACCCACTCCAGTATTCTTGCCTGGAAAATCCCATAAACAGAAGACCCTCACAGTCTATAGTCCACAGGGTCGCAAAGAGTTGGACACAACTGAGCTTGCACACACACGGGTGCATGTAGTTTTTAAAGAAAAATTACAAACGTAAAGATAGGTGTGAATGTGAATATTTATTTACAATGAGAAAATAAATCACAACAAATTATAATTTTTAAAAATCTGAAAAATACTACAAACATCACAAAAATTCCCATTATAGTTGGATGAATCAAATGCCAGTCATACTTGAATATTACTTTTTTCTTACATTTTTTGGCTGTATATGCTTTGATAGCTTCTTCATATGATAATTTGAAAAGGAAACGTTAACCCACTCCAGTATTCTTGCCTGGGAAATCCCATGGATAGAGGAGTCTGGTGGGCTATACAGTCCATGGGGTGACAAAGAGTTGGACATGACTGAGTGACTAACACTTTCAAATGATAACAATTTGATAATAGCATTTTACTAAAAGGAATAGAAAGATGATTTAGTCTTTTCTTAGCTTGGCAGATAAAATTTGTCTTTTTATTATTTGATCATTTAGAAAAATTTCTTTCAAGGTCATGATTTATTATTGGCAATGTCATGTAAATGTTTAGGTTTGTTATCAAATTGGGAAAAAAAACTTGATTAAGTTTCTTTCATCTAGGAAGCTATATGATTTCAGAGCTTTTCAAATTTTCTTGTGCAGGGATTAATCTTAGATCTATTCTTCAAATTGACTACGCTTACTGGCTAGTTCATCTTTGAAAACCTCGTTACAAATGGTGTATTTGAGTTATTTTATTATGTGTATTGGTACTAGTAATTTGTGTCATCAAAAACTGTAAAGATGGAAGTTTTGATAAATCATATTTTGAACAGTTCCTGTAAAAGAGAGAAAAGAATGCATGGTACATTTATAATACTATGTGCTGTGTTATGGAGTATACTGATGACATAACAAAACTTGTTTTGAATGAAATCAATAAGGACAGAGTCTTCTGCTTGTATTTTTTTTTTTTGCTTGTATTTTTATATAGATGAAGAATAGAGTTTTCTTCAGACTAGCTTCATACATTTTCTTTTCTTTCTTTTTTTAAAATGTGTTTATTTTTCTAGTATATATTCTTTTTAATTAATTTTTATTGGAGTATAGTTGATTTATAATGTGCTACTTTCTGCTGAACAGAGAATTAAATCAGTTATACGTATATCCACTCTTTTTTAGATTCTTTTTCCATATAAGTCATTACAGAGCATTGAGTAGAGTTCCCTGTGTTATACAATAGTTCTTATTAGTTATATAATTTATATGTACTGGTATGTATATGTCAACCCCAGTCTCCCAGTTTATCCCTCCCCCTCTCTCCCTTGGTAACCACAAATTTGTTTTCTGTATCTGTGACTCTATTTCTGTTTTGTAAATAGGTTCATGTGTACCATTTTTTTTAGATTCCATATATAAGCAATATCATATGATATTTGTCTTTGTCTGACTTTGACGTCATACATTCTCAACTTGAGTTTCTTCTACTCCCACACACTTCCGGTACCAAGTGCAGTAGGTCACGTTTAGATCTTGACTTGACCTCTGGTCTTGCACCCTCAGGTCACAACTTCAGGTGAGTCAGAGTTATGGGTGGATAAGAGATTCCTGGAACTACTCCTTCATCTGGGCAGCAGGTCATAGCCATAATAGATCAACTATAAATAGAAGTGACTGTAAATTATGTGACTAGATCCCAAACTGGAGTGTATCCCCAGCTAAACTTTTCTTAGCTGGATTCCAGGAAAGTCTGTGGCCATTTCAGTGTTGTGTAACACAAGAGAAAGTGTGAAGGAGGGGAAATCAAAGTGGAGATAGCTGTCTTAATCAACTGCCATTAATCAGCTACAATAGTAACTGTTTCAAATTTTATAAAATCAAATGATCTTGTGAATACAAGGGCCTTGGAAGGGTCCTTGGTATGAGTGAGGACCCTGAAGGTTGAGTTTCATTAGTTCCATAGTAAATCCATCTTTGCCCTGCACAGAATATGTATCCTAGCACAGTTAAAATGAAATAGTATATGTAGAACTGGAAATATCCAAGTTAGGAATCATTCACATGTATAATGGCATCTATCGCCTCCCAAGGAAGCTTGTGCCACTGACATCCTGGCCCGTGGTCCAGCCCATCCTATCCCATCCTGTCCCTCTGTAATCATGCCCCAGAGCCTCTGCTCAGCCCCTGCTCTCCCACCTCACTCACTGCCTCAGAACTGAGGGTTAAGTGGGAATCTACACATATTTTAAAATATTGAATCTATATTACTGCAGAAACCATGTTCCAACAAAGGACTCGTACCTGGACTTCTGGAACACAATCTATAAATGGAGAATTTGCTGTTTATTATAGTTGAGAAATTCTGCTATTAATCCTTATGGAGTTTTAAACCCCTTGGGAATAATGGCCATACAATTTGTAAATGGAATATTATAGCCGAAAGGCAACTGACAGAGTACCGATTCTAAACCTCTCACTTTCAGGTGAGGAGATAAAGTCAGTTTCTCTGAAGACAGAGGTTAGTAAGGGTCAGTTAGGTGCTGTAACAAACAACCCCCAATCTCAGTGGCTTACCACAATAAAGATTTATTTCTTCCTCGTGTTTCAATTCATTGTGAGTCAAGAATAGGATGGAGGGGACCTCTGCTTCTCAGAGACTTCATGGACACATCTAGAAGCTCTAAAAAACATTTGCAAACATTTCACTGAAGACCAATAAACACATGAAAAAATGTTAAACATCACTAGGCATTAATGCAATGCAAACAAAGGCCATCACAAACTATCCCTATACATCTATTAGAACAGTGAAAAATAAAAGCATATTGACAACACCAATCGCTTGAATTTTTGGATGCAGAGAAACTGGATCTGTCAAATATTTGTTGGTGAGAACATGAAATGGCACATCCACTCTGGAAAAGAGTCAGGCACGTTCTTAAAAACAAACAACCAACAACTGGAGTTGGGAAGAATGAGGAAGAATGATATAGCTTTTCTTTCAGGGAGACAAAGTGTTCTAAAATTAGATTGTAGTGATGGTTTATTCACACCCTTTAAATATACTAAAAAATGTTAAGTAGATAAATTGTGTGATTATTATATCTCAATAAATCTCTTTAAAAAAAAAATGAACATGTACTTACCCTATGACCCCAGCAATCACACTCCTGGGCATTTATCCTAGAGAAATGAAAGCTTGTATCCACGTAAAACCTCTACATGAATGTTCATAGTGGCTTTATTTGTTGTAGCTAAAAATGGAAAAGAACCAAACGCCCTTCAGTGACTGAATGGTTAAACAATCTGTAGTACATCTACAGCATGGACTGTTACTCAGCAATAAAAGGAACGAACTGCTGATACATGCAACAATTTGGGTGGACATTAAAGCTTTATGTTGGGTGGGAAAAAAAATCTCAAAAAAGTAAAAACTGTACAGTTCCATTTATATAACATTTTTAAAATGGAAAAATTATAGAAAATGCAAAACAGATCAGTGGGGGCTTGCTAGGGTTAGGGATGATAGCGGCATGGATGTGAGTATCACATGGTAGCTTAATGGAGATTTGTATGATGGTGGAAGGGTTCTGTGTCTTGATTATAGTGGTGGCTTCATGAAGCTATGTGATAACATGCCACAGAATTATGTACACACTTTGCACCCATGTTGATTTCCCAGTTTGAGTAGTGTCATGTAATTATATAAGTTGTTATCATGGAGGGAAACAAGGAAGAGTACGGGGGAACCTCACTGTCCCTTTTTGTCCCTTTTTGTGACTTCTGGTACAACTATAAATGTGTCAAAATAAAAAGTTTTTAAAATATGAGGAATTATTAGAGAATCAATATAATTTCCTGAAAGTCCTGTTGGGAGTATAATAGATAAAAATAGTTCCACAATGAGACATAACATGGTACATTTTCAAAACATTGAGGACAAAGAGGAAATCCTACATGTTTCCAGAAAGATTAAAACAAAAGAAGCAGGCAAAGGATCAAGGATCATAATAGCACTGGATTTCTCAACAGCCATACTGGCAGCCTAGAAGACAGTGAAACAATGCCTTGAATATTCTGAAGGAAAGGTTATTTCCAATCTTTCATTCTATATTCAGTCTAGTGATTAATGAAGTGTGAAGATAGAATGAAGACATTTCCAGACTCGCAAGAAGCCAAAACTGTTATCTTCAAAGAACTACTTCTCAGGACACTACTGAAAAATGTTTTCCACCAAAATGAGATAGGAAACCAAGAAAGAGAAATTCACAGAATCTAGATTGCAAATTTCTAACAGAGGAGAGTGATGAAGGGAATCCTCAGTATGGGGATGAAGGAAGATTCCTGGATAATAGTTGTATAGCGGGTCTTTAGAGTAACCAATGCAAGTTAGAGGATTCAGGATATTCAGGAAAGAAGAGGGGCTCAACAAGATGAAACTGATAGAGCATCTAGTACATTTGAACATACTGAGAGAAAGTTTACCCACTTAGGGGAGAGTTAAGAAATAAGTTGTTAATGGGAACATAAAAACTAAGCACTTGGAGACTTCCCTGGTAATCCAGTGGTTAAGAATCTGCCTTGCAATGCAGGGGAGCTGGGTTGGATCCCTGGTCTTGAAACTAAGATCCTACATGCTGTCGAGCAACTAATCACGCAAGATAACAACAAAAGATCCCACTTGATGAAATGGAGATCCTGAATGCCACAACTGAGACATATTGCAGCCAAAAAAAAAAAAAAAACCTGTTAAAAAAATAAGCAAATGAAGAACAACTAACAACAACAGTGATTAACCTCAAGAAAAACAAAATATACAAGAAAGGAAAATAATCATTGTATACTACATAGTTCAGTGGTCACCAGGGTTTTGAGTCTTAACAATGGAAACATTAAATATTGATCAATCCGTAATTATCCAAATCAGAAGAACTTGGGGTGGGGTGGGGAGGAGGAAGAATGTGTCACAAGTACATGCACACAGGCACTTGATTTCCATCTCTCTCACAGTTTGTTTTTAATTTTTTCTGTTTCTTTCTCTGACTGCCCTTTTCTCTTTTCAAACTAATGTATTTCCCAAGCTTTCTATAATGAACATGTATTAATTTTGTAGTCATAAAAAATAAAGATTATTACAAAGGAAAAATTAGGAACTGTGTCTATAAACAGCCTCAGATCCTCTTCTAATTCACCTGGACTTAGCATCTGTGACTTTTTCTAAATGCTATTTGAGCCTACTTACATTTTTAGTGTGTCCCACCACTTGAATATAGTGAATTCCACAAGGGCACCCTGCTGTGCAGTGTTCTTTCATACAATCTTGTATTTTTCATTTATCATCTTTCAAATTCTTGGCATTCAAGAATTTTCTAAGGTGTATTCAAAATAATGTGACTGAGGCAAGATCTGTGAAGGGAAGCAGTGGGAAAAGATATTTGCCAATGATATATCCAGTAGGGGTTGATATCCAAAATATATAAAGAATTCATACAACTCAGCAACAAAAAACCAAATGACCTGATTAAAGAATGGGCAGAGGAGCTAAATAGACATTTTCCCAAAGAAGACATCAGTTCAGTTCAATTCAGTCGCTCAGTTGTGTCCGACTCTTTGTGACCCCATGAATCGCAGCACGCCAGGCCTCCCTGTCCATCACCAACTCCTGGAGTCTACTCAAACTCATGTCCATTGAGTTGGTGATGCCATCCAACCATCTCATCCTCTGTCTTCCCCTTCTCCTCCTGCCCCCAATCCCTCCCAGCATCAGGGTCTTTTTCCAGTGAGTCAACTTTTCGCATGAAGTGGCCAAAGTATTGGAGCTTCAGCTTCAGCATCAGTCCTTCCAATGAATATTCGGGGCTGATTTCCTTTATGATTGACAAGTTTGATCTTCTTGCAGTCCAAGGGACTCTCAAGAGTCTTCTCCAACACCACAGTTCAAAAGCATCAATTCTTCGGCGCTCAGCTCTCTTCACCGTCCAACTCTCACATCCGTACATGACCACTGGAAAAACCATAGCCTTGACTAGATGGACCTTTGTTGGCAAAGTAATGTCTCTGCTTTTGAATATGCTGTCCAGGTTGGTCATAACTTTCCTTCCAAGGAGTAAATGTCTTTTAATTTCATGGCTGCAGTCACCACCTGCAGTGATTTTGGAGCCAAAAAAAAATAAAGTCTGACACTGTTTCCACTGTTTCCCCATCTAGTTCCCATGAAGTGATGGGACCAGATGACATGATCTTAGTTTTCTGAATGTTGAGCTTTAAGCCAACTTTTTCACTCTTCTCTTTCACTTTCATCAAGAGGCTTTTTAGTTCCTCTTCACTTTCTGCCATAAGGGTGGTGTCATCTGCATATCTGAGGTTATTGATATTTCCCTCGGCAAACTTGATTCCAGCTTGTGCTTCAAAGAAGACATACAGATGACCAATCGACATGTGAAGAGATGTTCATTATCACTAACTATTGCTGCTGCTGCTGCTAAGTCGCTTCAGTCGTGTCTGACTCTGTGTGACCTCATAGAGGGCAGCCCACTATTAGGGACATGCAAATCAAAACCACAATGAGATATTACTTCATGCTTGTTAGAATAAATAACAAGGCAAGACCTAAGTGTTGGCAAGGAGGAGAAAGGGAAGCCCTTGTGCAGTGTTGGTGGGAATGTAAATTGGTGCAGCCAAATATACTGAACTCAGTATATTTTCAAAATATTAAAACTAGAAATGATCTAGAAATCCCAGTTCTGGGTATTTATCCAAAGAATATGAAAATGCTAATTTGAAAAGATATACGCACTCTTATGTTCATCACAGCATTATCTACAGTAGCCAAGATATGGAACCTAAGTGCCCATCAGTGGATGAATGGATAAAGAAAATGACACAATGGAATAGTACTCAGCCATAAAAAGGATGAAATCGTGCCGATTGTGACAACATGGATGAACCTGGAGTGTGTTATGCTGAGTGAAACAAATCAGATGAAAAAAGAGATCTACCACATGATTTCATTCATATGTGTAATATAAAAACCAAATCAAGCAAAATAAATGAGCAAACCAAACAAAAATAAACTTGTAGAGAAAAAAATAGTAGTTACTAGAGGGGAAGGGGTAATAGTGGGGGCAAATTGGATAAAGAGGATTAACTGTATGGTGATGCATGGAAACTAAATTTTTGGTAGTGAGCATGCTGTATGGTATACAGAAGCAAAAATGTGGGGGTGTACATGTGAAACTTATATATACATGTGAAGCTTATGGTTTATAATGTTATAAACTGTTACCTCAAAAAGTCTTAAAAAAAAAGAGGGAAGTAATTTGTGTGGAGATCAGTTGAAACTATGTAAATATTCTGTCCTAATGAAACTTTCACCTAAAAGTTTAGCATTTTCATTTGATGATTCTTTCCTGAATCAATTATTCAGTTCAATTCAGTTGCTCAGTCGTGTCTGTCTCATTGTGACCCCATGGACTGCAGCACGCCAGGCCTCCCTGTCCATCACCAACTCCCGGAGTTTACTCAAACTCATGTGCATCAAGTCAGTGATGCCCTCCAACCATCTCATCCTCTGTCGTCCCCTTCTCCTGCCTTCAATCTTTCCCCAGCATCAGGGTCTTTTCCAATGAGTAAGTTCTTTGCATCAGGTGGCCAAAGTGCTGGAACTTCAGCTTCAGCATCAGTCCTTCCAATGAATATTCAGGACTGATTTCCTTTAAGATTGACTGGTTTGATCTCCTTGCAATCCAAAGGATCTCAAGAGTCTTCTCCAAAACCACAGTTCAAAAGCATCAGTTCTTCTGCCCTCAGCTTTCTTTATGTCCAGCTCTCACATCCACACATGACTACTGGAAAAACCATAGCTCTGACTAGATGGACCTTTGTTGGCAAAGAATGTCTCTGCTTTTTAGTATATGTGCTGCTGAAGTGAGCATCGTCTCTGCTTTTTAATATGCTGTCTAGATTGATCATAGCTTTTCTTCCAAGGAGCAAGCATCTTTTAATTTCATGACTGCAGTCACCATCTGCAGTGATTTTGGAGCCCAAGTCTATCACTGAATCACTTATTACTTTGTTATTAAATGTAAATTTTCTGATTATCTCATTCCATCTATATTTATTTGTGGGCAGTTTACCATAAGGAAAAGCTATAAAGTATATTTTAAAAAATAAAAATGGGGATTATACTCTACATAATATTTTTCAATATTCTTTTTCATTTAATGTTATGCAATATTGTGATTTTGTGTAAATATTTACCCATATTATCATTCTTAATGACTGCTTAGTAGTTCATAGAACAAGTGTATCACAACTTGTTAGTCTCTTATTGTTTAACATGTTTCCAAATTTTCACTCAGTTGGGAACAATATCCCAATGGACATCTTTTTATCCTTTTGGCATTTGTCCAGTTGTTTTCTTAGGATAAATAGCTAAAAATATGATTCCTGGGACACAAGGCATACAATTTTAAAAGTCACTTGATAAAGATGGCCAAATTCTCTTCCAGACTTGTTTCCCAAACACAGATCTAATCTTGTCATTAATCTACTTAATTGTCTACAGTGTTCTTACTGTCTACAGAATCTAGGTCCATCTCCTTGGCAGAGTGTTGCTGGGTCCCTCATATCCCAATTCCTCTCCAAGTTTTAGCATCCTTTCTTTCTATTCTCTTCCAATCACCTGTGTTCTAGTTATACCGGATAATTGCAGTCCTCTACACATTGTAACATTCCACGCCACCAGGCCTTTGTTTCAGTCATTCCCTTAGTCTGAAATAACCTCTTCTCGCTTGTCTTCTTGACTAAAGTGTTATCATTCTGTAAGTTCAAAGGTCTCTGAGAAGCCTTTTCTAGCTCCCTATATAACTATATATTGTGGTGCTACAGAAGACTCTTGAGATTCCCTTGGACAGCAAGGAAATCAAACCAATCTTAAAGGAAATCAACTCTGAATATTCACTGGAAGGACTGATGCTGAAGCTGAAACTCCAACACTTTGGCCACCTGATGTGAAGAGGCGACTCACTAGAAAAGACCCTGATGCTGGGAAAGATTGAAGGCAGAAAGAGAAGAGGGTGACAGAGGATGGGATGGTTGGATAGCACTACCAACTCGATGGACATGAACTTGGGCAAGCTCCAGGAGATGGTGAGGGACAGGGAGGCCTGGCGTGCTGTAGTCCATGGGGTTGCAAAGACAGCGACTAAACAACAACCACATATAACTATAATAGAAGGGCACTTCATACATTAGTTACTTCCCTGACATTGCCACACTACTCTGCTGAGTCCCTTGAGGACAAGGTCTCTTTCCTCTGCTGGTGGACACTTGTTCTTTCTGCCTACTTAGCATTTGACTTTCTCCTGGGAACCATACGCTGATTTTCCTTTGGGGAGATATCCCTTAGCTCTCTGATTCCCATCAATGAAGGTGGCTCCAAGGATAAAGATATGACCTAGGTCCACTCTGTCAGAGCATTCCACCCTAGCGCCACAATGATTGGTCCAGCAGAGAACTTCTGAACCAAGGACGACCAATTAGAGTCAGTCAGGACTTCTGCTAGAATTCCTGGGCTAGAGAGCTCTTGGAACTCATACGGAAATATTTTTTTTATCAATTCTGTTGGCCAAAGAACATAAACTGCTCCAGTCTATCCTCAAGCTTCATACAAAATATACCCAACATTTCCCAAGACCCTGAAGTCTTATCCCATTACAGCAAGCTTGAGGTCCAGAATCACATCTAAACCAAGTCTATGTGCACTTCAGGTTCTTCAGGTTTGGTCCCAGGGTAAGACTGCTCTCAATCTGCAGACTTCAGAAAGAGAGAGACATCTCCCACCCCTCATTCCCCACCCACCACCACAGCATACAATAGGGGAACAGGGATAGGACAACCACAGTAGTTGCTCTGGTTCAAAAGCGGGGAAATGAGAGGTATACAGAAGATGCTGTTTATGAACTCCATCTGGGCACATGTTGCCCATTCCTTGACTAGGGCCCAATATATCCCTCTGGCAATGATTCTCTGTGGCTCTTCACTGCACCCTCAGTCTGGCTTCTTGGTTTTGCCTCTGAGTCACTTTCTTTTCCATAGAAAGTATATTGCCTCGGAATTGTTTTCTCAGCTTGCTTCCTGTTCAGGAGTTCAAAGTCTTCTCCATTTTGTACTGTTTCTGTCCCTTGGCAATTGAAGTGGTGGTGCTACTACAAATACAGCCGTCTCAAAAACTGTGGTTTTTCCATGACTTATTGAGGATCGGACCAATAGGTGACAAGAGTCACACTCATAAGTCTCTTTAAGACAAGGCCATCTCTCTCTATCTTGGGCCTCCAGTGAGGCTCTGAGGGATAATATTTTTAAGATCCTTCCATGCTCAATCACTTTGTCATGCCCAACTTTTTGCAACCCTGTGGACTGCAACCAACTAGGCTCTTCTGCCCAAGGGATTTTCCAGGCACGAATAGTGCAGTGGATTGCCATTTCCTTCTCCAGGGGATCCTCCCAACCCAGGGGTCTAACCGGCATCTCTTCATCTCTTTTGTCTCCTGCGTTGGCAGGCGCATTATTTACCACTGTGCCACCTGGGAAGCCCATTTAAGATCCTTAGAGGCCCTATTGTTTAGCAGAGTGGGTCCTCCCCCTACCCTGCTCCCTGGCTGCCAGGCAGCATGTGGAATCTTAGTTCCCTGACCAGGGATTGAAAAATATGCCCCGAGCATAGCAAGCATGAAATTTTAACCACTGGACCTCCAAGGAAGTCCCAACAGAGTGGGTTTGCAACAAATGCCTTCGAGATTCTTAAGAGTGCTTCTGTCTTTTGGAAAGATTCTATGAGGCACCAGCTTACAATATTCTAAGGTCTTAAAGTGTTTTACAGTCACACCTTTGGCTTCATCTTTGCTAGGAGATCATGTTTTCCTGACAGTACCCTGGATTTAATCTTTGTCCTGAGGTCTTTAATAAAGTATTCTTTGCTGGCTGGATAGACTGTCCCAAGGTTTTTATATCTCCTCCAAATTTTGTTTAGCAGAATAATTCCTTCTTTAGCTCTTCTCTCACTATCTGTTTCTTATGATTCGAAGCCAAAACAAGCCAACTGACATTTCAGCATTCTGCCTGGAAATAGTCTTAGCCAGATCCATCAGTTCATTAGGTATTTTTTCTAGTTTTCACATTAAAAAGTTTTGACATAAAAAGGGTCTGTATTCCTCTGGGTTTCAATTATATTTTCCTTTGAACCTTTATATGCAGTCTCCTGGTGGTCCTTCAAGTTTCCTTAACAGTCTCATTGAGACTTGTCGGAATCTTCTACCACCTGGTCCCCAAACCAATGCTGTGCTTTTGAAGTTTTTTGACAGCAGTGTCTCACTTCCAGGGACCAGATTCTGTTCCAGTTACCTGTTGTTATTCAGTCACTAAGTTATGCCCAACTCTTTGTGACCCAAAGGACTGTGGCATGCCAGGCTTCCCAGTCCTTCGCTATCTGCTGGAGTTTGCTCGAATTCACCTCCATTGAGTCGATAAGCCATCCAACCATCTCATCCTCTGTCATCCCCTTTTCCTCCTGCCCTCAGTTTTTCCCAGCATCAGGATCTTATCCGATGAGTCAGCTCTTTGCATCAGGTGGCCAAAGTATTGGAGCTTCAGCTTCAGCATCAATCCTTCCAATGGATATTCAGGGTTGATATCCTTTAGGATTGACTGGTTTCATTTCCTTGCTGTCCAAGAGACTCTCAGGAGTCTTCTCCAGCACCACAATTCAAAAGCATCAATTCTTTGGCACTCAGCCTTCTTTAGGGTCCAACTCTCATATCTGTACATGACCACTGGAAAAAACAACATAGCTTTGACTCAACAGACTTTGCAGTGGCCACAGGGCTGGAAAAGGCCAGTTTTCATTCCAATCCCAGGAAGGACAACACCGAGGAATGTTCAAACTACTGTACTATTGGCTCATTTCACATGCTAGCAAGGGAATGCTCAAAATCCTTCAATCTAGGCTTCAACGGTATGTGAACTGAGAACTTCCTAGATTTAAGGTGGGCCCTAAATCCGATGACAAGTATCCTTATAAGGGAAAAGAGAGAAATTTGAGACTCAGAGACACAGAGGAAAAGGCCAGATGAAGACAGAGGCAAAGACTGGAGGGCAGCCACCAGCCGAGGAACACCAAAGATTGTCTGCAATCACCAGATGCTGGGAGAGAGACACGGAGTGAATTCTCCCTCAGAGTGTCCACAAGGAACCAACCCTCCCAATATCTGGATTTCAGGCTTCAAGCCTCCGCAATGTGAGAGAATAACTTAGTTCTGTTGTTTTAAGCCATCCAGTTTGCAGTAATTTGTTATGGCAGCCCTAGCAACATATATGGATGTGAGAGTTGGACCATAAAGAAGGCTGAGCACTGAAGAATTGATGCTTTTGAACTGTGGTGTTGGAGAAGACTCTTGAGAGTCCCTTGGACTGCAAGAAGATCAAACTAGTCAATCATAAAGGAAATCAGCCCCGAATATTCATTGGAAGGACTGATGCTGAAACTGAAACTCCAGTACTTTGGCCACCTGATGCGAAGAACTGACTCAGTGGAGAAGACCCTGATGCTGGGAAAGATTGAAGGGAAGAAAAGAAGGGGGCAACAGAGGATGAGATGGTTGGATGGCATCACCGACTTGATGGTCATGAGTTTGAGCAAGCTCTGGGAGTTGGTGATGGACAGGGAAGCCTAGCGTGCTGCGATTCATGGGGTCACAAAGAGTCAGACACAACTGAACGACTGAATAATATCAGCAACTAATGAAGATAGAATGGGTAAATAGATACAGTGAGACTGAAGGGCTGGTTGGAGGCAGGAGGTGGTAAGGGAGCCCAGTGTTGCCAACTTGGGCTGCATCCTTCTGGTTTTTAAAAATATTTATTTGTCTGCCGCAGGTCTTAGTTGTAGCACACAGGATCTTTGATCTTCCTTGAGGCATGCAAACTCTTAGTTGCAGCATGTGGGATCTCATTCCCCAACCAGGGATTGAACCCAGGCTCCCTGCATCGGGAGCACAGAGTCTTAGTCACCTGGACACTGGATGGCAGGGAAGTCCCTGTCGTTCGTCTGTTTTTGCCAGTCCAGGCCTCTCAGCCTTCATTCACTTCCAGCCCCAATTCAGGCCTCCTTTTTCCACTGCTCCATATCTCCTCAGCATTTGCTTTCCTGCTGGGGCTGCTTTAAGGCACACTTATCTGGGACTCTCAGCTAAATGGTCTGGAGCTGTTGGGTATATTTTCTCTCCTGCAGCACCAGTGGATATTTCTCCTATCTCCTGCCAGCTGTGGAAGTGCTTTGTATGCAGTAGATGCTTAATAAATGTTATTCTTCCTTCAGAGTCCCCTAACTATTGCCCTGCTCCTTGCCCTGCTCCAGTTGAATCGATACCAAAAACTTGTCAGAGGTGAGATAAAGTCTTCTCCCTTTGCTCCAGTGCGATGTGTCCCTCCCATATGCCACCTGTAGCCCCAAGTTCCACAAAGGAATTTGGTAATGTCATCATCACCCCACGTGTCCTGTAAAACCACCTCCAATCACTCACTCGTGTATAAATTGGACAAGTCACTAACAACCTCTGCTCTTCAGTTTCCTGTTAGGTAAAATAGAAGGGCTGGAAGGGCTTCGTTCATTCCTTCCTTCATTTATTTGAAAGCTATTTATTGACACCATTTGCCGTAAGATGTATGAATTCAAGGGTGAACAAGACCTGGTTCACGCCTTCATGCATCTCAGATTTTATAGGAGGAGACAGAAGGGGTGGTTAAAATGCACCTAGAGTGGTACAGGGCAGAGGGGCTCTGAGGAAGGAGCAGCCAGGGCACCTGCAGGGAGTAGGGAGAAAGGTTTCATAGGAAAGGCAACTCTTACTACATAGGCTTCTAGGGAAACAGATTTTGGGTCACAATAAGGAAGAATTTTCTAACAGAACTGCACACAAAGGAACAGGCTTTTGTGGAAGGCCCCCTGTCGGGAGGAGCCTCTCGCAGAGCTGACAGGTGCGAGGATCAAAGAGCCTCCACTCAGGGTCTATTATGTATCGACACAGGGGCCAATGTGGACCGTGGAGATTTCACTCTCACTTAGCTACGCTGCGGGCATCAGCTCTGGTGTGAATCTCTCCCGCTGAATCTGAGTTAAACCTTACACACACATACATGCACACACACTCCCCAAGCCAGAGCCATCTGAGGTGACAAGCAAAAGGCAAGAAAGGAGGCGTTTCTGTATCACTGTTACTTTTATTCTTATCTCCTGTCAGACACAGACCAGGAAGGTGAGGCCAGGGAAGGAAACAGCGCGGACCCCGGGAAACTTGAAGGAGCTGAGGCCTGAAAGACTTGTGTCTGGGAGTGTTCTCTGCCCTCAGACATCCGAGAGAAAGCTCTGGGGCTGGGGGGCACAGGGGTGTTTTCCAGCAGACAGGTAAAACAGTGTCTGAGCTGAGACAGTGATTGGACTAAAGGGAACAGCAGGAGAGTGGTCTGGGGTGATCTGAGAAGAGCGGGGAATGAAGGCCAATGGCCAGATCCTGCCTGCAAACCCCAGGCTCCGTCTGCTTTTCCTCAGGCAGCCACAGGGGGACAGCAAAGTGCTTGTGTGCAATCCCAGGTGGGTCAGGGAGGGAGAGGTGGAGCCTCTTGGAATAAGAGTCTGGGTCATCCTGACTCCCCTGGCAGGTAAAGCTGAGGCTGGGAGAACCACGATTCCTGGGGCTTCCTCAGGTGATACAGGAGCCACACCTGAGCCTGGGGATTGGTGATGGAGGCCAGGGACTTGCGTGTACCTCCCTAGCCCCGCCTCATCTACAATCCCCAGGAGAGGATCCTTTGGTTTGTCTCCCCCTTAGTGAGAGATCTCCCACCCACCTCACAGATGGTCAGGTTCCTGGCTGCCTCCAGCTTTATCAAATCAACCTGTCCCTCCCCAGGCCCAGCCCCACCCTTGCCAAAAATGTGAGGGGCCAACAGGTTCCCCTTCTCCTCGGCAGCTTGTGGCACCTGCCCAGCTTCGGTTTCTCTGTTTCTCGTAATCCTGCATTCCTGGTCCCCGCCCTTCCTCCTTCCAAGATCCATTCAGGTGTCACCAGGCTCCTCGTGCTTCAGTGCAGGTGGAACAGAGGGACCTCAGTCCTGGCTCTGTCACCAGCTCAGCAGGTCACCCTCTCAGGACCCAGAACAGGGGCCTCTGCAACATACTCTGCTTTGAGGGGGCCCTTAATGGCCCCCTCAATGTCGCTTATGGCTGAGTGGAGTGCTTGCCTCCCCCTCCCCATGCTTTCAGAGTTCAGTCTCAGAAGAGCTTCTCACCCCAGTGTCTTCATGAACTGTCCTCTGAAGAGGAAGGCTTGGATCAGTGGATTCTGAGAAGTATGACCAAGGCCCAAGCTGAAAATTACAGGGCAAGGGGTGGTGGAGATAACCCCTCTAGAACTAGAAATCAGAAGAGGAATCAAGGGGCCCTCAGAGGAGAGATGATAAAAAAAAGTCAGTGCAAATAAGTGTTCTGGTGCCTCTCCCTATGGCATTCTGGCCACGGTCTTCCATTTTGCTGATAGAAAAACTGAATCATAGTTAGCAAGAATCACTTGCTTAATACCATGAGCCCCTAGGCAATGAGGCACCAGAATCCTTCTTCCCAGCTTGTGTCTAGAATTGGAAACGATAGAGTACAAAATCCAGTGGTAGGAGCCGGGGAGCGGGGAGATGGAAGGCCAGGGGTGGTACTCAGGACCACAAACTCCCCCGAGCTCTCAGGGCCTGACCACTCAGTCTCATTCTAGCCGCCATCCAGCCTGTTGGCTGTAGGATCTTGGATCAAGCCTCTCTATCACCGCAGCTCTCCTCTGTGCCATGGGCATGTGCAGAATACTTCCTTTGCAGGATCGCTGTAACGGGTTTATTTAGACAGCACACAGGGAGCATCCCACCCATGCTCTCAGTTATCTCTGTTTCACATACCACCACCACCACCATCCATTCTTGATTCCCTCTCTCCTCACATCCAAGATGGAACAAAACTTCAAATGCTTCTACAATATTTCTTACAAGTTGGAGATAGGAAGGATGGAGAGGGAGGGGTTGGGAATACATAGATAACATACTTAGTTACCCTCCCCAGGGGCAAAGAGAGCCACTGGCATGTGGGGAAAGAGGCAACCCTGGAGGGAGCGGTCAAGGAAGGGTCCAGGTATCCACTCTGAACCTCCCTGACTCCACCCAGTAACTTTCCACTGGCTGAGTTAGCCACTAGCCAAGGCAGCTTGCACACTTCCCCCAGGCGTGGCCCCCTGGTCCACTCTCCAGCAGACCTGAAGGGGGCTGGTGGCTGACGCACACACTCTGCCTGAGATCTCAGCTGCCTGGAGGCTGATAAGGAGACCCGATCCCATCACATGGGACCAGCCGGAGGGACTTGCCCTGGTTGTTAACATCGGCTGGATGGTTTCCAAATTGGAGAGATGAGGAGATAGGAGTGGAATGGTCTGGACCTCTGAACTGAGGGGTCAGAGAAGCTAGGAGTAGGGACATGGGCACTGCCAGTGGAAGCCTCATGAGGCCCAGCTGGGGACAAGCCAGCAACGGGCAGTGGATGAGGGAGGTTTTGGAAGTAAGATGGGCAGAAAGGCCTTGGGGAAGGGCTGGAGGAAGGGCCCAATATCCTCCGGGGTCGGGGGTGCCGCCGGCTCAGCAGCTAGAATAAGTCTCCTTTTCCCAGAACACCCAGTCTTCCAGCGCCCAAGCCCTTACTCAGCCTCAGGCCTGTGAGAGCAGGCTGGGGATTTAAGAGAAGGCAGTGAGAGGACGTCGGTCTCAGTCCTGCCACATCTCCCAGGAGGATGCAGGTCTGGGAGGGTCAGCGATGCTGCAGAGCCCAGTTGGTTGGCTGCTTGCTCCCTTGGAATCTCAGGACAGGTCTCCACTTAGGAGCAGGGTTCTCTTACACCCACCTCTTGCCCTAGCAGTGCTGTGTTGTGACCCAGGAGGGTAGACCAAGGCAAGCACAGATGGTACTGGCCTCCTGCCCCTCTCTTCTGCCCCAGGGCTCAAGTGCCTAAAACAAGCCCCTGGTCCCAGAGCTGAGAGAGGCTGGGCAGCCTGGGACAGCCATACGGTTTACCCAGGACCCCTGCCTCTCTGCGGAGCACCCACATCTTGTCTCCCAGTTGTCCTCCCCACCACTTCCTTACAGAATGTCAGAGCCTAAACTGGAAGGATGGAGAAGAGGCAGGGGCTGGGCACAGGACAGTGTGCCCCAGGGTCCCATACTGTGGGTGGCCCTAGGAGGAATCACGGTGGGGTGGCAGGCTTCAGCTGAGCTTCCTGGGGCCTCTTTCCCACATCTGAAATCCTGCTGGGCTTCTCCCAAGCATCCCTTGGGTCCTCAAACCAGAGAGGCCTCCAGCCTCGATGGTCCCAGTTTGGGAGAGAGAACTGGGGGAAGGGGCGGCACAGGGGACAGTATGACCGGGTTCCACAGGGCCCCTGGCGGCATGGGGACAAGCTGCAGAGGGTGGGGCTGAGGACAGTGAGCGGGTTGGCCGAAGGCTGGGCTGGCAGCTAGCTTTATATCTCGGCTTGCAGGAGCATAGGGAGGGTCCGAGGACCAGCAAGGGGGCATTCTCTGAAGAAAGGAGGGGGTGGGAAGGGCTCCTCATTCCCGGTTGGTGCCAAAAAGCTGCAGGAAGAAGGTGAAGATATAGATGATGTCTAGGTAAATGTTGAGGGCTCCAAAAATATACTCTTCGGGGCTCAGCGAGTGGCGTCGGCTACCCATCAGCAACTGGGTGTCAAATGCCAGGAACTGAGGGAAAGAGGGAGAGAGAGAGAGAGGTCAGAAGGTCTGCTCGCTGTGACACTGACCACTGACCCACCCAGGCCCACCGCCGATATTGTTATTACCTGCACCCTGGCTGCCCAGTGATCCTCCTGTGAAATTTCCCAGCACCTTCCATCCCTAATTTGACACCTATTTACTGAGCACCTACAATGTGCCAGGCACCGATGTGGCAAAGAACGAGACAGACAAGATCCCCAACTTCACAGAGCTCAGAGTCTAGTGGGTAAGTAATTGTTAGTATGATGAGTAACCAAAGAGAAACCCAAAGTGCCACCAGGGACTGATAACAGGAACCTGACCTATGTGAGTGTGTCAGGTGTCAAGGAAGGCTTCCTGGAGGAGGGGACCTTCAAGTTGAAGCATAGTCTTCTTGCCATTCTCCTCAGGGCCCTACTCTTAGAGGATGAATAAATGCTCCGTGTAACAGTGAGCAGGGAACAGGCGCTTGTTTGGTGCTTTACAGACATTACCTACTTCATCCTAATAACATCAGTATCCAGTGGGATTCTACCTTTCCGAGAGGAAACCAAGGCCCAGAGATGTTCAGTACATAACCAAGGTTACATAGCTGGGAAGTGACAAAGCCAGGATCTGAACCCAAGCAGGCTGACTCCAGAGCCCCCTCCTAGAACCATTCTGCTCTGTGGTTTATGGGCAGTACCCAGGGTTACTGTGTCTTCTGCCAGGAATCAGGCTCCCCCGAGAGCCCCCAGCAACCTGTTCAGAACTGCAGAGACCACGAGGAACACCATGCCAAGCCTGCTTTCTGGGTCTCACCACTCAGTGGTGGGCACTTATGGATGATTACCATATAACCTCGGAAATGCCATAATTAGGGCTGATTGGGCAGGAGGAAGGTGGCCCAGGAGAGGTGACTCTTTACCTGGGGCTTGCAGGATGAGTAGGGGTTTGCTGGATGAAGCGGGCCTGGGGAAGCCCTGGAGGTGAGGGTGGTGGTGTGAAGAATGAGGAACTCACCATGGGGAGAAGTGGGGCAAAGGGACAGAGAGAGGCCGGAGCCCAGGGGCCACAGGCTCCAACAGGGAGCAGCTCCAGCCTGTGGGACATCAAAGCACATCACCCTGGAGGGCGGGGTGGTGGGGGTGAC
This sequence comes from Cervus elaphus, assembly GCF_910594005.1. Lineage (NCBI taxonomy): Eukaryota > Metazoa > Chordata > Mammalia > Artiodactyla > Cervidae > Cervus > Cervus elaphus. Next base: position 29,746,338 of record NC_057817.1, on the reverse strand, counting down.
TGCAAGTATGGGCCTGAGAGTCAGACTGGCTTGAATTCCAGCCTCAGTTCTGCCACTCACTCGCTCTGGGACTCTGGGCCAGGCTATTCAGTCGCTCTGAGCCGTTGAGTCCAACTCGGCAGAAGGGAGATGAGTGTGCTCACCTCCTGAGGTGGTTGTGAGAGTGAGATAATGCGTGTGAGGCGCCTGGCCAGGTGCCTAACACCTGGTAAGCACTTAATGAATGGTGGCTATTAGTGTGGATTTACTGTTATTGTCTGCAGAAGGAAAGGTGCCCTCTTGAGAGCATGCGTACATTGTGCTGAGACGCAGGTGTCTCCTGCTACTCATCAAGGAGGCAGAACTGTCGCCAGGGGAAGCTGGGTGGCTTTCACAGCAGGCAAACAGAACCACAGCCAGGGCTGAGAGGGCCGTGTTCAAGGCACAAGAACACAGGACTGGAGTCGGAACACCTAGGTTTGGGCTTTAATACCTTGGAGCCGTCCCCCACTTGACCTCAGTGTTATCATCTGCAAAATGGGACGGTAATGATGACCACACCATGGTGTGGTTTTGAGGGGTGATATCTGACAGTGTATGTGGCATCAACTTATTATTCTTTAGTGTTATTTCACTCCTTTCTACTCTGCTCCTTCTCTTTTCGATTTGGATTCCCAGGTAAAGCTTCCTTGTGTAGGGAGAACAAGCAGGAGAGGGGCCGACTCAAATGCTCCAGGCTGCTCAGTGGTCACGACTGCCAGCACAAGTTAATAAACTGCCGATCTGGTTTACCAATCATTGCTTGCTTGGTTGATTTCCCAGAGCCTGGTCACCCCTGGGTGAGCTAATGAAATCCAATCTCTCAACCTAGAAGGCTTGAACCTGACCCTGTTGGAGGGGTGGGGGGCGGGTGCTCTCCAAGGAGCCTCTTAGAATAGCCAGCTAGCTTTTCTCTTGGAGAAAAGTATTAGTCACTCAGTCGTGTCCTACGCTTTGTGACCCCATAGACTGTAGCCCACCAGTCTCCTCTATCCCATGGAATTCTCCAAGCAGGAATACTGGAGTAGGTTGCCACTCCCTTCTCTGGGGATTTTCCTGACCCAGGGATCAAACCTGGGTCTCCTGCATTGTGGGCAGATTCTCTTTTCTCTTAGAGAAAAGAGGGATGAAATGGATCCTGTCCCTGCCTTTGGTGCATGGCCATGGATGCTGATCTCTGTGGGCTATGTGGGAGAGTTTGCTCCAAATTTCCACTCCACAGCCCAGTACCACCCACCACTGCAACCTCATGCCTGTTGAGCCAGCGGAAGGGTTTCCATTCATTTATTCCCAACAATATTTACTGAGCATCTACTATGCTACAGGGAATTGCCTTCAGAGCACTGACCGCCTAATGAGAGCAAAAGACATGATCAGAGATTACACTATGAGCATGGATGCACATAGGGGAGAGTAACTTGATAATCCCTCTGGGTGATGAACACTGTTAACTAACATCTTGGCTGAGAGCAGGTACCTTGGTTATAGTTAGCACCTTAGCTGGCAGCCAAGATCTCAGTTGAGAGCTAACAACTCAGTTGCCCGCTAACACCTAAAATGACAGCAGGTGCTTGAGTTGTGAGCCAGCTGGATATAAGACCCTGCAGGAGGGGCACAGCAGTCAGGGGTAGGAACAGGATGGGGGTGCTATTAACTTACATCTGAGCAGTCTTCACACACTAGTCCTTTATCTCACTTGCCCAGTTCACCCTAGGAGGTGGATAGTATTATCACTACTTTACATAGCAGGAAGGGAGGCTCAGAGCAGGTGAGTGACTTGCTGATGGCCACTTATCCAGCTGGAATCAGATTACCTGTCTCCTACATTCTGAAAGAGACGGTGAGGGTGGGGTGGACTTGCAGGGAGGGAAGAGGCAGGTGCAAATGGCAGAGAAGACAAAGGCAGACTTTCCTGGTTCACCCTACTGGTCAGGGCTGGACCTGGCCAGGGTCCCCCCAGGCCACACAGTCAGCCTGACCCTGTGGCACCCAGGCTTGTGTCTGCTGCCCTCCGGAGGTGAGCTGGAGGGGCTCTGAGCCATGCCATGGAAAGGGCAGCTCAGAGCCACCAACGAACAGGCACTGGATACAAAAAGCTGGGGTTACAATGGGTTGAATCAGCATAAAAAATAATATGCGGACCGTGTCCATCCCACAGAAATGCCAGCAACACACCCAAAGCTGTTCAAGGCAGCATTGCTTCTAACAGAGAAACCCTGGAAACAACCCCAAACTCTATCAACTGAGGCAGAAATATCTCTGATAACATCAATTACGAGAGATGAACTGACAGAAAAATCCATATCACATGAGCCCCTTTACCTAACAAAAAACCTATGACATAGAAGCTACTTAGCATGTATCTATAAAATGTATATAGAAAGGTCTGGAAGGAGAGACAATTAACCACAGCATTTACCACTGGGAAGGAAGGGAAGAATATGGCCTGATGACATTTGCTTTATATATATTATTTAAGGTTTTAAAAAATGAAATATATGAATAAATGTATTCAATCCCTGGGTTTGAAAAATCCCCTGGAGAAGGGCATGGCAACCCACTTAGTATTCTTGCCTGCAGAATCCCAGGGACAGAGGCACCTGGTGGGTTACAGTCCATGGGGTTGCAAAGAGTTGGACATGATTGAGTGACTAAGCACGCACGCACATACTATAAATTAGAAAATTTTAAAAGAAGGGTTAAAGCAACACAAAAAAAGAGTTCATGAACCCTTTCATTTAATTCTCACCACAAGCCCCTGGGGCAGATATTGCATAATCATCTCTATCATGGAACTGAGAAGACTGAGGCCCTGAGAATGTAAGTGCCTCACCCACTTCACACAGCTGACAGGACAGTCAATCCCATTCTCTTTCCACTGTGTGACATCACATTGGGGCGTGGTGTGTGTGTGTGTGTGTGTGTGTGTGTTAAAGGATGGAAGAGGTGGGAAGAAAAGTGTACCCAAAGTTCATGGCTAAGAGCCCAGCGGGCTGTCTGAGGGGATTGAGGGGGAGCGCTGGGCCCGCCTGCTCCCCACTTTTTGGGCTAAAGAGTGAGACTGGGCTCTGAGGATTCCAGAGAAAAGAGACTAACTGCCAGCTTTAAGCCCTTATACCCTCAGTTGGGATGTAGGACAGGGAGAGGGCAGCTAAGTGGAGACCTGCTTCAGTCCCATAGAACATACTTCTCTTGTCTTCAGTAACCTGGGTGTTAAAAGTTTAGACAGCACAGGGGATTTCCTTTGTGGTGCAGTGGCTAAGACTCTCAGTTCCCAAGGGAGGGAGCCCAGGTGCAATCCCTGGTCAGGAAACTAGATCCCACATGCTGCAACCAAGAGTTCACATGCTATACCTAAGACCCAGCGCAGCCGAAGAAATAAATAAATATTTAAATAAAAGAGTAGTTCTGTTTTTTTTTTTTTTTTTTAAGTTTAAATAGCACAGATGATCTCTGCATGCTGCAGTCCTGGGAAGTACCTTCAGGTGGGCCACCACTACCAAACAAACAGGGTCTGACAGGGTCTGGACAAGAGGGGAGCAATGTGAGAAGGCAAGTGAAGGGTGTGCATGTAACAGAGCTCAAGAACATGGACTGGGGAGTCCCACAGACCTCGGTTCAAAGCTTGCCTCTGACCCTGGGCAACTGACAACTACTAACAGGTAATATTATTGTCCACTGATGACATGCCGGGCACTTTCTCAGTGCTTTGCATATATTGATTCACTTACAAGTCACAAGCTATGAGGTGGGAACTATTATCTGAATTTTATGTATAAGAAAACAGAAGTACAGAGAGTGACATGACTCAATCCACACAGCTCAAATGTTGCAGAGAATGGATTTGAACCCAGCTACTCTGCTCCAAGGGTTTCCCAAGGAGCGATAGTGGTAAAGAGCCTGCCTGCCAATGTAGGAGACTTAAGAGACAAAGGTTTGAGCCCTGAGTTGGGACGATCCCCTGGAGGAGGGCATGGCAACCCACTCCAGTATTCTAGCCTGGGAAATCCCATGGACAGAGGAGCCTGGCAGGCTACAGTCCATGCGGTCGCAAACAGTTGGACACGACTGAAGCAATTTAGTATGCACACACACACTGTGCTCCAGAATCTGGGCTCTGAACTACAAGGTTAACATGTACGATAAGAGTGAAAGCTCCCAGGGTAGCTGAGAAACTACCACATTCCAGGTGCTCGGCTGTTTCCTTTTGTCCATTCATATATTATCTTATTAAGCATTACCACAGCCTTGTGAAACAGTTAACATTAGCCCCATTTTAAAACCCAGGCACAGAGAGATCAAGTAACTTGCCCAAAGGTCACAGTGGTAAGAGGATGAGTGAGACCTTGACTGTGGCTTGGGTGGGATACCCGTGGTCACCTGGAGAGCTCCCAGGAAGGTCTCCTGCAAGCACCTCCCCCACTCAGGCCCATGTAGATGCGTCCTGCCCTGAGCCCTACTGGGACTCTTAATCACCCCTCCTTCAGTCCACAAGCCCTGGGGCAGGGGGCTTCTTTCACCTTCTCCGAGTCAGGGTGTTGGTTTGAAGGGCTTGGTTTGAGCAGGGCGTTGGTTTCTGAGGATTAGTGTCTCAGGAAGTGAGACTAAGGTGAGGCCCAGGAGCGGTGCACAAGTGTACTTTCCCCCTGAAGGAGCAATTACTGGTCAATCTACCCTCCTTCCTCTTGCCCTCTGAGGAATTCATTTGGCCTCCGGGGTTCAGAGGAGGCCTCAGGTGGGGTATCAGGGCTGCTGTGGTGGCAGAGGGCAGGCGGCCGAACAGAGAAGGTTCTCTCACTGGATCCCTCAGGCTCACGGAAACTAGTGAAGCAAAGGAGCCGCCAAATTCTGAATGAAATAAAGTCTGAAAGAAAATCATATCCCTGCCTCAGGTCTGTGTAGCCATTTTTACTTTTCAAAATGTTTCTCTTAACTGTGAAGAAGGCAGGGCATCTACCATAGCCCCCATGAGAAAAGCAGGGCAAGTGGTGGGGTGAGGCAGACTGGGTCTCTTCCTTGAGCCCCTCAAAGACTGGGGAAGAGTCCCAGGACACATGGATTCCCAGTTGGACCTGGATGAAGAGACTGCCTGAAGCCCAGTCTATGGATGACAGAGGCTGAGAAGGCCTTTCTGGACCTTCCTGATATGAGGGGACAGACCTCTCCAGGCCTCCATCTTTCCATCTGTGAAATGGAAAGGGAGACAGAATAGAAAGAGCGCTGAGCTGAGAATCAGAAAAAGAGGCGTTTCATCCAGCCTGGCAGTCAACACTGCATGCGTGTGGTGTGTCTGTATGTCTGTGGTGTGTGTGTTATATGTTGTGTAAGTGATGTGTGGTGTGTATGTGTGACGTGTGTATGGTGTGCATGTGTGTGTGGTGTGTATGTGAGTGTCTGGTATGTGTATGTGTGTGTGGACTATATGTGGTGTGTGTGTGTGTGGCGTGCATGTGGTATGTGTGGTGTATGTATATGTGTGACGTGTGTAAATGCATGTATGTGTGGTGTGTATGTGTCTAGTGTATATATGTGATGTATGTAGGTGTGCATGTAGTACATGTGGTATAGATGTGTGATGTATATATGGCATGTATGTGTGTGTGTATGTGTGATGTGTGCAGGTGTGTATGTGGTATGTATGGTGTATATGTGCGACATGTATATAGTGTGCATGGATGTGGTGTGCATATGTGTGTGGTGTGTGAAGTATGTAGGTGTGTATGTGGTATGTGTGGTGTACATGTGTGATGTGTGTAGGTGTGCATGTGTGTGTGGTGTGTATGTGTGTGGTGTGTATATGTGTGGTCTGTGTGTGTGATGTGTGTAGGTATGTATGTTGTATGTGTGCTGTATGTGTGTGATGTGTGTATGGTGTGCATATGTGTGTTTGTGAGAGTGTGGTGTGTATATGTGAGTGGTGTGTGTCTGTGTGATGTGTGTAGGTGTGTATATGGTATATGTGGTGTATATGTGACATGTGTATGGTGTGTATGTGTGTGGTGTGTGTGTATGTGGTATATGTCGTGTATATATGTGACGTGTGTATGGTGTGCATGTGTGTATTTGTGAGTGTGTGTGTGTGATGTGTGTAGGTCTGTATATGGTATATGTGGTGTATATGTGACATGTCTATGGTGTGCATGTGTGTGGTGTGTGTGTATGTGGTATATGTGGTGTATGTGTGTGATGTGTGTATGGTGTGCATGTGTATGTGTGTGAGTGTGTGGTGTGTGTATATGTGAGTGGTGTGTGTGTATGAGGTGTGTAGGTGTGTATATGGTATATGTGGTGTATGTGTGTGACGTGTGTATGGCGTGCATGTGTGTGTGAGTGTGTGGTGTGTGTATATGTGAGTGGTGTGTGTGTGAGGTATATAGATGTGTATATGGTATACGTGGTGTATGTGTGATGTGTGTATGATGTGTATGTGCGTGGTGTGTGTGTACGTGGTATATGTGGTGTATGTGTGTGACGTGTGTATGGTGTGCATGTGTATGTGTGTGTGGTGTGTGTATATGTGAGTGGTGTGTGTGTGTGAGGTATGTAGTGTGTATATGGTATACGTGGTGTATGTGTGTGACATGTGTATGGTGTGCCTGTGTGTGTTTGTGAGTGTGTGGTGTGTGTATGTGTGAGTGGTGTGTGTCTGTGAGGTATGTAGGTGTGTATATGGTATATGTGGTGTATGTGTGTGACATGTGTATGGTGTGCCTGTGTGTGTTTGTGAGTGTGTGGTGTGTGTATGTGTGAGTGGTGTGTGTCTGTGAGGTATGTAGGTGTGTATATGGTATACGTGGTGTATGTGTGTGACGTGTGTATGGTGTGCCTGTGTGTGTTTGTGAGTGTGTGGTGTGTGTATGTGTGAGTGGTGTGTGTCTGTAAGGTATGTAGTGTGTATATGGTATACGTGGTGTATGTGTGTGACATGTGTATGGTGTGTCTGTGTGTGTTTGTGAGTGTGTGGTGTGTGTATGTGTGAGTGGTGTGTGTCTGTAAGGTATGTAGGTGTGTATATGGTATATGTGGTGTATGTGTGTGACGTGTGTATGGTGTGCCTGTGTGTGTTTGTGAGTGTGTGGTGTGTGTATGTGTGAGTGGTGTGTGTCTGTAAGGTATGTAGTATGTATATGGTATACGTGGTGTATGTGTGTGACGTGTGTATGGTGTGCATGTGTGTGTTTGTGAGAGTGTGGTGTGTGTATGTGTGAGTGGTGTGTGTCTGTGAGGTATGTAGATGTGTATATGGTATACGTGGTGTATGTGTGTGGCATGTGTATGGTGTGCCTGTGTGTGGTATGCAGGCACGTGGCGTGTAAGTCTGCTTGCGCTCTCTCTGGGTCTCAGCACAGGAAGGTCCCTGCCAGCTCTGAGCACTCACGGTCCCAGTGCTCCGCCTTCCCGGGGACTGAGGACAGATGGCTATGAGTGCCCCCTCAATGGCCAGGAGTCAATACCCAGAACTGGAGGCCTAGCCCCTCTACAGAAAAAGCATCTTCCCATCCAAGCTTCACTCATCCAGACACCATCAGACCCTGACGCATCCTGTACTGACCACGCAAATGCTCCAGGCCACCCTGTCCTTGACTCTGGGACACTGCAGCGGCCTCCTAACTAATCTCCCAGCCTCTGTCCTACTCATGAATCTGGCTTCTCACTCATCTTCCTTAAAGCACAGGAACGAAAGTTGCCAGAGGTCCTGAAACTGGCCAGGTGGCACAGGCAGAAGAGAGTTCTCTTCCCATTGGGCCTGTCACCTAAAGTCCTATTTCTGGTTTCTCCCCAGGTATAAGGGCTTGGCTTCATGATTTCAGGGACTGGGAGACTTCACTTCCCCAGAGAAGGACCAGCTCTGAGGTAGAGCACCTGCCCACAGTCATGCAGGTACAGAGGTGCTGCCACAGCAGGAAGGCAGCTGTCCAGGCCCTGTGGGCTCACTCCCTCTCTCTTTCTCCCTGCCTCAACTCTCCTGCTCTGTCCCAGACCCTGCCCCTTGCCTCACCACCCCAGCCCACCCATCATGCTCCCCTGCCTCGCTTTCCATCAGCTTCTACAAAAATGCACTCAAGGAGGGGGCAATAGAAGGGAGAGGAGAACGGGGCCACCCTGAGGCCAGAAACTTCCAACTGACTCACCACTTCCACTGGCATTTTGAGTGTGGTGCCCAGAGCGGGGTTACAGGGTAGGGCAATGGATAAAAACCCAAGCCTCTCGAGAATGTGCCAAGGCTAGTCAGGGTGAGGCCTAGGAGGGGCCCGTCCCTGCCAGCAGGACCATGGCTCCCCATCTCCCCATTCTCAGCCTAGTCCAGCTGGGAGGCCCTGCTATCCAAGATGGCAATCTTTCAGGGGAGGGGCTGAGGTCTGTAGGAGAAAGTCCTTTGCTTCTCACAGCCCTTCCAAGGCCCAGGCTGGTGGGGTTGGGGCGGTTCTCACTGGGGGCTGGGCCCTCCTCTAACACTTCTTTTCTCCCTTTTCTCACACATCCTCCCCGAGGCAGCAAGAGGGGCATGGATTGCTGAGTGAAACATCCTTGACTAGCTGCAGTGCTGGGAGTTCCCTTCACAGTGATGAGAATTCGTCAAAGGCTAGGGTAGGAGAAGGCAGGATGGACAGACAGAGAGACCAGGGGTGCTGGGCACCGGTTCTGGGGATAGGTTGGACCACAGATTCCAAAGGATAGAAGTGATGCTGGAAGCAGGATCAGATTGAGGTCAAGGACCTTCCGAGTTGAGGTTAATGGAAAGGCACGGGAACCTTAATTCTTATGGGGCTGGGCCTCTGTGGGCCTCCATCCACATGAAACTGAGAGGGAGGGAGCGGAATGAGTCCAGCGGCCCCTCCTCAACCCTCCCCACACCATGGGATGGGCTGCAGCTCTTCCTTCCTCTGATCCAGGTAACAGAGGGCAGGGGATGGGGCGGGGGACAGACGCCACTGCTCCTGACCACTGTTTACATGACTTGAAGGATGAGCCTGACTGAGGCCTGTTGGAGAGTCAGAGTGTCGCTCTCCTAATGAGACATTAATGGGTAATTAGGTGCAGTGGTTCCTCCTCCCCTGTGACTCACAGGAGATGGATGCCTAAGTCAGCTGTGCAGTCATGCTTTCTGTGCCTCACTCTTACAGTGCCTCAGCTGGACCTGGCCTCTCTGGAGTCTGTTCATTCTGAAAACATCTAGGGGTGCCTGCTGCAAACCCCTAGGCTGTGGGTAGAACAGCCATCCACTTTTCTAGACACTGTGGGTGCAGCGACAAGCCAGCCAGACCCAAATCCCTGCCTTCAAGGAACTTAAATTCTGCTGGATGGAGACAATAAATAAACAAACCAGAAAAATATTCAGTATGTCAGAGGATGAGATGTGCGATGGAGAGAAATAAAGGGAGCAACCTATAGGCATGCCTACATGTGCATGTGTGTGTGTAAACACACTCAGCACACAAGACTATAAACAAAGCAAACATTGAAGGAGGGGAGGTGGGGAGCGGTGAGAAGATCAGAAGGAATCGACAGAGGCAACCATGGGAGCAGGGGCCTGGGGCTGGGAGTGAGCCTGCCATCCTAGGGAGCAGCAAAGATGCTTGTGGCTGCAGCAGAGTGGGTGACCAGGAGCGGGAAGCCATGAGGTCAGGAGGGTCTGCGGGCGGTGGGCAGCGATTGCTGGAGGCCAAGTGCAGAAATGCTGCTGCTGCTGCTAAGTCGCTTCAGTGGTGTCCGACTCTGTGCGACCCCACAGACGGCAGCCCACCAGGCTCCTCTGTCCCTGGGATTCTCCAGGCAAGAACACTGGAGTGGGCTGCCATTTCCTTCTCCAAGTGCAGAAATGATCTGACCTCATTTAACAGTGAACAGGATCCCTCCCACTGCTGTGGTACAGGACACAGACTGCAGGGGGCAGCACCCACGGGAGACCATTCCAAGAATCCAGGTGGGACATGATGGCAACATGGCCGAGGGAGTAGCCATGAAGGCAGAGGAGAAGCAGTCAGATTCTAGGCAGAAGGTGGGGCCAACCAGATTTGCTGCTGGGCCAGTTGTGGGGTGTGGGGAGAGTGAGGATTTGAGATGTCATCAAGGCCTTTGGCCTGAGTGACTGAAAGGATGGAGCTGCCATTAACAGAGACAGGGAGGGTTGTGGGAGGAGCAAGCGTTCAAAAGAAGAGCAGGAGCTCAATTTTGTGCACATTAAGTCTGAGGTACCTATTAGATTTCCAAATGGGGATATGGAGTAGGCAACTGGAAATTCTAGTGAGGGATTCTAGGCCAGTGATGTAAAACATAGGATCATCATCCTAAAAAATGGTGTTCAAAGCCTTGAGATAGTCTGAAGTCCCCTAGGAAGCTAGGCTAGAAGGTCCACAGCCCTAGAACCCTCCAGTGTGACCCAGGAGGAAAACCAGGAGAGCTGGTGCTTGGATACCAAGTGAAGAAGATGCTTCTGGGAGGAGGGCACGAACAATTGTCCCAAATGCTACCAAGAGTCGAGCAAGATAAAGGACTAAGAAAGACCACTGGATTCAGTCATAGGGAGCCCACTGGGGACCCTGATGAGAACATTTAAAGAGGATTCAGGCTTCCCTGGTAGCTCAGCCGGTAAAGAATCTGCCTGCAATGCAGGAGACCCAGGTTTGATTCCTGGGTCAGGAGGATCCCCTGGAGAAGGGATAGGCTACCCACTCCCGTATTCATGGGCTTTCCTGGTGTCTCAGACAGTAAAGAATCCATCTGCAGTGTGGGAGACTGGGGTTCAATCCCTGGGTTGGGAAGATCTCCTGGAGGAGGGCATGGCAACCCATTCCAGTATTCTTGCCTGGAGAATCCCCATGGACAAAGGAGCCTGGCGGGCTACCATCCATGGGGTCGCAAAGAGTCAGACATGCCTGAGCGACTAAGCACACACAAGAATGATGGAGTGGAGAGAAGGGAGGAAGAGAGAAGAATTGGAGACAGCGTAGATTCCCTTATAAGAAGCTTTGCTCTACATGGGGGGACTAGGGGGAAGTGTGAGTTAAGGGTTTTTTGTATTGCTATTTTTTCATTTGGGAGAAATTAAAGCCTGTTTTTATGCTGATGGAAATAATCCAGTAGAAAGGGCAATACAGATGGTGCAAGAGAAAGAGGGGGAACATTGCCAGAGAGATCGCCCCAGCCTCTCCCCACTTCAAGCCAATAGAAGTTGTCCTCTTTGAGGGCGACGATGGAGGGTCTGGAAATGGCAGCAGGCTGGGCCCAGGACAACTGGGTCCTGCCCTAAATCTGCCCTTTACTGGCAGTGGGACTCTGTGCCAGCCCCTTAACACCCACGACCTCAGGTATATCTAGAAAGCAGGTCTTCTATCAGCAGCATTGCCTCCCTCCCTGGGATGTGATGGAGATCCCATGAGGTAATATGTGTGAAAGTGCTTTGTAAATAGGAAAGGGTGGAACCAATGGTTGGGATTATTTTTATTATTTCTAATAACAAGTGATTATTAAACAAATTTAAGGGATTACTGTTCATCCAACCCTACCTGTCTGCACAGTCTCCCCGCACAGCTGACGCACATGCAGCAGCGGGAAGCCAAGTACACTTCCTGACCCTCCCTCGGCGATTGCCCTCCTCCCACTCTGCCCTGCCTGGACCCCTCTTCTTCTTCCATTTGTCCCTGCAAACACCATTCTCTGAGGCTTCCCCAGTCTCACTCCCCGAAGTCTGACCCTCCTGCTTCCTTTCCTCCTAGGTTGACTCCCCTGACCCATCCTTTTCATTGAGATTTGTCTTCAGCAGGTACTATCTGCAGGAAGGGCTTCCCTGATGGCTCAGTAGGTGAAAACTCTGCCTGCAGTGCAGGAGATATGAGATGTGGGTTCGATCCCTGGGTCAGAAGGATCCCCTGGAAAAGGACATGGCAACCCAGTCCAGTATTCTTGCCTGGAGAATCCCCATGGACAGAGGAGCCTGGCAAGCTACAGTCCATGGGGTTGCAAAGAGGTGGACATCTCTGAGTGACTAAACACACACACATCTGTAGGAAAGACTGCTGGTCCAGGAACCAAGACCAATTAGTGTCATAGGATAATCAACCATCCTGCTTTGTCCAACCTTGCAGTTCCTAGGGGGTTTCCCCCCAAGAAGGGGGACTTTCAGTGCTGAAACCAGTAAAGTTCTGGGTCAACCAGGATGAGTTGGCACCCCTAGTCTTGACCAAGACTATGCTAGTTGATTTACCATTTGTTTTCTTATGTCTCCTGCATTGGCAGGCGGCTTCTTTCCCACTAGTGCCACCTGGGGAGGGATTTAAAGTCTCTGAGCTCAAGCTTCTCATCTTAATTTGAGAATAGCAGAACCTATTTTATAGAGCTACAGTGAGGAGTTAGTATATGTGAAGAGCTTGCTGTGGGAGAAGTGAGCGCTCAATAAAATATTAACTATCACTGTTATTGTTATCATCATCATTAACACTCTCAGCTTGGTGAGGGCAGCCAAGGACAAGTTCAATCTAAATGCATCTGTCACAGAGTACCTGGAATCTCCTTTGCTCCAAGAAGTCTTCCCAGATTACCTCCAGGAGACAGCCATGGCTAACTTAGTCCACCCTCACTTTCGTGCTCCCACAAGCGGCACTGAACCTCTCCCCAGGAACCAGGGGTACTTCTTCTCAGCTCTGTTTAAAGTGTCAATCCTGCTGTTACAACCTTCCACGCCAGTGCACAGGTCAGCTGATCTGTCTTGGAGACCTGAGTAGCACTGAGTCCCGCCCCAGCCCATTGATGCTCCATGGGGGTTCAGAGAAGTGGACTATGAGGAAGATAGGGACAGAAGAGGGGCCTAAGGAGGTGGTGGGGGGCTGAGAAGCGGGGTACACTCACCAATGTAAACACGCCTGCTCCCAGCACGGCATACACTGCGTGGAGCCAGGGCACCTGCAAGGCAGGCAAAAATATGGACTCAGGGAGGGTGAGGGTGGGCGGTGGAGGTGAGGGGCAGTGGGGAAGGGAGAAGGGCTCAGTCCTGAGAATGGAGGATGCAGGACAGACCACCCCAGTGGGGGCCCTCTCTCTCACCGCCCCCCTAACGCAGCCCCAGACCGAGAGGTCCTTAAACCTCTGTGTGCTCACAGGGCTAGGGAAGCCCCAGAATAACAGTGATCATGAGGGGCTGGCAGGGGAGCTCCTGACTGGCCAGCACTTCTTCACTCCACACAGGGCCCCAGGCTGAGGCTGGCCCAGGGGGACTCATCCTATAGGGCCCTGACATCCTCCCAGCCTGAGTCTGGCCGGGGGCTGCGCCCTCCTCCCAGTGAGCACTCACTCCTGTGCTCTCGGCCCCCCTGTCGGGACTCCCTTGCTCTGCCTGTGGGGGTGAGGGTCTCAGGGAGAAGCGGATAGACTTGAGTCTGGGGAGGAGGGGCACCTGGAGTCCTTGTCGCTGAACTTGATGGGATTGTCTGCCCCTGCTTCCCAACCTCTGCTCCCCCCGGGGGCCTCAGGGGCCCCTGGCCGTGTATGGAAACCTTGCAAGAGGTGCCAAACCAACCATGCCCTCTGTAGGGCCTTCCCCCAGAAGATTCCTGGAAACACAGGCATCCTGTGAGCCTGACCTGGGTCAATAAAGGGTTCTTTGACGCTCTGGGCCGCTTCCTGTACCCCCTCCCCCATCCTAGATACACAGAAGGCCCCCAGGCCAGCTCCGGCTCCTCCCTTTGTCAACAGGATCCTGGGAAGAGCCAAGGAAATGCCAGAACCAATCCTGATGTCCTGGACTGGGAGCCAATACCTGGGGGCTGGGTAGGACGGGGTAGGGGAGGGGCAGTGAGGAAGGCTGCCCTTGGTCTGGAAGGCAAGGGGTGGTGGGGACCAAGAGGAGCCCGGGGGCAGGTACAGCACTGGGTTTTCAGCAGGGGTCTAGTAGCTGCTCTCTTGGGTTCCCAGGATTCAAATCCCCTCCTGTGATGCCCTTGGTCTGCCCCTTCTCCACCTGCAGCAGTCCGAGTGCCTGGAATAGGTCACTGAGCCCTGAGCAGTCCTAGCTGGGTTTCCTGGGCAGGCCAGACACTTAAAGAGCTGAGATTCGACTGTTCCCATGGACACCCTCATGAGGTGAGGGAGTGCTTAGAGCCCTGCTGTCTCAATTTCCACCTGCCTGGCCAGCCAGATCCTGCCCCTCTGGACTTGACTGATGCCCCCAGAGTCCCAGAAGGCCTGTCCTCAGGGCCCCTCTGGGCTTCGGAGCCCCATGGAGCTCCAGAGCCCCTCCCCTGCCTAGGGTTTAGAAAAGCTCCTAGCCCTCCGCCTCAGCCTCACCTCCACCCTAGCGGGGAGGATGGGAAAGGTGAAGCCGGATGTGGCTTGTGGAGCGGGCAGGTGCCCAGACCTGTCAAGAAAAGCCTGTGTTTGCTTACACTGCCAACAAGCCCATGGAAGGTGCCAGGAGCGGCAGGACTGGATGGCAGGCTGTGAGGCCTTGGCTCCGGGCCTTCCCTGGAGGGAGCAGGAGGAAACGGCACCCTCGGGCCAGCGATCCCTCCCCCTTCATCCCCAAGGGGCCGGCTGGGAGACCCAGAGACTCACATATTGGAAGGGCAGGAGGATGGCCAGGATGAGTCCGCTGAAGAAGAGAGTCATGAGCAGCACGAAGAGCACACCTTGGCAGGATGTGAAGTCGAACTGCAGGGATGGGATGAGTGTCAGCTGCCGGGCCCCTGAAGCCTGCACAGGGTGGCTCGGCATTCCCTTGGGGCCGTGGCCAGACAGTGCGCTGGCCGGAAGGCTGAGGCCTCTGGGGCAGGCTACCTTCCAGGGCTCACCCCAGAACCTGGCGTTCCTCCCCATCTACTCCAGGTGCCCTCCCCACAGGCTTCTCATCCTTGTGACCTCTCCCCAGCCAGGGATCCAAGCTCGGAGCCTGCACCCCACCTGCCTTCCCGGGCCGGCGGGCCCCAGAGCTGACCTTGGTCTGGAAGCTGAAGACGGTGACCGAGAGGCAGACGAGGGCCGTGATGCTCAGGCACAGCAGCACAGACGTGGTGTTGTAGTAACTGCAGGGCCCGCAGGCAGGGGCTCAGCTTCGGGGCAGGGCTTCTGGTCTCCCCCGGCCCTCCTCCCAGGCCCACCCCCTTCTGCAAGGACCTGATCCCACCACCTGGGGCCCCCACCTTCTCTCCTTTCCCATGATCCTCCCTCTCCTGCCTCCCCATCCTTTCTACTGGGACCCAACCTCCCAACATGCTTAAGACTCGAAATCCTGTTAGAAGGATCCTGAAGAGGTGGTGATCGGGGGGGTGGGGTGTGGGGGTGGGGGTTGTACTGGTATATGGAGGTTGCTTTCAGGGAACTGCATGATCAGGAACCTGGGGTCCTTTCAGCTGCAGCTGGAGAAGTGTCACCTTGCTCTCCTCCATCTCCCACCCCAACCCCGCCAGCCTGGCCAGGTCTTGGAGGCACCGTCCAGTAGAATGCAGGAGGAGTGAGCTTGAAGTCAGCATTTCCTACCTGCCTGCCCCTCCCCAACACCTGCCTATCCAGCGCTCCCAGGAGGGATAGAGTTTGGGGCAACTCCCCCATTCTGCCTATCTGCTTTACCTGGACAACATTCCAGTGAGGTAGGCCATGGACAGGGTCTGAAAGGAGAAGAGTGTGAGGGAATGGTGGGGCCCAGACACCTTCAAGAGCCTGCCTGGGTCTCCACCCCTTGTGTGTGCCCCTCAACTCTGAGTCTGCTTTGGGCACATGTGCTTACCTCCAGGCCTTCATCTGGGGAAGGAGGTCCCAAAGGGCCTTAAGCCAACTGTCCCTTTGTTGTTTTGCAGCCCTGTTCTTTCCCTTTCCTACAACCATCCCCCTTGTTACCCACAGCTCTAGGATTTCCCACACAAACCTCTTAAAAACACAATCATAGTGGAAAGAGAGAGTGGCTGGAGTGAAGAGAGAAAGCTCATTTGAAAGGAGAGGGTGAACTGTCTTTGAAGAAAAAGTGGGGTGAAAATACCCCTGCCTCCCTCAGTGACCTCATCTTGGCTGTTCCCAAGTCCTGGCCCTCGAAACTCACGCTGCATCCGTCCTCCCTCCATCACTACAGCATCTGTTCCCAGATACCCCCACGTCACTTACAAAGATGGTCAGGAGGATCAGGTTCCAGGGGAAATGCCTCCTGTAAGGCAAGCCGCCGAGTTCAGAGAAGAGTGGGGTGCAGGAAGCACAGACTGGGGCTCTGGAAATTCACCCCCACTCCTGAGGCACATCCCCATGGGCCCCTAGCTGTCCATTCACCCTCCCCTCACCTTTGAAGTGCCAAGGAAACAGGGGGAAAGGCAGGCCTGCTTAACAGAGTCCAGAAAATGGGACTCTCTTAGGGTGCAGAGTACTGGTGGCAGGCAGGACCGGGGCCAGAACTTCCAAAATCCTGCTCATGTTCCCACAAGTTCCCCCCTCCACTATCATTACCTGGGTCCAGAACAGCAGGCCAGGGTCAGGTAGGTCGCAAAAAACACAGCACTGTGAGAGACAGACAGACGGGGAAGTCAGCTGGTCTTTCCTGAAGGCTTTCCACTCAGTTCCCTGCTCAACCCACTCTCTGCCCACAGGGCACCAAGCAGGGTGCTGCGGGGCAGGGGCAGGGGATTGGTTAAGCCCACAACCATCCTAGAATCTTGTAACAGGCCGGGTGATAGTCCAGTTCCAAAAGAGAGGAAGGGGAATAAGATGAGCCTACTGCTAGAAATAATGAATCTTGGGTGCCGTAGGATAGCTAACCACCCAATCCAAAGTGGTTTTCCTCCAGATAATATCTTATAACTTGTGTGTGTGTGTGTGTGTGTGTATACACAAACATATATATATATACATATACATATATATATGTATATATATATGAGCTTCTCAGGTGGCCTGGTGGTGAAGAATCCACCTGTCAATGCAGGAGACACAAGAGATGCAAGTTTGATCCCTGGGTCGGGAAGATCCCCTGGAATAGGGAATGGCAACTCACTCCAGTATTCTTGCCTGGAAGATTCCATGGGCAGAGGAGCCTGGCAGGCTGCTGTCCACAGAGTCGCAAAGAATCAGACATGACTGAGCATGCACACATGCATGCATATATATGTGTGTGTATATATATAGTTTCATATATGGAGTTCATATAGTGTTTTCTATGTGCCAGCCAGAGAGAACATACTTTATGAATATTAACTAATATAATCCTCACATCATCTCTGTGAAGCATGTTCTTCACTTTATAACTGAGGCTCATTGAGGCCAGCTGACTTGTCCAAGGTCACACAGCTACCACACGGCAGAGGCAGGGTTAGAACCCAGGCATTCTGGTGCCAGAGTCCTCGCTTATAACCACTACCCCACACTGCCTCCTTCAGGCCTTTCCCTGGACCTGTTGCTACTTGTAACGATCTTGTTTTTCCTGCCAGCACCTGGCACAGTGAGAAGTACCTATGGCATGAATTTCTGAACCAGGTGGCCATGTCCACCAGGAGACTGGCAGGAAGCTCAAGTGAAACCCAGAGACAAGGACTGAGGATTGAGGATTGAGGATTTTCTGGAGAGCAGTGGAGATGGAGACCAGTCCAGGAGGTGGGAGATGAGGGCTGAGGACCCAAGGGTGGGGCATGCTCATGCCTACCTAGATGGGTGCCAACACCAATGCATGGGCTCCAGTTCCCAATGTGCCATCAGACATGGCACCTGTCATCCTTCCCCATCTTTCTCCTCAGTTCTCTCACCCATCCCCTATGGCAGCAGTGCCAACCATCCTCCTCCATCTTCAAACCTCCCAGGCTGCCTCACTCTCCTGCCTGGTCTGCCCTGATGTGTCCCAGGAAGATCTGAGATGAGGTGGGGCGCCCCTGGCTCCCTGTCTGTCACCTGGAAACATTGTGTCTTGGATCTCTGTGCCCTTCCTCCTGTCCCTCCTCTCATCGCAGACTAATCCCCCAAGCCTCTGGGTCCCATACCCTCCCTTGTCCTGCCATTGACTACCACGTCTTCTCCCTCACACACCTCCTCAGCTGTTCTCCATCTTTAAACAATACCTTTCATGGTTCTTGCTACTGCTACTTTATCCACCCTTACAGCCAAGCTTCTTGAAAAAGTTGTCTCTGTTCACAGCATTTTCTCCATCTCATGATCACTCCTCAACTCAACAAACCAGCCTGAGCCCCAGCTTTGCAACATCACTATGACCTTGTTGAGTCCAGTTGACACTTATCCATCCTTATCTTTCCTGGCTTCTCAATATCTGATCTCTCCCTTATTGCCCTGGTTCCACAATGACATAGCCTTAGGTCCCCGCCTAACTCCCTTGGTCACTCCTTCTCCACCCCTTTCAGCACCAGGTCTCTTCTGTCAGGCTGTCTCCCTTCCTGCTCCCCTTGGGTGCGTTCACTCATTCCTAGGACTCCTTTTATCAGGCAGATGCTCATGACTTGCACACCCATATTTCTGATCTAGAATTTCCTTCTCAACCTCAGACCTGAATAACCAACTGCCAACTGGACAGACACATTTAGAAACATGCCCAACACAGAAGGTTAGAATTGAACTTGTCCTCTTCCTTGCTCCTTCTTGGGAACCCCCCATTGCAGCTTTGGAGTCACCCACCCAGCAGCTCAGTCAGCTGTAACTCCCAGCCTGCTACACCCAACTAATCACTTGGACCTGTAAGTCCTCTACCTAGGCAGCTCTCAAATCTGCTCCCTTTTCTCCATTCCTGCAACCACCCTTTTAGGTTGAGCCACCTCTGTCTATCTGGTCCTTCTGCCTCCAACCCTGACTGCCACTCTCCAAGCTATAGGCAGATCCCATCATGTGACTCTTCTGTTTAAAATTCCAAAGATCTGGCAATGTCTTGCGTGATCTGCTCCCCGCCTACCTCTCCAGCCCATCCCGCACCATAGTCCGCCCCTCCATCTACCCTCTCATCACCCTCCGCATCCTCATAGGGTGACCACCTCCCTCTGCCCCTGATGGAAAGGACTGACTGGCGAGGATGCCTGTGACCGGGGCTGGAGGGGCTTGCTCTGTGCACTGTGGACAGAACTCAACCAAAGCCTGCACCTCATACACCACAGGCCTGCTCATCAGATCCACACCCAGGTATAGCATCTGGAACGACCTATCATCTAATCCTCAGCCTGGCACGGGTTAGGCGATCTTTAAATATTCCTGGATGAAAAACTTAGGGAATGCAGAAGTTGAGACAAGCCTACTGGATTTGGTGAACAGGAGCCTCTGTCTTCACCCTTCCCTGTTCTTCAGTGGTTCTCAATTGCTGCATCCCTGTTGTCATGGTGATGGAGGGGTTCTCAGTGCCGTGACCAGGGCTGCTGCAAGACATCCTGCTCTGTGAGGGACCGTGGCATCATCCTGCCCCAGCTGTTAAGAAACACTCCAGCACTTGCTCTCTTTGGGTCCCCCTTGAGTCACAGGTCAGTGACTTCAACAATAGTGATAATAATACCTTAGTCTATGTGTATCCTGGGTGTGGGGCCTGTCTCCCTGGCCAGACTGGACGCTTCCTGAGGGCAAAGCTCAACCTCCTTTTCTCTCCAGTCTAGAGCTCCTCAACCCTCAAGATGAGTGGTTGGGAGGAAGGGCAGAGGGACGGGTAACTCGGGGGCAGGTCACCCCTGGGGGCAGCCCGGGGACGAGGGACCTCGGGAGCCTGACCCTCACATTTCACATCCCAGCTCTGGCACCACTATCGCGTGACCTTGAACAAACTACTTAATTGCAGAGCCCCAGCTTCCTGCTTTGTAAAATAGGAATACTGACCAATTCACTGGGCTGCAGTGAGAGTTGAATGGCAGCATCCAGTCCAGCCTTGAGCACCAAGGCCTGGTGAAGGGCAGGAACTTGAAGATGAGAGCTGTTGTTATTATGACTAGATCCTGGCTGACTGACAGCTTCCTGGAGACGCTGGGACCCACCTCCCCCCCCACTTCTGGGCTCACATTTGTCCTCCTCTGCCTGGCTCCCCCACCTCCAACACATGGTCCTTACTCCCCCCGCTGCAGGGAGGCACGAAGTTCCTGCTGCCATGGCTCAGAGGAAGCAATCAGACTTGATTGCAAGAGCCCACTGAGGAAGGTAACTGGGGCCTGGAGAAAGTGAGGGCTGGGGGTGGGGGTGCTGGTAGGAGGCCATCCCAGGGAGTGGAGAACGAGTCACAGAAGGAGTGAGAGAAAGACAGACTCGTCAGATCCAGGGCCCCAGGGCCTGAGCTGGAGCCATGGTCTATTTACAGAATGTCAACACAGAGGCACGAGGCTCAGGTGGAGGCCAACATCCAAACCCAGCATCGTCTCCCAACTTACGCTGCTCCGGGACCAGTTCCTGACTGTGGGGTAGGCTGCTGGGCACGGAGGGGACGTGCAACAGCTTTGCAGTCAGAAAGACAGGCTTCAATCCTGGCTCTGCTGCTTAGGAAGCAACATCTTCACTCTGACCCTCAATTGTTTCATGTATAAAATGGTAATAATAACCGTATCTGCCTGGGAGGGTTGTTGTTAGGGATCGAATGAAAAATATCTGCAAATCCCATGGCACAGTGCCTCATACAGAGAAAAAGACCTGTTTCATTTTTATTCCTATTAACGGCTTGGTACTTGGAGGGGGTGAGACCCACTAGATGTCAGCCCTGCTAGGTGTCCGACCCAGAGGCAGACTCAGGACCAAGGTGGGGAGGGGGCTGAAAGGACAGAGCCACAGGCTGGCTCTTTGTAGGACAGCACAGAATCTCAGTGGTGAATTCATCAGCACCATTAAGGCTTTGCCATGCTCCATGGAAAGCACAGGGCCCAGACCCAATTCCGGCTTCTCTCCACCCCCATGCATCCCTAAGCCCAACACAGCATCTCTGTTTTCTGCCTGGAGATGCTGAGGAGGAAGGATGCTAAGTCTCCGCATTCAGAGGTCAGAGTCTCACACCCGCCCTCAGTGGGTTGACTCTGCCTCCACTTCCTGAGCTGCTTATTCTTGGATTGTTCCCCTGCTCCATCTGCTCAGGGCACACAGTCCTGAAGACTCCCCCACAGAAGGCCTGACGAGGGGTCTGGCAACTCCACTCTCGAGGTCTCAGGGCTCAGAGGCTGCCAGGAGGTGCCGACGTGCCGGGAGTCATGCCAACCCACCACGTGGGCCGACTGGGGCGGCAGTCCCTGGGGCCTCATTAGCTTTACCCTCATTAGTGTCCCTGGTTCCCCTAGACGCTTGCCTCCCTGCCTGGTCTGCAGACAGGCCCTCTGTCCTGCACCCTAAGAAAGGCTTTGGGTGTGAATGTCTCCTCCCCTGGGACCCCCAGCTTGGGGCTCTTAAAGAGCCCCAGAGGCCAAGAT